>NW_017387314.1:71125-656070 GCF_001636725.1 Cordyceps fumosorosea ARSEF 2679
CCAAACGCCCCCCCCCCCCGCCTCTCATCAAACCCCTCCTCATCCTCCTCGACTTGACCCTCGGCTCGCCAGGCCGTCTCAGTGTATTGAGGCAGGGAGCAAAGTACCGTAGTAACCATCTCGGGTGGGGGACAAGGCTTGGCTTGGCTACCACTCCATTCAAGAGGCTGGCGACAGGGATTGCCCAAATGCCAAGTTCAAGTTTGGCCCTAGTTACTCGACCTAGGTCCATACGGGCTCAATGACAGTACATGGTATGGGTTTGGTGGTTGCCCCTTTCACCGGGCCGTTGGCGCGACGTTGCATCTTGGGCGTTGCGGCTTTCACAAAAAGTAACTCAGTCCAGTCTAATTATAACCAGCTCTAACTAGTAACTAGAGCCTTCCCTGTTGAGTGTCGTCATCTCGCAAATCCGCGGCATGCTTACCGGCTCACTCAGGCTTCATTCATTGGGATGGATGGTTGGATGGTTGGCTCGGTCAGTGGCAACATGATCATCAAGCCATCATCAATCAGTAACACCGGGATGATCGCCGTCAATCGCCTTCCTCTGGCACACGGTCCCCATCTTTTTCTTCTCCCCAAGGTGTCTGTGGCCGTGTTACAGCGTTTGGTGTGGGAGCAATGCAAAGCGACACAGACATCGGCTAACTCCCTTTCTCCGTCCAAGGGGTCAGACAGTCTGAGGCAGGGGAGACTAAGAAGGCTATGAACAGAGTTAAAGTTGTGAGCTTGTTCCTCAAGAGACCCTGTTCAGCTACATCACTTTTCTTCAGCCACCGGCCACAGTGGCTGGTAACGACGTATGCTGGAATATGCAACACGTTTCAAGTGACACTTGGCCGACCCAACCCCGTCGTCGGGCACGGAGATGCCGGTATGGCGTCAGATCTCTCGACAACTCTTGTTATAATGCGCCTGAACAGGTTTTGTCATGTGTCCGCGAGGACGTCCTCGCTATGGGAGGCATTATGATTGTAGATTAGGTTCCTCGATGGCAAATGACTCGAGCCCCGACCCTCGATGCAAGTGATGCACGGAGGGACGCGCCGCCACTCCTCCTCTCGACGAGTCGCAACAAACTGTCACGGTGTGTGGTTGCGCTTCTCCACCCGGCATATTCCTCTCGATGCCGTAATATTGATGTGCCAGCTGTACGAGGATCGACGTCTTGGTAGGGGCTCTCTCTCTGCCTGGCTCACAGAGGTCGGCTTCGGACACTAGCTACCTACTTGGTGTTCATTTCCTTGTTTATGATTAGTTAGAGGGCCTCTCTGTCAGCGGAAAATGCAGAGCGGAATAAATCCATTGCTCATTGGCGGCGGGCAGAGCCGTGGACACCCGAAATTATTTGAGTAATCATGGGCCACCAATCTATAATGTGCTATAAGCGAGCTGCTCGCTTTCCCCGTTCCCCGTAGAGGGAAGGCCATTGTTTTTAATGCACACCATGTTTAAAAGATTATATTATTCTTTGCTAATATCTGTTTTGGCGCAAGTTTTGATGTCGTAAAAGGGGATACCTGGCCAGAAGGGCTGATACGGTCGTCATTACACTCGACATGGTGGCGCTCTAGGAGAAGTGAGAGTATCATGTAGCTCTCATTTTCTTTTCTTTCTTCATCCCTCCCCTGATCATGGACTAATGAATTGTTTAGATGCGGTCACGGGCGATATTCTTTCATTCTGGGTCGATTATGAAACGGGAGGCAACAGAAGAGTCCCCTACAACCCTCACAACTGTAAAGCGTCAATGCGATACACTTTGACTTCTCACACCACGGTGGCAAACTCGTGTCAATTATGACAGATACTGACAAGGGCCCAGACCCCGTCCTCTTCTGAGTAAAAACGTGGAGTGAAAGTGCAGAAGCGAGAAAGAAGAGGCTGCCTCTGTCCGTACATAATAACCGAGCTCGTGGAAGCCAGGGGTGGAATGTCACGGCGGCGGCGGAGAAGAGATGTGTCATTTCTTGGGCGGATAGAGGCGTGACTGTCAAGTTCCAAGACAAGCCCCGTAAAGTTCCAAAGAGCATCGGTTCTTGCTTCTCGAATCTCGTTCGCGAAGGCGGTGCAAACGACCATGTCCTTCCCAAGTTATTATAGGGGGAGGGTCAGCGCGCACTGTAGCGTGTTAAGAGCCGGGATGGTGCGTGACTCGTGAACATCACTGATAGGTAATTAGGATGATGAAGAGAACTGCAACGGAGAGTTTATCTATATGATGATCCTTGCAGGACAGCAAACGAGATTGATAGATATTACGAGAAATCTCCTGGAGCGGGAACTCGGGCTTTTGTAAGTCTGGGCATGACGGCCTCAGCAGCTCGATGCATCGTCACCAGGTTGAGAGGCTTTAGTTGCAAGGTCAAAGGGGTTTAAGAATGTTCCCTTGATCAAGTAAATTACTATTATCGGTTGGAAAGGATGCCAGGAGGCTGTAGCTTCGCGGCCGAGGCCTATGAGAGCGGGACAGCTCCCGCGAGCCAATGCATTCGGCAACCGTCCGAACGGAGACATTTCCAGTCTTTTTTTAGTACGGAGAATATGCCAGAAACTGGAGATAAGAGGTGGACGGGCATATTCTCCTGCATCCGGCATCCAGACGCTCTCACTCTGAGAGTCCTACCGACAGCACGGTCCCTCTTGGCTTCTTAATGGGAGGGGGGACTTGGGTAGGGCTGGGGCTGTCCGGGAATTTTTTTATTTTTGACGGCCCCCGAGTCAAGTCAGAAGTCGGGTCCGAGAATTGATAATACTACCCGTAAATCATGTATAAAATAAAAAAAAGAGGAAACATGACTGTCGAACAGACACGCCAAGTTGCGAGTGTAACCTTGCCTCGGCCGTGCACGACAGATAGATGCAGAGGGACGGGGAGGGGGCCTAGGGTGAGCGCAGCTGTGTGGTGATGATCCGCAGAGGCAACCGGGGCGATCAGCCACACTAGCGAAGTCTTGGTTTTTTTCTTCCTTTTTGTCAATTGTCCTTTTTTGCTACCAAGACATACATATTCAAGCCAGAGTAGAAACCCTTGACCATCCGGGCCATGCGGTGAGTGGAGATGAGCAGCACATGGCAGCGGGAAGGGGTCCCCTTGACAAGAGCCAGGAGCGAGGAAAAAGCAAGTATAAACTGTCACAGGCTGTCAATGAGAAAGAAAATACACTTCTTAATCCACTACAGATAACAAATCCGGTCCCATTGTTACCTTTGCGCCGAGGTCTGCAAGGTACTGATACCGTGTTTTGGCCGTGCCCTGTCCAGATTACTGGCGACTTACAGCGGGCCACCCCCTGAAATACAGCGCCTTAGCACATCCCAACTCCCTCGGAACCCCTGTAAATACAGTGGTGAGACTTCGAGTTCTGACAGTTTCGGCGGAATTCAACGGCTACCCGTAGCCGGGGAGGGAGGGGGAAGGGGGGGGGGGGCCTTAACAAGATGACCTGTTCGTCGGGCTGAGACATGATTCTTAGCCTCGCGTTTCTATTCTGTCTCTTTTTACTTTATTTATTGTCCCCTTGTTCTTTTACCCCAGCCTCGTTCTTATTATTCGCATCTCGCTTCTCAATACAATACGCTAGCAATGTGGCCGTGCTGCGCTGGGTACACTATCCACGTCGCAAAAAGGCGTGCATATATAACAGCACGTATATTAACAACCACATTAACTATTTTATTGGTACAACAACTCGCTCGGATCCTGCAATGTAGTATTTCTGGGCGTTGACTCCTTAATTGCAAATACAGAGACTTTGTCAAAGCAAGAAAAAACTCCGACCGTGCCTCGATGTCGACAAGCCTCCCTCCGCGCCATTCAAGCCTCCTCCTAAAGACCCTGCTGATGCAAGCCTCGTATCCTCCGTTGATATTAACTACCGATACTCTGCGGAAACCACATTCCACATTCCGTAGCAACAAGCGCCTCTTTTGCGCTTTTCGACGGTTCAGAGTCAAGCTTGGAGCCTTGAAGCGCTGCGAACAAGTCCCTAAGTCCCTGTCCAGCAGCCTGGGCCAGTTCACAGGTCCAACATGATTTCAACCTTTAGCTACTGAATCCACCAGTTGTTACCGGCATTTGCAATACAGAACAAAGTATTTTGTCCATTTTTATTTGCCTTGTGCTTGGCGCTGGTCTTCCAGAATCCATTATACCTTCCCAAGTCTATATGCCACGTGTGTTGAAGAAGCCGGCTATGTGAGGCCCCTTCGACAAAACCTGGTACCCATGTCGAGACTTCTGTACTAGTATATCATCAGTCTTTATCGAAACTTTATCATTGACTGTTTTCTCTCGGAGTAGTCTTATGATTGGACTGCAAGAGCTTGGAAAAGCCAGCTCTACCAGTTCGGGGGATCGATTGCATTGACCAAAGAATGGCAATCTCGCTCGCCTTTGGGGTCCTAATAGTTGGGTACATTGAATCATAAGATACACATGATATTGCTCGTCTTATCCAGTAATATCTGGCGTCGAGTGACACCATGGGACTGCCAAGTCAGCTGCAAAACCCGACGCGCGGAGACGATTCATGCACACCACGGCGGCGCAGACTCTCGGGATCTCCTTCCAGTCCCCCCAATGACCGGACTTGCCCCGTCATCAACCATTATCAAATTAACCTGATGAATTAATACACTCAAATCCTGCAGCTAATTTCCGGGGGACCAAATAATCTGTAATCTATCTGCGTACTGCGCGCCCGCATTCTCAGGTGGACATCCACCTGCCCTCCTGCATCTATTGCCATCGTCGGGACGCACTCAACCTTGGCCGCCCTGGATGACAAGCTGTAAGCCCCATATTGATACAAGTTGCGGATGCCACCAGGGAGAGAGAGATGAGATGAGGGGAAGGGCCGGGGCCGCCTCGTCATCCGGCCCTTTGGGACTTTTGGTAATCGCTCCGTGAGATCTGGGAGAGGGCTCGTTGCATAAATTGCTTGCACAGACAATTAACCCGACGGTGTGACTTCCCAGACAGCCACAAACTCCCTTACCCATACTAAGTAGTCTTAAGAGAGCTGTGAGAAGTAATGCGCGCACTCTTTACCCCGGCATCCCTCATATGGCACAATCTGCTTAGTCTGAGGCAATCAACTTGGCCTTGCCACTGGCCATGCCACGCGTAAACGCTTCCATTCCCGGGGTGGGAACAACTAGTTATCATTTCCCAGCTTATGTATGGGTATTGCAAGGTCAAGGTATCTTCTCTTTCTCCCATTTAGGCTTCTTTCCCGGGACGATTTCCCACCGTCGGTCAAGTTTGATGATGATCCGACGTCAAAGAGGAGATGGCTGTCACTCTACGGACTATATGTGCTTGGTAGTTGTTCTCGCCGAGTAAATCCATATTCCTTGACTTAAAACCCGGCTTTTAAGAGAAGGAGAATCTCCGCGGTCATGAACGGATCCTAACGGGGCATGATGGATGCCTAGAATCACTCAGTCCAATAAGCCAGTCGGGCACGCCAAAGACCCAAAATATAGCAAAGCCACGAAAATGCGCTATATGCAAAACAATAATCCCTCGCTGTATGAAGGTGTCTCTGGATGTTGTTATTGGAGAATTTGAACTCCTCGGTGGCTTGCCTTACCACCGCCCAGCGTAACCACCGTCGAGTCATATCCAAGAAACACGCAAGACTAGCATACGAAGTACAGTGCACAGCAGAAGGAGGCCTGTCAGCCAGGTGCTACAGTTCCGGTTGCTCATTAGAATTGTTTTACGACGTTACGTTCACCCCATGCTGGCGGTAACACGAACTCCTACCCCAGGCCAACCATGACACATATGTACAACCCTCCTCAATCTCATGCCCTGCGACGGCAACATGTACATAAATTGATTAGGTATCAAAGTGTTGAAGCTTCCTACTAGTTGTCCCACCGATCTTCGACTTGCGTAAGAGCAGTCTACTTACGAGGAAACGATGTACAGCTCTGCGCTGCACAGTAGTGCTCCGGGTATCCCACACGCTACGCCACATGAGCAAAAGTCCTGTCGAGGAATTGCAGACCGGGATGCGTCGAGGTGATACTGGCACGCCTACACCTGAAATTAGAGGGTCTCTTCATCCGGGATGCCTCGTGCCCCCTCCAGGATAAGCCGACCATCATGTCGGAGGGGATGGATGCATCTCTCAACCCGGTAAGGCCCAGCGTCCGCGGAGCCTGGCCTCCAGAACAGTCGAGAACAAGCGGGTGTATGCATCTCTTTGCCTTTCGTCTCCGCTGATCTGTTCAGGTCAGACCAGACTCGTCCGATGTGAAATATCGCCGGCTGCAAGCTACGGGGCGGGGGCGCTCGTCCAGTGTTGATTGCAGTCTCCAGCCACGATACGCCCGATACTAAGAACTGGCACTTGTCAAAGCGTCGGAACCAAGAAAAAGAAAGAAACGTGTTGCAAGCCAATAGCGCCCCCAATTTGAAGTGTCCTCTCTGTGTTCGGAGAGCTAAGGGCCAAGGAACTGTTCCTCTCAAGGCAGGCGGCGAGGCTCTGGCGGGACTATTAGCATAACAGTAGCAAATAATACGCACAAGATGTATAATGGGGCTATTTGGGGATGTATTATTCGTAAAGGGTGGAGGGGTGTGCCCGTCCGCGCATCCTGGTTCAGTCCATATGTCGCCTCCTATAATGGACAATCAGTTAATATCGTGCCGTCCGTATGGTTGGGCGGTAGTCGCCAATGATTTTCATCCTCCAGGGCAGCCAGCAACTTGCAGCGCAATTTTCGGTGGCGACACATCCTTCAATGCTGGTTGCCTCGCCTTTGCATGCTTGGATGAAGTGCATTGACAGCAAAAAAGGTTCAAGGCAACAAGTTCAGGAATATGTGAAACTACAACTGTCAATCTCATCTTGGCGTGTGTGATAGATTGATGGTTCCGAGACTTCCGGGGGATCAGGATTTGTGTACAGGGCGAGACTCCCCCGGTTCCCGCGTTGCAGTGTTCTCCAGGCGTTTCAAATCGCATCAGAGCTGGAGAAGGCGCGAGCTGCGCGGCAGGTTTGGTCCGTGGATGGAGGGAAGAGGTGTCACGGTCTCATGCGTAGCCAGCCGAGTTTCATCCAAAACAATGCAGCTCGAGTCGAAACACGTTCCGGAAGGGCTCATCGTCAAGCGGAATGGCGATGTGCCGCTTTGCCTTGGTGCGTCCTCCCATCTACGGGCATGCGACGCTACCCGGTGGAGGACGAGTGCCGCTGTGTGAGCCGCCCGAGAGATCCGAAACAGCTATTCCAGAAGGAACGGGTATTTATTTGAAATTTTACGGTGTGGCACCCTGCAAGCAGATACGCCGTGGATCAGGCGAGACGTTGGCCGACGCTTGACGAAGTTGATGTCCCTGTTTGACAAGCCAACATCATTGAGTGCTCTGCAGTGTGGCTGAGCCAGCTGCCTCAGGATGTGGCTAGAGAGGTGGCTAGAGAGGTGGCTAGTAAGGTGGCTAGTACCAGACGGCTGGCTAGAGAAATGCCTCTTGGCTGCCTCTTTAGGACTAGGGTCGTGGCAGGTGGCGGCTCAGCCGTGCCGAGCTCGCCCAAGACCCGATTGCACATCATCAAACCATGGACTGATCTTGGGCAACATTCCGCAGGAAACGCATCCTTGCCCTGCAATGTGCCACGACTGAGGCGCTTCCTGTGACGCATCTTCCACTTAAGCGCGCGTCCTCCACTGGGTGTGTCGCCATCACACCTTCCGCAAGCTAGGTCATTCAACGAGCGCCGCTTTGCGCCGACAACGGGATGAGCCAGGCTGAGAATCCGACGAAACCCTGCCACAACTGCAGGCGGCAGCGGCTACGATGCGACCGCTCGTACCCGCACTGCACTAAGTGCACAAACGCCGGCAAGGACTGTCTCGGATACGGGAAGCTTTTCCGATGGACTGGTGCCGTGGCTAGCAGAGGCAAGCTCGCAGGTCGCACGTCGAGTGCTCCCGTCCCTGCAGGAAGCGCGGTAGCCGCCACGACGTCGTTGACGTCGTTTGCATCGTCTGGGGCTCCGCCGAATTATCCCGGCGATGTGTCGGCGGCGTCGTCTCCGGAATCTCACAACTCTCCGCGGACACCGCCACCCGGCGACGGTACCGCTCCTGAGCACTTGCAGATTGTCCGCTCACGAGCGACTTCTGTCGACTCGGAATTGAAAATGCCCTACGTCCTTATTGATCCGCTATATCAGGATCTAGGAAATTCTCACCGCTACTACTTATCATACTGTACGTAACTGCTAGTCCTTTGGTGCAACTTATTTCTAACAGAATGAACAGTCACAAATCGTGTCTGCAAGGACTTGGTTTCACAAGATGTGCCCTCTAAAAATCCTTTCCGCACCCTATTATCGCTCACAAAAGCGCATCCCCTGCTGCAGCACATTATTGTCGCCGCCTCGGCCGCGCACATGTCCAACCTCATGAAGGCCCCTTTACCCTCAATGCAGGAGAATCGCATGATTGCTTTCAATCGACACAATGCTTCCCAAAGAGCCCTGCAAGATGCATTGGTGGCAAAGCATAAGGCGCTGCTTCTCATGCACGATGCGGTTCAAGATATCGATGCCACAGGGGGCGATGTTGCTCTAGCTGCAGCTCTTTTCTTTGTCAATGTCGAGCTTATTGAGTCAGGAAAGCATGGCTGGAGGGCCCACTTGGAAGGCGCTGGCAGAATCATGTCCCTGCTCGAACCGTCAAGGTCTGCCGATAATGTTTTGAGAGATTATATGCTATCTGATTGTTTCATGTCAGTCACCCGTACCAGTTCAACAAACTCTGTTACTGACCTGCTGCAGCTACTTCATATTGGGCTCGGCTTTTATGCCTATCAAATTCCAAACCAAGTCATATTTCGAAGCTTCGCAAATTCCCTCGATTCTCAACCGGGCTGCTGCCAACAGCTACCTGTGCTGCCCACCAGCCATTCTTCAAATTCTTCATGGAGCTTCCCAGCTCTCCAACATGCAACATGATGCCATATCACCCGGCGAGATCGAAGCGGTCGGACTAGCGCTACTACATCAAGCACGCAGTTTTGATATCGTTGCCTGGGCGAATGATGCCAGGATAGTATCGTACCTTGAAGGCATACCAATAGAGAGTCGTATCCACGCTGGTTCGGCGCACCGTCTCGCGGCTTGTCTTTACATACTGCAGGCCGTGCCGGCGGTTGGGGCGGCAGTTGGACCTGAGTTTTCCCAGGAGCTGATTCGAGATATCTACGAGCATCTTGCAGGTATTCCCGACGATGACCCCAACTTCAAGGCCACAACCTGGCCTACGTTCATTGTTGGCGCCGAGGCGACGGATGAGCAGCAACAGAAGTGGGTCATGGACAGGCTGCAGCGCCTCGTTGTGAACTGTCCCTGGGGCTTCCTATACACAGCAATGGAAACGTTGCCAGTCATCTGGGGGCTGGACAAAGAGAAAGCGTCCCGTGGCTGGATTCAGACTCTCAAAGATCCCGATATGAACTTCCTCCTCGTCTGAGGCGCTAGGCTTCCTGGCCTTTCTGGCTCACATATGCCCCCCACATGAACTTCAGCTGGGGCGCCATAGCGTGAGATTCATACGTTTCATGATTTCACCACGCCTTGGAACCGCGGAACAAAGATGAAAGTCGAGTGCGTGCTGCCCTGTTCCTCTTCAAATAGTGTCTTGGACCGATTTAGTATTCTTGATGATGGCTGTGAAGACATCGACGGAACAGTCCCGTTCTGGCTCATGCTGCAGGAGCTCTTTCGCCGGAACATCACAACATGGGGTGCATTGTTGGACCTGCTTGAAACTATTTCCGTCACGCTTCGAGGGTCAACTGCTGCCGCTGGTGACTACGGATCGCTGCGACTAGCCGTCGAGAACGAACCATGCTTCTTTACGGATATCTGGCCGTCTATTTTGCGCTTTGCAATTGCTTTGCCGCGACATTTTCAAACTGGGAGCATCCCGAAACTGGTATCTGGACAAACGCTGAGACTCTCCCAAAGTCAGTGTGCATCACTGTTGGCTCACCAGTTTCTTTGTTCTTTCAAATCGCCACGGTCTAATTTCTACGACTTCAGTGTCTGGTACGATTCTAACCAGCGACTGCCCATCGCTGTTTCAGCATACCTTAAGTCACTTTTCACGTACTTTTACCTGAGGGCGACGCAACACCCAGACGAGATCCAATCAAATATGGTTGAGTACACTCTCTGGTCAGCAGACGTGACAAAGCTGTGCGCACCGAACTGGGATGGCAGGCCGCTTTCGAAGATTGGCATCAGAAAGCTGAGATTGCACAGTACGAAAATCCACAACATCGGCCACTTGGGGAGATCTGATGGGGTTGTCATTTCTGCAAATAAGGACATTGGTTTTGGCCAATCTGCGACACAGGAGGAACTTTACATTGGTGCTACCCCTGAGGCCTGTGTTGCAGTTCTCTTTACGCCACAGTTGAAAGATGAGGAAGCTCTGTCAGTTAATTTAGCACAACCCATGATTAAAATTTATGGCCAACGTCGGAGCATATCTTGGAAAGTGTACGACCCTCCGATGGCTGGTGGCCGAATGCTGCTGATGGATGCCCTCGAAATTGATCTAGTGGATCTCAGCACCTCAAGAATCGAAGGCGATGGCGGGTCGAGTCATATCCCGCTACCTGATTTGCTTGAGTGCAATCTCAAAAGAGAGTTAACCAAGGCCTACGCCGCCTTTACGTCCTGGCCCTCGAGTTCCGATTCGACCATCTTCACAGGGTTGTGGGGATGTGGTGCGTTCAACGGTGAACCGACGGTAAAATTGCTGCTTCTATGGATGGCTGCATCCATTACTGGGAGAGAGCTGCAGGTTGTTTTTGACGAAGCTGAGGGGGAGTATGCACGCTCATTCGAAGAGTTGGTCGAGCGACCGTCTCTACAGAGCGTATCGGATATCATTGAGCTGCTACGGTCGATAGCAAAAAGTACACCAAGGCTTGAGGTGATGCAATCACTCAAGGATACCTACTAATAGTCAAGTAACTCAACCAATCACAACATCACTTTTCTTGCATTTGTCCGAAGACATGATTACATTCACCGCAAATTTTAACGCAGCTAAACAGCTGCAGCTGAAGAAGTGCTTGCGATTGACTACTGACACTATATGAGAAGAGCTTTCCTTCTATTGATCTATTAGCTAATTTGCAATTCTACAGTTTCTATCAAGGACAGAGCTGCCTCGGGGCGCGTCGCTGTCTGTATTTTCAACTCATTATTTTCGCAACCCAACCAATATTTCCAGTTCCAAATGTCTTCTTGTAAACAACAACGACTCTATACCAGACTCTCTACCGCGCTGACAGCTGGAGCTGTCTGCGTCTTTGATGCTGTGCGGCGGAAGTAGGCACGCTTCATCCACTTCCAAGACTCTGTCCCAACCATCCACACCCCGACCGAGATGAAGACGACTGCCCACTCCCATGTGATGCCGGTATGCAAAAATACAACATGATTCAGCCCCGGAATATAAATGGTCGGGAACACGATGGCAAAGACAACCGTCACCGAGAAAAACAGGAATTTGTTTCCCCACAGGTGCTTTGCCCATGCGCCAATGCCTTTTGGCATGTAGAACAACGATCGGCGGAAGTCGATGAGCTCCCAAGAAAAGAGGAGAAAGATCCACGTCATTGTGGCATAGCACGTGGCACGCGCACGAAACACCTCATCGCAAGCGGGAGAGAAGTGTGTGTTGCAGTCGACGCCGAGGTTGCCATTGTCGAAGCCGAATATGACCACGGTGAAGGAGCCGAGGACGCAGCATGCCATGAGGAGGCCGTAGACCACCATGTCGAGCAGGAACTCGGGCGTGAAGACGCCATATTTGAGCTATCAAAAGTCAATGATTAGGCATTTGCACGGTCTTTTGTATGATCGAGCGCTTACATTATGGGGAGGGCGATTCAAGATATCCGGCACTGCCTTCTCAAAGCCCAAACCCGTCTCCGAAAAGGCGCCGGTGCCGAGGAGCATCCAGAGGATCTCAACAGGCGACAGCAAAAACACGGAGACGCCGTTGCGGTCCTTGAACGCGAGGCCGACGAGCAGCGCGATGACAAAGCCAATGTTGGCCGCGAGCACGTGCAGTATGAACTTTTGGATGTTGTCAAAGATGCGGCGCCCCTCCTCGACCGCGGTGAGGATGGACGCGAAGTCGTCGTCGGTGAGCACGATGTCGGATGACTCCTTGGCGACGTCCGCGCCGGAGCCCATGGCGATACCGACGTCTGCGCGGCGCAGGCTCGGTCCGTCGTTGACGCCGTCACCCGTCATGGCCACGTACCGCCCGCGACGGTGCAGCGCGGCAATCATGCGCACCTTTGTGCTGGGCGCGCAGCGGGCGACCACCAGCGGCAGCTCCGGGAGGCGGTCCAGCTGGGCGTCGGAGAGCGCGTCGAAGCGCTGCGCGGTCGTCATGAGCGGCGTGTCCGGGGCGGCGTCCGGCGGCAGGATGCCGACGTCCTGCGCGATGGCGCGCGCGGTCTGCGGGTGGTCGCCGGTCAGCATGTGCACGGCGATGCCGGCGGCGTGGAAGGCGCGCACGCTCGGCGCGGACTCGGGCCGTGGCGGGTCGTAGATGCCGACGAGCCCATGGAACGTGAGGCCATGCTCAAAGGCGTCGCGCGACGGGTTGCTATTCGAGGTGGAGGCAGGGTCGGCCGCAAGGACGTCGGCCTCGGCATCGTGGACCTTGTGCGCCAGAGCGAGCACGCGCAGGCCCTGGCTGGCGAGGGCTTCCATGTTGGCTAAGATGCTCGCCTTGGTGTTCTCGGTCAACGCCTGGGTGCCCTCGTTGACGGCGACGTTGGTGCAGATGTCGAGGACGCGCTCGACGGCGCCCTTTGTGAAAACGTGCGCCTGCTTTGATTCCGTGTCGCGAAACAGGACGGACATCTTCTTGACGTCAGAATCAAAGGGAAACTCGGCAAGGTGCGCCCATTTGGCGGAGGGGCCTTCGGAGAGAGTAGTTCGGCTCCAGCCGAAGCGTGATGCGAACACTTCGATCGCGATCTCGGTCGGCGCGCCGCGAGCCTTCCATTCGCTAGATCCCTTCTCCTTGGTGCCGTAAACCTGCTCAAGGCTGGCAAGGTTTGCCAGCGACGCGATGTTGAGGTACTGCTGGAGAGCAGTTGTTCCGGTCACATGCTCTGCTGGGATTATCGTCTGCATGGACGTGGGCTTCTCCTCGACCGGGCCCATCTTCCTGGGTTCTGTCGTCGTGAACGATACCTCGCCTACATTCGGGTTGTAGACTTCGTTTGTGGCTTCTACCGAGTACGTGCCGCAGGCAGGCAACCAGGCCTTGCGGACGACCATGCGACCTTGCGTGATGGTGCCGGTCTTGTCGGAGCAGACATCTGCACGAAGGTAAGCGAGCGGGCTGAGAGAGGACGGATCTGCGACTTACTGGTCACTCCGCCCAGAGCCTCGAGGCTCTGCAGGTTTCGCACGATGACGTGTCGCTGGAGCATCTTTTTCGTCCCTGCGGCCATGGTCACGGTGAGGACCAGGAGAAGGGATACCGGGATGGTGCCGACGGCGGTGGTGACGGCGTACAGGATAACGTCAGTCTGGGTGTTGAACTTGTTGGCGCCGAGGACGATGATGGCACAGACGACGGCGAAAGCCAAGAGGCCGAGAAAGAGCTGTGCGAGTTTTCTTTGAAGAGGGGTACCGACGGTCAAGCCGAAGAATTCGCCGAGGGCACCGATTGTAGATTTCCAAGCTCTCTTGAAGTAGGGATCTGCGGCCGAGTCTCGCGTGGGTTCCTTGCCATCGCTCTGAAGCGCTCGAGCGATAAGGCCGATTTCGGTAAACATACCGGTCGCAAAGACGACGCCACGACCTCGACCTTTGGTGATCGTGGTGGAGCTGAAGACGACGTTGAGGCGATCGCCAGGGCCAGTGTTGTCGTCAAAGACGAGCGCGGGGACCTTGGACACGGGAGCCGACTCGCCGGTCAGCAGAGCCTCGTCGGCCTCGAGGTTGACGGCCTCGAACAGGCGAATGTCAGCGGGCACGGAGTCGCCGGTGCCGAGGTCGACCACGTCACCGGGGACCACCTCGGCGGTCGGGATGGCGACGGTGGCGCCGTCACGGAAGACGTTGCAAGTGGGCTTGCCCAGCGTGCGGAGGGAGTCGATGGTGCGTTCGGCCTGGAGCGTCTGGATGTAGCCGATGAAGATGTTGGCGACGATGATGCCGCCAAGGATGCCGCCTTCGATCCAGGCTCGGATTCCGAGACTGGCAGCGAGTGCAAGAAGCAGTACCTACAGCGAATACGTTTAGCAAAACCCCGCAGCACACCTGCCAAGCCATCATGACGGGGACGTACCAAGGTCATGGCGTTGAAGATTTGCTCAATGAAGATCTTGAGAGGCTGCACGCCCTTTTTCTGCTCCAACTCGTTGCGGCCCGCGCTGGCGAGGCGCTGCGCGGCCTCGTCGGCGGACAGGCCGGATGACGGGTCGGTGCGGAGCTCCTTGAGCACCTCTTCGCCGGCCAGGCTGTGCGCCGGGCGGGACATGGGGATGTTGGACTGCCCGGAGGCATGCGCCGCCGCCGCAGGCGATGTCGAGGTGCTGCTGCTGGTGGTGGTGGACATTATAACGGATCGGGGGATGCCATGGATGGGGGAGGGAGGTAAGGAGACTTGGGGTTAGGATGCGTAAAGCTTGAACAAGTTGGCAATGAGGAGGGCAGGCATTGAGGATTATATAGAGAAAAACCATTCTAGAAACTGCCAAGGCCCAACACATCAATTTAGGCATTCACGGGCGCCGCGGGGATATTATTCGCGAAATCTCCGTGTAACCGGCCGGAATGAGTGCCCAGCGTGAAGTTTAGAAGCCTAATTAGGAAATAAATAGTCAGTGGGGCTCGGAATGATCCTCTTCGCCTATTTACAGCGAGGCTCATCTCAATCTCATCCCCACCATCCTCCATCTCCGGCCTACTGCCTTCTGTGCCCAGTCTTTTCTATTATTTCCATCAATTTCATCTTCTCTATTCTTTCAGTCTTGTTAAGCTGTTCCATCTTCCTTATTTTATATAATTTTCGTTATATTTTCCGTCGAACCTTGTATGTTCTGATCAAGCCTTACTGCTAGATGTGATGCTTGCGTGATAAAAGGAACATCTGTACGGATCTTTATTTTCAGGCGGGTTCTCTGTAGACGATCCATAGCCAACAAAGAGCAACTTCAGCCTGTTATCTAATAAAGCCCTGTCCAAGAGTCAGAACATTCGCAGTTACGGGCGGGCACCTCCCCACCAAGGCGGCACCTCCGCACACGCAAGTTACCGTACGGCCATTTGGAGATGAGCTTCTCACAGAGCCTTGAGCCTTGAGCCGGCCCCTCTCGCATTGCTAAACACTACAAGCAAGTCTGCGCCAGTGGGTGGCCGTGCCGGTGTGTGTAAGTTGTTAGTAGTAAGCACGAGACTGTGCTGAGCCTCGCCGCTGTCCCATCTTTCCAACGCGGTGCGCTAGACCATTTTAGGAAGCCAAGGCACATCAAGTACAAAGAATTGACAATTTGGCAGCGCAACTTTCTCCGATGACTACCTCGCCGTTGGCTATCCACGCCATGGCGAAGAAAGCAAAAATGCAGACGAGTTGTCACAGATTCTCAAAAGTTTCTTCAAGTTTTCCCAACAGAAACTCAAGGATCAAATTGCTGAAGCAGCAACATGGCCTCACGACGTTCTAACAGTGACAGATATGCATCTAAGTTCCAGCTCAGCTTCGGTATCACGGAAGACAAAATGGAGGCAGAAGGGAATTAAAAGGGTAGATTTCGGAGGAAATGATCACTTACCAGCCACGAGCCACCGTTGGGAGAATAACTTCAGGGATTTTCTGAGCGTCGCCACGCGGCCGGCGGCGTCGCTAGAAGGCTCTGCCATGGCCTGCTGCAGGTAAATGGACGCGGCCGTGTAGTTGAGATGTAGAACGAACGGTGAAACAGCATTCTTGACTGATTCATGCGCCCCAATGATTCTCTCGGCCATTTCTATCGTTGACGCAAGGACTGACGAACTCTCGGGAGAGCGGCCTGTATCCGAGTGGGAAGGGAGCTCTCGTGAGGCCACATTCTGAAGTGACGTGGGATTATCAAGGAGGAGAATTGCGCTTCATCTTGTTAGCACGAGTATCAAGCTGAATGGGTTTGCCTACTGCACCATACCTGAAACATGTCGACATTTGGGTGCAGAGCTCCAGTCTGCGCACGCGGGCTTCGAGACGTGATACGTGAACCAAGGCAAATATTGTGCGACGAAGCTGCGCGGAGTCATGCGAGCCTTCTGCTACATCCTTTATCGCCAAACTCAGCAAATGGGCTGCTTGCGCAAGTCGAGCAAAGCGGCCCATCTCCAAGGTATTCGCGGAGGTGAGGGTGCATGCATCTTCGGGCCCGGTTGTCTACAAAAGTTAGTTGAAAACAACAAGACGAACAGTTTGGGACCAGGGAGACTTACCCCATTATCCCAGTTTTGGTCATCTATGGGGATGTAATTGGACGTGTCGGGGTCCGGCGTTACGAGCTGGCGTTTGGGATTCGACAAGTTGATGAATCTGGACACCCCGCCGTCAATGAATAACCAGCAAACATGAACAGAGTCAAAGATTTCGTACCTGTCCATGGCAAGGATGGCCCACCAAACGCGACGACACTCTTCCAAGTCGAACGCCTCGATTTCGGGATCCGGATGCTCACTGACGGAGCTGTCGACGCTGAGGGCTATCGCGTACCGCGCACATGAGGCAATGGAGAAAAAGGCAGCTGGATAGATGCCATGTCCTAGCTCGTAGCACGCTATAAATATGCTGGCTTGAAGAGCAAGCAGCGAAAGAATGCCGGAATTCTGCACGGAGTGCTGAAATTGCTTCGTCAACTCGTACAGTGGTGTACGTGCCATCAAGTTTACCGCATCGCTGCTGAGCCGCATGGCCAGCAACAACAGGTGCAACTCAGCGCGGTTATATGTCAGCCGTTTGAGAAGCAGCTTGTAGAACTGAATCTTGGAGACTATGGGCATCCAGACATGCACTGTGGAAAAGTGCTTCTGCGCCGTCCCCCGAATGTCCGCAACGGTACCAACCGTGGCAGCAATCTCGTCTGTGAGCAGCGAGTCGATTTGCAGGGCGGGAAGTAGCAGCTGTGCATTCTGGAACACCTCCGGGTCCAGAAAATGCTCGGCAACAAGAGTCGATTGCTGAATCCGCGGCTGCTGCGGCTCAGCGGCCTCCCTGCTCTGGGTGCTCGCCTGTGACGGGCTTGGTGTGTTGCGCGGCGACAGAAGCAGTGGTGGTGAGAAAGCTGTGGACGTATTGGGCTGCTTTGGGCGGACTTGTCTGCGTTTTCTGCGTTGCGGAAATACACAGGAAATATTTTTCCTAAAATCGAATGATTGATTAGAGAGAGTTGTTTGTCAAACGACAGGTTGAAATCAGTGGAGGACCAACGGACTGCAAACAGAGCGTGCATTCTGGCGTCGCACGGTCGCATTTCCGCTTCGCCTCGCGACACTGCAGGCATGAATAGCGCGAGGCCGAATGCGCGTCGGAGCTTCGAGCAGGCATGATTATTGATGATGGTGAAGGACAAATAAGATGGTGCAGAGGTAGATGCGGAGGCGGAGATATGCGTCCTGATGGATCTTGCTGTTTACAAGAACATGCCGAGGTTTCTGGGGCGTTGCGGGGTTATGCGGGGTTATGCGGCATTGTACGGTGATGTGGCTTCATTCTATCGGCATGATGATCTGATCTCACCGCATTTATGATTTGCATCATTTCATGTGCCTTTTTATCTTACAAATGTCTAGTGCTTATAAATATTGCACTTGTCTGTTTGCAGCACTACGTTAGAAGATCGAGTATAAAGAGAGCCTCGAATCAGAGCTTCGATTGAAGAGCCTTGCTCTTTACACCAACACCAAGTGCGCTACACTACGCTACATTTGCTACACTCTCAGTATTCAACATGGCAAAAGACACTCTTCTTGTTCGTGCCACCTCCTGCCGAGCACATTTGGGAAATATGGACTGACATGTTCTGATTGAAACTAGTTCACCGGCGCCACCGGCATGATCGGCTTCAGAACCTTGATCCGGCTGCTAGAGCAAGGCACCTTCCACGTCCGCGTTGCCGTGCGCTGGCAGTCGAGCTACGACAAGCTTCTGACCTACAAGCCAATCGCACCTTACATTTCGCAGATCGAAAGCGTCATCGTTCCCGACATCACAGTTCCGGGCGCCTACGATGAGGCCGTCAAGGGCGTCACTCACATCATCCACGTCGCATCTCCCATCCCCAGCGCCCAAACTGCCGACTTTGAGACCGATTTGATTCAGCCCGCAATCCAAGGCACTGTTGGCATCTTGCAGTCTGCGCACAAGGCCGGCGGCATCAAAAAGATCGTCATCACGGCGTCTGTGGCAGCCATCACATCAACGCCGCACATCTCATCCGGGGCCACCATCAATGGTACGTCCGCGCTGCTAGAATATGTCATGTATGATACTAATGTGATGTGGAATCTAGAGGAGACCAGGACCACTGAAACCAAGAGGCCCTTTCCCAACGTGTTTGCGGCCTATGGTGCTTCCAAGGCGCTGTCGTTCCAAGCCACGGATGACTTCATCTCCAAGCACAATCCGGCGTTTACCGTAGTCAGGATCCTTCCCAGCTTTGTCATTGGCCGTGACGATACCGTGACCGACGTCTCTCAGATTGCCAAGGGTACCAACGGCAACGTCATGGGCTCTCTCCTCGGCCACGCGCGAGAGGGGAAGCTGTCCGGCGGCTCTGTGCACATCGACGACGTTGCCAGGTTGCATGTTCTGGCTCTCGATCCCGCAATTTCAAAGCACGACACCTTTCTCGCCAGCAACCCTGTGTCCATCGACTGGTCTGACTCCTTCGAAATTGTCAAACGTAGATACCCGGACGCGTACGCCGCTGGTTTGTTCAAGTTTGAGTCGATTCCCAGACCAGAGTCGGGCCCTTCGCACATTGACAGCTCCAAGGCGACGAAGACATTCGGCATCCAGTTCAAAGACTACGAGGAGCAGGTCGTGTCTGTCGTCGATCACTACCTGGAGCTGGTCAAGGCAAAGCAGTAAAGCATACATTTTGGTGGTGAGTCAAGGCTGTTGCGGATACTCTTGAGTAGGTAGAATTATTATAGATCAATATTCCAACGCTGTTCATGATACATTAATGCAAATGCCATTCTTGGAACGATTCAGTACTTTGACCAGTTGGTAGCAAGATGCTCAATGTACTTTCACATTATCTTTCCATTAACCCGTAATATTCTCAAGATTCTGCAAGTGTAAAACACTGTAAATCGATCTGCAAACCATCTGACAAATCAGCCAATCTTCCTTCGCCAGCTTATTATTATTCTAGCAACCCAACAAAAAAATCGGCACAGGACAGCCCCCAGCACAACTTTCGATCCCACCAACGCCTTCTCCCGATGCCAGAGCCGCGTCCAGCCGCACAGTCAATCCGACAAACCACCCTAGAGCTCGCCGTTGGCCTTGAGGCTCTCGGCGCTGGCGACCAGCGCATCAGCCGCGCTGCGCGGACGCCATCCCAGCTCGTCGCGCGCCTTCTTGTTCGATACCGGGCGCACCTGGCCAATCTCCGGGAGCACGACGGCGATACCCTTGTCGAACAATGCGGCCACGCGCAGCAGGAACTTTGGTGCGGGCAGGCTCGGCACGCGGCGCGTGTCCGCCGCCGGCAGCCGGCTCTTCAGGTCCGCCGCCATTTGCTTAATCGTCACATACGGCTCATCCGACACGGCAATGTAGCGCTGGCCCGCCGCCCCCGGCGCCTCGAGCGCCAGCACGTGCAGGTCCGCCACGTCGCGCACGTCGACTATGCCAAAGCTCATATCCGGGATCGCCGGCATCGCGCCGGACAGCAGCCGCCGCGGAATCTCCAAGCTCGTGTTGTTGCCGACGCCCAGCGCCGGCCCGCACACCAGCGCCGGGTTCACCGTCGTCAGCTCCATGCCCGCGCCCTCGTCGGCGGCCCAGTCCCAGGCCGCGCGCTCCGCGATCGTCTTGCTCTTGGCGTAGGCACCGACAGACGAGTGCGGGTGTTGCAGCTCGGTCCAGTCGGCTTCCGTAAAGGCGGCGTCGCGCGGGGCGTGGCCGTAGGTGACGGGGGCTCGGCCGCGGGGAACGGCGAGGCGACGTGCAGCACGTAGTCGACACCGGTGCAGGCCGCGTCCCAGCCGGCCTCACCGAGGAGGTCGACCTCGACGAACTCGATGCCGGCGACGGTGGACTCGGCGACGCCGGCGCGCCGGATCGCGGAGCGCACCTCATCGCTGCGCTTCAGCGAGCGCACGGTGGTGCGCACTCGGTAGCCCTTCTCCAGGAGCTTGTGGATGACGTGCAGGGCGATGAAGCCAGAGCCGCCCGTCACGAGGGCCAATTTACCATCGGCCATGACTTGAGTTGAGTGAATGTCGAATATTGGCTGCTGTCGGGCTTCCTTTCGGTTCACGACGGAGCTGCGAAGACAAGGCAGATCGACGTCTTACGTTTTTCGAGGAAGAGAAGCTCAACGTGAGTGAATTTTTGTCTTTTGACGAGGGAGTAGCGGCAACTACCAAGCACTTATTGTTACACTTTGATGCCGCAGGAATGGCGCTGGCTTAGACAAAGTCCGCAGAAGAAAACTACATTTTATCCCGAGACATGATAGAGAGTCAAGGTGAGCCAGCTCTGAGGTTACCTGCTCGCGATACCCCAAACCCGTTCGGACTTTGCACTTTTACAAGCCGTGGTGGATGGTATGATTTCGGTTATTAGAACACCGGAGAGATGGCAAGACTCCCGAATGTCGTCGATTGGACTAACAATAGGAAATAACTAGCCGACTCCGGGGTGGTTGGCGGCGGACTTTTGGCGGACCTCGGCAGGTTTGTCTACCGCGGCGCGTCCAAGAAGGGGCAGCTACAATCAGTACCAATTAGAATTGTATAGCTATCATTGATTTCAATTGCATTCGACACTGAGTCAAAATCCAAGCCCGATACCACCACCATCTCGGATTCAGCTTTCAGCTTTTACCTCAAGTTTACGTATGCATAACAAGTTTGACATTCCAGGACAGAGTCCTTTGCTTTACGTACATGTTTCAGCCTGTTGCTTCCTCGATTGCCCTACCTACCGAAACTGGTTGGGATGTGAGAAGCTATTTACTGGGATATTCCCTCACCAGTCTCTTGATTTCGCAGCAAGTTACCACGGCACAAACAGGGCTAGGCATATTCACAACTTGTGGTCAGATTCGTAATTAACCAAAAATAGTAAAATGACTAAAAAGTAATAGTAAGCCGAGGGGAGTCTTGCATTACAAAAAGACGTGCGCCCTCGGCAGAGATGGATAATATGCTCTCTTTCCAATGCCAACAAAACGCCTTCAATTCGCTTCTTCGCGACGAAACTTGCCACGCCTTTCGAGTGAAAATTCTCAAGACAAGATATGAGAAAAATGTATCGTAATAGTTGAGATGAAGCGCCCAAAGCAAAAACAGAATAGGAAAAAGAAGGAAAGAAAAGAGAAGAGGGAAAAATTGTGAGAGAGTGTCGTCCATGTTGGACCCTGCCTGTCTTAAACTCCCCGTGCTGCACTCTGACTCTTCCACTTCGAAACCAGCTCAATCGATCCCTCTCGTTAAATGTGTGGGGTTTTTGCTTATAATGACATGATTAAGAAGATGGAAATGAGTGTTGTTTGAAAAACAGAACAGCAACCCCCCAAGGGGGACTCTTGTCGTGCTCTTGTTGATCAGGTCTGAACGGACTTTGCCCCTCTGCCGAGAGATGGATTTATAACACCGGGGTCAGCTGTGCCCCCCTCATTCAATTCGTTTCATTCGTATAAAAGAGACAAAGAAAAGTTGTCTCAAGCCTTGACCCAAGCCTAGACCTTGATATTTCGTCGACGGTTGAGGAACGGACTGGGCATGTCGTCCCTTTCCGGATCCCAGACGGCGACGACATCCTCGTACTCGCGACGCTCGGCGGCCATGCGTTCACGGAAAGCAGCAGCCCTCTTGGGGCTCACGTTCTCGGAACCAGGCGCGCTTCCCGCCGCGCTGAGCGGCCGACCGCCGGCCCGCGCCTGCTGCAGCTCGACGAGGCTCCGGCCGCGCAGGTTGTTCTTGGCCGCCATCTTTCCCAGCGACTCGCCTCCGCTGCTGCTGTTGCTGGAGGTCACGGCAGAGGCGTCCTTCTTCACCGACCGGGCACGTGAGAGTGCTTCGCGCGCCGATGATGCCGGTCCGGCTGCCGGTGCGTCGCTCGAGTTGGCGACGGGGATCTTTGTTGGACTTCGGCTAGGCGAACGGGGAATAAGATCTGGCTGGGAGGCTGCAGCCTTAATGTTAGAGCCTGCTGGTTTCGCGCGTTGGACGGGGCACGACTTTTGGGAAGAGAGAATAGGCCGTGTCTTGAACGGGTTCTTGGACGACTTGATGTGCCTCGTGGGCGAGGGGCAGATGTCCTCGTCATCCGAGTCGACCAGGATAGGTTCGCGGTGAAGTTCCCATCGTGCATCTACACTTCCGGCAGCAGTGGCTGCAGCCGCTGCGGCAAAGATGTTGCCTGGCTTGGCGACCGGGGGCTTGGTGGCACCGTTGCGACGAGGCGACAGTGATAATGAGGCAATGGCAATCGGGCTTGGCGATGCCATCTCAATATCCATCGGTGTACCCGGCGGCCCAGCAAACATGGTCTGGGCCCGGGCAAACGGCGTTCGGGCCGGCTTCTTCGCTTCCTTGGATGTGTCGGGGCTATCCATCGAGTATTCGCTAATGTCCGTCGTTGAAGGATACTCGTCTCCGCTCGGTCCAATCGATGAATGGGGGTAGTCTGATTTGTTGACAGACGAGGCATAGTCGTCAATGTGCTTCTCTTCCTCCTTCTCAGCAAAGGTCACGGCCTTCTTCGCCAGTTCGGCGTCGACCCGGGCCTTGACCTCGCCTTCAAACTTCTTTTGCAGATTCTCCAGCTCGGCATTGACAAGGCGGTCAATCTCCAGTCGTGCCTTGACCTCCCACTCGAGGCGAAGCGAAGCGTCCGCGTCCTCTCGGATCTTCTGCTTTTCTCTTTCAAAGGCAACCAGTCGATCGTTCAACTCCCGTTCTTTCTGGCGAAGTATCTCCTCTCTGGATTTGAAAGACTTGTTCAAGTCGACTACCTCTTTTTCCTTTCTCATCAGTCGTACTACAGGCAGGTTCAATAGTTGAACTGTGTCCGGTCGCCGGTCAGGGTTCACCTTGAGGCAGTCTCGGATAACCTGGTTCAGCTCCGGGGAGTATATGTCAGGTAAAGGTGCCACTTTGCCTTCCTTGATCTTCTGGACCAACTGATAGTGTGTCTTTGCGTTGAAGGGGGGCTCCTTGGCACAGAGTTCGAAGATTATGCAGCCTAGCGCCCAGATATCCGATTTGAGTGTGTATTTCTCGGCCGCGCAGATTTCGGGAGACATGTAAAATGGGGTTCCAACATAGGTGGATGCGAAATCTTGAGACTTGATCATCTTTGACAGACCAAAGTCGCCAAGCTTGACTGAGTTGTCTTCGCCTAGGAAGACTAATTTTCGCCGTTAGCTGCAGTCTTCCTCGTAATACCTCCCAATCTTACCGTTTTCGGGCTTGAGATCCCGGTGAAGGATTGTCATTGCTCCAGCAGGAGTCTTTGGCGCGGACGCTACGCCCTGAGTGAGACCGAGAATATTCGTGCCGACTTCCGGGGGGTCGATGCCATAGTGACAGCGGTACAATGCAAGAACCAGCTGGCTAAAGATGCTCCATACGAAGCTCTCCTGGGCTCGCTGCCCTCTTAGTTGCAGGTCCTTGATGACCCGACCGAGGTCCCCGTTGCCACAGTACTCCATGTAAAGGTGCAGATCCTGGCTGGCCTTGAGATGCTCTCGGTGGTAGTAAGCGACGATGTTGTCGTGTCGGAGGTGGGAGAGGATTTGGAATTCGGCATGCAGCTGTTCTCGCTCTTTTTGGGACATTCGAAGGTACGAGATTTCTTTGCGGCACATGATGAAGCCGTCCGTCTTACGACGAACCTTGCGGATCACGCCAAATGAGCCATGGCCTACGAGGCAGGGTGTAAGTCAGTTGAGGGCGTAGTGGCATAAGCAAGAGCCTGAGTGCTTCGGGCAACGAATCGCAAACGTACCAATCTTCTCCAGAGTCTCGTACTTGTCCTCAGATGACATGGCGAATAATTCACGGCTGTGCCGACTAAATCGAAAGGCCCATGTAAGACGTCCCCTTGTCAATGCCCTCGTGGCCAGTAGATGCTAGTTGAGAAGGAGCGGAGGTGTTGCTGTTGCGGTTAGTATCTGTGAAGAGGGTTGTGAAGGAAGGAAAATAAGGTCTGAAAATAGGTGCCTTGTGCCATAAGAGTAGCAAAGTCGAGGCTCTCGTGCACCAGGTCCTGTAGCATCCCGGCTCGACCCACTGGTTAGAGACAGAGACCAGGGTGACGGCCATAGTAAACAGTCCTTCACGGTGCCATAGCAACCGCCGTTGCAGTGCGACCTAGCCACAGTGTAGTGCCTCATTAGGTAAGGCGGGTGCTTATCGATAGTGCGACTGTGGCTGCCACGCTACATGGCTCGTGCGCCAGTGGCGTAGGCGATAACTTACCTCACACCAGCAGGAGAAAGCTTTCCATTAGTAAACATCATAGACACCTCCATTGCATTGCCTCAACGGCTATTCTTTTTAACTTTATACTCTCCTTTCCTATTTGCGACTTTTTGGGTATTTTTTACTCCTGCGCCGTCAGTCCCGCGTAATTGAATGGGTGGATACGTCTAGGCGGCATTTCCTGGGTCGGCGGGCTCTAGCGGACAAAACTCCGACGTTCAAAATGGTAATGACAAAGTATGGCCTGGAGGGCAAGCTTCACGAGGAGCATCGATTGATCAAGGACGGCATATTGAGAGACGATAATCCTCTTGATCAGAGCAATGAGTTCAATGAATTTCTCATCGCCTGCCGTCATGGCGACCTCCGGAAATGCCAAGAGCTTATCAACATGGGTGTCAATATCAACGGCAAAGATAAGTTTGATTATACGCCCTTAATTATTGTGAGTTCCTACCTATCCCAGCACCTACAAGACTGACAAACTAATTTTGAAATAGGCCAGTCTCTGCGGCCATTATGAACTAGTCCAATTGCTACTAGAAGCTGGTATGTCTTCATTTGCCTGCCTACTTGCAAGTCTCACTGGCTTACCTTTGAGTAGGAGCCCTCGCAGAAAGAAACACATTCCAAGGAGAAAGATGTATATACAATGCCTTGAATGACCGGATACGGAACCTTCTGCTTCGATATGACTTTTCCAAATCGTCTGATCCTTTCGTCTACTGGTCGTCGCACATCACGGCCCTTATGGATCTGGAAACACCAAACACATCCGATATTACGCTCACCTCTGACAATCGTTCTTTTGAGTTGCACAAGTTTCTCCTTTCTGCCCGATCACCGTATTTTCGCAAAAAGTTGGAGGCCCAGCCGGAAACGGAGACTTGGAAACTCGCGACCGCGATCCCGGACGAGTCATTTCAAGTTGTCCTTCAGTACATTTACCTGGGCGACGTGCCCAAGGATCTTTCGTCTTCCAGGAACAATGTGTCGGACGAGGCCATCCTCACGGGCGTCGACAAGATTAGCAAGCAACTGGAAATTGACCACCTGTGGGAGGCTATCCTCGAGGGAAATGACCGCCGCCTTGCGCGGCAGCGCTACCAGGACGAAGTCGGGCGGGCCTTGAAACAGGTCAGCGACTTCTTCCAGGCCAGCATCATCGGCCACAAGATGGTCGTCGACACTGACCGAGTCGACGAGATCACCTGGAAGCACGGAAACTCCATCTTCGCCGACATCTTACTCCGTGCTGACCAGCCCGAGCACGAGGATAACGAAAACGACGCCGGCTCACCAACTTCGGCCACATCACCTCACGCCCCAGGCACGCCCAGCATCCCCATTGGCCCCGACCTCGCCGCGGCGCCGGAGCGTCGGAGCCGCAAGTCTGTGCTGTATCCCGTGCATAAGGCCATGCTAATCCGCAGCGACTACTTCCAGCGCATGTTCTCGGGCGACTTTGTCGAGGCGCGGCGCGGCGACAGGCTGCGCGTCGTGACGATCGACTGCAGCCCCGCGGTGCTCGAGCTCGTGCTCGCCTTCCTGTACACGGAGACAGTCGCCTGCCCGCTCGAGCACGCGCTCGAGCTGCTGTACGCCGCCGACATGCTCTTCCTCGACGCCCTCAAGGCCAAGGCGGCCGTGGCCATCAGCACCCTCGGCAGCGGCCGCAGCAACGCACTCGTCGACCGCACCCACGGCAGCGCGGGCAGCGACGAGAAGACGCCAGCAGCCAAGGATCAACCGCGCAGCAACGGATCGTCGCCCGATGACGTCGACGAGCCCATCAACATCTACGACGTCATCCACGCCGCGTGGGACCTGCGCGTGCAGCGCCTCGAGGAGTTCGCCGCGCGCTACCTCGCCCACCGTCTCGAGGACTACATCGACGACCCCGAGTTCCAGGAGCTCATCCGCGAGAGCGCCCACCGCATCCGCGCGCGCGAGGAGACGGACACGATCGAGCTGCTCGACGACATCCGCTACTACCTTTCGGAGCGCTTCCGCCTGCGCTTCGAGGACGCCAACCTCGACATCCTGGAAGAGGAGGAGGAGGTCGGTGAGGTTGCAGCTGCCACCGCTGCCGCAGCAGCCGTCCTTGACGACGTAGACGGCCCGCCGGCGGGCGACGACGCGGCGGCGGCGACGAATGGCGTGCACACACTAGAGGGCGAGGCCACCGAGGACGAGTTTGCGTCAGACGCCATCAACTACCAGGTCCTGCTGGGCAAGATTGACAGCATGTTGGAACGTCTGGAGCTGGATGCCTAAACGACGAATAGAAGAAAACGAATATACTAGAGGCTACATACTACATTACTACGCATTCATCGTTATTCATACTGCATTTTAACTAGAGATGGGACCTGAAGGTTAGATTGGGCATGGTGGACATTGAAAATATGCCGGCGTTCAACGCGGTCATAAATATACTTGCCTATATATATTTATCGTGTCTCATTCCCTTGGCACGAAACCCCGTCGTCGCATCTCGAACCAAACGGAGTCAAAGGGGGGTGCCCCGTGGCATTAGAGTTTTTGGAAAAGAGGATGGTATAAGCATTTTATATATGTCTTGCGCTGTGTTATTACTACAAATGGGTTCTTTTCGCTCAGCCCTCTCTCCGCTCAGTAGTCCACCGTCTTGAGGTTTCGGCGCAGCATCTCCGGCAGCTCGTCGACGGTCACGATGCCGTGCTGGACGCAGTCGCCCCAGAAGAAGAAGGCGCGACTCTGCGTGTAGCTCAGGTAGTCGAACTCGTCGACGCCCATCTCCGCCTCGGCCCTCTCGGCGACCTCGGGCGAGACGGGGCGGTTGGCCTCGTCGAGGCCGGGAATCTTGGCCTGGACGACGCCCCAAGCGGCCCACATGGCGCTGTTGGCGGTGCGCCAGAGGCGCGTCGACTCCATGAGCTCGCGGACCTGGGCGTCGCTCTGCTCCTCGCGGGCACGCTCGGCGGCGGTCCAGCCGCCAGCGGGGGCGCGCGCGTCGAGCATGAACTCGACGATGGAGCTGCTCGACGCCGTGGGCAGCAGCGCGGGCGTGCCGACAGCCTCACCGGTCCCGGCGTTGGCCGCCGTGTTGGCCGCCGTGACGTCCTGGGGCAGGATGCGCGGGGTGCCGAGGGCGGGAAACTGCGGGCGGTGGTCGACGTAGGCCTTGATAAAGCGGTGCTGCTCCTCGGGCGTCGGGTAGCGCTCCACGTTGCAAGCGTAGGAGGTGACGGGGTCGTGGTAGTTGTAGGTCCATTCGGTGAAGTGGTTGGCAAACTCGAGGCCGGGTGTGTTGGCGGCGGCGTACTCAAAGTCGATGACGATGAGCTGTTTGTGCTTGTTAGCGGCCTGGAGGAGGGGCGACTTTTCGTCGTCGGGGCGGATGCGCAGGATGTTGCCATATTGCGTCTGAGACGTTGTTAGTCAAGTTGGATGCGTAGGGGAGAAGGGTGGTGCGGGTGGTTTGGAACTCACGTCGGCATGGGCAAAGACTAGGCTTTCGCGAATCGCTTTCGGGCTCTTGTAGAAGCTGTCGAGGTAAGCTCTAAACTTGACCACAGCGGCCAGGAACTGCGGCCACGGCGCTCCACAGACATGGCCGTTGGCCTTCCAGGCATGCACCACCGAGGAGGCACGCGGACCCTCTGGAACGTTATGTAGGTCCTTATCGAGGAACTGCACGATGCGGCCGACATTATCAAGCCACTGGTCCCAGTTCTTCCAGATGCCAGGACCGGCATCACGCTCCGACGGCAGTAGGTCGATGCCGTCGTGCAGCTCGCGCATTCGCTTGGCAATCTGCTTCATGGTGTCGGGCTCGCGCAGGTCGCTGGGTCGCAGCGTGATGGCGTTGAAGAACTGCTCGAAGCGGCCGTTCTTGAAGGTGCCGAGCAGTCGGGGGCCAATCTTCTTGCGGGCTAGTCGTTGGAGGACCTTGAGCTCATTGTCGCGGTCAATCAGGTGCTCGACCTGCGGGCCATAGATTCGGAGGAGGATCTTGGGCGGCATCTTCTTGCCCTCAATCTCGGGGATGTCGGCGGGAGGCGTCACGACGTAGACGGCGTTGGTGAGGGCGCCGCTAAGCCGCTCGACCCAGATCCGGTGGCCGTCGCCGAGGGGCACGCGGCGCCAGCCTTTCAGTCTCAGGGTATGTGCGATGCGAATGATTTCATTCTTAAACACCAGCCAGACCTCCTTCTCCTTGGCGACGCGGGTGGCCGCGGCCTCGGGTTCCTCATTGCTCAGGGCGGTGCCAGAATAGACGAGCGTCTTAGAGTTGTCAAGCCAGGCATCGCAGCTGGGGACGACGACGTCACCCTCGGTGTACTCGGTATCCGAGGAGGCGGCGCGCAACGAGCCGCGGCGCTTGAGTTTGTTGTGCCGGGGAGGTCGGGGGCTAAAGTGCGGGACGGCCGTGAGGCCCATGGAGGACATGGAATCCTCGACGATACGCTGGAGGCGGTCGAGTGAGACATCGCTGCTCTGGGAGTCGACCGAGTCGGACCGCTCGCGGTTGGCTGGAGCAGCACCGGTATCGTCGTCGCGACCCTTGCGGCTGGCGGCGTCTTCGGGCGGGGAGGTGGAGGAGCGGCGCGGCGCGTGGTGGTGGTGCAGGTGGGTGCGCTTCTTGCGACGCGAGGCCTTGCGGCGCTCGTGGTCGAGCCAATCGCTTACCTGCGCAAGCAGCTTCTCGCTATAGTATTGGCGGTTGTTGTCCTGGCGGGCGGCGCGCGACGTTGCTAGGGAGGGGTCGTCCTGGGGTCGCAAGGCTGGCGATTGCTCGCTGATGGAGGAGCGTGAGGAGGAGACGGGCTTGCCGCTCATGCGCTTGCTGGAGCTGCCTACGCGGAAGAGCTTGGAGGCCTGGCCGGATTCAGCGTCGTCGACAAAGTATTCCTCGACAGGTTCGGCGATCTGGACAGCTGTTGGAGGGGAGCTGGTGGTCAGCAAGGCCAACACGCTTTGTAGAGGCGCCAGCACAAACACACACCTTTCAAGGAGCCGCTGACGGGAGGCGTCCTATCGCCTTCATCGTCGGCCTTGAGAGCAGAACGGAGGGGCGCGGGACCGTAGGCGGGAAACTGCTCGGACGACATGGTTGGGGTTGGGAGAAACAAGCAAGGGCGTCACGAGCCAAGCAGTGACGGCGCCAAGGCGGCACAGAAAAGAGGTATGGGTGGTGGGCAGCAGCTACAGCTACTGCACAGCTCAGTAAGTAAGATAGGAAAGAGGGCTGGCTCTAGACAAGCAGGTCAGCATGTTTTGCTCGCACAAGCTTGGCGAGGCAAGAAGCAAGTTTGACTGAAGAGGACGTCACGCGACAGGAACCCGAATGTGTGGGCGAGCGGGCGTTGGTCAAGTATCAGTTCGGGGGGCTGGCCAGGGTACGGCGTGGGCTGTCGTGGGCTGTCGTGGGCTTGTCGTGGGCTTGTCGCGGGACGGGTCTAGGCTTGGTGGGGGAGATTGCATGGTGGTTCGCTAGCTCACGACAGTTGGAGGACAGAATTGGACGAGCAGGTTGCCCCACGACTAGAACAAACGTTGGCAGCTGATTTGGTAGAAAAGTCAAACTACGTCAGTCAGCACGAGGGCGGAGGATTTACTAGTCAAGGATCCAATAATTCAGGGCTTGCTTTGCGCCTCCTGTCGGCTCTACCAAGGTACAGACGGTGAGTGTGCAGCTCTCGTCCATGACATGACATCGCCTCAACAGCCACGCCTCTACCTTGAACTCATTGCCTCATCTACCTGCCCAGCCCGTCAATGTTTGCCGTGATTTCTCCAATGCCTCTTCTCTCAACTCGCATGCATATTGCATCGAAATAGTCTCCCTTGATAAGGACCTAGTCACCAGGTCATCCAGGTTGTGCTATGTGCTGACAAGGGCAGCCACCAACAAGCGCCACCTTTTGCCCGGATCACGGGCCATCCACAGCCGCCACAGCGCTGTAACCCGGTGGTAAACAACCAGAAGTCCAGTAACAACGTGTGACTGGCCACTAATAAACCTCTAGAAGCCGTCGTCTCAGCCTGGTCTCGTCTGGTGTTTGGCCGCCACGGCGTTGAGGATGTAGTACGCTGCGCCTCATATTTCCCTTTTCTTGCCTCAGCACCTGTGTCTACAGCCAACATCCTCCCTTCTGTCCTCAAAACTTTCCCACAACGTCTTTTTTGTCAAGGGTCTTTTTCCCATGTCATCCTCAGCAGCTGTCTCGCGTGCCACCACAGAGGCAGCTAGTCTGCATCAAGCCACCGACAGTCCGTGCTTGGTTACCCTAATGTCGTCTATCCCGATAGTCCAGGGTTGAAAAAACTACCATGGGGGTTTCAATAATCTTGATAGAATAGGTACACAGGTTTTCTTTACAGCAATGTCGGCATTTTTTGTGGGAGAGTAGAATCTTTCAACATGGATTTCACTTTCTGCAACGGGATATCCGAAGCTCACCACATACGAATATACATATGCACACGCACAAATCATGACTATCAACAAGTACACACAGGTCGCAATTCCACCGCAGATCTTGTGTGGCTAAGCCACAGTGATTGAATTTACGTTTCTCAGTAAAAAGAAAATTATGAACCTCGGGAAAAGGGACGAAAAAAAAGTAAACGATGAATAGCAACACCTGGTCTCGATCCAGGGACCTACGGGTTATGAGCCCGTCGCTCTTCCACTGAGCTATGTTGCTTATTGCTTTTCGCTTGGTGGGATGCGGCACAATGTGAGCTATAAACCCTACGCCCGCAACCACAATGACTCACACTCCTTCCAAACTCTGCCCAAGATGAGTACACCTCACATGCATACATGATTTTAACCCCCTTACCATGCATATATATTCTAGAGAACGACGTGACCCCCTCCCCTTCACCTAAGCAGAAAGCAGCCACTCCCTCGAGACGTCCGCGCCTTCGTTCCGCAGCGCCCACACCACCGCGTCCACCACGTCGTCGACAACCACCGTGGGCTTGTACCGCGGCTCCGGCTCCGTCTCAGTCGGCTGGAAAACCCCGGTGCGCACCAGTATCGACTCCCAGCTTGCGCCGTCCCTCGGCGCGAACTCGTTGGCCCCGCGGATGTCGCTCTCCGGGTTGTCCCCGACCATGTACACCCGCCGTAGCGGCTTCCTCCCGCCGTCGCCGCGCAGCAGCCGCTCGTGCGCATACTCGTACGTGTGCCGCGACGGCTTGCCCAGCGCGCGGTACCTTAGCGGCGCGGCGCCGCCCGTCACGCCCGCCCACACGCCCTTGAGCGCCTCCAGGAACGCGCCGGTGCCGAAGCGGTTCACCGGGTGCTCCGTCCGCCACACCAGGTCCAGGTTGGAGATCCACAGCGCCGGCTGCCCGTCCTGCTGCCACCCGGCGTCCGCGAGCGACGCGTCGCCGTTGTGCGAGGACAGCGTGCCCAGGTAGCCCCGGTGCGAGACGAGCAGGTCGTGGATCACCTGGATGTCGAGCGCCCAGTCGCGTGGGTCGTTCCACACCAGGATCTGGTCGACCTTGAGCGCGTCGGGCGGGATGGACCGACTGTACGGGTCCGTGATGGCGGCGGCGCTCTTGCCGTCGGGTAGCGGTGACGTCTCCTTGTGGAGGCTGTCGCGGAGGTGAGCGAAAGGGTAGATGTGCGGGTTTGCCGCGATCAGGTCCGCTGGCGTCACCGCTCGCTGAAACCCGTATCTAAACACACACAAGTCAGCGCGTTGTCATTGTTGCGTAGAGGTGTAGACTAGTGCTTGCGAGTACTTACTGTCTGGCAAGCTGCCTTGCCGTTTCGGGTTGTGATGCCGTGATCAGCACAGTTCCGTTCTTCTTAATGTCGTCATCCCAGCCTCGCATTGGCGTATGCGACAGGATGACTCTATCCTTAAGCACGTATTCAGGGTTCTCAATGCCTAGCCGCTTCGCTAATGAAGCCGCCTTGGCATTCTCATGGGCGCCACCGCCGTTCGTCAAGAACACGTAGCGTAGCCCTTGCTGTCTGATTTTCTGCAGCATCTCTCTCGCACCAGGGATGCCTTCTTGTCCCTTGTACAGGACACCATCAATACTATCGGTGCACTGTCAGTCATGGTGCCAAGCATGTAGTAGAGCTTGGCAGGTATACGTACTCGAATGCAAACGCAATATCCGCAAAGGCAGGGTTAATCGCTGGCTCGGCCCCATTCGTAACCGCCGCGATAGACTCATCTTTGCCCAAGGGCTTCCTCTCACGGAAAGTTTGCGGCGTGATGCTAAAGGCCCGATAGTGTACCGTCTTTGGAACGACGTTGGCGGCTTCCGCGGGGGCGCTGCATCGGAGGACGCCGGCCTTGAGCAGTGACTGGCAGCGCGGCCCTAGACGCGTCCCAAGCACCCTGCCGTGAACCATCTTTGCCAAACCTTCCCTTGGGCTTCTAGTTGTTCCAGAACCCTTCCTCTGTCTCGCCAATGTCAAAATGTGCGCTTAAGGGTTGTGAGTTGGGAATTGGTGAGACCAGATTGGTAGCTTGAGAGGGCGCTGTCCAGGTGAGGTGGCCTCCGACTCCACCAACCGGGAACTACGGCCGGGGCTCGTGCCGCGATACAGGGATGAAACAATGCGATTGGCTTTTTTGGACATGCATAGACAGTATTTTCACAACCCCTATCACGCTCTAGTACTTCACATTATTATGGTCAGAATGTGACTTTAATCGTCTCTTTTCAGTGCCGCCAGTCTTGCGACGCTCAGGGTCGCGCAAAGCCGACATGGTATTTAAATTCGTGGAGTTGACTGTTATACACTTTGCCTCTTGTACAAGTGCGAGGAAAAACTACAGTAGTATACAATTCTTTCAAGCAAGCGGCCCCCCCTGCCGTCTTCCCTCTCTACCTCTTAGCCCAGTCCTTCATGTGGTCCAGGATCAGCTTGGCACCCTCGTCGGGCGAGTGCTGGCGGCCGAGCGCCTCGACAAAGTCGCCGTCGGGGTCCATGAGGTAAAAGTATATGCTGTGGTCGACGAGGTAGTCCTGGCCGGGCTTGACGTTTTGCGGCGTGCTAAAGTAGACGCGGTACTTTTTGCACGTGTCCTTGATCTGCTCGTACGTGCCCGTCAGGCCGATGAAGTCGGGGTGGAACTCGGCGAGGTAGCCCTTGAGGGCCGCGGGGTCGTCGCGCTCGGGGTCGCAGGTGATGAAGATGGGCAGCAGGCTGCCGGGCGGCGCGCGCTCCTTGACAATGTCGAGCATGCGAGCCATCTTGTCGAGCTCTTCGGGGCAGATGTCGGGGCAGCGAGTGAAGCCAAAGTAGACCTAAAAGTAGAGAGCGGTGCATGTCAGTTTTTGCAGTTTCTTTGGTGATTACTGACCGTCATGCTGGGTACTTGTCGCTTACCAATGCGTATTTGCCCTTCATCATCTCGCTGGTAAAGGGCTTGCCGTCGTGGTCGGTCAGCTCAAAAGAACCGCCGACCAGCGGCTTGCCGACACCCTTGTTGGCCTCGGCGATTCTCAGGCGCTGCATGCGCTCCTTTTCGTGTTCAAAGTACCAGACTAGGACGCCGCAGGTCGCGACGAACAGCAGTCCGGCCTTCCAGGAAAACGGCTATGAATGTCGTAACAACTTCGGTCAGTCTTGTCCGTCACGTCGGAGCTGCACAGTATTCTTTCAGAGCGATTCGTTCATACCCCAGTGCTATGCCGGCTCTTAGCCTGCTCGACGGTGCTGTACTTTGTGCGCTTCTGCGTCATGGGAAGTCGTGCGCGGACGCTGTGGTTGATGGCGGCGGCGCCGGACCGGGCGAGCTTGGTCTGCAGCGCCGCGTTAGAGAAGCAGCGCTGGCACTGCTGCGCGGAGCTTCGGACGAGCGCGCTGCGCATCGCGGCGATGGATATTCTGGAATGCGCCATTGTCGTTTTCGGTGTCGATTTTACCCAAGGCAATTATGGCGGACGGAGGATCAAGGGAAGCTCTGTCTCGCTGGTGGTGAAGCTAACAGTAAATTTGCTTAGTGATGTGCCCAGCAGGTTCCCGAACATCTTCCGGGAGCTTGTTCCTCACTGTGGCGCCACTTTGGAGCCGCTGCAACCACCCACCAGCCTCACACAGTTTGGCGCGCGACAGTGGCGCGGGCGCTGTGGCGCGTGTGCTGTGGCATCCTTTGAGTGAGTCCTTCCTTCATCCATCCAACTCACAAAAATCTCGTGAGAATTAGGCCGAAAACAATCTTTCATGAGCATCTTATAAAGCATGCTGCATATCGTTGGTTTTTCTGATTTCTAAAAAAAAGCCCCGCCGGCCGGAAACAGGGGTTTCACTTATTTATCATGGACTCCCTATACTCGGACGACTCTCGCTTTGAGCCAGACGTCTTCATCAAGAACGAATCCGCCGCCGCCTCCCCGCGCGCTGCCTCCCCGCGCGCCGCCTCCTCCACACCAATCCCATCCACGGAGACGGGCGATGCCACGCCGGCATCAACGCGCGCGTCACCCCCCAAGAAGAAGGGCACCGCCGCCACCGTCAAGAAGGCCCCCGCCAAGCGGCCGCCCAAGTCGACGACGCTCGCTACCGCCAAGAAGGGACCCAAGAAGGGGCCCAGACGCGGCGCCGGCGCCGACGACGCCGGCGAGGGCGACTCGGACAACGGGCCCTACTGCCTGTGCCAGGGTCCCGACGACCACCGATGGATGATCTGCTGCGAGGGGTGCGACGACTGGTTCCACGGCGAGTGTATCGACCTGAGCAAGGAGGTCGGCGAGAACCTCATCGAGAAGTTCATCTGCCCCCGCTGCACCACCAAGCAGCTGCGCTCCGTCTACAAGCGCAGCTGTAGCATGGGCACCTGCAAGAAGGCCGCCCGCCTCGGCCAGGCGCCCCCGAGCTACTTCTGCTCCCCCGAGCACGCCCAGGCCTGGTGGGAGCGCCTCGTCGCCCGGCTGCCCAAGACGGCGGCCGGCGGCGGCGGCCGGCTGACGGACCAGCTCTCCCAGGACGAGTTCATGGCGCTCCTGTCCAGCGGGCTGGCGACCGTGGACGAGGAGGGACACTGGGCGCTGACCGCCTCGCCGTTCACCACCAGCGACGCCAAGGCGATAGCCACCGGTAAACTTCCCCCGCCGTTTTTCCGCATCGTCGCTATCTGCTAACAAGTACTTTCTCTCCGCGCGCGCGCAGACAACAGCAGCGACTCCATCCTCAGCGACGAGGAGAGGGTCTACGTCGAGCAGGCCGCCCACGCGCGGCGGCAGCTCGAAGCAGAGACGCTTCTGTGCCACCAGATGCTCGCGCTCGTCGAGCTCGCGCAGGAGCGCCGTCGCGCCGCCGTCGCCGCGGGCCGTCTCGCCGACGACATGTGCGGCTACGACCCGCGGCTCGACACCATCTCTGCGCGCGACGCCTTTGCCGCGTACGCCGCGTCCCCCGAGGGCGCGGCCGCGCTGGCACCAGGGGGTGAGGGCGAGGCCGACGACGCGCACGGCATGTGCGAGCGCAAGCGCTGCAAGACGCACGCCGGCTGGCAAAAGAGCCTCCCGCTGGGCGTCCGCCAACAGATCCGCGAGACGGCCGCTCAGTCCGAGGTGGAGGAGGCCCGGGAGCGCCTGGTCCGCGAGGCCGCGGCGGAGCGCTGGAGGAGGAAGCAGTCGGAGAGGAACTGGGTCGAGGTCCTCGAGGACTGAAGATGGTCCTTTGGGAAAAGGGGGGAGAAAGCGGAAATGGAATTTGGCTTTGCTCATGGGAAGGATCGGCGTTATAGGATTGGTTTTTTGTTAAAGAGGCGGCGATACCCGGTGGTTTCCGGTTGTCTGCAGAATAAACGGCCATAGCTTGCGACAATGAAATCATTCAACAAACCGAGCTAGCCAGGTATGATGTTATCGTGGCATTTTGCTCACAATCTAGGCGGCAATTACATCCCTCGACTCCCCAGTCTTCCGGTCTTGGTCACCCGCCACACCAGCACGGTCAAGACAAATTGGAATCCGCCGTAGACCAGAGCCAGCATGAGTGCGCACCAAATCAGCGCCCAGACCGCAAGCCTCAGCCTCGCCATGTCCTGGCTGCGCTGCGCCTCCTGCAGCAGCCGCCGTGCCTCCTCCCTGTCGACCTCGGCGGCATCGCTTTGTAGGGCCGTCTCCGCGGGCGTGCGGCCGCTGTTGTCGACGCGGCCGATGTGGAAGAGGCCCCCGACACGCAGCTGTAGAAGCAGGGCGCGTACGATTCCCGGATCGCATCGCTGCGCCGCCATGTGCAGGACCGTGCGACCCTCGGCGTCGGTATAGCAGAGGTGCGTACGGGAGTGCTTGTACCGCAGCAGGAACTCGACCATACGTCGGTCACCGTTGGCCGCCGCATATCCAACGGATTGGTGAGCCGAGGCCGGCAGGGGTGACGCCGGGTGCCTCTTGGTGCCCCAGATGGCCGCTCGGAGCCGCCGGTTACTCCTGGCGGCCTGGATCAGCCGCTCGACAATGGGCATGCAGCCTTCGCCGGCAGCCAAGCAGAAGAGGTCGTTTGCCCACCGCTCTGTCACCATGATATCGGCTCTTTCCTCGACGAGCCCGAACAGTTCGTCCCAGTGCTTACGGTACACTTCTTTGACGTGCGAGTTCTCTGCACCCTCTCCTTGAGTTCCATGCGGGGTATCTCGGTTGCCCTGCTCCTCGCCTTGCTGATTTTCTTCTTTCCACTTCTGTATAATAATGTGGAGGCACTGAAGCATCTGGATTTCGTTCCTATCCTTGGAGCGATGACTTGTGAGAAGAGCTTTCAGTCTTGAGAACTTGTTGTACTGGAGGAGCACGCTGGTTGCTGTGAGGAGCGGCTCGCTCCCGTAGCAGCCCCCATCGAAACGACCCTGCTGCAGAACCTGAATCAAGACATTCGTCGGCAGAAAGAAGGCAGCAACAACTAGTGGATCAAATTCCGCGTTATTGAGTTCGTATCTCGGCTGCCAAGTGCAGTTCGGACGACAAATCTGCTTGGTCCAATTATCAAGCCGTTGAGACTTGTACTTGCACAGCTTCTCTAGGTTGTCCAATGCCAGCGTTTCAGGCGATTCGTCCTTCTCCATGTGGTCGACCCAGTAGCACGAGGCATATGCGAAGAAGCCTCCGAAATCACATTCCTTTGGTGTGTATTTGGGTAGACTCTTCTCATATATGGCGTTTTGCTTCATTGGGTCAATCAGCTGGGGAAGCTGCGTGACCAAACTTTTGCTGTCTGCAAACAGACTCTTCTCGTTAATGTCTTTGAGCAAAAGATATCTGATGCATACATCCTTCATGAACTGCTCAGGCCGGAATTTGGATGCTGGGAGGGGTGCCTGAGCGCTTGCAATATCCGACCCAGATGCATTGCCGTATGCGATGATGAATTCCTTTACAGATTGATGACCGAGACGTAGCTTGATCTTGAATCTTTCCTCTGAATTTGGATCAAACGTCGGAGAGTTAATTTCGAACGTTGGAGACTTGATTTCCAATGTCGGAGACTTGATTTCGAACTTCGCTGGCCATCCTGTATCCGTAGGGCTTGCCATCAGATGGGCATTATTTGTGGCGACAGTTCCGGCGGACGAATTCAATTCGGTGATAAAGGGCCGAATCAGTTGCCAAATTCTGTCGCAGTCTGCTTCCATCTTGATCTTTGCTATTTCTATTTCCTTGTCACTCTCAGACGGTCGAGCGTTGGCCATCGACGCGCCCCAGGCGAGCTCCTTGATAGTCAAGTCTCGCCTCGTCGAGGCCAGAATCTTGAGCGCCGACCACGCGATATCCGTATTGCAGCTGCAGCCAGTAGTGCAATGACGGAAGAGATTCTGATACATGTTGGATAGCTCATCGGGCAGCGGCATCTCGCGGAGGAAGGCCTCCATTCCCTCCTTGAGCGTGATCCTACTGGACCGAATTGTGCTGACGACCATTCTGATCCAGACAGCGCAGCCCTGTGCCTTGTAGGAGAGCTTCTCTGATACATATTGCTTGATCTCTTCCGAGTAGTCTTTCATGTTGTCGTTGATTTGCTTCTCGACAATGAGTCTGTCTCGATCCGAGCCGGGGCGGAGATGAACTCGGTGTACGCTCTGGTCAGCTTTCCCGGAGACCACAATATCGGTGCGGGAAGTAAGGATAAACCTGACATGAGCAATCTCTCCTGATAAATTGTCGAGAATTGTCAAAAGAGCGGTCCGCGAGACGTCATCACATTCATCCAAGCCATCGATGGCGAGCAGCACAGGGCGATCAAGTCTCTTCACAACGCGTCCAAGATACATCTCTAGCTCTTTCGGGCTGGCAATGGGCTCACCCAGGCTAAAAGCTCGATGACTTTGACACCATTCTTCAAAATCCCTCTTTTGGTCAGTGACTTGGTCAAGTATGGCCAAGATGAGTCCGCGGAGAACAGATAGCAGGTTACCAGAATCGTCGTCGCAACAGTAATAACTGCAGATGATGGGGGTGGTGCCCTGATCCTTGTGCTGCTCCTTGCCTTTATTGAAGAATTTATCCACCAGGAAGCTCATGATGACAGACTTGCCGCATCCAATGCTGCCTGTGATGAGCACTCGGCCTGGGCCTTCCATGAAGAGACGCGTGTAAATATCGTTGGCATCAATCATGAAGCTGCAGGCCTTGTCCTCTCGTACCATCTTCAGCTTATCATGGTACCCGTATTGCGTGGATAGTGCATCAGCTGCCAGGCGCTTGGATACTACCTTGTATTAGCCTCATAGAAGCAGCATCAGAACCGACACTGGCAACGTACCTTTTTCATCCAGGTCATGGTTTGCCGAAGCCTTGACGTGATTGGCCGTGAATAACTCGATATCGCACTCGAGGTATTGCACATTGGCAATAAACCCTTTCACTTTTTCGGACAGGCTGTTGTTCTCACCGCACAGGCTAATTGCCATCATGACACTGTTCTTTCTGAAAATTCCACGTGCTTCAATGTAGTACTCCAAAAGGCTGCGATAAACTTGCACGAGACTCTGGTTTGGTTAGAAGGGCGCGAGAACGGACGAGGCAGTAAAACGGCTGTAACAAACCTTGAACATGGACTCTTCGGGCTGCCCATCGCTAAGATGTTCGCATCTATACACGTGCTCCAGCTTCCGCAGCATCTTCTCTTGTTCATTGGCTAGCGCGCTGCCAGACTTTGAGATTGCTACAGCCATCTATACCAATAGTTAGAGTCTCAGCCAACCAGGCATGCTTCTACTTTGAACTTTGGCTTACCGTGGCGACACCCTTTATGACAGAAATGGCAGTCGATGCAGCTGGGTGTAAGCTGCCCACAAAACTGATGAGGTCTACCGCGAAGGCAAACCCTTCCAAGAGTGGTTGGGCTTTCTGAAATTTGCCTACGCTGTGCAGGAGGAAGTTGTTCTGCGTTGCTCCGTCATATTCCTCATCAATCTTTTTCAACAGAGTTTTCGCATCGTCCTCGTTCAAGACATCATCTTGTTCTTTCGCAAGCTCTTCACACGCTTTCTCGTACGCTTTGCTGCGAAAACTGGAGGTTAAAACGGCAGGCACGCTCGAAAGGTTCTGGGCGGTCGTGGAAGGATCGTCTCCGGAAACGGCATGCGTTTTTGAAGAGACATCATCATTGCTCGGACCAAGGGTTGATGCGGAGGAAACAGTGTCAATGGATAACACCGGAAGATCGCAATCTTTGACAATGGCGCTCGCGTCTGGATGCTCGTTTGTAGGCGAGACAATAGTGGACTCATTGTCGGGCGGAGTGTTGCTAGACGCGACGACGTCTTCTTCTTTACTACATCTAGGCATGGTGAATAAATGTCTCTGTTTGATCGAATAAAAAACTTACTTTCCCGCTATGCTTGGTCTCTTCTCGAGTGCAGATGGCGCGTCGATGGTAGGTCGTCGTCGCTCAGAGACTTTGCGGCGAGAACGAACTCGGCGGAAACCTCGTTGTATCTTGCTCTGAAAGCTCTCAAATGTTGGTATCATTTCTACATAATCGTACTAAATCAACGAGAACCTGGAGCAAAAAGATGGACAAAGGTGTGCCAAGAGAAGCATGCTTCTAGACGAGTGGGATTGGCCGTGTGATATACCTTGACACCCATACAAATCACCAAACCCATCACTTCAGCATCGCATCCTACAGCAGTATGCATACATCCCTGTGCTAATAATAGAGATCATAAGCCCTTGGGGAGGCGCAGGGCTGCAGGCCGCGCCGGGACGGTTGTGCCTGTCACATCACCATCTGTAACTCATAGAGCTCCAATATGCCCTAGCAATAGCTGCCCGGAGCTCTTCTTGCAACGTTTCATGGAATAATTTTGCAACCCTGGGTGCAGAATCAGGCTGTACTGGTTCTATTTACGGGTGTTTGCCCGGGGCGTAATGCTGGCAATCCACGTGGTACGTACTTGTTGTCTCGCGTATCAATCACCAACATGCAGCTTGCTGCTGCCGTGAGACCCTCCTTCGGGAAAATTATTTCCCTTGTTTTTCTTGTCTTTACACTCTCATATCTTCAGCCCCGAAAACTGCAGAGTCTGGAACCAAGCCCTGAAAGGCGGGGTTTCTTCCACGAATGCGGAGGCTGCCCAAGGAGGGTGTAAGTGCCGATCGACAACATCATCATGCACCTTCTCGGCTTCCCCAAAGAGTTGCGTGCGCCATATCTTTTGGGCCGCCTCAGACAACCTTCCTTCATCTTACACGAGCAGGGCGTAGAATCTGTGCAAGCCTTCACCCCACGACGGCCACCGAAGTGGCTCGCGCGGCTGACCACCAACAAAGCGCCGCCTGGCGCGGCTGACTGTCTTGCTCGGCACCAACCAACTTCACGTAATGGATGCCTCCTATCATCAATCCAGAGCGCTCCTCGCTACACCTCCTCAACACCACAGGGCCAGAAAAAGGCAACCAGGCTGAGACACTCGCGCATCAGTTTCCCTCCTGTAGCCATGGTCACAGGCAGTCTCCGACAAGTTGCCTTGGACAATGAGGCAGTCTCCGACAAGTTGCCTTGGACAATGAGGGGAAAGCAACTCTCAGCCTGATTCGGGCGAAGTGTACTACAGTGGCCATCCCAAAGGTGGTTTTGCTGAGAGCGACTTTTCGATTTTGACGATATCGTACCGCCAGGCAATCCGGAGATGATCCAGCAGGTCCTGCAGCCAGCTGACCTGGATTTTGCAAGCATAAACTCCTTGAAAAATCTTGTCCCAAATCCATATCCCCCAGTTTCCCAAAATAAATGGATGGCTGGGAAAGCTGCATGTCCCTGCCCATTCTTGCGAGGCTGCATGTCTCTGCTTATTTTTAGTAGAGGCGATCGTTTCTTTTTTTTTCTTGTTCAATGCGAAGAAGGGTGGCCCGGAATGACCAGGATTTATTTCTTAGCAAGGTCTTTTGAGCTTGCAAGCGATTGCGCCTGTTGCTCGGGACACTGCGGTGCGGAGAGTTCATGATCAATCGGAAACAACGTAAACTAATAAGAGACAAAAAGACAACAGACGGACTGACAACAGTAGGAGAGCCAAAACTCGAGGAAAACGAAACGGGAGAAATTGACAAGAAAAGTGTCATTTATATACAGCTCCCTCACACACTGAGTGGCTTGCTTTCTACATAGCCAGCTCATGCCGCCCACTTCTGGCAGCATTGAAGTCTTTTCTAGCAAGCTGGTTAAAAATCCGAAAATCCTCGTTGATCAAAACGACTATTATTACAAATGTAATCGCAGACTACAGCGTGCGTAGAGTCATATCCAACTCCGGGGTGCCACTGTACTGAGCACTACACGCGGAGCTATGGTGGGACAAGCTAATAGCGGTAGACAACAGTGGCGGACCTTGTACCTCAAAAGTGCATCACCAATGAGGGGCAATTGGCAAAAAAAAGTTCAACCCCACCATAAAGAAAAGTGATTATCAAGCATCCAAGCTCTTCCATCTGCTAATGAACAACTACATCTGCCGCCCAGGATATCATACGGATTCTTCCGCAAGGGCTGGCTGGCTTCTCTCCCTTTATCTTTCCCTCTTCCTAACGACTCCTCCATCCATTTCAGCGTTTTGTTTATTCCTACTTCCTTCAACCCATCAAGATGCCCTCCGACACACCTGCTGAGCAGCAACCTGCTCACGCCGACGAGGACCTCGACGTTCTCGCCGCCGACGATGCCGCCGAAGAAATCCCCGACGATGACGACAACGACATGGCCATGGACTCCGGCGACGACGACGACGCCGCCGCTGAGGAACTGACCCTCGCCAACGACGCCATCGCCTACTTCGACGAGCCCCAAGACTCGCTCTTCGCCATCGCCCAGCACCCTCTGCACCCGTCCCTCGTCGCCGTCGGCGGCTCCGCGGGCGCCGCCGACGACGCCCCCGGTGCCGGCTGGGTCTTCGACACCTCCGCCGCGCCCGTCGCCCTGACACCGCTCGGCGAGGCGCAGGAGGTCGAGGAGGTCAACTGGCTGGCGGCATGCCCTTCGCCGGACCACCCCAACACGGTCGCGCTGGGCGCCAACGACGGCTCCGTCTGGGTGTACGCGGTCGACCCGGCCGACGCCGCGAACCCGCTGCAGATCGTGCAGTCCTACTTCCTGCACACCGCGTCGTGCACCGCTGGCACCTGGACGCCCGACGGGCGCCTGCTGGCCACCGTGTCCGAGGACGGCACGCTGCACGTCTGGGACGTCTGGGGCGCCGCCGCCGCACGCGGCCTCGGCGACAGCAACGGCCAGACCGCCGTGTCCATGACGCCCGCCGACCAGCGCTTCGAGGTCGAGGGCGGCCTGTACTCGGTCGCCGTCGACCCCAAGGCCACCTTTGTCGCCGTCGGCGGCGCCGGCGGTGCCATCAAGATCGTCTCCCTCCCGCGCCTCGGCACCACCACCTCACAAGGCAAGAAAGCCGGCGCTGACCTCACGGCTGGCGGCCAGATCCTCGCCTCCCTCCACACCCAGTCCGACGGCGTCGAAACGCTTGCCGTTACGCTGGCGCAGACCACGCCGGCTACCGTGCTGCTGGCCGCCGGCTCCGTCGACGGCTCCATCTGCGTGTACGACGCGACGCGACGCTTCGCCGTCCGCCGCCACATCGTCGGCGCGCACGAGGAGCACTCGGTCGTCAAGGTCGAGTTCGTCCGCGACTCGTGGGCGCTCACCTCGTGCGGCATGGACGGCGTCGTCCGCCGCTGGGATCTGCGAGGCGGCGCGGCGGCGGGCGGCCCCGGCGCCGTCCAGGCCTCGGGTGCCGCGGATGGCGGCCTCGTCAAGGAGTGGAGGGGCCACCGCGGCGATGGCGAGGGCGGCGGCGTTCTCGGCTTCGTGCAGGGTCAGACGGGGGAGAGGGTCGTGACGGCAGGCGACGACGGCGTCGCCCTGGTGTTTGAGGCGTAGAGCAGTGGGCGGTCTAGATGCGAGAGGCAATGATTACATGAATTGATAAGAGAAGTTTTCAGGCCGGGAAGATTTGGGCTTTCTGTTTTAGAATTAATGGGTTTTGGCAGTGATGAAAATTACACAATGCGATATGAGTAGAGGGAAATACAACCTAAATGACAAAGTATTGGGTCGTTGACCTGGACATAAACTTCCAATTCAGGCACACAACACATGCACATCAAATCACAAAGCATAATAGGGACAATAAATCGGGGTCCAGGACCCTTCAACAGAAATGCATTCTATCGCACATCTGGTTCTCTTGAGAGTCCAATTTGCAAATAGCAATTGGTCCATGACGGACAGTTCGCAGCCCGCCAGGCTCCCATGCGAAAAGCAATAGGCCTCTGGAGAAAGTGCCCAAAGACACAGTGTGCGTCTTGACCGCAGTCCAAGAACGGGTATCTATATTAATCGTCAATCATAAATCGTTAGGAGGGCGGTTTCCGCGCCCTTGTATTAATTGAATCGAACAAATGTCCCAACGTGGCGTCAGTCGTGTCGTCGTCAATCGTATCCCCGGTCCTTGGTCGCAGCTTCCTGGGTCCAGTTGCATGCAACCCACGCATGGTGGGAAGAGGAGATATCCGGCCAAGTACGTCAGCCGTAAGTATCCAACGCCAAAAAGACAATGTCAGTCTCGTGTGATTGTCCTCTTTCTTTCCCAACCAGATGAACAAAGACACCTTTTTGCCAATTGCCAAGTGAGATGTTGTATATTGGGTCTCGCTTAACAAACAAAAAGTTTGAAAGATGAACAGTAAAATCAAAACCCAGAGCGCAAAAGAGAAAAGAAATTCAAAATCCGACGGTGTATTTTTCCCAGTTCATAAACCTTGTTGAAGAGTTTCGAAGAAAGTGATGTTAAAAGTGCAATCCAAAAACGCGCGCAGGTGATAAAACAAAGAGAAAAAAAACATGTCCATGAAGGGGAAACGGAAGAACACTGGTAGTCTGCCTGGCCCAGGTTCCCGTTTCATCTCCATGGCATATGGCGGTAGTCGGAGTGAGGATGCTGCTTCTTACACAAACAGCACCGTCTGCCCAACGTCAAACCATGTAAGACTGATGTAGTTCAAACACTGTGTCTTGCAGTCATGTCCGATGCGGGTTGCGCGAGCATGTGTCTTTATTCAGCATGCCGCTTGAGTCCCTATAGCATAATTCAGAGCTTTCTATTATTCAATGCAGAAAATCGCAATGCTTAGTTGGTGCCAGTAGTGTCCTCGACAGGAGGGCAGGTGCAGAAGAGGTTGGTGTCGCCGTACTCTGCGAAATTGGTTAGTACCCTGCATCTATAGAGCCAGAAGACTTTGCAACTTACTGTCGTCAACACGCGTGACTGTGGGCCAGAACTTCTTCTCGGTGAGGTAGGGCAGAGGGTAGGCAGCCTTCTCTCGGCTGTAGGGGCGCTCCCACTTGCCGTTGTCGCCGAGAAGCAGGTCGAGCTGTGTGTGAGGCGAGTTCTTGAGGACGTTGCCCTCACGGGGCTGCTTTCCCTCCTCCACTTCGCGGATCTCTTCGCGAATGCTGATGAGAGCATTGATGAAGCGGTCCAGCTCCTCCTTGCTCTCAGACTCGGTGGGCTCGATCATGAGAGTGTTGGGCACCGGCCAGCTCATAGTGGGGGCATGGAAGCCGTAGTCCTGAAGACGCTTGGCGATATCGATAGCCTCGACACCGGCAGTCTTCGAGAAGCCACGAGCATCGATGATGAACTCGTGAGCGCAGCGGCCGTTCTCGTTGGTGTAGAGAATGGGGTAGTGGTCCTTGAGGCGGGCAAGGATGTAGTTGGCGTTGAGGAGAGCCAGCGAAGTAGCCTTGCGAAGACCGGCATCACCCATGGTGGAGATATAGGCCCAGCTAATAGGGACAATGCTGGCGCTACCGAAGCTGGCGCTGGAGACAGGAGTCTGGTTATTCTGGTGAGGCAGGTATGGCTCAAGGATATCCTTCACGCAGATGGGACCGATACCAGGGCCACCACCACCGTGAGGAATGCAGAAGGTCTTGTGGAGGTTGAGATGGCAGACATCAGCTCCCAGGGCTCCAGGAGAGGTGAGGCCAATCTGAGCGTTCATGTTGGCACCGTCCATGTAGACGAGGCCACCGTGCTCGTGAACAATCTCGCAAGCCTTGCGGACCTCGGGCTCAAAGACACCGTAAGTGGAGGGGTACGTGATCATGATAGCTGCAAGCTCCTTCTCGTGCTTCTTCGCCTTGGCCTGGAGATCGGCAATGTCAAGGTTACCAGTAGCGGTATCGCACTTGATAGGGACGACACGCAGACCAGCCATAGCAGCAGAGGCAGGGTTGGTTCCGTGAGCAGAGGTAGGGATCAGACAGATATCGCGCTTGCCACCGTTGTGCTCCTCGTGGTATTTGGCGATAGCGCGAAGACCAGCAAACTCACCCTGGGCACCAGAGTTGGGTTGCAGCGAAGTGGCATCCATACCGGTGAGGGCGGCAAGTTGGGCAGACGTGGCAGCAAACAGCTTCTGGTAGCCCTTGACACCGGACATGGGGGCGTGAGGGTGGATGTTGGAGGAAGACTCGGTGCCGATCAGCTCCATCTGGGTAGTGCCGTTGAGCTTCATCGTGCAGGAGCCCAGGGGAATCATGGAGTGGACCAGGGACAGATCCTTGGATTGGAGGTGGTGCATGTAGCGGAGCATCTCAGTCTCGGAGTGGTGAGAGTTGAAGACAGGGTGCGTCAAAAACTTGGACTCTCGGCGGACAGCCTCGGGGAGGGTCTTGATGATCTCGTCCGAGGAAACCTTGTAGCCCTCGGTCCAGTACTTGTTGGCAACGTCAACGTAGGCGTTGGTGTGGTTCTTGAAGGAGACGTCGCGGAAGGACTGGACAATGCGAATATAGTTCTTTAGGGTGAAGGTAGTGGGGACGGCGAGGACAATCTCGTTCGAGGACCAAGACTTGCCACTGCTGATGCCGCGGTCGTTAAGCTCACGGCGAAGTGCGCGGCAGACAATGGGGTCCTTGAAGGAGATGGTGACGGTGTCGGAGAGAACACGGCCCTCGGGGTCGACCGAGGAGGTGATTACGTTGAGACCGTAATGCTGAGCAGCAGCCTGGATCATGCGAGCGTGGCGGAGGTTGGTGACGGCCATCTCACGAAGCTGGCCGGGGCCGTGGTAGATGGCGTACATGGCAGCCATGTTGGCGAGCAGAGCCTGGGCAGTGCAGACGTTGGAAGTGGCCTTTTCGCGGCGAATGTGCTGCTCACGTGTCTGGAGAGCAAGACGCAGAGCACGGCGGCCGTTGCGGTCCTTGGAGACACCAATGATGCGACCAGGGAGTCGACGCTTGCTCGACTCTTGAGCGGCCATGAAGGCGGCGTGGGGGCCACCGAAACCCAGCGGAACACCCCAGCGCTGAGAGTTGCCGAAAGCAACGTCGGCACCCCACTCACCGGGGGGTGTCAGGAGGGTCAGAGAAGACAGATCAGTGGCGGCAGAGAGAAGGGTGCCTTGCGCGTGGGCGAGGTCAGCGAGCTGACGGAAGTTCTGGATACCACCGTTGGTATCAGGGTACTGAACCATGACACCGACAAGGTCGTCACCGAGAGCCTTGATCTTGTCGTGGGCAGCAGGCGCGGAAAGATCCATGACCTCAAGCTTGATTCCGAATCCCTCAGCACGGCCATGCATGACACGGACGGTGGCGTCGTGAAGAAGATCCGAGACAACGTAGGTCTTGTTGGGGCGCTTGGCGCGGGCCGTAGGCAGAGAGTTCCAAGACATGGTCATGGCCTCGGCGGCAGCAGTACCTTCATCGAGGAGCGAGGCGTTGGCAACAGGAAGGCCGGTGAGGTCAGAGACCATGGTCTGGAAGTTGAGGAGGGACTCGAGACGACCCTGGGAGATTTCAGCCTGGTAAGGAGTATAGCTGGTGTACCAGGCGGGGTTCTCGAGAAGGTTGCGCTTGATGACGGTGGGAATCTCGACGGGGTAGTAACCACCACCGTTCATCCACGTCTTGACCTCGTTCTGCGCGCTCATGTTCTTGAAGACATTGGCAACACCAGACTCGCTGAGCTTCTTAGGCTGGATGGTCTTCTTGGGCGGCAGGAGAATATCCTTGGGGATGACCTGGGAAATGAAGGTCTCGAGAGAGTCGGCGCCGACAGTCTTGAGCATGGCGTCAACGTCGGAGTCGCGGGGGCCAATGTGACGTGCGACAAAATCCATCCAGGGCTGGGGGTTCTCAGCCTGGCTCTCCTTCATCTCAAGGTAGGCCGGATCGCGCTGGAGGGATTCCAGAGCGGCATGGGATCTCCGGTGGCCATCCACCTCAGCCTGGGGAGTCTGTGAAAGCTGGCGAGGGGTGGTGGCGGAAGCGAGGCCGCGCCGGGCGACGAGGGGCACGGATCTGGTCGCCAAAGAGATGGAGTGCTTGAGGGAAGCACCCCGGACGATGGCGATTCGAGAGGCCATTGTGATGAAGCCAAGAGAGCAAGTGATGCTTCAATTGGCGAATGTGTGTGTCGGAGAGTGGGAGGGAGGGAGAAGGAAGGGCGTGTTTGAAAGTGGCGGCCCAGGCGACGGAACTTTTTCTTTAGCCGAGCGCAGCCGAGCATACAAGCAAACGAAGCCGCTGTCGATTGCGTGCGTCACCAACAAGGGCAGCCCAGAGCAAAAGGGAAAGGGGCACGCTGGTGATGGTTTGAAGGACACAAAACTTGGGGGAAGAAAGAGAAGAGAATGTGAAAGGAAGAAAAGTATTGTCTCGAGAAAAGTAAGAGCCGAGCTGGAGGGCACGGCCGGGTACAGCTGGTGACAGACAGACTTGGTTGGCTGTGAGAGCGCGCAGAGGTACGTACTGGGTACTACGGTGATGTATGAGGCATGTATCTATTACCCAACTGGATTGACACAAGTTGCATGGAAGTCTCATGACGAGCCAATAAATGAGTAAATGACCTGAGAATATCCACCTTGGGCGGGTTATCGCAGAGGAGCGGGCGTGGTCAAGACATAGAGGGGTACATGGATAGTACATGATCTGCCAGCCATCACGTACGGGCAAGGAATTGATAACAGAGCTCCAACCAACGCCTTGTGTGTATCAAGGCCAAAGAAGAAAAAAACAGCTAGGGCGGACGATATCGGATGCCACCGTGCCGATGCTGAGCGAGACGGCGGACTCCAGCGAGGCAAACCATCAATGGATTTCCTTTCAGTTAGCGGGGGCTGGCCACTTTAAAGTTGGCAGCCGGTTCCCCATACTGGTTTAACGCTCCAGATAAATGGGTTTCGCAACAGCGCGGCCCCAGGCTAACGACTTTTTGGGGTGTCGACGTGGAGGCGAGATGGGTTGTCGTGTGTCAAGGAATGCAGACTGCGCTGGGACAGCGGCATGGCCTGCCCGCCAGGCGCATGACCAGTCAAGGACTGAGTTTGCATGCTGCCAGACCGGCTCCTCGATCACACAGTAATGTGGTTGGCGGCGTTGGTTGTATCTTGCTGGTTGACGTGAACCTCTCTGCAGAACTTCAATGTGTGGCGTGGCGGCGGCAGCACCAACATCGCACCTGCAAGCCCAAAACGTAACCCCGCTGCAACGCGCTACAACCCCCCCTGGAAATTCCAATGCATGCGAGCTGCAAGCCTTCGCGCTAGGCCACGCTACAGCACTTTAAGCACCTTACGATCCCCTGTATCTCACACCACTGCAGCTTTCGTTGCAGCACATCCAGTGCTGTTCCCCAGCCTGTCATCACCACCACAAATCTCTAGCGCGGCAACGGCTGAAAGGCCAAGAAAAGAAAATGAGAGCTCCTGCGCCCTCTGTACTCTCGAGGTACCACCTGTAGCATCTGCCGCGCCGCGCTGCTCTCGTCTCCGTTTTACGTAACCCGTCCACTGAAAACGCACCATACCGCCGATTTGCCATTGATTTGTATGCCGTATTTTTTTCCCTCCATCAACCCATCCACACATTACGCCGCAAATATGTTTGGAGGATGTGAGTGCGACCACACACCCCGCCTAGCTCAAGCCATTGCCCATTCCCATACTGTCATGGCATTGGGTAAAGACCGTCAAAACCCGCTAACCTGGTGATGCTCCCGCCTCGCAGTCGCTCCCCCCCAGCAGTCCGCCGAGGAGATTCGCGCCCTTGAGGCTGAAGCTACCTTCACCGTCCAGCAGGCCGCCGCCACCGCCTTGATGCTCTACCTCTGTATGCGAAGTTCTTTACAATATGATGCACTCTTTGATGACTTGTTTGCTGACTTGATGAAGCTCCCTTTGCCATTGACATGGTGAGCCGCATCTTTTAAGGCCCTCGCCGGCGCGCACTCGGGCCACGCAGCCTCCCGACCACGACCAACGGAGATCCCCGACTGCGAGAGGTCAAGATACGGCCAAACTATCGACGAATTTACCATTCTTCATCAATCAGCCTTGCGACAAGATAACTCATGTCATTGTAATTTTAGCGATCAAGCGGCGGCGCCATCTGCGGAAGCGATTATGGGCACGCCTATACATTCAGGGGACAACGGGCGAAAAACATTTTCCACATAAAAGGGCATAGACAAAATACCACGAATCTGTACAATACATCTCCAAACTCTAGTCGATTCCAGTACAAACAGGCCAGGCGCAATACCACAATCCGTATACTTTCGAATTTCCAAATTTCGCCCATTTCAATGACCGGACACAATTGACATGTGAAGTTTCAACTCGGCTTCGTCCGACAGCTATTACCAAACAACTATCAGATATGGAAATTCGTCACCGCTCCTTAACAGGCTGCGGTCGACTTCGGGCATTAACCATTCAAGTTACGATGCCACAACATCACAACGCCCTGCTTTCCAGGGTGGTATACCTAGTATCATGTATGACGCGAAATGAATCACATCAACTCAAAAGAACAGAAAATCTGTAGACCACAATCCAATGCATTTCTGTACATTATCTATCCCATTTTCTGAATACGTAGTACAAGGCGATGTTAAATCAAAGGAAAAAGGAAGTGAAATGAAATGAAACCCTCGAGACGCCCAATCCCGTAATCGCTGCACCCTCTGCTTCGGCAGCATAACTAAAGGCCTTTTCACTTTGCCTTGCGTTACCTCTCACTCTCTATACCGCTTCTCTATCTCGTCCGCACATTAGAGCTACGGCTCTCCTCCCACTCTGCGAAGTCTGCACTCAGCGACTCGACCTCTTTCTTCAGGTGATTGAGCTGCTTCTCGTAGTCTTGCATAATCTGTAAACGTAATGTGGGTTCAACTGTCAGCAAACCAGACAGCAATACTGCCCATTAGGGCTTCACAGCAAAAAATACATACCTTCTTTGCCTTGTTCTGCGTCTCTTCATCCAGCTCGCCGCCCTCGGTCACCGGCTGGCTTATATCCTTGCTCAACCGGTCCGCGTAGCCGCGGAGGATAATCAGGCGGCTCCAGAGGTCCTCCTCGCGCGCGCCGACGGCCGGGTCCTGCACCTCGCGCTCCAGCTTCTGCAGCCGGCGGTTCAGGTCATCCTCGTCGCCACTGAGCGCGTACCCGCGGTTGCGCAGGATCTGCACCCGCGCCGCCAGCGCCAGGCACCGTGCGTGGATCGCCGCCTGCCGCCGCCGCGCAGCCAGCGCCCGCACCTCCGTCTCCAGCTCGTGCCGCTGCAGCAGCGCGTCCAGGCTGCCGTTGACCTGGTGCAGCCGCGTGTTGAACTCAGCCATCGCCCGCTTCTGCGTCTTGAGACGGTCCGCCACCCCCGTGTACCCGGAGCACAGCACTGGCATGAACTCCGGGCCCGGCTTGCTCTGCAGCGCCTCCTCCCACTCTCGCGGGTCCTCGTGCGCCTGTGGCTTGTAGAACGGGATGTGTGATTCGTCCACCTTGTTGTAGAAGTAGTGCTTGAACACGCAGCTGGGGTTCGCTGGATCCCACTTCTCTGTCACAAGCTTCATTTGTTCGAGTATCGGTTTCTGATCTATCGTTGCCTGGGTTAGCGTAGCCGCGTCATATCTCTTGCATCCACAAGGACGGTTCCTAGCCATCTTTGCAGAAACTCTTGGAGAGTGCGGTCCACATACGAGGAGTCTCCTTGCCAGGCTGCCACAGCGAGCTAGACAGCTGAGCCTGTGATTGTGATAGCGTCGGCATCTGTTGCGTCTGCTGAGGGGGGGACATCAAGCTGTTGCCGAGCCCGGTGCGCTGCGGTGTGCCTCCCAGTGTTTGGCCAAAGGGATTGCTGGTTTGCTGCGTGGATGGTGTCGGCGTGCTCTGCTGCTGGCCCCAGACGCTGCCGGTCTTGGGTTGGCCGAAGAGCGACATATTGAGTATTGTAAATCGGAAATAGAGCTTTGTATAATGGATTGTCTATCGTGGATTTGCGGTTCGAGTGCCGGTGTCGTGTCGATGAAGCTTCAATGAAGAACTAGCTCCCGCGCATGACCACCAGCGGCTAGAGAAAACAACAACACGGGGCTTCGCGCGACGCACATCCGCCAGTGAATTCAGTCCACAGCCCGGACAGTTATTCAGATGCGTACTGGTGCAGATTGTCCCCGTTCGTTGTTGTCGTCGAGCTTGTCGTATTCTCCGTGAAGTTGCTTTCTTTGGCCTTGTAGAGCAATAGCGCGTCAAGACTACCTCGCCCAAAAAGCCGTGAGTTGCTGCTCTGCCTTTTTTCGCGCTAAGCCGCCACAGCCAATCAGAGCAGGCCAATTCTGACCTACAAACCCGCCATCCTGTCCATCTGCGCTCATTGCCTCGCATTACCGAAAGCCTCAAAACTCCTGCCCGCCTCGAAGTCCCCCATCAGCAGTTGGATCCAGCAGGAAATCGGACACGATGTCGACTCGCAGGCCCCAGTATGTCTACCTGCCGTGCCCATTGAACCCGCGCGCCGCGCAATTGATGCGCCCACGCAGGCTCCCGACTTTCCGAGATCAAAAATTGAGAAAAAGCAACTGAACGCTGACTCGCCACCGCTCTGTGCCAGATTCAACCAGCAGGTCCTCATCGATGCGACCCCTCTCCCCGATGACGTCCCTGCCGTCAAGGAGATTGGTGCCAGCTCCGCCCCTCTTCTGTCGGCGTCCTTCTTCATCGGCGCCCGATGCCGCGACTACAACGACGACTACATGCAGTGCAAGACCGAGAACCCCGGCCGCGGCGAGTTCGACTGCATGAAGGAGGGCCGCCGCGTCACTCGCTGCGCCCAGAGCGTGTACGTTTGCGATCTACTATTGTGTTTGACATGAGCGTTGAGAGCAACGCCGACAGAGGCGAGCTCTGCTCATCTTACGGCCGGCCAACGTTTATTTCCATGCAAGACGGTGACTAATAAGATGCCAATAGTATCAAGGACATTAACACCCATTGCCTGGCTGAGTTCCGCAAGCACTGGGAGTGCCTCGACGACCGCAACCACCAGCTGTGGCAGTGCCGCCCAGCGGAGTGGAAGCTCAACAAGTGTGTTTTCGACAACTTGGTAGGTTTTACGGCCGTATCCAAAGCTACGGTACGCAGCTAACGTATTTCCATAGAAACTTGAGAAGAGGATTCCCGACCAGCCCTCCAACGTCGTTCCCGTCGAGCTCCGTCCCAAGCAGATTTTTGCCGATTTCCCCATCGGCCCCGGTGAGGGCAAGCCTTTTATTGCCGGCCAATCTAAGCAATAAGGAGCTAAAATACCACTCGTCTTTTGTTGTTGACTTGGTACGGGATGTTAAACTATGTACATTTTACTCGTTAGGTTGTCGAGATGAATCAAACTACCTTTTTCATGCATGAGCTTGAAGACTGCGTCACATTTACCTTGCCCAAAGACAATACACGATACTTGCCCTACCATTCTACACTCGCGCTGCAGCTCTCTCGATTTACTCCATCATCCCCATCTAATATAGCTATGCTAAGCTTGTCGAACTATGAAAGTATGCAGCGAACTATAGGGTAGGCTCGTGAGCAACCAATCACGCAGTAGTGCAGCTCGTGCTTGGGGTGTGAGATCTCGCAGGAGAGAAAAATTATCCACGTCATTTTATTGGTATTTTTTGTCGACCTCTCCGTGTCTCGGGTTAGATGTATAATGTCGGGCCGGCCGGCTCTGTCAGACTCGAGGTTTAAGGAGAGGATAAGGAGAGGTGGTAACATGGCACTACCTAGGAGCGAACCAGAATAGGCCGGCAAACAGCAAATAAATTCCCGACAAGGGTAATCGGATCAGACAACCCCAAGCGATCTCAAATAGTTTCGCTCGTAGGTTGCAGGAAATGATGCGGTGGCTGCTTGGCGGCGTTATCTCGCGGCTTACAACAGCAACATGCGGCTGTGGAAAACATGCCACAGAAACAATACAATTGCCACCACATCTGAGCTCTCGCGTGTTACACTCACAGATTCGGGCGAGTTACCTGGATAGAGCCCAATTATGTTTAAACGAGATAATACCCAACTCTGCTTGGGAAAGCTTGCGAGGGGCCTCGATCTCGATGTCCTTTGGCGAAACTGCACTGGAACAAGGAAAAAAAAAAGAGACAGAAGAACGGCAATCCGATGACGACGACTTAAAAACATGTGAAACGCAAAAAGTATATCCAATGCGTGATCTGGGAATCGAACCCAGGGCTCCCCGACGTTGCGGATGGCAACGGAGAATTTTACCACTAAACCAATCACGCTGATCTTATCTGATGAACGGGGAGCAACCTATGCTACCATATACGTATATTTACTTGAGCTTGATATAGCTCTTCTTGATAATACCAGGAGAAACCCACCAAATGACATGTAATGGTATGATATAGGGTAAAATTGGGTTATTTGCAAGCTGTTTGAGTGTTTGAAAGTTTGTAGATGATATGGTGCTGATTTGTAAACCTGTAGCGGCTGCACAAGGTTGAACCAAGCACACTAGAGGATTATGAAGATGTCATGCAGTTTCTAGTAATGCTACGAGATAACATGGAAGTATCAGAGGTACTATCTCAAGGTCACAATTGAATTCCATCATGGCATTGGAGCTGCGAGCCAGTGTCATGTTATGGACAACAATGAGCTCGTTGAAACATGCATCGCTTTCTTCCATGCATTTCATAAATATGCTGAATGGTTTCGCTTCAGACGCCGCTTTTCGTGCCGTAGATAATATCGAGCGCCCCTTGTTTGCTTTGTGTGAAATTTAGACATGAACAAGTATTACTACTGAAGGGAACACCGAAGCTTTGCCTAAACATCATCTTTGGCTGGCTGCCATTGTAAAGTTTGTCCTTCATTATGAGTTATCCAGCTTAGTTGTCCATCGTGTTGGAAATGAATCGGTCGAGAATGAATTAGTGGAGTACGAGCTGGCCGCAGCAGCGAACAACCGCAGCGTCTGGGTAGGCAGTTTCTGGCATGATTCTGCAGCTTTGGACTCAGAGAAGACCGGTTCATAGCGAATGTTATTTTGAGAGGGGCCAGGAATATCTATCACTTCAACGGAGCCTCGGGCAAGTCTGTCGACTTGATCTGCAGTGTACGCGAGACTCGGAGGGCGCAGATTTATTAGTTAGGGTGTAGGAACGTTGAGCTGCGAGTCATGTATGTAGTCGCTACTGGAAATTCGATGCTCTTGGGAATGTATTGGTGCACGAAAAGGTTGAAGGAGCAGTGAAAGTCTCTTTGAGAATCAAAGGACAAAAAAAAGGCGCCAAGTACCACAAAAGATACAACCCAACCGACAAAACGAACCTGGCGCCCTTCGCGCGGCAGTCGCTTATTCTCTCACGGTCCTTAATAACACAAACTTTTACGCCACATGAAATTCCATCAGCCCAAAGAGAAGCGCATGAATGTTGTTTCTCCAGCTTTTCTGCAATTGTCTGTGGTTATGTGTGGAGCTCCGTCCCTTGTTCATCTCATCTTTTCTTCGACGGACGACTTCACCATCCTGGCCCGCTTGGCAATCAAAGTATGTGTTCCCCGGTTCCATGTATATCACACGTGCGGTTATTTCTTCTCAAGAACCTTCCAGATCTGCAAAAAATAGTGCGGATTAGAAAAGGGTCATCTGTTTCAAGTCCCTTTGTCACCGGCCCAGTGTGGCTTGCCAGGGCGGATATTGGTGGTGGAAATCGCGGGTGTGCGATTTCATTTGTTAATTTATTATTGATGATATCTGAAACGCAGCGACGCCCTGCGCGCTTTATTTTTCCGCTATCCCTCTCTCTCTCCCTGTCTTTGGGACATTTTCTCTGATATTGCGCTCTGCTTCCAACCAGCTGATCTCGTGGCGCACAACCACCAACCCAGTACGTAGCGGACCAACCTTACCTTGCCTAGAAGCAGTTGCCCTGGAGGCCGTCTCACACGAGAGAGTGAATGACGTACGTTGTATCACAATTGGAAGTGGTTGCTCCAACAATGCTTTTTTTGGACTGTAGTACAATCTGTCATGCCCAACGGGGGACCTCGGCGCATTTTTAGACATTGTCGTAGTCCTCCGGCGGCACATGCAGGTGCGCATTGTGCGCTCTGCGATGGTATTGACATCAAGTCAAGCCATGGCTAGAATAGTATCCCGGCACGGGGCCTTGGCACAACATGATCTAAGTGAATCATTCCATAGGGGCTTGGCACTGGCAAGAATCCAAGACCTTACGGAGCTGAAAGACAATTTAGGCGAGATACTGTATATCATCCTTGCCGTTGAGACATGAAGAAACAGATAAGAAGGGGATCACATGTGGTTGTGTAATGTACAGTACAGCATTTTGTGCTGTTCCACGGCGATGGGCGGACCGTACTTGATGCTTGTCAACTTGTCAAGTCAATTTAGTATAAGCGCTGAATTGTTTCTCTGCACATGCAGAGGTCATTGAAAGCAGATTTGTCACTGCAACACACAAGGTGTACGTACAGTACGCAATGCAAACACAACCCTTGCGTAGCAAATAGTTATCTTCTTGATAGAGAAATGATGCGCGCCGACCAGCAATCTAGGCCTTGACATGGTCCATTTCTCGCCCACACCGTATTGATTTTGACGATTCCGGCATCTTGGGCCCGACGACGACAGGGTACTGTACAGTACGGAGTGCAGATTGATTTCAACATTCACCACAACAAGCGAGCTTGCCCCTCGCCGGCTCGCCCGGTGTGGGATTCGGTCAGGGGTGGGGTGTGCGTCCAATCTCGCGCGGGCCCCGCCCCCCCCCCCAGGCCATGAGAGCCCCCCGGGCCATGAGAGCGGTTCCTGGCTGTAATTTGCGGCCCCAGTAATATAGGTATATTGCCAAGGCATGTCACCGGGTGACACTGAAGTAGGATGGCAGTTCGACAGTACGATGCTCACTCGTACCGTACAGATGTGACTGATGAAGTTCGGGCCCTTCAACACACAGCATCGCCTCTGTATGTACAACGACTCATATGGCAGGCCAAGGTGACAGGCCCGGAGATAAATTTCGGAGTTCTGCACGAGGTAATGATTGTCGAGATTCTCATGCAAATATTACATCACAGCAATGTACGTGATACAGATGCTTGGCTCACTGACCGAGGTGTCCGGCGCCGGCGCGGCGTGATGAATAACACCAACCTAGTACAATAAATCTACCGAAACGACAAGGATATCGTAAGCGTCTGGCACTCCCATATCCGGCGCTATTAGTGAATATTTCCAGACTGCTTTGTGCTGAGCTAAGGTGGCGATGCTTTCCTTGTAGCGTAGATGTACAAGCCACCGGCGGAGATGTTCTGTTCATCGAGACACACAACAGGCTACTGGTAGGAGGTGCTTTGAGGTTGAGAGAAAATTTACCACTCTGTCTTTTTCTGTACCCAGTTGCTTCAGGGGCCAGACACGCTGTGCCTAGGGATGGCAGATTCGGTCACTGGTGCCAAGGAAGTGGAAATATGGCCATTTGAAATGGCGCTTTGGAACCCGCTTGCCAAGTCGACGTGAAATTGTGAGCCCGGCGGAAGTTGAGCAAGATGAGAACTGTCCGGGGAAAGGTGCCACCGTGTACCAGTAAAGACTCTAGAGTGACGCGTGGGTGAATTTCGTCTGTTCGAGATGGGTTGCAGTATGGAGTAATAGACGACCTCGCTGTGGTTATGTCCTGCAAGGCCAAGTTGTAGATGTTAGTACCGCGTCAATAAGAGCACGGCTTTTCGGAGCACATCTTTCACTTAAAAGTCTCAAGCTTCTGTGTACCAAGATGGCGCATTAATATGTCGCGGCCGGTTTGAGGTTGATGATTGCATAAACTCAGTAGCCGAGAACCACACGCGATCGTCTGAAAAGTCCAACCTACCTTAGCACGCGTAGCATTCCTCTTCTGCGGGCATTCCCGCGGCGGTCATGCATAATTGATGCGCTGGAATGCGGGTAGGTTGCTGGCGAGGTAACACATGATTGGTTCCTAGACGGCGATGCAGCGCGACAGCCGAGAACGAGCAAGTATTGGACCTTTCGGCGCGGCCAAACAAGCAATCTTACACAGGGAAAAGGCCGAAGTGAGCGGGGATGATGTGATAGATCCGGTGCGGGTGCCCGGGCACCAGAATACCTAGGGAACTGCTTGGTACTAAGTTCAGGAACTTGGGCCACAGTGAGAGAAGCACAATAATTGTCTGTGCAGGCTATTGATCATGAAGAGCGGGGACTTGGTGTTGCAAAGGGAGGAGGATATCCAGGTTGGCGGTAGCACGAGGATGCTGGGGAAAAAAGCAGAAAGAAGAAGGTGACGGGAGAGCGGCACGTTACTAATACAGCAATTGACACATGATCAGTCGGTCACAATCAAATAAAGGAGATGAGTTGGTTCCAGTAGCTTATGGCTGTATGAAAAGTGTGCAGATGCTCAATTTTGTACAGTGACTTGTTATAGCGCGAGATAACAAGGGGTAAATCTGGATAGATGCCTAGTCCAAGATAAGACTAACGTCGTTTCAGCATGCTCGACCCTGCTTCCCTTTTCTTACCCCTCCAAGCCTTCGATATTGGCGATGAAGGGAAGGTTGGAGGTGTCCTTGTTCTGAAAAAGGAAATAAAATATTCAACAGTCCACATTAACTGTCTGTTTGATGGTTTCTTCATTGAGCTTTTTTCTTCACCTTTACGAGCGCTGGAGGAGCTGCAAGCCTTGAACGGCAACGGGCTCATACCCCTCCTCTCACCCCCCTGCTGATAATCGGCGCGCCACAGCGGCCCTGCGGGCATCTCGCGGTGAGCATTTGCTGTGGGTTTGATACGCACGAGGAACCGCGGATTGGCATTAAAAATTATGCGGAAAAAAGGCTAAATAATGGCCGAGAACTGGTTCCCCGCTGGTTGTATTTGCACGGAGAGCAATAACTTACTAGTAGGAAATGCAGGCCGCCTCGTTTCACGCCGCGTCCGTTTGATATAAACAAAGTTTTAGTACTTAGCATTGATGGCCCAACGCCTGCACTTTCTGAAACTGTTAGTACCTGGCACCGGCTCGGTGCGTCTTTTTTTTTTTTTTACCTTCTTTTATTTTTCGACGTCGATGATGATCCTCCTAGCCCTATCGCGCTGGGATGTGCCATCCAAATGCCATTTCAAGACCACCCGACAAGCTGTTTCCACTGTCGCTCGGTCTGTATGGCATGATATTCAGCGTAATTGAGAGTTTTATCTGAGAAAAATACCCGTTATTCGCCTGGATCGTTGCGCTGTTTTCCTACCTGCAAGCTGGTCACATCTGTAAGCTACTAAGTATGTATCTGTCTTTTTATTACACGGGGTTGTGGCGCCTGGAACTGCAAGCCATGCTGATATACCCGGTAAAATCTAGGTGCAACAACAGGCAATAAAGAAGAAAAAAGAAATTCCTGGTAAATGAACTACGAATACAACAGAACATTCGACTACCTATGTAAGCATGCGACGCTACGATCTTAGACATGGCGTTCTATCTTGCTGAAGCCTGGAGCCCATGTTGAGCGGCTGCTTTACAAATAGTCGAAGGAATAAGATGATTTCTAACAAACGTACGAAGTAAGCAAATAGAATGAGAATTGTTCGACCTGGTATTGAAACTCGTATTAATGTGTTATACTACTGGGTAAGCAAGTTATGACAGCGTTGCCATGCGATTCGTAGCAGCAGTCTGAATTGCGAGCCTCTTTGTATTAGCACTCAGTGCAACCCTGCCGTTGCCGATACATCCGAGTGACCTCACGGGCCACCATGTTTGCAACCACAACCGAAGTACCTCTCGGGTTATCCACCGACAGTACTAGCGCCAGGGGTAATATCATGGGGTAGATGCACCCCTGGCGGCCGTAGCCAACCAGAGCAGTTGGCGTTGGTGCTAGAGGGATGCCCGGTGGAGCCACACCTGTCTTTGTGCCTGGCTGATGACCATTGTTTTCTGCCTGCCAGCTGCCAGTGGTTTTGATGCCAGCTGGCAGACGGGGATGACATTCACAGCCAGCTGTTGCTAGTGATAGAAATACGACGATGTAGAATATTACTGCTGGATGCATAGACAAAGCATTGACTCTACCTATCATAGATTCGGGTCGTCTCTATAGGGGGTTCACCGTGGCTTGCGCAGCTTGTACCAGTAGCCGCCGTCTGACCCCTGGGCGAATGCCAGCCAGCACATTATTGCCCAACCCAATTACGTTAAAACCAGCAGCAACCAACTTGGCAGGTGGCCGTTTCTACAGACCAGTACGGAGCAGGTAAGCAAGCATTTTCATGGCGCGGGTCTGCCAGCTACCAGAGTGCGTGCGTCCGTTTGTAAAAAGAGAGGGGTGTAGCGAGGTGGCGGCCCCCCTGCAATCTTGCTCTTCATCACACCCCACTCTAAAAGTAATTATCACACACCCCTTCTTTCTCCTCCTTCCCTTCCTTGTCTGTCTTTCCCTGCCTTGGCCCAACCAACTCCTCCAAGCTCCTCCACTTGGCCGCCACTTCAGGCCCTGGCCCGGCCTTCCTTGCCCTGTTCTCTGTTCCCTGGTCCCTGGTCCCGGCCGCCTCCTCGACCTCGTCCTCCCCATCTTTAAACTACAATCCATCTCGTGCCCACCGCTCTCCTCCTCCCGTTCCTCTTCCTACCCTCGTCTGACGCCTCTATCCATAACCCGGCCCTCGTCAACCTCGCTCCTTTTTTTGCCTCTTTTCGTGTCACCCGTCTCGACACTGTCCGCTCCTTTGAAACAGCCTTTTCTTCGTCGCTCTCTATATATCAAGCCACCGTTTTCCCTTTTTGCCTCGTCGAACCTCGTTCCGTCCTGTCTCTCCGACTTGCCAGCTCAAGCTCGACCACTTTCTTTCTTGCAACGTACGCGAACGCCGTCTCGCTACCTACTCTCCTTCATTTTCGTCTATGCCTTCATTTCTCACGCTCCTTTCATCCCTCTAGTTCCGAGTTTCTTGTCAATTGCTGCAACGGCTGGTCCTACGCAAGCTGAATTTAAAATCTCTTGGTTTCTCCCACCGTCAACAACATCAACAATTTCGACGACCAACAACCAAAGGTTAGTATCACGAACCAGTCTGGCCTCACATTTCACCATTGCAGCCCTCTCCCCTTTGTTCCGATCCCTTGAGCCGGCGCGTCTTTAGCTTCTGGTCTACATTCACCACGGCGGTGTTATGCTCTTGTTCTTCGCGCCCTGTCATGCTTCGCCCCGCTGCTAGGCGCAACCATCTACACGAGCCACACCACATCTCGGCAGCCAACCATCTTTGTTCACATGGTGAACACTAGATGACATGACATTGACAACCTACTGCGGCCGGAATTTTAACCTATTGATCGCCACCTCCACGAACGCATTTCTCCATTCCATCCTCCCCAAATCGCCGCCCCGGCAAACTGCCAGGTCTTCATGTCTCATCTGGCATTCCATACATTCCTACACTCGGCACCTCAGCAACAATCACTTATTGGAACAGGCCCGTTCATGGACAAGGCGACAACGACATTAGCCCTTGCGCTCGGCAACCAGTGCATACCGAATTCATCCCAGACGCTTCCCAGCCCCAGCAATTTCTCATATTACTTGCATCGCAACCACTTTCATTTTTGCCGCTTAACTTGTAAACTAACCAGCGAGCGCAGGTTTTCACATTCTCTACACCAACCTTGACAAAATGAAGTCTTCACTTGCTCTCCTCGCCACCGCCGGCGCCGTCGCTGCCATCTCTACCACTACCGAATGGGTTATCGAGGTTGTCACCGTCACTGTTACGGTTGACCCTACCGACTTCGTCCAGGACGCCAAGCCTACCCCGACTCCTGCCCCCGAGCCTGTCACCACCTCGTCGGTAGTTACCACATCCTCTACTCCTGCGCCTCCCCCGAACAGCGCCATTGTTACGGAGCCTGAGTCTACCACCACTACTCAGGCTCCCCCGCCTACCTCGACGCCCGAGCCCGAGCCTGAGCCGACTGTTGTTGAGACGCAGACCCCCAAGCCGCAACCCACGACTACCGCCCAGCCTCAACCAACTGCTTCGCAGGCCCCGCCGCAGCAGAGCCTGGCTCCCTCCGGCGGCTACCAGGATACCGTGGTCAAATACCACAACGCCTACCGCCAGGACCACAGCGCTCCCGCGCTCGAGTGGGACGATACTCTTGCCAGCTACGCTCAAAACACGGCCCAGAAGTGCGTGTTTGAGCATGACATGTAAGAATCCCTCGCAACAACTATTTAGCGCACATGAACATGCTGACACCCTCGTAGGAAACAGGGCACTGGCAACTATGGCCAAAACCTCGCTAGTTACGGTGCCACTGGCAACCTTGGTACCACGGAGAGTGCCGTTGGCAAGGCCATCGCTCAGCAGTGGTACCAGCAGGAAGTTGGCTACTACAACTTCTACGGCCAGGCTGACCCCCCGCCCGGTGCCGACTTCAGCAAGTTCGGCCACTTCTCCCAGCTTGTCTGGAAGGGCTCCCAGAAGGCCGGTTGCTATACACATAAGTGCCCTGCTGGCACCGTCCTCCAGTACGACTCGTTGTTTACCGTCTGCAACTACTTCCCTCCTGGTAAGACGCCTTGCACTTTGCGCTGCTGTAATCATAGACTGACCACTTGCAGGCAACTACAAGGGCGAGTACGGCACCAACGTTATGCCTTCTCTTGGCCTCAAGATCAACGTTTCTTCCTAAAAAGAATTTACAACTGGGCCAACAAGCCCCTTTTCTGGGTATCCTTTACGGGGCTGGCATTGATGAATGAGGCACGAAGGAGTTGAAGCCTCAATGTCTAACGGAACCTCGAGGCGAACTGTTTGGGCGCGCAATGCCGGGACTGGATGGGGTGTTCGCATTTGGGGCAAAATGATCTGACAATTTTTCGCTTCTACATGTACCTTATGCGACGTTGTACTTAGATCCTATCTACGTCTCAAGCTGTTTTTTTCCCTTCTCACTGCGAAGGCTGGCTTGGTCTGTTGGGAGCTTTCTGACGGCTGCTCCAGGCTTCTTTTCTTATAAGACAATTCTTGTCTGTTCCTCTTTTCATATTCTAGGATGTATGTGGCGCGACAAATTTTTTTTTTTGGCTTGGTCTGGCTTGGGAATGGAATGGGTCTTTGCGCCCTCTCTAGGGGCTCCAAAAGCTCTGCACAGCAAGATTCATGTTGGTTGGAACTCAATGACACTCTGTTGTCTGGACAACTTTGTATGAGCTGCACTTGCTCTTCTATTAGCTTAGCTAGCCTTTGAACGAATTATGGAACTTGCTATCTCGCGCTGGGGGCTTCTATGTACGTGTTGGCTCGTCGGCAAAGAAAGGCCCAACATTTAAATACAACTGATCGCTGTCAGGACTGTGCGAAAACGCAAAATGCGACAGTTTCTTAGTCTTACATTAATTTTATTCAAGAAGACGGTTTCTTAAGATGGCTTGAACTAAAGGTCTTTACCATGTTCTTTGTATTGACGACAAGGCTGGCGAAAGCTGCCACATAGTTGACCAACTCTACCAACTACAAGGAAGGATCTGCCTTGATATCTCGAGAAACAAAAATTAGAATGAAACTACAAAAAAAGAAGGCAAAAAGAATAAACATACACCAGCCAGTATTCGCGGGTCGTCACCGACCTAACTACAAATCTGCCGGTCAGTAGCTTAACTTTAGTGGAGGAGATGGAACATCTTATACACTGTAATAAGGACAATTAGCCGTAGATACCCCGCGCTCTCCACTTCTGTCCGTCTATAGGCCCCGACCGCCGTTCGGAACGGTCGGGCCTACCCAACAAGTACTCTCCTCCGCAGCCAGCTTTTCGCGACTCAAGATCAGGGCCTACATGGAGACTTGCCAGCGTCTCGGAAAAATTTGCGGTTGTTCCTGGTTTGCTACCCCGCACCCAGTAGTTAGTCCTAGTTTGGACTAGTGCATTTCATTTGCTACACCTCACATGGTAGTTTTCAGAGTTCTATGGCCTCGGTCTCGTCGGTTCGAATCCCATCCCTCGCCGTTTACTTGACTAATAGTTTTACACTTTGCAGCTGCCAGTCTGGCAATAACGAAACTCTTCTTTTTCCTTGATAACCTTCCTGGCCCCACGACGAACTCTGTTCTGCTATTTAACCACTCTACCACCGCTTGATGCCAGCCTTGTCCTGACAATTCTTCGCCGCTTGTTCCACGCAACCTGATCCTCACAGCTCGTTTCTCGCCACCAACTTTACCTCCCAGAAAAGCAGTATATCCAAAATGAAACATCTCGATAAGCCCCGAGGATTGAAGATCCGGCACTGGCGTCAGCTTTATGACGCCTGCATTTCCAACCGCGACGCACTGACAGCAGCTGTTGCGGAAAATGCCACTTTTGTCGTCCTTGACGCTGAACCGTGGGCCGAACATAATACGAAGGCTGCAGATATTGGCATGTCTATTTTACAGATGCCCGACACCCCTATTACGCTGTGCGACACTCCTAGTCCGCTGCCCGAGACGCTCAGCGAGTTTTCCGAATCCTGCCGAGTTGAATCACACCGAATTCTCTTCTCCGATATGACGAGAAGCGCAAGGCGGGAAGCGCACAGGTTTGGAATTGAGCACGAAATTCCTAGTCTCGATGCCGCGAAATTTATCACCAGCCTTATCGATACATATAGACAGAAACACAAGCTCGATTTAGTAGCCAGTAGCGAACAGATCGTATTCGTCGGGTTTGACGTGCGTTATGAGTTTCAATTACTCTCGACTATATACACGACTTTAACGAATTACTTTACATCATGGCTAGATGTTCAAGAGCTGGCGCGACTTTCAAGCAACGTCGATAAGCCTGGTTTAAGCGAGACCTTAAAAGCTTGCGGGTATGGACGGCAAGCTTTAACCGACTTACACAGCCTGAACGGCAGACACAACTCTACCACGGATACGGTTCGTGCAGCCGCGATAGTATACCACCCCTTCGCCTGGGATAGCAACCAACTACTCCAGATAGTAACGTCTAATCGAAACGCTAAACTCCTCGCGAAGAAACGTGTGGGCTTGTGCGGCGTAAGCGACCCGAGGATATGGGTTGGAGCGAGGCCGAAGCCGAAAGAGCTTTACCCGTCTACTATAAGAGTTAAGCGATCCACTAGGGAGGTCCTAGTCTCAAGGACCTTAGTCAAGATGTTTGCAAAGTATGAACCCGTTGCCATTGGGATTGCCAAGCAAAACACAAACCGATACGGATGGGTCTGCCTACCCAGTCTCAGCGCCCTTAATCATTTTCTCGAATCTGTGAATGGTTCCGTGCACCCAGAAGGCGGCACTTGGATCGCCGTGTCGGACTACAATCCTCAGATCATTCCCGCAAAAGATAGGCGCGAGCTCAAAGATCGGCTGCATGCAAAAGCTGATGAGAAGCGTGAACAACGCCGACTGAAGCGGCTGGCCAGCGAGACTACTCCATTTTTGAGCCCGTAGCTCATCCTTGGCAGTAAACTCTGTCGTGATGGCGTACCACGGGGAGGTAAATCTGCACCGGCGTCAGCGCCAGTGCTCAAGAAGCCTTCTAGACACATGCACACACACACACGAACACGAACAACCCTCTAGCAAAAGAACTGTATCCAACCTTCATCCATGTGCCTACGTGCTTAGTTGTCTACGCAGCTGTATAGAAGGTTTCTTGGTGCGTTATTCGTGTGTGCGTTTGTATGTGCGTGTGTATGTGTGTGTGTGTCTGTGAAGGAGGGAGCTAGAAGTATAGGAGGGGGTGCAGAGACCAAACGCAAAAAAACTTTTTTTGTAGCTAGCCGGCTATCTGACTACTTTGATAACCAGACAATTGATAGTTATTAAAGTTTTTCATGTCATGCTAGGAAACGGGCTTCCATCAGGACAAGCCCACCCTCTTATGTAGACAATGAATTAACATGTCCGCTACATCCACCATTAAATTAACTACTTAACGCTGTAGCAGTTTATATCTTATATTTATTTCTACATTGATTATTCCTTTTACTTATAGCTAGGTGTGGACTTCACGGAGTAGAGGGTTATAATAGCCAGCTCAGAGCGACGTCGGCTTCTAAAATTAACGGTCTAGATGCCACTGAAAATGGAGGCACACAACACTGAAAAACCAGCAATGGTTGCCCAATTTCGAGAGCCATTAGACTGTGGGAAAGATCTTAACTGGACGCGGTGTTCTCTACTGCCTATGGCCGTATGCATCAGACTAGGGGGACAAATCACATTATCTGGAGTAAGTTGTCGGTCTATGAAAGATACTTGTTCTCGGCGGCGAGGAAAAAAGCGCGGTAGTTCAGAGGCAGTTCAGGAACTGCGGGCGATGAGGAGCAGAGGACAAGGCCTGGGATAGGTCGGGGCAAGGCTACACAAGGAGAGACACTTGACGGCCATGCTATATTCGCTTGCATTGAATGACGTAGAGCTCTCCGTTGGCCCTGGAAATGGCTGATCTAAGAGCCATGGGCCGCGTCCTCGAGACTTAGAGTGGCGGATAACGGCTCGTTGGCAAGATGTAAGCGAGAAGAGACGAGCAGCTTAGAGTTGGAAAGCAAGTGACTACAGAGAATGACCGCGTCCGGATAGGGGTATCCCCTAATTACTGAGCATATCAATGCTGGAGATACCGCTCAATATTGTGCCTGGAGAGGACAGGATGATGGGCGAGAGAGGGACGATAACACGGGCTGGGCGGGTTGCCGTCGTCTGATTTGAAGTACCCCACATCCAGCTTCCACAGGAATTGAGCAGGAGTCTGGAAACACACAGAAGTATTCTAGCTATAAGAATAGAAGACCTTCAAGGAGATGCTGAGCCTCGCCTGTGGTCACACCGCTAGTATATACTTGGATGGCAGAGTTCGGCTTCTGTGTCGGGCAACGGCTGTATACTCTGGGGACTTGATCTTGAATATTTAGTATGTACGTTGAAACTCATAAAGAGATGCAGCCGAAATGCATCGATTAATATTTGGGTCTGCTACGTATGGTGCTTAGCTGTTGCGATCCCAATCAACTCCTTGGGGCCTCGCAGCCGCAATGATGGACGACTTTACGGGGAGAAGAGTTTTTTTGGGACTTTTGAGATATGAGTAACAAGAAAGGCGATCCTTATCAGTTCCCATGACCACATACACTTTGGAAAGCTCATTATACATACATATATAATATGATATATTGAAGCTGCTGTCACGGGAGCGGTGCTCGTTCGTATCATCTCCGGGACACGGGAACTCCGAAGCATCATAAGCTAGAAGCTCAACGCTCCTAAAAAGACTGCAACAAAGCAAGAAGAAATCTTTTATGTGCCTGTCCTACTTTAGTATGGCTATCAGTCTATCTTCTCATCTTACTGTTTCGGTCTTGGCTGCAGGAGCGAAGTGTCTTCGTGTAGAGAGGAGCGAGCCCTGGGCGGGAACTCGAGCTTCATGCGCCCTTGCCAAGGCAAGTTTTGGCCAAATCTCTGGCAACAATCGGTACGTAATCTACGGTCAAAAAGAGAGCAAGTGGCACTCCGCCACGGGAAAAGTAACGTGCGGACGCAGTTTGGAAGAGTAGGCGGTGCCGCGACGGTAGAGGCCGCCAGCATCAACCCTTCAATATTATTCATGACGTTGTAATATGCATGCAAACAAAGACAGGAAAATTAATCTGAAAAACATGAATATCTATTTTTAGGGTTTACTCTTTATAGTCGAAACCATTGTAAGCCTACAAGGGAAAATGCCACCCCTCGACGCGCTGGCCCTGCTCCGGTCTTCCAGCATATGCTTGCACTGTCTCGCCGCATCTGAAATGCTAATCAGGTGACAGACATCCCAGCAATAAGCAAGAACAATAAGCAGTCCTATAAATACATTCAGTTGGCAAGAGGAAAAGATGAGCCTCAACATGCCCCCACATCGTCGACGTGTTTCAACCCCGCGATTGTGCGATGGGCGGGATATAAAAAGCAGCGAACCAACCACACGCATCTCAGACAAGAACGTGATGGCATGAGGAACCATATGCTAAAAATGGCCGGCATGAATGATCACCACGTGCTAAAAAAAAAGGAACGCATAAAACAGGTGTCCATGTAGTAACAGAGGTGGTGGAGGCGAGCGCTTTCTGAAACGCATGATGCAGAAATGCGATGGCTGCGGTATCGACAATGGGAGATCCATGCACCAAAGAAATCCGATCACGCATTGATTCATGGGAATCATCTACGGGAATGGACTTCGTCTATGCGTGCAGTTTCCGTTGGCGACGACGACGACGCAGATCTATCAATGGTGGCGTTCTACTTACAGTGCTGGTTATCACGATTCTGCCCCAGACTATGCCTTCTTACTAAACAAGCTCCATGCATGGACTTTTTGGAGCGCTAATAACCCCTCCTCACCAAAATGTGTACGTAGGCAGATTGTGGCTGAGGAGGCGCGCGTGTGTCGCCGCTGACTGGGGGATGCGAGCTACGGGATTTGCAATGTCCAATGCCGATTGTTGAGGAGGCTGCTTCTATGAAGAGGCCGATCTGCATGGCATGTCACGCGATGGCCATGCCCTCTTGTGAGGATCATGCGTATCGGAGGAGATCAATAATACTTCAATACAATGGAAAATCCATCGTCTGGCCTTATCCCACTCAGGCAGCTCGGGTGCACTCGGCGACAGGGACAGGGACGTTGTGTGCAATGGCTCAGAGACGGTCGCTCCACCACCACCATGCTTTGCATAACTTAGGGCTGATATCCAACTTGGTTTGCATCGCGACGGAGAATCGGGTTAGTTAATGGTCAGTTGAGAAATAGAGGACGGTGTTTGTTAGCCTTGCTGGCAGCATCGATTGCTCGCTCGCTTGAGCCATGTGTTTTGGTGGCGTCTTCTCCCCTATCCAGCCTTTCCACGCGACGGGACAGACTGGCTAGGGTGCTGACAGTCTGGGAAGACTAGGCGAATCATGGCGCTGCGAAGAGAGGACCGTGCCAGCCTAACGCATGGCACCTGTGTGTGCGTCGTTTATTCTGAGCCTCACATGGCCTAGTTGTAGACGCTGGAAGGGCATGGCAAAAGCTGGAGTAAAAGCTGAAGGATTCAAGGCTCACTGATGATAAATACGCGCGGGGCGCTGGCAGCCTCGTTTCACGATGATAAAAGAAGTCGTGACACTCTCACATATGGTTACCTGAGAGTTGCGATTCAATGAACGATGGGCCGTCGAGTTTCATGAGAACATGCTTGAGGCCGTCGTCGGCGCATGCCCGCTCAACCGTCAGGTTGCTCAACATGACAGCTGTCAGCTCTATGGAGCTTTTGCCAAGCCAGCCAAATGTACAGGAAGTCTCAATACGAAAACTATGCTTAAGCATTACGCAGTATAGACGTAAATGTGTGAACTTACGCTTCGTAATAAGCTCAACTCGCATGAGGAACCGACGAATTCGGAGCCTTCCTGATGTGTATCGTAGCCTCGGGTCAGCATCTTGTTTGAACCTACAACGGGATCCACACGTGGACGGGGAAGCATAGCGGCGGCAGGCAAGAAACTGAAGTCAGCTTTGAGCATCGCCCTGATCGCGAAAGAGGAAGCGTGGTCGAGTATGATACACGGGATGTGGGAACGCTGTATTTTGCATCAACGAATCCCATGAAGCCTGTCCAACATCCGCCAAGCGAAAATGAGTAACCCTGATCGGCGAATGGACAAGCTTGGCCCATTCGCGAAGGAGCAGAAGAGAGACCAAAGAAAACTCGCCAGGCCGACAAGGATGTGGTCACGCCCAGTTGCTGTTGACGGGCATCGAATGCGATAGCTGCACCCTGTCAAGCATCGTCGGCCACATTCCGGAGCCTAGCTGACATAGAGAGGGGTTAAAAGATAAATGCAAAGTGTTTCAGCCGAGGATCATACAGGTGCATGGAACCTTGCCGGATTGAACAAAGATACATCGCTGCGCCAACGAAGCATGGAATCGGTTTAGATCATGTTGGTGTTGCTTTGTACAATCACTTCCCATAGTTGGTATGAGCTGAATGAGCAAGTACAAATTGCGCAGGCGAAAAGCCGGCGAGTTCGAGGAGTTTGCTCCATGGCAAGGCGTGTGAGTCTGAGGATAGATGAGCAGCGATTGAGAGCTTGGAGAAGTCGCGGAGCCTGCTTGTTTCGCACGGAGCCTTTCATCGTGGTTCGGCAGAAAGTCTTCATTCAGCCGCAGCATGAGGCTATAGAGCTGAGAATTACTATGAGACTAGTTCGGTGGTCCATAGGTCAGGCAGAACGCCACAACTTCAAATACGGCCGGCAAGATTGGCCCCGGCTTATTCTCCATGCCACGAGCCTTGTGCAGTCTCGCCTGACGGTGGTGAGAAGAATTTGAAATTGAGCCCGAATAGCTTCAATGAAATCTCACGAATGGCTTGAGATATCCATTTGCAAAAAGAAAATAAATGCCATTTCCGTTAGCATTCTCACAAGGCTACTCTTGGATTATGTTGTGGGGAGAGTAAGCAGAGAGAAAACTTAGCAACGTCCAAGAAGGCTGCTAAACCGGTCGGAGTTTCTTATCCTCCAGTAGGACAGTCGATCCATCGATGTTGAGAAAAGAACTCATGCTTTCGTATACTTAGATGGGTTAGAGCCCAGATGCGTCGTTGAGAGCGTTGATGAGTCTGGTGAAGGCGGGCCATGCTAGTTTGGCGGCAAGGGGCGTGTAGCTTGTGCTAGAGCGACTGAACGGCCCAGGCGATGCGCTACAGGACGTTGAGCATATTGGGCCGGAGCTACGACAAAGAAGGCGCCCAAGACGGTTTATGATAGCTGGGCGTCTCCGGAATTGTGAGCGGAGGTTTCGGCGCCTGGCGCTGATGCGAGAGGGGTGATCTAGGCGGGATATTACGGTGAGATGTCGGGGAATAAAAAATTGGAGGTGTAACGAGGAGTGTATCGAGAAAGAGATGCAGAGAAAGAGAGTAATAGAAGGGGCTATCGTGGACCCAAACTGTCATGGTTGACGCTGTGTGCTCACCAAACGGAGTTGGAAGGGTAAGCTCGAATGCGGAGGGACGGCGATCGGGAGCGGCAGGAAAGAGTACCTAGAGAAGAGCAGACAAGGGCAGCGTAATCAGCGGCGGAAGCTGATTAAACTGGCATGGTGATGTTGATGGGCGAGAAGTGCCAGGGTAGACGCCAGATGATGAGCGAAGAGCGGCGGAGAATGGCGGTGATGAGATGATGAGGCTGATGGTTGGACCCTTGAACGGTCGGGATCGGCGACGAGAGCTGGCCTCTGTTGCCAATTTGGGGCTTGTTTGTGCGACGGGATCTGTCGATGGACTGGCATTTGCTGGGCAATGTGACATTGGGGATGGAGGTCGGCGGTCCCAAACCCGAATCTCAGGCGGGAAGCACGCACCAATGTGGCTCAGATGGGGAAACGGCTGACGACTGGGCATCCATGCTGCTGACGGACGTGACGAATGGCAATAGTCTTGTTGGTTTGCTTTGCTTCTTGACCTTGCTCGGTGAAGGGGTCTGGCAACGCGGCTACACTAAGAAGGACGGGCATCTAAGGTCGTAGACGTCTGCGCGATCGAGGGTGGGTAGAGTAGTGTGAACCCCGTGTCGATGCGTTCGTATGTAGAGGGCAGTTAGAGGGCATCTTATCTTGCTGGTGATGATGGTGGCTGTTGCGTGGAACCAAAATGACCGGACCGATAGAGCGGACAGATGAGGTGAGGGTCGAGGGGGGTGTGTATCGAGGAGGTTGACAATGGGCTTCGCAAGGTGGTTGCTGAAGAGGAGAACGGAGGAGACGTGCGGAGACGGAAAGATACACATGCACGACGATACTGATGAGGATGGTGACGATGAGGATGATGATAATGATGATGATGATGATGATGTTGGTGATGACGGCGTTTGTAGAGGAAGTGTTGTGTTGGAAAGAAGGAACAGATCTTGCAGTGCTGAAGGTCTTACATGGAGACTGGATGGCGGCAGTGGTTTTAGCGCATCTCCACCAGCCCTACAGGTACCAGGTAAAGGTACAGGGGAGACGAAATGGACTGAGTCAAGCGGAACCCAGCGCTGAAGGGCCTGAAGAATGATGCGCTATAGGGGCTTCGGGGAGAATTACAGGCCTGTAAGGCTAAGGCTACGCAATATGCATAGGAACCAACGGGGCGAGTGAACAACGCGACGTTGCATCTACCCTGGCCTATTCGGAATCAAGTAAACGAAGTTCTCCAGTTATTCTGATTTGGCAATGTAGCATCCGGCCGAATTTTGCCAGAAAATTTCAATTTTTTTCCGTCTTGTAAACAATGGATCTGGGCTCCCGATCTTGCTACTCGATTACCACCATCTAACAATGCATCTACAGTATGTACGCGCACCCCCTCCCTCATCATGGTAGACGTAACCAACAGACCTATGTACTTGGGGCCAGGTACTATGTCTGTACTGTATGTAGAATTTCATGGTAATCGAGACTGAACCGCAACCCCGGTGAGATCTGTGCCATTTTCACTCGTCTGTCTTTTTCTTCACCTCTATTTCCCCGTCATCTTTCCCAGCAACTTACAAGGGTTAGGAGTCTCACTCACCTGCTTACACGCAGCGGGCAAATCTCTCGGCCGACAAGTTGCCTGTTTTGGTCAACAGTTCTGCAACAAGGCCCTCTAAGCGTAGATCCAAAGCCCTACCTACTTTGTTCTTATTGATATTTTTTCCCCATCATCTTCGTTCGTCTCGTAGAGCCACACCCTATTCAGCAAATTTCTTCTCGCAAATGCCGCCGCATCGCATTGGCCCCGGACCTCTCCCGCCCCTGCTCGTCAATGTCCCTGGTTCCCTGCATCGATCATCAACCCACACTGGCTCACTGCTCGTTCCTTCGGCTCGACCAGCCGAACTGACGACGACGGACTTGATGCGCTAGTTTTGCTCGCTTCGACCGCTCGCTCGTATTAGGGAAATTCAAGGGGAGAAAAGCAAAACACGTCGACTGTGGGAACTTTGGACCAAGTTGACTAACAGCCTCGGTAATGAGGCGTCATAAAAACCGGATCTCGATGGCGCGAGACCCGAACAGCCAAATTCAGGCCGCGTCGACAGGCGAACGAACAGCCATGTCTCTACGGAGCAACAAGGAGTTGGAAAAGAGAAATTATTCAACATAAACATACAGCTAGCTCCGGATTTCGCACATGCCGTGACACTTGATCGGCCGCTGTTGTCTCGGTGTAATTGCTTCGCCTCCATCGAGTTAGAGTTGCCGCCTGACGCACCATCTCTACCGGCCTCTAGGCTCACCGGGGAAAGCCAAGTTAGCGATCCCTTGATTTCTTACTGCTGCCTAGAATCTGTTGCTCTAGTATCGCCGCGATCTTAGTGATGCTCACCGGCCATCTCACTCACCCTCACCGTCAGCGGCACCGGCTCCAGTTTCGCTGCACCAGGGGTCGACGGCTCTTCTGGCAGTCTGGGCTCACATAGACACATTGATCTTTGCTAGAACCTCATCATTACCTACTAATACGACGGCAAACTTGTTGACCTAGCGTTATTCACGCAAAGCACCCTCCTCATCGGCACAAGTGCGACAAAACCTCCTAGTAATATCTCACCCCGGTGAGCAAACCCCGATCGCTCAGCGATTACCTCGTCACCTTATTACGCACTCGACCTTCCGATATTGGCCGAGACTAGGATCTCGGGAGGTAATCAGAGAAGCTTCCTTTCCCGTCGAAGGACGATGGAGGGTGGACCGATGGAGGCATGGGCCGGCTCGGCTCAAGGTAATGTACTGGTAATCTACCCAGACCTGCGAAGCAAATTCCGCTCCGAGCCAGATGGACGCCACCAAGTCGAAAGGTCCAGACCATACGTAGGCAGAGGACTGGATGGAGAGACCAGATTAAGTTCTTGAAAACTCTTAAAAAATACAATCATCCTCGTCACCGCCAAATGGCTGTGGAAGACTGCAGAGACACGTGCCGTCATCTGTATATGCCACGACGTTGTGCTGCGGGTTGCTCACCGTGCAGCATGCGGCATGTACGAAATCTGGGCCATTGCAGGAATCCATAGGAAACCCGCCGTAGCCAAGACTTGCTACGAAACAAAAATCCTGAGACCAAACCATGCAGCTGAAAACCATGGTTGGACAAACTCGGGAGAGGGGGGTTGTGCCACTCCCTCAATGCATTAACCGGCTTACACCTCACATGCATCCCCCGAAATTGGGCAACTCGCCAAGAGAAGCGGACTTTCGATTTTCTGCCTTGTCGCCATGCATTCGGGTATATTTTCCGTCGATTCCATCACGCGGCGCAAGCGGCAGGCGGCAATCGACAACGGGGGGCGGGGGCGCCGCCGCCGTGAGCAGACACGGCTTGATGATGAGCACTAAAACGGATGGCAAGCAAGCCTTCGAGACTCGGTCGCCCGGTAGTAGCCGTGAGATTAAGACCAAAAGGGGCGCGATTTCGGACACGGGTCACAAAAAAGCAAGCCGACGTATACGGATACATGAAGTTGCTTGTGATGCAGGGGCTCAATGTACAGATTTAGCCCCCATAGAGAAACCGGGGGCGTGTTATCCGTCTGCATGATGTGTGGACTTCAGCCTCGTAAACCGGGCAAAGCAAGGTGAAAGGAAAACGTTGTTTGGGAGAGAGACACATGCGGGCGTTTTCGTAGATGGATGCAAGAAACGAGAATCGTAGCAATACAATTAATTAAAAAAAAAAAAAAAGAGTGAAAGAGAGGGAATCAATCCTACGTGCAGTGCATCGTCCAACGGTCCAGTAAAATCACGAGATAGATTACCCGCAGCTTGGCGGGCGGGAAGAAGAATGGCGCAGATTATTCCCAACAACGGGCCCAAAAGAGGGAGAAGAGAAGAGGAGAGGCATGTCCGGGGGCTTGCATCTGCATGCACAGCCCGCTTCTTGAGAGGGGAGACAGGGGGGAAGGGCATGTGGTATCTTGTCGACAAAATCGCGTGGTTTGAGCTTCCTCGACATATGAAAGGGCCCATGGCCTTGTCGCGGGGGGAAGGCGGGGAGAGGCCGGGAACTGAGGAGATTGGCCATCCCGCTTGTCTCTCCAAAAGAGGCAAGGATTAGATCCGTATCGCAGCCTCGGGCCCGCAGCAAGTTGTCAGAATAATAAGGACAGGCAAACCACAGACAAGCCGCTGGCTGGGGGGGAGGGCTTTGTTTTGCAGCTTCCCAGCTGGGAGGAGCTGAAAAGGCGAGCTGCATCTGGATGTGCGGGCCAGCAGCCACTCAAATCAACGGGAGCATGGGGGAGAGAGGAGCGGCTGAAGAGTAGTTAGTTGGTTGGGGGGTTATGCAATAAAGGCCCGGGTCATTTCCTCCATTGTATGTTCTCAGTCGAGGAGTGATATTGGTGAGTATGAACAGGTTGCAAGTTTGCTGCACAAGCAACTGCGTACAGAGGGTTCAAGCTTCAGTAGGAACCACCAAGAAGGACCGCCGGACATGCGGTAGTAGATTCTGGCCCGTCGCTGGGGCTGATCGAGGGTTACATTGGCCAAGGAGCCTAGAAGACGCCACCCCCCGAGGTGGTGGTGTCGAACCAGGCCCTATTTGTACACTGTTTTACAAGGCTCGTTATGCCTTGTAATGACGGCCCTGTCATTGCTTGGACACTGGCAGCAGTCAGGGTTGGAACCAACCTGAGTTGAGCAGTATCTCCGTCAACCTTACTGGCCCTGTGACGCTACCAACGGTGAAGCCAGCGGACACCCCCCAAGGGATGGACGGACGGCCCTAACCTAATTCTTTCCTCGTTCGTAAATTCGTAATGCTCGTACGGTCAATAAGCTGGCAGTGCAGCGGAATTTTTCCGGCTTGGAAACAGGCAGGCGCGCGTCAGAGGACATGGCTGAACAGTGTCGGACAGTAATCGTACACACAGGTGGAAGTTTTGTTCCTTTGAAAAGAACCGCGGGCATTTACCAGCTTCCAACTCGTGGCTGCTTCGGGGCCGAAGCCTCCTCCGAATGAATGCCACCCACGGAGCCGGACATCTCGCAGTGTTGTGGCGTTCATCGCTGCCGTGTCACCCTCGGAGTTGCGGACATGATTTTAACAAAGGATGACGGATGCACATTCGAGCGCAGTATAAGTATATTCCGTAGAAATCAGGGCAGGTAGGTTATAACTAGACGCAGTTTGAGTCAGTGCCAAGACAAGGGGACATGATGCGTGTCATGCTTTCTCTGCTTCAGTGACCACCAGATTACCTACGTATGCGTACATGGCCACTGACCACTAACGTTAACCAGCCGGTGCCCTGCTTCACTCCAGGGGCCTTGCCTTTTTTTTTTTTTTTTTTTTTTTTTTTTGTTGGGCCGCGTTCTCAGCTCCGAGGTGCCTGTGACGCGGCCCTATTTGTCGGCCGAACTCTATCAACGGTTGAGTCAGCAAGGTCGTTCCTTTGTGTAATTGCTTGCTCAAAAAGACTGTGACAATCTAGCAGTCCATTTACCCGCATACCCTCATACCCGCTGACCAGGGTGTCGGAAGTGCGAGCAATTGGTCAGGCAGAGGTTTTTGTCGTCCGACCCGCCCTCTGTCGCTTGTCCGTAGGCCCTGTCACAGTCTGGCAGTAATTACTGGCATGCTTCTAGGAGATGACGGCCAACCGTAACTGGTTGTGCACTACTTGGACTTCGCCTCTAGGCCTGCCTGACGCGGCAAAAGTCAGGCTAGTAGGGGGCCCTACGGATAGGTCCTCCGAAACAGTAAGCACTGATAGGATGATTGGAAAAGTATAGGCCGGTGATGGGTAAAAAGAAGTGGTCAGGATGTCACTGTAAAGTTGGGGAGGGCCATCTCATTCTAAAAAAGTAATAGCAAAGAGAATAATAAGCCACCATGCAAGATAATCATCATACATGCTCGCTTCTCCGAGACGGTGCGGAGAAGGCAAACAGTATGGATATGCGCTGGAGGTATTTAGGGAGGTAACTAGTACTACACTTACTTGCGGTCAGAAGCTGCAGACAAATTGATTGCACTTTGCCGGCTCGGGGGCTGATTTGAAAGCCCAATCTGGCAAATCCATCTCCCGTCAAGTACCACTGACGACCGTCTTGCCTGATAGTTAGTTCCAAAATTTGGATTCCTCAGCCGTGACCAAGCAAGACAAAGCCGAAACGCCGTGATGATTAGAAGCAAGGCCCCGTCGACAACCAACGACAAGGCCGTAAAACCGAAGTTAACTAGTCTCAGGGTCTCAGCCCGGCCGTCCGGAGTTTTCGGATCCAGAGACACCCAATAACAACTTCAACCGAGAGGACCAGGAGGCTTCAAGACCAACGCTAATAAGAAGCGGCGTAGCCTGCCCAAGTAGTAGAGAAAGGGAAGCTGGAAAGAGGGCTGGCTGAACTCGTTTCAGGGCTCGTGTGGCCTCTAACTAGTTAGTGGTACGACAAGCAGGTCAACTGCCCTTCAATCTCACACATCTCCTTCAATTCAGATCTGGCATTGACCTTTACTAATAGCAAGTTGTGGGATCATGCGGAGACATCTTTGTCTGACCTGCCCGATGTCCTGGCAACTTTGCTGGTAAACCTTGCGATGAGCGAACAGCCCGCCTCAGCACGCGCGCCCAGCCCATCGTTCCACAACTCGCCGTCTTATATTGCTTGGCGCAAACTCGCCTAACAATAATCAGCAGATGAGGGACGGCCGACTCGGGGGCGTCGAAATGGTCCCATGGCTTCGAGTTGAATCGTTTGCGTTCGTGATGAAGATGAAAGTTTCGGAAGCGGGAGATTTTCTTGTCTTGGCCGTGAATAATTCGTAGTGAAGAGGAAAGAAAAACTCGTCTGGAGTCTGGAGTCTTTCCGAATCTATCCATAGTAACACGCCACCAGGGAATGACTGACACCCGCTCCGGAAGTCGCCTTTTTTGCCGTGTCAGACTTGCACCAGAGTATCCGTATATCAAACGAAAAGGAAAGACGATGGCTGGCTGAATCTCCGAGGCCCTTTTTTCCTCTCAACATCGGTTTCGGAGATCGAGGCCGGATATTGTTCGTGTCTTGCACCCCCCCCATCTGTGCTTCGTCTGCCTTGCCTCCCTGCTGCAACTTTGCTGCATACTTTTGCTCCTGGTGATGCTATTGCAGCAAGAGGTATACCCTGTAGCACATCATCCCTTCCTTGCTTGCCATCTTGCTCTCCTTCATCGCTCGCACTTTCCATCAAGCCAGACGCCATCATTACTTGTCTCGTCCGAGTTTGCGGGGAGTTGACAAGACTAAGTTGTAAATCTCACCACTCTACGAGACATCAGTCCACAAGTCACCCCAATCGCCCAACCACTAGGAAAACAACGGAACTGCTAACAATGCGGTAAATGCAAGGAAGAGAGCAAGTTGTACAATACAAAAAGCCCTGCTTTTCAACTCTGGCCTTGACGTCCTTTGACTTGTCATATTGAAAACTGACTCGCTTCCTTCCAATCACATTACAAGCGTATCCATTTCCATTCCTTCATCTTGCCGCGACATTACGCATTTCGCGGCCCCTCTGAACAATCCGGATTCCCGGGAAAGTCAATCTGAAATACCTACAAGCACATTGGTATAAGTCAGGATTTATCTACATACGCACAGCTCAGACGGGCTCTCGGTGTGGTTCCCTTTGTCGGGCTGATTATTTCCCATCCTGCAGACAAGCAGCAAACAAGCATACACCCCCCCTCCGTCTGCTTCTCCTTGATACCAATCGTCATCGCCCTAACACGCCCCCCTCGGAGAACTAACGGACTCGACCTCACGCCCTCCCCCCTGCCTCGCCTTCGTCTTTGCCTAGCCTTCTGGCAGTGGAGTTTCGACTCGTTGACCGCGAGCCTGGTGGTCGTTAACGCCTAGCTCCCTTCCCCTGTTAAGCTACGGGCTACCTAACGCCTAACGTTAGCTCACTGAGAGGGAAGAGCCAAGAACTGGCCTGACAAGAGCGCAAAACAGGCCCAGTTCTCGCTCCAGCGGCCTCGCCGGCTTTGACACCCCCGAAGTCCGCCCAGCCCATTTTGACCCCAGGACCAGCAAAGGGCCCAGCATACACACTCACTCAGCATTCATCACTCTCATCACCCTCTCACTGCCTGTCCCCCTCTCCTCATCACGGTTCCGCTCGCTCTCGCCCTCTCGCCCTCTCGCCCTCTCTTGACACACCCAGCCAGCCGCAAACCCCCCCTTCTTCCCCAAGAGGTGGCAACGACCTCACACCCCCCTCCCTCCCAGCTGGAAGGAATAACTAGAAAAGCAAGCCTGGCCAGAAAACGGGAACTGAAAGAGGCTCCGCTTTACCTCTTTGCTATTCGTTTTACACAAAAGCGCCCTGATGCCCGCCGCATGACGGGCCAGCCGCAAACCACCAAAGCCTCACACTACCTTTCTTCCCCCTCCTCTTTCTCCTTTCAGCTCCGACCTTGTGCCCTGCACAGCAGCCACGAAGCCCAACATACATCTCCATCTCTTCATCCACTGCATCGGCCGAGATAGCATCCCGAGACGACGACATTCGCCATCCTCAACATAGAGGTCCATCCATCGCCATCGTCGACTAGCAACCAAAGCCAGTGGCGATACCGTGTTCAGCCTACTTATACAGCCCACTTTCCGCTTCGGCCGCCCACCCAGACCTGAAAGAAGGTGACACACCTTTGTATACAGTTTTTTCCGACAAATTTAAATTTGTATTTTTTGGACAATCCTGGTGTCGGGCTCCTTCTTCTTCACTTCATCGACGCTTCACATTTCCATCTCTTCCTTCGCCTTCTTCTATCTGCAACAACACACATAACATCACCACAGAGCGACAACCCGCCATGGCCACCGCCGTCATGGCCACCGACACAGACGCCTCCTCGGTGCCGACAAACTCCCAGGGCACCGATGCTCCTACGCCCATAACCAGTTCCGGAAACGACGGCACCAGCCGGCAAGGCGAGGACGCCGGCGGCTTCACATTCGGAGGGTGCTGGGACGCCAGCAGCGCCGCCTGTCTACCCTCCTCCGTCGCTGCCGCCGTTGCATCTGCATCATCACAGTCGATGACATCGCCGTCATCACAGCACTGCCAGAAAAAGCGTAAAATCGAAGACGCCGAGCTGGATCCTCGACTTGCGGGGTATGTTGAAGTCGTGCCATGCACATACCACTGATATGTCACGGTTCGCTAACACCCCCCCGACAGCCTCTGTCCCACGTCGCGCAGCATCGAGGAGCTCGCCAAGCGCTCCCTCGACCACTTTCCCTGCCCCGACCTGCTCTTCCCGATGCCCGCCCTCGAGTTTGACTTTCGCATCGCCGTCGCCCTCAACCCCGAGCTGTCGCGCTCCGAGAGCAGGGTCCACAAGGAGATCATCACCGTCACCAGCGGCTCCTGGTCCGGAACCTTTGGCAACGGCCGCGTCTTGGTACGTCGTCATGATTGCCCGTTCCCGCTATTACCTGCCGACTAACCCGAAATCTCGTACAACAGGCTGGTGGATATGACCTGGGCCAAGCCCGTGGCTTCCGCCCGATCCGCATCGTCGAAGGCGCCTTTGTCCTCCAGACCGACGAAGCAGCCCCTGCTGTGTAGGTACTCTCCTAGTTACGCGGACCTTTTGGGCCTCTGCCTGTTCCATCGCTAACCCGCCACCTCCCACAGTTTCGAGATGCGTACCCGCGGCTCCCTCTCCGGCCCTTGCAACGTCCTCGACGTCCTCTTGAGCCCTCGCAAGGCCAAGGACATTGACCCGCGCCAGTACAGCTTCCGCATGTTCTGCACCGTCAAGGCCGCAGACAAGCGCTACGCCGAGCTCGTCAACTGCGGTCTCTGGGTCGCCAGCGGCGTATGGAAAGGCGATCAGCTCATTATTGAGTGCGTACAAGTCTCGGCCTCGCAAGATATTCCCGAGCACCCCCGGCTAACTATTTCACAGTGCTTTCCGTGTCACGTAAACGTCTCACTCTCACTCATTCATGCCAAATTTCCTCTCTTTTTCCGGCCTCATCACCACCCGGCGTTTTGGTATCTCGAGAGACACCTCCCTAGTCTCTCGACGATTTGATTTTTTTTTCCACTTCTCGCCACCATTTACATTTTCATGGTATTCTGTAATGCTGTTTCATGGACTCGGAGTTTGCTTTTACTTTCTGGACACATGGCTACATTTGCATATTGGCGCTCTGGCAAGGCTCTACGGACAACAAGAATGGGTCCGAAGTCTCTGAATTATTTTCTGGCATGTTGCTTTGTTTCTAAAACCCATACGTCTTGTTCTTATCAGCGATACCATGTAGAAATAACGCCGGCAATAGCACGGCAAATGAAAATTACCCATCGTTGTGCGTCTTTATGTGATTCTTGTCTTTTTTGCTTCCTGCATCTGCTTCTGCTTCCGCGCCTGATTCTGGTGGGGATCCAATAACTATCTGCATGATGCATCGAAATCACGACCCGCTCCTGCGAATATCAGACGTAGACATCGGACGCAAGACCCTGGGGCCCGGAATAGATTTCTCGAGGTCCAAGCAAGAATCGCAACAGCAACTTTCGGTGGTTACGGTTGCGGTGGTGGGGGGGGGGCGGGTTCGTTGGTATTTCGAGCAACTTTGGACACGCCACCACCCGTAGGCTCCGAGAATTCCGCATTCCGCCAAGCATGGCTTCCGCGGCCTCATTTCGCAAGTCCGCTGCTTGAAAAGCGAAGGGGGGCATTTCTCACGGGAGATGCTAGGACCCAACCTAGATGAACCGGTGAAATCTGCCGTGTCTTTTTGTGCCACCACCCCTCCGCCTTTCTTTGCCCCTGTGGTGGAATGGCACCGCCTCAGCACCATCCCCTGCACTGTGTCGCGTCTTTCACTTCAAGCTCACGATGACCTCTAGGCAACTCAACCGTCGGAGGCGGGTCTCGTCCTCCTCACCCTGCTCCACCGTCGCCGCCTCCGGCCCTCCTCCTCCGTCCGCCGTGAGGTCGTCCACCGTCGCCACCGTCCTGGTCCGGACCGCCACCGCGCAGTCGGGCTGTTGCTCGAACCAGCTCGCCAGGGAGAGCGTCTTCTCGACCGCCTTCCCGGTCCCCATGAGCGTCACGGTCGCGCCCCCGCCGCCGCCCGCCTCGTCGCCCCCGCCGCCGCCCCTCTCCACGTCGCGCTTCAGGCCCTCGATGCGCGCGTGCAGCGACGCGTTCTTGCGCGCGGCCTGCGAGCTCCCGCCTGCCCGGAGGGACCGCTCCAGCTGCTTGCGCACGCGCTTGACGGCGGACATGAAGGGAGTGCTCGAGGATACGTAGATGATGCGATTCTTGGACGACGCCGGCGCGGGCCGTCGGATGAGTGGCCGCTTGCGCAGCGTGGAACCTGGGAAGGGGCGTCAGTGGGCGGTTTCGTGGAAGAGATGTGAGTCCCGGAAAGCCTCGAAATAGAATACCTTTGGGAATGGGAGCCAGCTTTGTAGCAGACCCGACGGTCCTCCTTTGTCGCCCAGTCACGGGCTTCTCGTGGCTGCCAGGCATGACGGCCTGATCTGCGTAGGCTGCAACTTAGAGGCCTATCTCGTTGCAAATCCAGGCAGCTGTGTAAGCCAAGCAGATAAAGCGATTCTGATGGCCTATTGAAGAGGCTTTCCAACAATCTAGTTTTAATGAGAATGTGAGTCGCAGGGGAAAAACTTTTGTCACGACGGAAGTGTCTGCCAGTTTGCAGTCAGAGAGCGGCTTTGGCGACCTTCAAATCAAAAGTTTAAGTGCTGGGATCCACAGTACGCGGGTACTTGCGCGCTGTAAAACAGTGGCCAAGGGACTTGGAACACATGTGCGCACAATGGATCGAAATAATTGTTATTTTTTCTGTACTAAAGGGTCATCGGTAAGCGGATTGATCGTGCCAATTTTAAGTTTAGAAAAATATTTCCCCTCTGCTTTAACGCACAGTCTTGGTGCTCTTTCCTCCAACTTGCCCCCACGTCACGTCACCTGCCCCACCTTCCAACGACAATGGTTGGCAAGCTTCCATCTCCCATCACCAACTACCTTTCCTCGTCTGCCTGCTCCAGAAACGCCATCTGAACAGGCAGGGAAATGGCTGCCTGCGCTGCTCTGCAGCCGACTCCTTAGTCCGCTCTGGTTTACCTTCCACGCCGCCTCATTGCAAACACCATGTCCTTGGCCATCTGGCCACCTATCTCCCCCGAGGAGCTGAAGCTTAAAGAAGCAGAGGTCTTGGTAAGTTTGTCCGCGATTCGGTTCGCCAATCTACCTTTGTTTTTACTGGAATCATTAGTATCCGAGAACATGCTAATCCGAAGGCAGAAAAATGAGCTCGCCTGGATAACGACCGAGAGCCTGGACGTCTGCCGCGACCTCAAGCACGGCCTCGAGGACTGCTATGCGCTGCTCGCGCCTGTCGACCCAGGCAGCACGCTCGTCATGAGCACCCCGCGCAACGAGAGAGTCAAGGGCACAATCACCCGCGTGGGCACCCGCCTCGTCAAAGGCGTAAGTCTTCAAGGAGCAAGGCAGCAGCAAGCTGCAACTTTTTGTCACCACCGCTCCCGCGCATCCGCTTACTCTGTGCTGCACAGACATTGAACCTCCAACTCCGTACCACATCGACCACCTCCCTCACCATCGACCCCCACCAGCCCATCTACATCCCAGCCCTCGAGCTGCTCTACACGCACCTCACCCAGGCCGTCAGCCTGCTCGACGTCACCCTCAGCCAGCGACCTGCCCCCGACGCCGCGACCCTCGCCTCCTCGCTCACCCTCCTCGCTGAGTCGCTCGACCAGGCCGCAGCGCTCCTCAAGGGCCGCCCCCTCACCGAGTCCGATCCGACCTGGCAGACGAGCTCCTGCCCCACGCAGCACTTTACTGACGCGGCGACGACCACCACAACCACCAACCCTGGCTCGGGCTCGGCCGGCGGCGTCGTCGGTGCATTCGCAGCCGGTCTAGCAACCGCCGGCGGCGGCGGCGGTAGTACAAACGCCGGCAACCCCATCAGCTTCCACATCGGCATACAGGAGAGCTGCGTCGTACTATGGCTCCGCGTGCTTGAGCCCGCTAACGCGCCGGTCCACTTCGGCGTCAAGCTGGGCCTCGCCATCGGCACAATGCGGCGCCTCGAGCACGATGAGATGGACACCGTGTTCAACTACAATGCGTCTGGCGATGGCTCGACACTTGGTCATAAAAAGGGCGGCAGTGGCCCCGTCTTGTCTGGAAAACGTGCTGAAACAGGCAAGGCAGCTGCCGAAGAGGTGCACGTTCGAGAAAAGGTCCGCATAGTCAGTGCTGACCCTTCGCTAATTTCCCTCTTCTCCAAACTTGGCTACCTCAGCCATCTTCTGGGACAGACACGCCGAAATCTAGCTGCCGTGCTCAGTAGCTTCCCACAAGATTAGGTACATAGCAATAATAATCAAATATCAGATAATACATGCAATAATCACATTTAGCCATACAATGGGGCTTCTATAACGTGCATATGCTATTGAATCCAGTGGTGCTAATGAAAGATGTGTGAAATTGCTGTTATACAGGTTCTCCCTCACCAAAAACCAATACGAAAACATGACCAAACGCATCACATCCCGTCTCCAGCCCAGTCGTAGCTCCCCGGTAGAAGAACAGTTGATTTGATTCTTTAACAAGGGAACACTCACGATTGCCACGGCGGCTAACGGGTCGCTTCATCTAGACGCATGCCACAGATGGCAACGTCAAAATGCAGGGGGTGCAATTAGGCCACGGGAGACCACGGCATGGGAATCAGGATGCGGGACTGCATGTTCTGAATCAAAGGCACAGTCTTGTGCACAGTGTCGCTCCAGCCTTCAACGGACCAGCTCTTCTCGCGGCGGTGGCGACGTTCCTCCAGGTTGGCAAACTGCCAGAGGTGGTGGACAGTGTTAAGGTCCCCGATCTGGACGAACCAGGCACCCACTCCCTCCATGACCTCACGGCGAGCCTTGAGACCGCGTCTCCAGTGGGTCTCCCATTCAAGCAGGTTGCCAGGATGGAGGGTGTAGGATCTCAATTCGAAAACGCCACCGAGTTGTCTGGGAGGGGTCGTCGGCCAGAAGGAGAATTCCTGCATGAGATCAATCTTCTTGGAGTCGATGAGTTTGTGAAGCTTTTTGTTGTTCTCGGCGAATTCGGGGTGGTTGCAAATGGAGTGCCGAGACTGGTGGTATCCCTCATACTTCTGATACTCCCAAATGTGAACTGCGAAGAGTGATTAGTCGCCGCAGCTTCAAGTTGCCCAAATTCAACATACTGAATGTGTCACAGTCGCCAATCTCCGTCCTCCAACTTCCTACAAGGTGAACCTTATTCTCGGGTCTGTTGGCAATAGTAGGGTACCAGTTGCCAACAAGATCAACGTACTCGTCAACCTTGTCAGGCTTGACGCGATGGAAAACTATCGAGTGGACATATTTGCCACGGGCGAGGACCTGGCTGAAGCTTGCCTCGAGCTGCGCCTCCATCTCACGGCCCTCTTTCGTGCCGTAAATGAGGTTCGACAACGGGCCCGACTTCTTATCGGGCACGGCCTTGGAAGCCGCGGCGGTAGCACCTGCAGAGGTCTGGGGTGAGCTGTCTGCGGACGCGGCAGACTCCTGGGGATATTTATGGGCATCAAACGCACGAGCTCCTTGTTCTTTCTGTGCCTGGACTAGCTTCTCTCGGAAAGTCTTTTGCTTGTCGTGAAATGCCTCGACGGAGGTCTTGGTCGGGTCGATGTCGCCCATGCTCGGGGTCTTGGACCGCATCGCAGCCGTCGCGCTCATGGCTCGGACGCCGGAGCGCGCGGCCGTTACCGCCGCAAGAGCTGGGCGGGAGAGCGGACCGGGAAGCATGTTTAGGGTCGGTTTGTTGAGGGAAGTGAAACTCGAGGGAGTATCACAACAACAAACGGAGAAGGGGCGGGCTCGAACGAGGTTCGAAAATGAGGGAACGGCTTTGTCTAGCGCGTCCCAGATCGCAACGGAACGTGACGAGGCGGACGGAAGCAAGGTAGAGAGAAGCAGAACGAGAGCGCGAGAGAGGCAGAGCACACAGAAGCTAGGAAGGAGCCGTGGTTAACCAGCCTGGTCAATGGAGGGTTGTTCCTGCTGGTGATTGGGTGTGGTGCAGGAGGAGGTTGCAGTCAAGAATGGTTGTCACCCCGCACTTTGTATTGCAGAAGTAGCGGCAAGACGAATCGCGCAGGTTCGAAGTGGTGGCGTGGTAAATGGTGCGGTAATCGGCTGCCTTCTTATTGCTTGGAGGAGTAGGAGCTTGCAGGTGAGCAAGGTACGTAGGTATTACTACTACCATGACTACTAGTCTGATGCCTCCGCATTCTGGGTGGAGCCAGGTTCCCCTCTGGCTGAGCTCCGTATTTGGCCAATAATAAGCATCATTATGATATCCACTCTTGAACTCCTTGGGTTGCGGCCTGCTTCTCACGTGAGCTGACACCTAACAGTGCCTCCTGCCTTGCCAGGTCTCGGCCGGAGAAACCTCTTCCGCCAGCTTCCGAGGTTTCTCCTTGCCTCAGGCCCAGACTTCTGATTCGACGAACGCCAGGCTTGCACGGAGCTTTGCGTAGGTAGATGAAAAAGGCTCGTTTTATCTCAACCTCCAAAACAACCACTCACTCAATTCCCCCCCGGTCCACCACAAATACATTCACAACCGCCATCATGTCTTGGCTCGGCGTCGCTCCCCTCAAGAAGTTCCCGGCTCCTTTCCGTACGTCAATGCCGCTGCGTCACGCGCAATGTCCACCGTGGCCTGCAGCCTCCCCTCCCCCGAACGATCCCGAGATTTGCTTCTAACCGCCGTCAAACCACAGTGAAGCCCTACTGGCCCTTCTTCGTTGCTGGTACGTGATGCGCATATGCAATTCCGAAGCCGACATCGATTTCTGCCGCCGTCCTGCGATCCAATGGCGAGAGTTGGACAGTCCGAATGCGGCTCCGGACCTCCTCCCGTCAGCAAAACGAGACATGCTAACCAGGCCTGCAGGTGCTGTCATTGCCTACGGCGCCAACTCTGCCCAGAACGCCATGATGGCCTGTACGTTATCTTGATGCTGGACATTTGATATAAACCTGTAAACCAAATTGCTGACTTGTTCCTAGCCGACGAGTGGAAGAACGACCCCCGCAACCCCAACGCGAAGACTGCCGGCGGCCACTAAGCATACCTTGAGCGGAGAGGAAGGAGGAAGCAGTAACGCGGGGATGAACATACCGACCGGATGCAGCGAATGCAACCACAACCAAATCGTCTGATTGTACCATAGACTCGCATTTCGGGCATAATAGACCCTTTGTACTCGACCATGAACGACAACGCGTGACCTATCTTTCCTTTTGGTGCTGGAAGGAGTCGTGCTCGAAAACAACGGAGGAATCTAATCACATCATGCGGCAGCACGCTGCTTGAAGAAACAATTCATTGCTACCTGGGGCGCTTGACTGGGACATGGTTGTTGGTTTCTCCTGGCTGGTTCTGGCGGGTACATGTCATGCGGACAGTAATAGATGTGTAATTTTTTAACTCAATGATATGCTATGCATGGCGCCTTCAGATTCTGGAACTATGTTAATGTTTACGCTTGCTGGCTGCTATTCGTCATGGTCTGAGGCCGTGTCAACCCGCAACGGCGTATGACGCTGCTCGCCGGAAACCCACTCAAACACTAATAAACAGCCACTATATCCGAACATACCCAGATAGGCTCAACATCTCACTTCCCCAAATTATAGTTCGTCTCCTCAACTACTAGACGATTACACATTCCCCCTCTCTTTAATCTGTCTTTTACACAAGAATTGCGGCCGTAGTTCATGAGCGGTACCCTTCGTTCGCTCCTCCTCGCCCCGAGACTCTTTCCAATACGCTCATCTCAGCCATCAACACTCCTCATCCGCACCATGTCGTCAAACACCAACGGCGCTGCGGCGCCGCCCAAGCCGGGCCCGCCTGAGAAGAAAACAGTCAAGATTCTCATGATTCACGGTTCGTGGCCCGCCTCCATTCCCCCCCCCTCATATACTACCCAAAGTCCATCCGCTCACCTCACCTTTCCAGGATTCACCCAAAACGGCCCTTTATTCCGCGCCAAGACGCGCGCCCTCGAAAAAGCCCTCGCCAAGTTCCTCGCGCCCGTCTCTCTCGTACCGCAGCTTCTCTACCCCACGGGCCCGATCCGGCTCCGAGCCATCGACATGCCCTTCTACCAACCCCCCGCCGACGGGTCCTCCACCGATGAGCCCGAGACGTGGGCGTGGTGGCGCCGCAACGACGCCACGGGGCGGTACCGCGGCATCGAGCAGGGCATGGCCACGCTGGCCGCGGTCATCCGCGAGGCCGGCGGCGTCGACGGCGTCATCGGCTTCAGCCAGGGTGGGTGCGCGGCCGGCGTCGTCGCCGCCGCCCTCGAGACCTCGCACCAGCCTTCCCCCGCTGCTGCTGCCACGGAGGGCGAGGGTCATGCGGAATGGGCCGAGGCGCTGCGCGCGGCCAACGGCGGGAGGCCGCTCAGGTTCGCGGTCATCTACTCGGGGTTTCGCGCGGCCGACCCGGACCTCGGGTGGTTGTTTGAGCCGCGCATCGCGACGCCGACGCTGCACGTCCTCGGTAGCCTCGACGCGTCGGTGGATGAGGCGCGCAGCCGCACGCTGATTGACGCGTGCGAGGAGCCGCTGGTCGTGACGCACCCGGGCGGCCACCACGTGCCGGTCGCCAAGGAGTGGGTGATGCCCCTGGCAGGCTTCATCAAGCAACACGTTCATGATAAGGAGCTCAAGGCGGAGCTGTAGAGAATGGCCTATGAAGCACAGGTTCAACGACATTACACAGACATGCACGATAATAGAACAGTTAAAATAAGATTACAATACGTTCCTTTTAGACTGGTTTATTTGTCTCTGCCGCTTCTCTTCTATATTCCGGCTATCTGTACAATTACACCACCCAGACATTGTCGCCCCCCCCTGCTCCAACCACTCTATTTAGCGCTTGTAGGTTGAATGCGCGCCATCATCTCCTCCTTGGTAATGAGATGATCGATTCTCTCCAACAGACCGAGCAGGCTCTTCATGTTGTGGCTCCATTCGTTCAGCACGTCATCAGCATCCCGAGGCTTGGAGAAGCTGACGATGCGCGCCGGGCGGTCAATTCTTGCGTATACTGTCTTCGAAGTGACCAGCTCGCTAATGTACTTTTCCGTCTCGTCTTCTGTGAGATCCAGAAGCTCCGTGAGACGGCCCATCTGGATACGGGTATAGTACTTGGCCACTACGCGAACATTGTGCTCAATGACACGCTTGCGGAGATCTTTCCAGCGCTGGTGCGCCTTTTCGTCTGAAGAGCTGCCCTGAGAATCAAAGACGTCGGTGCCGCACAGGTGAGGGCCAAATTTCTTCGCAACCTCCGGCCAGCGCATTAGTTCATGGACGGTGAAAAGCCGAAGAAGCTCTGCCTCCAGGGACACTTGGGCATTTCGTGAGTCTTTGTGGATACGGTGAAGGAGGTCATGTTGCTCATTATCATATGGTGCCAGAATAACGAAGTAGATGATTCGTTGCAAGACCTGTTTCGTGTTAGCGGTGCTCCTGGCGGCGAATATCAGGCTAGGCTGTGAACATACGGGGTGAAGCTTGGCAGGGTCATTTTCGACAGCTTCCGTGTCAAGTACGTGTCTGTAGTTCTTGCAGACCTCCAAGTACTTGTCGTCGTGCTTGGCCAGCATAATCTGCTGCTCATAGTAACGGAGCTTGAGGTCGGTTGTGTCATCCGCCTTCTCCTCGGGGACTTCCTCACCACGAGCCTTCTTCTTCTCGCGCTCCTTTGCCTCCTTCTCGAGCTGCTCGGCCGTCTTCGTGGGCTTGCGCGCGAGGTACTTTGTGCTAATCTTGCGGCCAAGGATGCCAGCTTGTGTCCAGTCGCCGCTCTCGATGCAGAGTGCGACCTGAGCAAGAATGAATTCGGTCTTCTCTCTGCGGTCCATGGATCCAAATGTTTCGACCTGCAGTTCGCAAAGGATTTCGGTCGCGGCCTTGAGGTCGCCCTGCTCCTTCTTGATGTCGGAAAGGATCTTGGTGACACGGGCGCGCTCGACTTCGACGAAAATCTTGCCCTCGGTGACGGTTCTTAGGGTCTCAATGACGGAAAGCTTCGTGGCCAGGTCGGGGGTATCATCGAGAAATCCGACAACTGTCTGCACCATCCTGGTGATGGCCTGCTTGAGCTGGCTGTGCTTCTTGGAGAGAACGAGCGTCTGCTCGTTCAGCAAGCTCCAGTCGCCCGCGTTCTTGCATAATGTTATGATGGCGATGAGAACTCGCGACGTTGAGGCCAAATCGGACGCCTATCGAGCTTGTCAGCAGGTAGCTTCAGCGTCGCTACCGTATTCCTCCATACCTGGCGCGTTTGCTTCTCAAGGGCGGCGAGCTTCTCGATAGCGCCTTGGAGGTTGCTCTGCCATTAAAATTAGCGCATTGCTATGATAAGATGACAATGATACTTTGGGGACTAACAGAAGCGAGCTTCTCCGCCTGGGGAAGCTGCTCGTCAACCTCCTTGGAGAAGTCCTTCTCCGGCTTCAGTGCTCCCTCAGACATGATTGCTGCGCTACGTCGCAAGCGCTAACTGCCGCGCGGTAATATTGGGTATGGTAAAAGTTGAATTGGTAATATGACTGTCGCAGAGTAACCAAGTGGTGTTTTCGCTGAATGAATGGAGACGAATTCGCAGTGGTTGGAAGCTCGATGATGCCCTAGTTCTCAGTGCTGCATCTGACGGAGCCCACCACGCAATTGACGCCTGCCTTGTCAGCGCACGCACCCACTGTTAATCCGGTGGAGGCATCTGGCAGAAAGTCACGTGCCGGTTTAATGCTGGAAGGTTGATGCAGGAAACCGCAACGATTTCTTTTTTTTTTCTTCTTTTTTCTTATAAAAAAAGCGAGACCAAGATTGCTACGCAAGTTCAGTTCAATTTTTAGTTTGCAAATCGAAACTTGAGGTTCGGTGCAGGAGTTGCCGATTATCGGGATCGTTGACAGTAAGGTCCCCACGTCTATCTATCCCAGATAATCCGTCCCCGTGCAAGAGCTTTATATCGAGTTGAATTTTTTTTCTCGGTCCATATTTACGTTTTATATTCTATCTAATTTTGTTAAATTTCCAGCATTTTATTCTATAGCTAGGCAGTCGGCTCAGTAGCAGGTGGTGCTTCGGCTTCCTTCTTCGTATCCACAGCCTGGCCGTCAGCGGCAGGGGCTGGCTTGGGGCGGCCGGGGAAGCGCGTGCCCTTGTCCTTGACCTTCTTCACCTTCTTCTCGGGTGGAGGGTAGGCCTTAAGGGTGATATCTTTCCACTCTTGTGAGTTCTCGAACGCGGAGCGGATGGGCGCAGTCAGGTCGACAAGAGCCTGCGCAACCGCAGGCTTGAGAGATTGGGGCGTGAGCTGCAATTGATGCGCGTTAGCCGATGTTCGGGCACATTATGCGGACATATGCATATGGGTAAGCGTACCTTGTCGTTCTTGAAGTCTTCGTGCATCTCCTCGATGCTAGTGTAGATGAGGGGCGTGTCGTCGCGGCGAGGGACAGTGAACTCCTTCTTGCCCCGGAGGGCGGCAGCAGGGAGCAACACGTATTCGGTAAAGGCGAGAACGCCGTTGCCCTCGACCACCCTGGGAGCGCACTCAGCCTTGCTAATCTTCTTGCGGATGGCGTCCTCGGAGTCGAGCAGATCAATCTTGCTGTCTGTACTGGTGCGTCAGAATTGCTGAAGGCGCATTTAAATCCTCTGAATCAACATACTGGGGTCGCTAGAGCTCATCTTGGCACCCTGGAGGCCAGGTACCAGCGGGTTCATCAAGTGAGCACGCTCTCTGTATCCAAGCTTCGGGAGCCACTCCTTGGCAGCAATGAACAGTTTCCTTTGGTCCATGCCTATCAAAAGTCAGCATCAGGTGTTCGCCACATCTTGGAGATTCTTCAGCGGTGATCCGTACCTCCAAACTGTGCGTCGACGTCCAGGTACTGCTCGTCGAGGATCTGCAGGACGGGGTAGAGCAGGCCGCTAAGCGGGGGGTTGGCCGACTGCTTGACCGTCTCCGAGCCGGCGCGGCGGGCGTCGTGCTCCGACACGACCGAGGCCATGCGGTACACGTCCATGACGTATTCGGGTGTTTTTTGGTAGGAGCTGCCGAGCACAAACTTGAGCTTGTCCGTCCGGATGCCGACCGCCTGAAGGATGGCGGTGATCATGAAGCGGTAGTACTCGGCGCGCTGCTCCACCATCTCGATCGGCGCCTTGAGGTTGTCGAGGAAGGCGTGAATATCGGCGAGGAGGATCGTCATCTCGCACCCGGCGGCGAGGAGCTGCGCAATCTTGATGGCCGGTACGAAGTAGCCGCAGTGCGGCGGCGCCGTGGTGGCGGTCCCTGCAGACGAACGAACGCGCGCTTCAGTTAGCGAGAGTGGCCCAAGGAAAGAAAGTACGACAATTAAAGCACGAGATGGCAGAGGTTCTTGCGACATACCCCAGTAAATCTTTGGGTTGCGGCCCTCATCCAAAATCTTTTCGATAATCTCTTGGTTCAGCACTTCGGCCAGGTTCTCTTTGATCAGCGCCAGGCGCTCGTCCTTTGTTTGTGTGCTGGTGGTCGCCATGTTTTTCGTTGTCGAATTGTACGGCTCGGGTATATTGTGAAAAGATGAAATGCCGTGGTAAGAGCCGCAATCAATGGCTGGGCGTTTTGTTGCCTTGCTGCAACCTGTTCTCTACCAGGTTGTAGGTGTTCGTGAGTCAGAAAACTTGGAGGGGCAAGTTTCGGAGGGGTCCCAAATGGCGGGGCCGGCGACCGGCAGAGCCACGCGAGAAGCGCGCGCTACCATCATACATACATCAGGTCTATTGTGCTTGATGATGGGTTACACGTTTCTAATCTTATTTGATACTTTTCTTTCCTTAAATTGTATCCGGCTGCATTGTGAGCGTTTTCAGCCAGTGGCTCGGCTGCCGCTCAACGCTCCGACACCGCTATATTGCGGTACTGAGTCAGACAGGTTGAAAAGAGTCAGTTAATTAAAGCTACCAAATATTGTATTTATCCACAGACTCCGATCAAATCCGTTCCATATAGACGCGGTTCTATCAACAATGGAAATATCCACTCCGTGACGGCTTCGGCTCTTTCTATCAAATCGTCCCGTTCGCCAACACACACTGGGCGGTGCCGATTAAGCCAATAACCAAATCAATATCGAATCAAGGCGGTTCCTAGTTAGCAAAGGAACAGCCAAAGACAGAAGATAAACTTTTTTCCCGGGCCGTAAGATGCCGTGCCATGCCGTCAACTCTTTCTATATCAAAAATAAAAACGACATTGAGAGAAGAAAGGTAAATAGTAAAAAAAGGTCAAGGCCTTCAAAAATTATAGCCTTGCCGCACAAATCGTACAGCGGACTTGGCAAGTGCTCTCTTGTGTGCAGCCCTTTGCTCTGCCATTTGAGAACTCTCTGACACGACCGTGTCGTCAGAGCTCGAGTTGCATGATATCGCCGTGCCAATCAGCCACTCATCTTGCTTTACCGGTACGTCTGCCGGCGACGCGAGAGCCTTCAGCGTCATGTTAGAATCGACGGAATCCTGTCGGTTGGCGTGTGCTATCGTCGTCATATAAAATTCTTCGGGTTCATTTTCTGAAGCCGAGAAGGCGCGTCGTCTAGCAGCTCGGGCAGCCGTTTCCCTGTGTCGCTTTGCGGTTCGGCGCTTCCTGTAAAGCAGGCATGTGGTCACACACACAAAGTACAGAAATAGCAGTAAGCATATCGGCACGAGAAACGGCGCGGCCCAGGTAAAGCTGTGTACCTTCTGGTATCGCCAGTTAGTATGGAGCAGCATCCTTGGGCATTTGTACGGATTGGGTATACCGGTTGCTTTGCGGTCCAAGCCGGTGATATGGCGAAGCTCCCGTTGGGCCCACGATCACTCGTCAGCCAGAATGAGTACAGATCATCTCCTAAACTCTCGGGTTTCCATTTGCAGTATGTCGGTTGAATGCAGTCTGCGACATCGTGTCAGCCTATGGTCCAAGAGGGGAGAATGTGCCCACAAAACTAAAGATCGTGGTGGCTAGACGATGCAACTGCGCTCATTGCGCGAGCAAGGTAAAGTGTACGAAAAGAAAGAAAAAAGCATATAAAGGATCGATCCCTCTGTAATGCAGAAGAAAGAAATGAAAAATCCCACTCACTTGTCATGTTTTGGGCTTCCTCATACACCACGACGCCTTGGCTCGGGTAGCTGACGGTGAACAGGCCCAAAGTGCCCAGGTTCGCCTCGATTGTCTGGTTCCAACGCAATATAAAGTCGTTGCCGTTGGTAATTGTGTCGTTCCAAGCATTATTTGTAAAATGGAGACCGTGCTCTCGTCCGCCATAACCATCTATCGACTGATTAACGCCAGCCATCGAGGGGAGGCCGCTCCCAGGCGGGGAGACAACCTGTTGGCTTGGCACTGATATGGCCGGAGATAGCAGATGCTTTCCACAGACTTTCGACAGTTTTTTCGACCCGCAAATAATAGTAGAGAAGCAGGACCGGCCACATTAAGTAGTAGATAGCAGATGATGTTGGGGTCCACGCTAGAATGCCTTGATGGCTATCAGGTCTCACCCGGCAAGGGAGATGACCGAGCACGGGCTGCTGGTACCAAAACACGCTTGGGAAAATGGGTCACGGTTCCAGGGAGAGCGCCACCTTTGGAGATCCCGTGCTCCAAGATTGCTGCGTGGGAAATTTGACCGCCGCAGGTGTGCGGCCTGGTCAGCCGGTAGGGTTGTTCACGATGGCCTCGTTCCTTGGGTGGTGCAGTGGCCTGCTCTGGGCGTGCCACGCTGTGTGGGCTGGCATTCCCGCACCCAGGATTTGCTGTCTAATGACCCGCTGTCCTCTAGCAACGCTCTAGCGCTTAAAATGTTTGCGTGTGACGAAAAGAATCGAGATGCGAGAAACGACGGCCGGGGCCGTTGGAAGTGTTGGGAGCTGTGTGTCAATATGACAGATTTGACACTCAACAAAGGTTTCTGGACATCCTTGGTCATTATCCAGACTTGGAACGAGCGTCTGGGTACGCCATAGAGGCATGGAAGAGGCTGCAAGTTATAAATATCATCCTCACGGAGAGAGGCGCAGCCATAATCCATGATGGGAATGAGCAGCAGCGTAGGCTTCCGGGCTATGGAAGATGCCGAGAGCTGGGCTGCCGCCCACCAAGCAACCAACGGTTGCCGACTATCAGCGCAAAAAACAAGAAAAATGTCTCGAAAACTTGTGCCAACATGCCGCGATGCAGTCATTACATTCCAGCGTGTGTCTAGAGGCTGCTCCTTGGTGAAACATGGTAGGGAGAACTAGCCAGCCTTCGGGTGCACCGGAGATGAATTCTGGCGGGAGTACGTAATTGCTGATCGCAATGAGGTCAATAAGATAGCTCATTCGTATTGTCAATAGTAAAGAAAGAAAACGCTTGTTGCCACGAAAGACCAGATGACATGGTGTAAGTCGGGTAAAGGTGCGAATAAGCGAAATGCACTGTACGCGCACACCGTGGGGCAACAGCGACGCGTCAGGAAGCTCGACCCAGCGAGTCCGCAGAGCTCCAAAACAACAACGACAACCAACTTCAGCAACGCAACCTACTTCGTACCAACTTATATTAACAGCCCAAACTAGCGGATCATCGTGTCCGTTTCCGCAGAGAGAGAATCGTTATCTCGTCATCCCACGACAAATCGCATCCAACCCTTTCCCATCCAGCAACTGGACTGACCGTCTCCGCATTCTCAAAGCAAATACCCTTGTGTTGGCATTGCTAGCTCCAATCGCATAACAAACCCGAATAGAAGTCTCACCTGGCTACATACCAAGGCAATTTGCCCCAACCAAAAGAAATAATCCGAAGTCTTCTCCCGCCACCACCACTGTTTGGTGGGCCGCCAGCTATTGCGCCCTGTTCACGATGGCCTCGTCCGCCTCTTACGCAGATTGCGTCTCGTCGCTACGAACCTCGCTCAAATTCCTTGAGTCATCTGTTGAGACTCTCGACGAGGGTGTCTCTGACTTTCCGCGCCTGGTCAACGTTCTCAAGTCTGTCCGGGTACGTATGTCGATGGTGTTGTTTTCACGATGGCTTCCCTGCTGAGAGGGCGGGTTGCCGGGCTAGGTGTCTCTTGTCACTCTTCATGCATTTCACTCTAGCTGGGAAGGGGGTTGCTGGTCCCCCCCCCTCCACGCTGTCCATCTATCCAACTACCTCCTTGAGATTTGGCAATGCTAACACCTTGGCACATAGCATTATGAGCTTGTCCCTCAGCCAAAATTGGCGGCAGCAGAGGCCTCCTTGCGAGATGAGATTGGCCCCTACATTGCCTTTCTGCTCTCCCGCGCTGACGCACAGACGGAGCGGCAAGAGCGCCGCATCGAGACGCTCAAGGCCCGGTCAGACCTGCAGCAGGGCCGAATCGCGAAGCCTGAGGATGGTGCCGCGGCTGCAGCGCGGCAAAGGAGAAGCCGCGCGTTGAGTTCGGAGGACAAGCTGCGCGCACGCGCTATCCGACAGCGCAAGGAAGCTCTGCGCTACGGTGTCGAGCGCCTTGAGCTAGAGGTTCTGCAAAAGGAGAGGGAGTTACGTAGGAGACTGGAAAGCTAAGCGACAGCTAAGCGACGCAAGAGAATTGTTTCCTTTTCAGCATGACCATGCTCGCTGCGGATCCATTAGGCTCGTGACTCGGCTCCCAGCGCTTTGCTGGGTTTGGGCAGCCTGCGCAAATTGCGCTCTCCGACGCCAACTCATTCACTAGCAATTAGACGCGCAGCCTTACGCTGACTGGGTAAGCCCAGTCGCAGCAATCTGCCCCTCGATATTGGTTGTACTGGGAACCTGGTACTGATATCATAGTGCCCCTTGCCGAGTCTGCAACTACAGGTCTGTGACGATGAAAAGTCAGACTTTTGCGCCATGCACTCCACCAGGCCGTTGTGGCGGCGAAATGGGCGGCGTCGAAGAGAAAGCGTGTTTCAAGAGCATCAATCGACGGTGCAGATCACCAACCAGGAGTGGCAACCAGGAGTGGCACGATGGATGCTTGAAAGAAGCGGGGAAGAAGCACATCACAAGTCTTTACTTTGTCCAAGATTTATCCTGTGCTACACATCAATAAATATTATTCAACTCGATTGTAAGCTTCTCTGCACACTCGTTCTTGTTTTTGTTACTACGACAGGCTTGTTCTAATCACCTCTACATCTGCATCTGCATCTGCATGCCTAAATCAGAATAAGCTGCTCAATGCAAAGGGTGATTTGCTCGCACCCGCATTCTTCTTCTTCCCTGATGTCGGCCTGGTACGACTCTTGAGGGTCAAACCCTGGCCCGTTGTGACTTGGTCCTGTCATTGAACCTTGTGACAGATGCTTGACAGCAAAGCTCCATCATCACAGCAGTACCGCACAACAGTCACCCAAAAGGTAAAGTGAGAAAGAATGCTAGTCCAGAAATTGCGCCAACCTTACAGCGGAATATAGAAATGAGCATGTTGTATATAAGGTAGTCAGTTGCCGTAATAGTAATGGGGAAAAACACACGAATTCAACAGCAACGGCCCTATAACAGGGTTGTTTTCCCTGTTCCAAAAAAAAGTAACAAATGTACTCCATCCAATACATGTCCCAAGAACCCAATAAAAACCAAAAACAGACAAAGCCGAAAGAGTAAAAAAAAGTGTTGTAAAGAATGTCTTGTTCTTCCGCCAAAGGTCGTGAAATCTTTCTTTCTTCTCCTCCAAGACGTCAGAGGTAATGACAGCACCGCGAGAGAGCAAACGAAAAAGCCTTGGATATCAAACAAACAGGCCTATGTACTCATTGCCGTGTTGCCCGGGAATCGAAAATTCAAAATTCAAAAAAAGGACAATTGATAGGGCGTGTCGCTACCCATCTGCTTATAATAAGATGAGGTAGTTGCTGGGGGCAATACCAGTCTCGCCATTTTCTTTGCGTGCTTGCCACCAACGGCCGCTGACGTCGGAGACTTCGAGGATTTCGTGCTTGGTGAATGAGATTTCATTGGCGTCATCGGGGTTGGCGTCGTAGCTGTAGATGGCCTTGGCTTTGTAGGGATACTCGGTGGGCGGAACCACCTCCGCGTCGTGGGCGGGCTTGGGCTGGGTGGTCTGGCCAGGCTGCTGGCTCTGCTGGGGCGCCCCAGTGCCAAAGCTGGAGTTTCGCGCGCCAGACATGGTGTTGCTCAGCGGGGTAGAGTTTTCGAAGCCATTGAGCTGGGCCGAAGTGTACATCTGAGGCGGCTGGACTGAGTTGGAGGTCTCGGGGCGGCCGGTGCCACCGTAGGCCGTCATAGGTTGACGGTTCATGGTAGTCGATGACTCCTTGGACAGGGCAAAGGAGTCAAGGAAGGCGCGGGGTGTGGAGGAGGGCGTGGAGCCAAAGTAAAAGATCCAGACAATGTCGAGCATTGAGAGCAGGATGAAGCCGGCACCGGCGGCCTGGCGGGCGCCCATGTTGGAGTAGACGAGTTGGTTGACGGTGGTGCTAGAGAGAACAAGGCCAGCGGCCAAATAGCTGCTGAGGGCGACGTGGTAGGTCTGGACCGAATCCGAGGCGACGACAATGAAGACGCCGACATTGAGGAAGAGGGCGAATACGACGGCCCACCAGGAGATCCTAGGGAAGGAGTCGCTCTGAATTTGGCCGATAAGGCATGCGACGAAGCAGATAAACCAGGCAAGCTAAGAGTAGTGTTAGTAGGGTCTGGTAGTAGGAGAGCAACACGAATGACGAGGTCGCGGTTGAGGGGAGCTTACCATGCCGACGGAGAGGGTAGCTAGGGCAAAAGGGTCACCGATGATGTTGCCCATCTGGATGCCGCGGCGGCCATAGGGTCGCGAACGTTCCATTTTCTTGATCGAGGGAGAGTATTGCGAGGCGTAGTTCTGCATAAGGTCTGGTATGGGGGTTCAAGGAGGATGAGGAGCGGGAGGCGAAGGCGAGTGCGCGCGCGAGTTGCCAGGTAAGTAGGCGCGGTCCTCAAATTAGGTGAAATATAGTGGCTGAGTATGGTAACCGTGCCTGTCTGTCGTCTCGGGGCGACAAGGAGGCGTGTTGTTCAAATCGTGTATTCCAATCGAGGTTGTTGGCGACAGGTAATAACGACGACTGGACGATCTACGTAGTCGGAAAATGGGGCGTAGATGTAGTGTGAGGAAAGCAGATTGGGGTCGAGAGGACAAATAGTTGTTGGGTGTTGCGAGGTCTCGGCGCAGCCGTTTCAGAATAGGGACAGAAGTCTGGGGTGTATGTGGTTGCGGGAGGACGAGGCGACGGTGACAAGGAAGCGTGAGAAGGAAAGTCGACGAGAAAGGGGAAGAAAAGAGTGACGGCTGTAGTCGATATGATGGAAAAGAAGAAGTAGAAGAAGGGAAGGAAGAGAAAGAAGCCCTAACTAGAACAGAACAGGGCAGGATGGAACAAGAAATGGTCGAGCCGCGGAAGAGAAGAGGCGACGGTTGGTGTTCTGGGGCAAGAAAGATTTGCAGGAATGGGAGGCGGCGAGAAGTGTCTTGGGTTGGGCGAGGCTTTTGCGAGGCGGAGGTTGCTAACGTGGTAACTAACGTAAGGTAGGTAGGCGGCCGGTGGTAGGGGCAGTGAAGGTAAGGTACCTGCTGAGGAGGCAGTGGTGTGGGCGCAGCAGACGAGGCGGGCTAAAGCAGGGGCCGCGAGGTACCTCGACTGGAGGTGGTGGCGGCAGTGGTACCTGAAGCAGTGAGCGTCTAGGAGGAAAAGGTCGGAAAAGCGTCAAGTTCGGAACACGACTGCCCGTCGTCGCCTTGCTGTGTTGTGCTTGGCGAGATGATGGCAGACTTTGGTAGCCAAACAAGCTCGAATACGGGGGAGGGGGGCGCTGGGCTTGTCGGGAAGCTGGCGAGGCCGAAGTACGGCAACGTCTTGTATGTATGTATGTATGTATGTATGTATTTGTCCAGCTCGGCGAAGGGGGGTGTGCGACTGTCCCTCTCTCAAGTGTACTAATAAAGAAACCGCATTGTCAGCGCCAGTACTGGTATGACCGTGTTATACGGGTACTAGGAGGTACCTGTAAATGGAACGGCGCGCAAATGTGGCGTGTCAGCACCAGAGGTTCACAACGTGAGGAGGTGGTCCCCGGTGGAGATGGCGGGTGGATTTGAATCCAGGAACCAAGTGGATGAGGAGAGCTTTTTCTTGCGCTTTTCGCCAAATGGAGGCCTATGATTCACAGAGTAATTTCTTAGATTGTCTTTTGAAATAATCAAGGGAAAAGCGGTAGATGGGCGGCCAAGGCTTTACTGTTATCACCTGCGCAGGCCAATGTCGGAGGTGGCGGATTGGCGGGGGAGGGATTCCCTTAACAAGCCCAAGGGGACGATGTCGATTCGCGACGGTGTACGGAGTACCGACTCTTGATATTTGGTGGCTCCTAGATTGAGCTCGCTTCTCACTCGCTTCCGCGTCTCCCGAATGAGGTTTTTGAATAGTTCGTAGGATGTGCGTGGCCTTGCTGCGGCTGGACACGAACGTGGAAAGGGGAGGGGTGTAGGCGGGCAAATTGATGTCGAGCAGTGGGGACTTTGTGCTGGCAGCGCAAGGTACAGGCAGGGACAGGCAAGGTACAGAGGTCTCTGGTAGGCTGGTTGGCTGGGGTTGATGGCCGTTTTTGGCGCGAGGCTAATCAACGTGTGGTGATGTGCGATGGAAGACGTGGGGGCGTGTAACTTTCGGGTGGCTGTTTGGTGCTGGGATGTCTGTGTTGGTAGGCCAGGAATGTCAGTCTCGTGATGAATCAGCTATGCAGATGAAGCACACCCAACACAGAACGAAATGGGAGAAAACAAAGGTTCAGTAAAGTCTTGAGAGGAAATTCAATATGACTTGCTTCAACCTCTTCTTGTCTTTCTTTTTTTCGCTCTTCTTTAGCGTATCGATGCCCGCATCCCGCTGTCTCACTTGACCAACCCGGAATGGAGGGGTCAGCGTCTACAGCGTCATGCTGCAGCACACAAGGCGCTATAACAGGCCTAGAATGGGAGGTCCGCGTTGGCCTTTTGTTGGAATGTCTGGTGTGCTGGAGGCACGCGACACCCAACCGCTTGCACGAATCTATTGAATTGTACATAATGAAGATGTAGAGGGAATCTTGGGCTACCAGCACAGAATTTTTTTTTTTTTTTTTTTTTTTTTTTAGTAGTTGGGTGCGAGAGCCACCACCGCTGCTTTCATCTCAAACATTCACTAGAGCTATCGTTCCGACCTCCTCGCTAGAACCTCATGCCGTTCATCAGTCCAGTCACCAAATCACACCCCTCCCCTGCTGCCAAACTGGGTCCCCGACGAGTTTGAAATGTCTAAATTCGTCCGCGTATGTCTCGCCTCAAATCACCATAGCTTGATCCAAGCACTTGATCACTGGCGGGCGGCGTGTTGTCAATCATGAAGCATATAACCACAGCGTGGGCAATCTATACGTTGGAGTTGGCCGTGAGATTCTCTCTCTTTCCCTCTCCTGCCCTCTCTCTCAATTCCCTTTCTTTTTTTTTTTTTGCTTCTTTTTTTCTCTCTTCTCATGATTCACCACATCTTGCCAGCAATCTCAAAAGCTTTCCTCCGCCACGCTCGGAGTCTCCGCCGTTTCATCTTCTGTCTCCTGCATCCAGCCTCGGCCATTCAGCGTGCACCTTTCATTGTGCTTCCCCACACAGCCAACCTTGTCTTCCCTTTTTGCCTTTCCATCCCTCCCAAAGACTTGAAATCTGAAACGGCCTTGTTCATACCCTGACCCCCCAGAATCTTAGGACAAAATTCGCGCTAAAATTGCACATCTTTTCCACGTACCATAACCGCCCGATACAGCACTGGCAGTTACTGCATCACGCAGTTGTTTCACCAACCACCAAACCAAACGTTGCGCAGCTCACCAAAAGCACACGCCCTCGTTCGTGGGGTCTGGGCCGCCTCACAAGACTGGCCGACCAGCTGCCTCATCCGTGGCTCAGTCGCCTAGACACTGCGCCAATCTCGATTCGCTGGTTGTCAACCGACGACGATTTGCCGTCCTATTATTGCCACGAATTGCTCATGTCTCTTCATCACCAGTCGACGACACCCCCTTCTGCGCTTCTTCCTACCACGCTGTTTAGCCACTGTACCAGACAACTTGACCGTCCGTCCTTGTGCCTTGGAATGCAGATCCCGTGCCGCGCTGTGGCATCATCACCAACCACTTAACGCGCCAAATGCCAAATGCCAAATGCATACATACATATCCGCCCAGACTTGGTACAAAGGCGACTTGCCCAGCACCTCCTACTTGGCGTCCTAATTCCCTGCCTGTCACCAAGCATCCCCGGCGCATTGACAACAAGCATGGGCACTCGGTCTCATACCAGGCAAACTTGATTCGTAGAAACGCCCACCCGTTGGACCAGCACAGACATCACCAAGCAAAGCCTATTTCGAAACTTTCTCTCTCTCTGCGCCAGCAACTTCCGCGTCTGTGCGGATTGTGTGTTGTCGATACACGACAGCGTCCCACTTCCATTGCAGCGCCGTTTCTTCAAGTTTTTGCCTTTAATCGCCACTGATTGGTAGATATGGTGAACCACTCCAACCTAAACCTCTCTTCCTCGCAGCCCTATGGCAGCCACCCTCACTACCCTTGAGCTTGAGTCCAACTTGATCGTGGCAACGCATGACAAGTCTCCTTTCGATCCCTCTTAATACCCCCCAGGCAGAGAAAAGGGAAACCGTCGTACACGCATATCTTTCCTTTGTAATTTTTTTTTAAAAGAATAACCCATGATAGACTCCCTTGAGCTCATGCTCGGAACTGCTCACCGGCATCTTCAAAACCAGTCCTCAGCCCTTATCATCTCCCTTCCTCTCCCGGGGTATCAGGCCTTTTTTTTGACGAGCAACGAATCGCTATTTAAGACGAACGACTGGGGTGTAAACGGGCATCGAAAAGTACGTACTGGTAGACCTCCCATCATGCGTTCATGCCCCATCCATCAGAAACCGGCCGGTCACGATGCCGGGAACAATAGGAGAAACAACGTCTCGTCCCGGTCATCACGCGCCCCCAACACCCCCAGACTCCATCAGCGATAAAGAGAACAGCAAAGATGGTTTCAGCACGCAAGTTTAAAAATCCCCCAGCTACGTCATCCATCGTGCCGGCTCCCGATTCGCATACATACGTCTATGCACTTTGAAACGTCCAGGTGGGAAGAAATGCCGCCCATATCGGTTTCGCATTCTATCCTCGACATGGAAGAGAGGGCTACGACAAAGTTAATATCGGCCTATTCTTGTAACGACGGAAAATTAAAAGAAGGAAAAGCAAATATTTGCCAAGACAGGCTTAAATTCTCTATCATCTCATGTATAAGCAACCAGTCACAGTCTCTGCCCAGGATGGTCTGATGCAGAGTAAGACTCGTTTGAAGGGTATCATTATGTTCAGGGGCGCATTATCAACCGCCGAAAAATCATCGACGTCTCCTGCGGCTCTTCTCCCCCGTCATTTCCGCCGTCCATGCGTCTCTCTCCGTTTGTGCCGACGGGTCGCCAGCCACGGTCACGCCGAGCCGCATAGCGAGAGCGACGTCGACCCTGGGCGATATTCATGCGTCCAATTTCAGATGCGTCAGTCATTCTCTCGAGCGGGCACCTCCGGTCACCTCTTCCCCCACCCACCCTCTCAAAGCTCCTTCTCCAGCTCGCGCTCGCGCTCCTTGCGACGCACCCGCCTCTCCACGCCTCCGACGCGCGCCTCGATCCTGGCCGTCGCCTCCGACGCGGGCAGCAGGCCGGCCTCGTACCACGCGCGCAGCGCCGCCTCGCTGCGCCCCCGCAGCTCCGCCGCCTCGGCCTCCTAGAAGTCGGGGCGCGCCTTGTCTGCAAGAGAGAGATGGATTTGGTCAGCAAGGTCACGGCGGGGGGGAGAGTTGGGGCGAGCGACGGGGGGTTCGCAAAGGACGTACAGATCTTCAGGAGGTCGCCGTAGACGCGGATCCGCGAGGTTAGCGTTGAGAAGCGCTTTTCTAGATGCGTCAGCTGCCGTAGCGCCGAGTCGTGCTGTGTGGGAGGCGTCGAAGAGCCGTAGAGGAGGTGCTCGACGCGTAGTAGTCGTGATTCGAGGAGCGAGATGGTGGACAGTGTCGTTTGGTCCAAGGGGCTCTCCATGGTGAGGTTGCGATGGCGCGATGGCGGGACGCTGAATTGTCTTGCTCGATGACGATTTTGGTTATTTGTCGTTCGACTCTGGCGCAATCGGAAGCTGGATTCGGGTCGTAGTCTTGACTTTCGCGTAGACTGGCTGACGTGCTGTAGATGGTAAAGGGACAACCGTTGTCGCCTGGAAGCTTGAGATTGAGAGCTTAAGCTCGCGCCCCACACTTGATGGATGCAGTGACGTCGCAAGCAGGTATAAGTAAATACGTAACTGACGTGTTGTATGGGTGAGTATTGACATGTATCTATATCAAATTGGGATTTGAGTATATATTCGATGTCTTGCACTGTGTCTTTTTCTATTTTGCGTTGGCGTTCCCTTGTATGCCGTACTCTAGTCGCGTATACGTGTCAACCGTCTTACACGATTATCCAATGAACTGACCCTTACAAAAGTTACATAGAGTTTCTGATTAGATCTATAAATCGAGTTTTTGCAAAAACTTGTTGCAAAACTCCACGTTCGGTGCACTGTTAGATGCCTCTGCCAACTTAGGTGATGTCCTCCGTTCCCATCCTTGCCTCGGTCTTGGATGACGTTATCAACAAACTCCTCGATAGCTCCAAAGTTTGGCAAGAAAGTGGTTGTTTAATGCTTAAACTTGCCATTATGTATTCGGAATTCCTAAATTTAACTCTTAATGCATTTAAAGATTTCGTAAGTAATTTTCAGCCTGCTTGCATGTCCTCTTGTGTGTTCTTGGGCAACCCCCCTCGATAAGTTTTGGAGCAAGTAGTGCAATTCCAACTATGAACTTCCCGACGCTAGACACGCTTTGACATCAGGTTTGAGTTTTAGCCCTGTCCCGTCTTCTAGAGCCGGCGCTTTAGTTTTAGATATCTACCTACATCTTCGTGTTAGGCCTCCGCAGCCGTCCGCACGTTACCATGGCCTCGGCTACTACGCCGGCCAACAACCGGCTAGAAAGAATAAATAACGAGGTACTACCAGAATTGCGGCAAGTAAACTTTGAGGGCAATCAAATCATTATTTACGTAGTAGAATTTAATTCACGATGGTGAGTAGCCTTGCTGAATGGGGTCTGCCTTGCACTTCGCTTACAACATCACGAGTATACAGGCCGCCGACTTCCCAAGCAAGCCGCCGCTTGGTATTCTCCAGTACCCAACGCTTGTTTTTAAGCTGCTCATTATATGTAAGTGCATCCCTCATAGCCCTATCGCAGAATGTATACTCATTCTTACTAGTCCCCATATTCACGGCGTATAATATGGCATACATGATTCCCGCGGCCATCATCAGCCGTATGGACCTGCGGTACAGCGTCATCTGCGCTCTGATCAAGTCCGTCTTTACCTTGCTCGAGCCGAATGAAGTTCAGGCTCTCGTCCCTCCTACGCGCGCAACCTATGAGCAATGGATCCGCGCCCACGCCCGCCAGCCCGCCTACCGCGGCCGCGCCGTCCTCGACGTCCAGCCGCTGTCCTCCGGCAAGGACTCGGCGCTGCTCTGGCTCGGCAACCGGCGGCGCGCTAGGAAGGTTGTCCTGTACATCCCCGGTGGCGGCTTCGTCATCCCCATGCTCCCCGGTCACCTGGACCTATGCTGGCAGGCCTTCGTGGCGGCCGGCCTCGACGCCCGCGTCGAGGTCGCCGTCGCCATGCTGCAGTACACTCTGGTGCCGCGCGGCCGCATGCCGACGCAGCTCGACCAGGTGGTCGCCGCGTTCGCCGAGCTGCGCGCGCAGGGCTTCGCGCCGCGCGACATCATCGTCGGCGGCGAGTCCGCCGGCGGCAACCTGACGATGCAGTTTGCGGCGCACCTGCTGCGGCCTCACCCGCAGGTCCCCGCAGTTGCGCTGCCGCACCCGCTGGCCGCCGTGGTGGTCATCTCGGCGGGGCTCGGGTCCGACGCGGACGGCAGGTCGTTCCGCGAGAACAAGGACTCCGACATGATTACGGAGCCGCTCTTGAGGAGGCTGGCAGAGGGCATGCTGCCAGAGGGCGAGGCGGAGAGGCCGGAGTCGGTGTACAACCCGTGGGCGCGGCCCCTGGACTCAGATCCCGCCTTTTGGGCCAGGCTCGGCGATGCGGTCACGGAAACGTACTTCATGGTCGGCGACCGCGAGCTGCTGGCCGATCACTCTCGTTCGATGGCGGCGCTGGTGAAGAAGCAGGCTCCCGACGTTGTTGTTCGGCTCGAGGAAATGGCGGGCCAGCCTCATGCTGGCATCTTATTAGAGGCGACTCTTGGAAAGGTCGGCGAGTCTTTGACTAATATGAAGAAGTGGTATTCGGCGCATGTTAGTAGCAAGTAGCGGAGGTGCTTGAGGCTCCTGCGGCAAGGGCAAGGCTGGGCTGCGATGGCAGGTAAGAACAACTGCTTGTTTGAATATGAAGATGTTATATAAATGCAATTGTAACAACCTAATATAAACCTGTATCTTTTTGAAGGCGTGTGATCGAATGACCGAGTGTTTCTGCATGCATCCGTTATGGAGTTTAGCAAATTGGTGTCGCAGCTGCAGGAAATGAGCCGAGTGGGATGACCTTGTCCTCACATGACGATGGATGCTGTTCGAGTAAATAGTGAGAGGTTGGCTAATCCAGCTCATTCTTCCGTAAAACTGACAAAACTCCAGAGCAATGGGAGACGGCATGCCATGGGAGACGGCACGTACTGGGAAGAAAGGGAGCTGATGTAGGCGTCACCGGGTGGAAGTGTCGAAGCACCTCCTTAGAGTGTGCGGCTCTTTAAATGATGAGGACAGCCGAGACAAATTACCCGCGAATCACCAAAATGATGTCACTGTCACATCTCCCGTGCATCGTGCTCGCTTCTCTCCAAGGTTTGGTAACGATCGCTCAAGCAAGGCCATGGCAAGAGCAAAAACTACCACGGTTTAGTACTTTTTTTTTTTTTTTAAAAAAAAAAAAAAAAATTAAAACGGGAGAAGAATACCTTCTTTCTTTCAACTTATTTTAGCATGCCAATGTTTTGCTTCTCGTCAACTTCGGCTGTTGTGTCAATAGTCACACCCTCCATTCTATAATCAATGGACCAATAATACTAGGTAAAAAAACAGCGCCGGAGAACTGCTGCGGCAATCAGTAAGCGCACTAAGAAGGATTTGCCGCGAATTAATTTTTTTTCTCTGTTTTCTTCTTCCTCACGTGCAATTCCCTCTCTCGTTCTGCCTCCCTAGTCATTGACAGAAAGCAGCCCTCCAGGGTAGCGCTAGAAAGAGGCGATACAACACATCACGACGTCATATTAAGCCTGCCCACGCGTGGTGATCACCCCGGTCATAAAAGGGCTCTGAATGATCCCTGATGAGACCTTCTCTGACAGACTACTGCATGTTGCGTTCATTGTGCTAAAAAGGGGTCAGGTCTAACGTAGGAGAGGGCGGACACATTTTTGGCCTGACCTACGGCGTCGGCTGGAGATCGCGCTGAGCCGCCAGAAATCGAAACCCTCATTGGACTAACAAGGGGAGATCCCCAAGGAAGATTTGACACATGTCTAGGGTATGAGCGTCCTGCAGACATGCAACGTTGGGCGTGCAAACAAACCTGCATTATTACAGGATGGGCAAACAGAGGAATTGCGATCGGGCCATTCGAAACCACCGGCTGCCCTGTGTGACTGGTTTACCTTTGCAAGTTGACAGAAGTGCAGTTTTGCTAACGGTTATAAACAGTTGTGTTTCAACCTCACTCGATTGTTTGGAGTTCCTCATACTTGCTCTCACTGCTCCTCATCGGCTCTCGTTTTGCTTACCTGCCTACCTTTTACCCTCACTAATCCAACGGTTTTTTTTTGGAACACGGACTGTTTTCACGTTAAACCCATACAGTCCTTGTACTACTTTTATCTTTCTTATCTCTTTCTGCCATGAAGTTTGCTGGCATCATTGCTCTCTTTGTGGCCGCTGCCACCGCTGCTCCCATTGTGGTAAGCAACCCTACATTTTCCCTTGCCTCAATTGAGAATCCAAAGATTCAATGCTCATGTTTGATCCTTTTCTAGGGAGAGGCTATCAATACCGTCAAGGACACTCTCAATGACCCTGCGGCTACTGTCGCCCAGGTCGAGGGTATTGTCAGCCAGGCCGAGGCTGGCGCGGAGAATGCCGTCAATCGCATCCTTCGCGGCAGGGATCCCGGGCTGGGCGGCGCGGAGAAGGTGTTCAACGACGCTCTGGGCGGCGCTGAGAAGGCTGTAAAGGGTGTCGTAGGCAAGGTAGCCACCCAGGCCAAGCCCGTCACCGGCATTGCTAGCGGTCTCGCTGGCGGCCTGCTCAGGAACTAGAAGGGGTGCTCAGGAACAATTGACAAGCGGCACGATTCGGTGGTGGGCGAGTCCTCTGAGAGGGTATCGCCGACACAGCTGGTGGGTGTCACTGGGTGCTGTTGGTGCTGCTTTGGTGCATACTCGACGTCAAGAATGATGTACAATATATTTGTCGAGGCATTTTCAGATAAGATGAACTGTTTATGATCTAAAACCCACATGACACGTTTCGTACAGTGTAAGCTCTTTGCTTGAACTAAGCTTACGAGACCAAGAGCAACCGTCACTGTGATGGGGTGAGTATTTATAGTATCTAGGATGTAAAAGTTAATGAAATCAGGGATAAAGAGAGGAGACTGTAAGTTTAGCATAGATTAAGTATAAAAGAAAATAAGGAAGATTAAAAATATAAAGGTGGGAGAAATAAGGAACGTTGGACGGATAGTTAGTACCTACGAACTACTCAAGTTGTGTAAGCCCAGTCGAAGCACGCAGTTGGATATGGCCACCCAGGTCAAAGCATACTAATCCTACGCGGGTAGCCATTAATTTACTAAATCATGGCCTTCCCTCCTATGCTTTCAACTTCGTCTTTAATTAGCCATGCTCATTGCGCTGAAATGTCTACATCTTGGTGCATCTAATCTGTCGTGTTAGGCGACTAGTGGGGTCTACCAACTATGACCACCGCCAGAATGCACTGAAATTTTTTTGGGCGCCCTTCATGGACTGGTTGGAGAAAAATCCACCATGCATCAATTTTTGTCATTAGCAAGCATCCAACAGTCTGGCCCATAAATCATGAGCGAAACTTCCGCTTTGAAAAGCCCTCAAGAGGAGTTATCCTCTCTAAAAACTCAGCCGACGGCACCCGATGGGCTCATCAACACGCAAGCAGGGAGAAGTTACTGGCAAAACGCCGAGGCCAGCACGGATGGCATGCTGGGCGGCATCCCGACCTTCCAAGCATACAGCAACATTTCACGCACCGATATCCTGGGCTCTCGCTCATTTCTAGCGAGGTTAAACATAGGCATCAAGGGTAGCCGCTATACCGTCAAGACCGCTGTCGACGCTGGCGCCGGGTACGTCTGTCGCTTGGACATCGACCTTCAGAGGTGCTGTTGCTGACAACCTACAGAATTGGAAGGATTACAAAAGATTTACTGCTGTCCATTGCAGATGAAGTTGACGTGATAGAGCCCATTTCACGCTTCACCGAGCCGCTCAAGGGCACAAAAGGCGTGCGCCACATTTTCAACGTCGGGCTCGAGGAGTGGCAGCCCGTCGCGGGCAGCGAGTATGATCTCATCTGGACGCAGTGGTGTCTGGGACACCTCAACGACGAGCAAGTCGTCAAGTACCTGCAAGTCTGCAAGACGGTCCTCACGCCAGGGACGGGCTGGATCATTGTTAAGGAAAACTTGAGCACCGGCTTGGACGACATGTTTGATCCAACAGATAGCAGTGTCACAAGGTATGCGTCTCCACGCCCAGCGGCAAGAACTCGGCTGATGAAAGAGGTGTAGGCGAGAGGAAAAGTTCCAAGCTTTGTTTGACCGGGCAGGGCTTAGAATAGTACGGACGGATCTACAGCGTGTCAACCCGTTGCAGTCATCGAGACGGCTCCTCCCGGTGCGCATGTACGCCCTCAAGCCGCGATGAGCAGCAGGCTAAACACGCTTCCATAACACGCTCCTCGATTGTCGCCAACCTCGCCTAAAGCTAATACGGCTTGACGACGCTCTTTGAATTGGCCCCTAAACTTGGTCAAAAGCTTTCGCGGTCGCACTGTATCAACTGCTCCAGATGCAGTCTCAACGAAGCCGTCGCCGCTCGACATGGCGTTCTCGTCGGCTGGTAGGCCACAAATATGCCACAAGGCGGGAAGAGTCTTCAATAGCTTGAGCAGCACGGCTTCTTCTGCGGTTGGTCTTGAAGATACAGAATCGTCGGGATGAACCCGATCATGGCGGCTGCTTTGCAATAAGAAGCCGGCCGGCGCTTCGCGGCGCCTGGAAGCAAGTCCTGAGCCGCCTGTGGTCAGAAAAAAGTTGAGAAGAGCTGGGGAGTCCTGGGTTTCACGCCGTCCTATCTTGCTGTGATAGGTTTTGTTGGCAAATGACAGATGGCGTCCAAGCTGCTTTTGAGTTGCTGATGATCTCAATTTACGTAGTGCGACTTGTTCTTGTACGTAATGTGTAGCCAATGGGAAGTCGCTAGATGTACACTTTATCCAGGTAGGCAGCGCGGCTTCCTTGATGCTTTGTATCAATTGACAGGTTGAAAGCAGGACTGAGATTCTTAAATCAATTTGCAATAAAGTTCAATACATTTTACTATTCAAGCATTTTAACTAAATATTTGAAACAGTCTTTCTAGATACCCTTGAAAGCATAATCATTATCTTTGTACGGATACCTGTTCTGTACCTGGGATTGCTGACTAAGTACGGCTTTAAACTCTGTGTCCTCGGCCGTGGTACCTGGGCGGCCCTGGCAGCAAAAGTAGGCAGCTCATCTGACCCCAGCAGCCTGAAATCCGAAGGCGACTCTACCATCACTCTCTTCGACCCCAAACTGACCATTCATTCTGCACGGCCTTTCGGGGTTGCTTTTTTGTTTTAGAAAAAAAGGACGATCCATTCTCTCTCGCCTGCCCAAAACTTGCCGCCCACATACCTTAACCCCCGTCACATCGCCCCGTTCGCTCTCTCCTCCCTCGCTCCAACCATCCATCCCTCCCTGACTCGCCTTCGCTTCTACTCTTCCCTCCTCGCAAGGCGCAATTTCGCACCTTGAAACGGGAGGCGGCGCTGCTTTTGCGCCGGCCATGACGAATTATTCAACCATTACAGATGCACAGCCCTCGAATACACACGCCAGCGACATGTCGAGGTACGATTTCTTTTTCCTGTGCTTTGTCTGCCGACTTTTCCCTGGGTTTGTGCTCGATCGAGATCGGAAAACGGCAACGCCTGCATTCCCACCCAGAATGAGTTGCCACGTTGAAGCTAACAGAGGGACGTTTCTGGCAGACACCGACGACGCGGCGGTAAAGATGCCGGCTACGCGGGCAAGGCTTCGCGCCTAAGCAGCATCGTCAACCTCCTCAATACCAGTACGACTCCATTTTATCCTTCTCACTCGACGTCCTGGGCCTTGGACGCGCCCACACCAGTGCTAACCGTTCATCACCATGATATAGTTGTAGGAGCTGGGACCCTCACCATGCCCTTCGTGCTTTCGCACATGGGTATTATGCTAGGTGTCGTCCTTATCCTCTGGTCTGCCTTCACATCGGCCTTTGGCCTCTACCTCCAATCGCGATGCGCCCGATACCTCGACCGCGGCACCTCGTCCTTCTTCGCCCTCTCCCAGCTGACCTATCCCAACGCCGCCGTCATCTTCGACCTCGCCATTGCCATCAAGTGCTTTGGCGTCGGCGTCTCCTATATGATCATCATCGGTGACTTGATGCCCGGCGTCATGCAGGGCCTAACAAGCCACACCGACAACTTTCCATATCTTGTCAACCGTCATTTCTGGATCACCGCGTTTATGCTCCTTGTCATCCCGCTCGCCTTTCTTCGCCGGCTCGACTCGTTAAAATACACCAGCATTGTCGCACTCGTTTCGATCGGTTACTTAATTGTCCTCGTTGTTTATCACTTTGCTGCCGATGCCCATGCTGACCCCAGTGACATTCGCGTCATTGAGTGGGCCGGTGCCGTCGAGACGTTGAGCACTCTGCCAGTCGTGGTTTTTGCCTATACATGCCACCAAAACGTAACTACCTGCTTCGCTCTGCCATTCAGGTCCCGGGCTAATATGTATCAGATGTTTTCGATTATTAACGAAATCGGGGACAATACGCCTGGCAGTATTGTTGCGGTGATAGGCAGCAGCATTGGCTCTGCTGGCTTTATCTATCTGCTTGTGGCCATCACTGGCTATATAACTTTTGGCAACTCCGTCGTCGGAAACATCATCATGATGTGTAAGTCTGTCATGCGCCATGCTCCATCTGGCTACAGCTAACCCAAGAAGACGCTACTGGAGTTGCTTCCACCGTTGGTAAGGCTGCCATTGTCGTCCTCGTCCTTTTCTCGATTCCGCTCCAGGTACACCCATGCCGTGCTTCCCTTGATGCAGTCCTCAGCTGGCGCCCCAATCGCTCGCAAAACAACAGCGGCCGTCCCGGCTCCCCTGCGTTGACCGCCAGTCGCGGCGACCACGGCAGCACCGCTCCGATGTCGGATATGCGGTTTGCCCTCCTCACCACGCTCATCTTAACCTGCGCCTACGCTACTGCTCTTTCCGTCAGCAGCCTTGACCGCATGCTTGCATTTGTCGGCAGCACCGGCTCCACCTCGATCAGCTTCATCCTACCCGGCTTGTTTTACTACAAGATTAGCGACCCCGACAGTATCCACCACCAACGCCTGCTCAAGGAAGACGATGACATGGAAGATTCCACGTCGGATGTCGAGGAGTCAGCGGCCCTGGCGCAGAACCCTGCGGCCCCTGGTCCCTCTGGTCCACGAGGCGTCTGGCGCTGGCGCAAGAAGTGGCGCTGGGATCTCGAGCACATTGATCACGAGGTGATCCGCAAGGCTGCCCTGGTCTTGGCCGTATATGGCGTTGTTGTCATGGCCGTTTGTTTGATAATGAACCTTTTTTTCACAACATCGCATTAGATTGATTTTTGTTTTCTGTCTTTGACGAGAGACGAGTTGGGGGCAATGGGAGCATGTACAAAAAAAAAGACGACTTGGCTCCGGCCACAGGTTTATTTATCGGGCTTTACCAAGGCGCACCCAGAATCAATGGGACCATGTGCGTGCAGCCTCTTTTTGCATTTGGTTGGTTATTATTTTCTGGCCTGCGTGGCTTGCAGGGGAATTTACGACTCGATTGGGTACATGTAGAAAAGCGATATCCTGAAGAGCGCCATTGGCATATATTTGCGGCGAGCGCGGTAGAGCAGAATATATTGGTTTGAAACACAAGGCAAGAGGCGCTTTGAATATCGATTGCGAGAGACGCATCGTCTATTAAGAAGGGCATCGTGGTTTATTGATATGCGGTGGTTGGTTTGTTTATCCTTTTTTGATATCGAGGCAATATATATCCTACATCTTTGTACATGATCTATCTCCCCGCTCCCAACGCCTGGTAAAAAGAAATGCCGCTTTGTGATCGCGTCGCAGGTAATAATAATACAAGAAGGCTGAGCATGCCGTGTCGCGTGAGCAGTCTCCGATGGGGATTCTCGGCCCGAGCAGCTCTCAGACATCATCCCATTCGCATTCTTCCACAGTGTTGCGTTCCCTGAAGCTTCACAGCCACACATGCTTCCCCTGATGTGGTCTGGCATCAAGTCTCGTCTCCCATCACACGCCTCTTTTCCTCCACGCCTTTCAGCGGATGCGGACGTCCTCGGCCTTGACCGTCGCCGTCGGGGGCGGCCGCGTCGGGCCGAACTGCTTCTTGGGCAGGATGCCCGCCAGGCTCAGCAACCGCCACGCAGTGTCCGTGGGCTGCGCGCCGACGCCGATCCAGTACCTCGCGCGCTGCGTGTCGAGGCGGACGTCCTTGTGGAGGGGTGGGCGGGCGTTGCTACCGTTGGCGGCGGCCGCGTTCTCGTAGGGGTCGGCTTTGGGGACGGGGTCGTAGGTGCCGATGACCTCGAGGGGCTTGGAGTTGCGCGCCGTGCTGGAAGGGGGGGAACTGCGTCAGTCTTTTTTTTGGGGGGGTGGGAAGATTGTCGTCGAGAAAGAGCATACCGTGCGTGGGCGACGACAATGTTGTAAAAGGGCAGGTTACGGCGGCCGAAGCGCGCTAGTCGGATTTTAATCACCATGTTGGTTTGGATTTTGTTGTGTCGACGGGGGCTTCTTCTCGCGCTCTCCTGATGGATATATACTTTCTTCGTCGCAGAGGTTGGCGATTTGCTGGCTTGGATGGTCCCCACTTCTTCCCTCTGTCGCGCTGCCCCGGAGCGCCAGTTTTGCCGGCTGCCGGGAAGCCAGAGCTGGGCGCTGGGGGCCTGTTCCAGACCTGCAGCGCAACGGATCGGTAACCCGCTGTGCCTGTAACTGGGTAAGCCCGAAAGTGATCGGATCAAGCCCAACGGCGTGTGCATCTCCGGCTCGAGTCAGCCAGCCGCAGGGTGCACGAATTCGATTCTTAAATAAACCCGATCCCATTTCGCTGGTTCCTTGGGGGCAGTACCTGCAGGACCCTTTTCCCCTTCTTTCTCTCCCCCATGTCGGGCTAAAGCGGTATAGCGGCCGCCAGCCGTCAAAACCCTTGCCAGTGCTTAATAAATGTACACCAAACGCAGCTCTTACATCATTGGAAAGCAACACATCCACGCCAATCCCCAGCATCCGTCATGACTCTCAAGGTAGGCTTTCTTCGTCGAACATCAGTTATTTTCTAGGGCAAAGTTTATGGTTGACTAATTTATGTATTGTGACATAGACCCTCAGCGCAAAGGCTGCTGCCGCCCTGGACCAGGAGCTCATGAGCACCTGCGCCTTTTCCCTAGATCAGCTCATGGAACTGGCCGGCCTTTCCGTTTCCCAAGCCGGTATGTGATTCTATTTTTTATCCTTGGCATATATTATGCCTCTTGGCTACGTGATTAGACGAACTAAGTCAACATGCCCGTGATGCAGTCTATCGCGTTCACCCCCCAACCATGGGGCGCAGAGTTCTCGTTGCTTGTGGCCCTGGGAACAACGGTTAGTATCGACTCTAAACTTGAACTACTAGAAGAATTCTTACCGATCCGTGTCAAGGTGGCGACGGTCTTGTTGCCGCTCGACATCTGTTCTACTATGGCTACCGCCCATCCATCTACTATCCCAAGCGGGGCAAGAATGAATTGTATCAGGTAAGCCGCTTCAGTTCACAGTTGCGTTGCTGTTGTCCAATTTCTGTGCTTTGTCCATGTGCGTGTATTTCATGCTCCTATGCATATGCGTGTATCATCTGTGTTCGCCCTTCCATTTTCTGCATGCTGGCAACTGCCCGGAGCTCGCCATGCACCAGTATTGGCCATCCTTGCTTTCCAAACGTCGTTTACTGCTTGGCCGGTGGCGCATATGATGTATTGAATTATACTTGAGATGTTCGTGTGTTCGTGGGTCGCTCATCGTTTTCTTAGCGCCTTGCAAAACAGCTTGAGGATCTTCAAGTCCCGTTCGTCGATGATTTCGTATCCGCAGCGGAAGAAGCTGACCACATTGTTGATGCCATTTTTGGTTTGTTGAATCATTCCAATAGTCCCAGGCCCTTCTTGTCTAATCATGTGCTAGGTTTCAGCTTCTCCGGTGAGGTCAGAGAGCCGTTTCCAGCCGTAATAGAGGCCCTCCAGAAATCAGAGAAGCCCGTTACGTCGGTAGACGCGCCATCGTCGTGGGACATTGAGCAAGGGCCACCCAAATCGGGCGTGGGTAGCTCTTTCATGCCTGCAACTCTCGTTAGCCTGTCTGCCCCGAAGCCGTTGGCTAAACACTTTACGGGACGCCACTTTGTTGGCGGCCGGTAAGTTCGCTCTCAAAGGAAGTTGTGACAACTTACATAATGCGGACAACGATGGCTAAGAACACTAACCAGGTTTGTGTCGCCTGCGATTGCTGAAAAGTACAATCTTCAGGTACCGGAGTACGAAGGTGTGGATCAGGTTGTCGAAGTCGACGTGACAGGCGAAAAGCTCTGAGGCTCTGAACGGTAAGTGCGTGTCGAGGCATGGTTTGTTAGAAGCCAGCAGACTACATGACAGAGCAACCACCCCTCAGGCTGTTTGGGCAGACGGGGCTCGGGCACTGGCCGTCTCGCATGTCATTCCGAATAAAAACTGTGCCGTCGGGGCACTCGAGATAGGGCGGATGATACGAAGGGCAGAATTCAACATAAACGAGATATTCTTTCCCGCAGACTGGGCAATCTGCCGTATGGGCTGTGCACATTTATCTCGAACTTGGTGCTCCGAATGCGATACAATCTCTGGCCAAACCGCGAGGTTTGGTAATAATGAGATGTAGCTGAGGACGGTGATTCTTGGTGGCCACACCCATGGAACTTTTTGCAGCTTTGGCCGCGGGATGTGTAGATGGGCGAAAGGGGGGGGTGTGAAGTGGCGCGTGTGCCCTTGATGGTGAGCGAGGCTGTGAAGGGGCAAGTTTGCAGATGCGCAAGCAGGTTGGTGACAAGTGTGGGAAAGACGGAGACGAAGAGACTTGGAGCAGGCTGTGAGGGTATACCGATGCGAGAGCAGCAGGCGTCGGGGAAAATCAGGCGAGGAGATTTTTGGTTTTCTCGATTGCCCGCTGAGGAGCGCCTACTCCGGCAAGTCGAACACCGACACAGACAGAAAGGGCCGGGCCAAAACAGGCGTCGTCGCGCAGGGTCAGCCACAGGGAAGAGGAAAAGGAAGGAATCAAAGACGCGGTAAACTGGACTCGCCACAGCCCCATGTGGCTAAGAAGAAGGGACACGGAAAGGAGGAGAGACCCTTGGGGCCCGAAACCTCACCAACAGCGGGAAACAAAGACTATTGGAAGGAGCATTTTGGTGTAGGGCGAAGTGCTTTGGGGTACCTGTAGGAGTGAAAGGGACTCGCCACACCACGCCATACTACCCGCACAACGGACGGAACATCCACCGAGGGGGGAGAGAAGAGGAGAGGAGGGAGAGGAGGAGCAGCGAGAACGGCCGGCCTTGTGCGCACTTACTGCCATGCCTACCTATACTACCACTACCTTACCTACCTCCTCCCCAGTGGCTACGGTAGGTGCTGACCTTGGCAACTTGCCCACGGTACGCAGCGACGGAGGCAGGTAGGCAGAACAATTTACCAAACTGTCCTGAATACTGCTAACTGCAAAGGTGGCCTAGTCACAGCTAAGAATGATAGTTTGCTCGGCGGCATGGACTCCGCGGCGGAGATGGCCCAGACCGTTTCCAGCGAGGTACAGGCGTTGGAAAGCTTGTGAGGCTGAAGAAACGTTGAGAAATAGTGGTCTGCAGCAGAAAAACAGTGACAGATCGACCGAAAAAGCGTGGCCAAAAGAAGTGGCAAAAGCAATGCGACTGAGGATCGGCCAGAGGTTTATCGACGAGGGCCAGCCGGAGCAAAAGCTCCCTGCGACATCTGATAGGCCCGAGCCGACGGGTGGCAGAGCGACAGGGGCCGGAGCGCCCCAGAGAACGGCTCCACCAGTTTCTAGCCACTCTCGGCACTCCTGGCACTTTCCAGCGTCCAAGTATAATTAAACCCTGCACGATACTCTTTTGACAACTCCAAACGTTCAACACAATAACTACGAACGGATGCTCCTCACCGGTGAGACCCGCTTCACATTCTTTACTGGTATCTTGACCATGGCTGGGCTGAATTGATCACAATTCCGGATGCTTGTCCGACCTACTTCTTCCGAAAGAATCCCCCCTCCTCTTCTACCTCCGCTCTCCTCACCTCACCTCACGCCATCCATAATAATCCGACGCACGCTCCCGCCCGCCAAAACAGCTTCGAACAGCCTCGACCTCGTCTTCCTCATCAAGCCGACCCAAGTCAAGATTCAGCTGCCCCTCCTGCCTCGTGCTCTGGACTCAGAATCCCACCATCCCCACAACCGCAAACGAGCAGCGGTTTGCCATCCCGACTCAGATCTCGCTGCAGATCGCCGCCCCTAATTCCCTATCAAATCTTCTGTTCACAAACGGGATCGCTAGCGAGCTACAGTTGCGTACTAATATCTTCTAAATATGTAAACCCTACTTACGGCATCGCGCAATTTGCTGTTGGGCGATTCGATGAGCAAGTCATCCCCACGGCCCTGTTCGAATTCGAGCTCCGGCATGTTCCTCGAACCATGAATCAATAAACCGAATTGCTGCCGTTGAATCCTTTTCGACATGGCCATAGTTGCATCACACCGTCTCGTTTTCTGGATTCCTCCGGCTTTGCGCCAGAATACGAGCTCTGCCTAACGGCCAGCCCAACCACTCCGTTCAACGTTACGGTGAATTAAACCACCCAATTTTGCCGACCTGGTCCACTCTTTTATGCATGTCACCTCGGCCAGCACCAACTGACTGCGAGCGACAATCACACATCACAGGAGAATCGTCGGGTCCGAACAGCCCAGCCCACTCCGGACCAGATGCCCCGGCCTCACGACGACTCATAAGGAATCTATTCTCCTGTTTGTAAAGTGATCAAACGCGCTACAGGGGCACGAGATGACGGGGCCCATTTGGCCCATTTATTGAACCGGCGATACAATCGTCGTTACGATTATTGAGGAGCAAAAGCGCCGCTCAATCCGAAGCAGCAAGAGTTCCGTGAAACGTAATCAAGCTCGAAAATTATTCTACCGCCGGCGGCATTGTCTTGGAAATTTCGCCTCGGTAAGATGTGACAGGCAAACCCCTGCTCCCGGACCGGAGCGTTGAACTGCGGCTGCCCATCTGCCGTGAAACTGTAACCGTCACTACACATACCCTTAGAAGGGCTCGGCACCAAGTTTCGCCATCATTTTCAGCAAAAGGATTATTTGCACCAGCAGATACACTCATTCCAGTTCGACGATATTATCCAAGCAGCAGCTTGGTTCGGTTGAAGCCGGTCCCCAGACCCAGGTGAGTACAGCACAATGGCCCTTGCGACTATTCAGAATCATGATTCGCATAATTTCTCGCTCTCCGCCGTCTCAAACATCCATACTACTAGCAAGAAACCTCCACAACTGGCACTTTCTGATCAAGTCGAAGGGCACCGCCTCCATCACCGTTTTGTTTGTTTCCAGCCGCATACGGCGACCCTGCTCATCTTCAGACGCCCAATTCTGCCACACCGGCGATCCAGGGTGCCGTTTGACATTGGGATCCAGGTATTGAACGAAGCTGGAGAAGTACGCCATTGTCACTGGTACAATAGCGGCATTGGTGGTCCTCAGAGACTTCGCCTCCTGTCCCTGAACATTGTCTGGACCAAAGATTGCACCGATTTCAGCGACGTGTGGCACACCGAAACCTTCGGCTACTTGCTCCGGATCGGCGACGTTGTAACGGTAATTCCACGACTTGTCACGACCCACAAAGGATGAGATGGCATCGGTTATGGCGTTTCCGGCGCAGGTAAAGGTACAATCGCCGTATGCTGCGGCGGTAGAAGGGAAGTAGGCAGCGTGCTTGGGCAAGGGGTCCATCTTGGGATAGAGGTTGCTCACAAGGGCAAGCTGCCACCTTTTAAGACGTGGATAATTGGCTCGCAGGAAGGCCAACGCTTCTGTCTCGGTACTGGCATTGGCAGCAAAGAAGGTACCTTCGTTGGTATCATCACCGATGAGCATCGGTACGCGCTTAAATTGTCCTGTCTGGAACTGCGAGTACATGTGGTCTTGGACCAGGTGCCCGTCAATCACAGGCAACCAGTACCACAGCGGCAAGGGGTCCCCGGTATGTGCCTCCGGGAAGGGCGAAGGCAAGCTCGCTTCACGTAGCGCGCGAATTCCAAGCTTCCGGAGGCAGTTGAGAGACGCGCAATTGGTCTTGTCGAGAAGACGCGTCCACTGGAATCTCATCTGTTGCACGGTACGTTGCGTCGGCCAGAACGGGCTCTCAGGCATGGCACCAACAAACAGGTCCTCCTTGTCATTGCCTCCGTAAGCGGTCAAATGATACGAGACGGACCCACCGCCTGCCGAATCGCCATGAATTACGACATGCTTAGGGTCGCCTCCAAACTGCGGTGCCAGAGACGAAATCAGCGCGTGCGCTCTCATCAGCATTCCCGGTACCATAATCACGAAACAAACATACCTGGCTGATGTACTTTTGCACCCATCTAAGAAGCATCCGCTCGTCCAGGAGGCCAGCATTCAGCGCGCCGTCGTGACGAACCTCTTCGCTAGCCAAGAAGCCAAGCACACCGACGCGGTAGTTGAAGTTGACAAAGACAATGTTGCCACCGCTCTGCTGGACGATCTGGGAGCCGTTGTAGTTGCCGTTGGAGTTGGCGGCGTAGCCGCCACCCTGGATGAAGACCCATACAGGAAGCTTCGATGCTGCGGTGGCGTTGGCGGGTTTGAAGACGTTGGCAAAGAGGCAGTCTTCGGCAAAACTGTCATCGGCGGTGGTACCAACGCCGACACAGAGCGCGCCGAACTGCGATCCATGTCAGCAAAAAAAGTGGTACAAGCCAAGTCTCTGTGCCTCCGCCGACAATACCGGCGGCTTTCCTCCTTTTTATTTTCGTTGCGCTGGGCAGGTGAGGACGTACCTTGCTCGCGTCCTGCACCTCGTTCTCGTAGGCCGGCGCCTGCGGCGCGCGGAACCGCAGGTCACCTACAGGCGGGCTGGCGAAACGCATACCGAGAAATTGGTCGACGCCGGCACCAGCAGCGCGGGAACCCCGGTACGTGGCGTAGTCGAGGTGGACGATCGGCGCTCGGGCTGCGGCGGCTGTCGTCTCTGCAGGGAGATCAATAGCCGCCGCGGCGGCGGTCCGGAGAGCGCCAGCGATATAGGCGAGTCGCTTGAGAAGCATCGTGACGTATGCGCTTTTTGTGCGTGTGTGTGCGTGTGTTTTATGCTTGCTATGTTTGTGTCTATTTCATGCTTCTACGGCAAGTAGGGCCGCGCGGTCAAGGCTGCGGTACCGAGATATCACGGGTGAGGGTGTTTGTGATTCATGAAGGACGGTGTGCGAACACTGACGGTGAGGGGGAGGGCGGGCAACGGCCGGACCCTTTAAGAGAAGGCAAAAGTAGGATTAAACGACGTACAGCGGGATAAGACAGCCATCGTCTTTCCCCTCCTCTAGTCCAGCAGCGAATGACCTGTCCGTATGCAGTGCGTCGCGAGCCTTGCCAACCCTCTCTGTCTGGTGCTGGAGCTTTGCTCCAATACGGCTGTGACGCTGTACACCGCGCGGCGGTGCTTACTCTATGCCGTACGACCCTCTCTCACCTACGTCGGTCCTTCCAAGCATATAAAGGATCTAGGTGGCCACGTAGCATCCGGATCTTGGCCCTTCTGCGCGGGTGTTTGCTTGCGCTGGAACATTGTGCCCGATGCATGCAATCCAGCCTCTCAGCCCATCAGCATGCATGGCTTTGAGTGATGGGTGAAACAGCAAGTGAACCTTATACAGCGTGCGGGCGCTGATGAGCTCGTCACCTGAGAGAGGAACGGCCCTAACCGGTGCGGGGACATCCAATATGGAGACGCTTTTCTCCCCGTTTTCCATGTTCGAACAATCAAAGCAGTCTAGTAGCTATGTAGCAACTCGTTGTTTTTGGTCGTTGGTGTGTGTGGTATTCTACCCCGCAAGCTCGGGGAGGGTTGCAGTCACCAATCGGACCAGTCACTGACCGTGACGTACAATAAGGTAAGCTCCACCGCAAAACCTTTGTTCGAGAGGGGAAGTTGAGTAGATAAAGCTGTTTCTTGTATACTTACGCGAGTGAGGCCGCCGAAATGTGCAGGTCACCAAGGGCAGGGGGTTTTGACGTGGGTTGGTTGCGGGGGGCTTTCATCGGGATCGGATCGGGCAGCGCCACGGACCCCAGCCCAGCCACCATGCGCCCCGGCGGAGGGTCAGATATGTTTTTGTAAATGATTGCATGGCATTTGGGCCATTTTCAAAGACCACTTGATGCACATTATGTCATCGCTCTTTTCTGTGGCCAGGCTGGAGTCCCGGGCCTGCCAGTCATGGCTGTCAAAAGGGTAGGGCGCCAAGTTGGTCGGATCAGGAGATCAAGTACAGATGTCCCTTTTAAAAGCCGTGTGCTTTATGATTCGGAATTAGAGATTCAGAAAGAATGGGAGAAAGAGTGGAAAGGGTGAGAGCATAAAAAAAGATAAAGTTGGTATTGAGGTAGCATTATACCGCTTGATATAACTTTTAATCGGGACCTCTGTCGTGAATCTGGGGTAAATCGGATATATCTCTGGATACGTAGCAGACAATTAAGACCCGTCGATTCAATAGTCTGTGCGTGCATGGGCGACATGCGTCGAATCTGCCTGCATGTAATCTGTAATGATGCAACATCGGCAAGTAAAATGGTGCAAGTCTCTTTTGGGCAGGTCAATCGGTCTTCACACGTTTACGGAGCACCCTCAAGCGTCTACGTGTCTCTACAGCAAATCAAAAGCTAGGAAGAATCAATCTGTGTAGCTACCAGCGCAGAGCAGCTCAAGGCCGGTGCCGCTCGTTTACGTAGCGATGGTCGGGGAGAGTGGCGCCGGCCGCACGATATTTGACACGGATCCCGCGTCAGCCAGGGTATCTGTCCGAAGAAGCTCGATTTCAAGACGACACCGACGCGGCTTTCAGTCTTGCCAAGTTCAAGGCAGGGTTTACGATACGAACTCTGTCCAGACTTCTCTGTCGAGGCCGAGCCGGGTTGAGGTCGTCGCATCGCGTCTCGTGCTGCCGTCGTGGGCAAGCCACGCCAGCTAAAAACTCGTAGCGGCCAAAAGGTCGAGCTGTCTATGAGCAGAGACATTGTAGGTATGAGTCGCACAGGTAATGACAAATCCATAGGGCTACACTATCCTGAGCTTGCAGCGAGAATGTAGCAGTAGCATGACTTGTCGTCCTCAGCGCGCGGTTGGCAGACGGCGTCGACGCGGGTGTCGATTTGCTTTGTGCAGTACGGAGACTGCTACACATGACATACCAAACCAATAGTCAATTGAGAATGCGATGATAGCTTGTAATGGCTTGTGACGGGTGACTTCGTGTCGGATACACAGCAATTCTACTGAATGGCTGTGGACGCCTTGGTGCGGTGGCGTCGGCTCGTCAGCCTAACGGGCGGTCGGCTGTCTCGGGTTCCATACTAGATACGGGAGCAGCGGTGAGATTGCAGCGGATATGGGGACGCTTCCATCCGCCAAGCACAGAGTTGTTTTTTGCGTGCAGATTTTTCTTTTCGGGCCTGTGTTTCACGGTGTTCTAGGCACGAATTTGTGGAGTTTGGTCGCGATAAGAGATCCACGTCTGCGACATTGTGAGCGGCGCTGCAGACAGGGTCCACGCTGATGGTCGTCTGTCTGCATGGATGGTTGGCGCAGCATGAAATGGACAAAATAAAAGTCGCAAAATTCTGGCCCGTGCGAGGCAGAGATGGAATTTGTCAAATATGGATCAGATTCGGAATAGTATCAGTTGACGGTGTCGAGATTTGCGCGGGCATGATTCATTGCTGTGTACTCCGTACTCGCATGCATAGGTGAAGACGGGGAAGGCGCGTGTAGCCCCAACCCAAGTCTCATACAAGCTTCCACAATAAATTCTAGAAGCAATCCAGCAGAAGTGGGAGGGGTGGGCGGTTTCGCTGGTCCGCGGACCGCTGAGAACCACTGCATCGTGACAGATCGCGTCTAAGAACACAAGGATTATTATTAGTCGTTTTTGGTGGATGGAACATGGGACTTTGTGCGAGATAAGCATCTCGAGGTAGTTTGTTTGGTTGTCATGATCAGCAGCAAACAGGTGAGGCGAGGGGAGGGAGGCAGGTATGGTATGAGTCGGGGTAGGAGAACAGAGCGAGCACTGGGGATGGCCAAGGAGGCGATGGGCATGAATCAGACCATGTTTGTCGAGTGCATGACTTGGTAGTTGGGAGGAGGCCAAGAGGCGTTTTTGGAAGCAGGTGTTGTGTACGCATGTGTTCGTAGGTGTGCAGGGTTATTATTATTCGTAGGTAGGATGCCCGTGAAGGCTGGCGATGTGGAGACGGGGCGTTGTTGGGTGGTGGGGGGAGAAGGAGCTGGAGACGGCTTCCTTCGGCTTGGGATTTACGATGATTACTTGGTACTGACAAAACGGAGGATAGACCATCCAGTGATAGTCTCTCTGATGAAGAGTAAATTCATCAAGTATTCGGAACAAGTTTGTGGGCGCTGATTCATTTCCGTGACCCGTCTTGGCAAGGCTGCTGTCCATGACGATTTCTTTTTTTTTCTATTCTGCCGCTATTTTTGGTGCGCAAATAGATGCAAAAGCAAATTGGAAATAGGCTGACGGCTGGAGGGCTGGCCGACTTCCCCATGGCGCCCCAGACCATCAGCCGAGTGATGCCATGGTGCATGGACCGGGTTGGAGATGGATGGAGGGATGGAGGGGATGGAGGGATGGAGTCGCTGGCTGGGGCCAGGGTGTGATGCGGCTGTGGGCTAAGCTGGAGGCTGTGTGGGTTCGAGCTGCGCGGGAAGAAACTGGAATAGGGTCGTGTATTGAAGATTGAGCACCGTTGTAGAGACGTTGGTCAGCTGCTTTCTCGAGTTCAACTGCTTCAATTCCGATTCTATGTCCCTTCGTTGGTCGTCGTCAAGCCAAGCAACAGCCACCTACCTGTTTTGGATGTATCCTCTGGGCTGGGCATCGCCTGGCAGCGCCTCCCGAGAGCGCCATGCAAAGGCCGAGTTGATTTCAATCGACAAGATGGTCCTTGCCACGACTCGCCTTGGCGGTGGCGTGGTTTTTGTTCCTCTCTGTCCAAGCACTTGTTCCAGCCACCACCTAGGTAATAAACTGCTAAGTGGCTGAAAAAAGACACACGGGTGTGCCGCACTCGGCGGTTTTTGCCAAGTGGGGGTGGCAAGACGCCAGCCAAAGCCGGTAACAAAGTCTGTGTCTGTTTCCAGAAGCTTGCGTCCAGCCGCGCCATCGTCGATACGATGGTATTGATTTCAGCATTGACAAGAAAAAAGTCACGAGTGCAGGAATTGCACAAATGGAGCCCGAAAGCGAGAAGCGAGGGGCCAAGCAGCCCAAGCTCACTCACCTGGGCAACTGGGGTCCCCTCCCCCAGTTGGTGCGTGCGTGACTACTGTCGGGGGTAGCATGCTTCAACATAAAGTTGGCAAGCCACTTGTGTTACGACTAACTGGCCGGGCAAAAGGGTTTTCTGCTGCCTGGCGCCACGTTTTGCGATTTTGTTCAGTATTTTTATGCCTACTAGGCACTCACTGGTCATAATCTGACTGGTTGCAGTGGCAAGTCGTTGGTACACTGGCAAAACTAGCACCTGGGGCTGACGCCCAGTAGAGCCGCTAACTGGATCCATCAGAGACATGGCGCCCCAAAGCAGCCTTGAATACAGGCTCGGAAATAGAACCGTCTCATGTGAGCCTCGAGGCTAGTTATTGTGTCTGTATGCTAGTGCATTGTGATTGATTGTATGCTTGCGCCCGTCGATGGAGGCGCTGCGGCGGAAGCGACGTTGGACGTCGAGATGACTGCCAAGTAAACACCCAAAGCGGCGCAATCCGCATTCTTGGCATTCAGCAACCCGCCACTGCTCGATGCGATGGCTCGAGGGTTATTGTACCTGCTACTTTACTTTTTTTAAATAATAAAAACGTAAACGAATCTGAGCGACTCGCTGCCGTTGCCCGACTATCTCATGGCTTGGGCGGGGCGGGTCTGGCGTTCAGTTTAACAGTGCAGCACTGCTTTCTGCTTCATCTCCCCCAAACTTACAGGGGAGGAGCGGCGTCTGGGGTCCCGTTTGTCCCGTTTGTTACCCCAAAAATCTGGTTGTCGCTGAGTTCTCTTCTTCCAGATAAGGTGGGTGGTGCCCTGGCAAGCTGCTAAGGTGATACCTCCGCTTCTCTACAGCTAACAACCCGCAATCAGGTACTTCCCAAGCACCGCAAAGCCTCGTTTGCTCCCCACCAAGCCTGTCCTTGCTCTTCTCCTCCTCCCACACAAACCCCAAAACCGGCCGCATGCCCACATCAACCTCTCCAGCTCAGCCTGTCCTCTTTTTTCCTCTACTCCAACATCTCTTCAACCTCTTTTCCTCCCTCTGCTAACTGACCTCTCCCGTCTCATTGAGGTCGTCGCCCATCCATGTTCGCCCACTGCTGTGCTGGTTACACCTGCCTCTACCGCACCTACAGCTGAGCTCGCCTCGTCTCGTCTCGTCTCACCTCACCTCACCTCACCTCAACTGCCCCGTTTCCTAAGTCGGCCGCTGCTACGCTGCAACCACCAACGGTTCCTGTTTCTGACGTCACGCGCCGCGTCGTCACACCTCGCACAGCTCGCTATCCTTGTACTTATCTGATCGCAATACACGACGCACAACACAAAGCACACATCTTCTCCAACCACACTTGCCTCACCCTCCATCATGGAGAAAAAGACCTCCCAAGAGGGCCATGCCTCGGGGAACAGCTACAATCTCAACCTTGAGGCTTCCCAACCCGCCGACTCGACAGAGTTCAGCCTAGCCGCCCAGCATGATCAACTCGAGCGTGGCCTCAAGAGTCGCCACATTCAGTTCCTCGCCCTCGGTGGTGCCATTGGTACTGGTCTCTTCGTCGGCTCTGGTGCTATCCTCAGCAGTTGCGGTCCCGCCCCACTCTTCATGGCTTACATCTTCATGATGGCCATTGTCTGGACCGTCATGAACTGTCTTGCTGAAATGGTTACACTCCTGCCCATGCGCGGCATTACAGTCCCCTACTTCGTCGAGCGATTCGTCGATCCCTCCCTCGCCTTCGCCGCCGGCTGGAACTACTGGTACGTCTACGCCATTCTCGTCGGCGCAGAGGCATCCGCCGCCAGCATCGTTATCGACTACTGGCCTGGGGCCCAAAAAGTCCCTGTCGCCGTTTGGATCACCATTATCCTCATCGTCATGCTCTTCCTCAACATCATCGCCGTCCAATTTTTTGGCGAGGCCGAGTTTTGGTTTGCCAGTATCAAGCTGATCTCCATTATGGGTCTCATCATTCTCGGCATCGTCATCTTCTTCGGCGGCGGCCCCAACCAGGATCACATAAGAGGCTTCTACTACTGGGAGCACCCAGGCGCCTTTGTGCAGTACAAGGGCGTCGCTGGCTCCACCGGTCGCTTCCTCGCTTTCTGGCACGCCTTTATCGCCGCGGGCTTCGCGTTTATTACTTCACCCGAGCTGATCGCAATCGCAGCGGGCGAGACGGTTGCTCCTAGGCGCAACATTCCCAAGGCCGCCCGCCGCTTCGTCTGGCGTCTTGCCATCTTTTACGGGTGCGGTTCGCTCGTCATTGGCATCCTCGTCGCATCGAACGACGACCAGCTTCTCGGTGCCCTCGCGTCCGGTGCCAGCGGTGCGGCGGCCTCTCCGTTTGTCATTGGCATCCAGAGGGTCGGCATCTCTGTGCTCAACCACATCATCAACGCTACCATTCTGACGTCGGCCTGGTCCGCGGGTAACTCGTTCCTCTACTCGGGCAGCCGTGTCCTCTACTCCATGTCTCTTACCGGCAATGCCCCCCGATTCTTCTCCAAGACGACTCGCCTCGGTGTCCCTTGGGTTGCCGTCCTGGCCACGTTTGCCGTCAGCTTGCTCTCGTACCTCAATGTCGACAACTCGGGTGAAAAGGTGTTCACGTGGTTCGTCAACCTATCGACCATTTCTGGGTACATTGCGTGGATTATTGTCATGATCACCTACGTCCGCTTCCGCAAGGCACTCGAGTACAACAACGCGCTTGATATTCGACCGTACAAGACGCCTCTCCAGCCCTACGCGAGCTATTTCATGATTGGCCTCGTTTCTCTACTCACCATCACCAACGGTTTCCAGACATTCATGGCTAAGCCATTTGTGGCCGCCGACTTCATCGCCGCCTACATCACTATCCCGATCGTGCTGGTACTCTACGTTGGACACAAGATTTGGTTTAGAACCCGCTTGGCCATCCCGGTCCACGAGATTGACATTGTCAGTGGCGTCAAGGAGATGGATGAACTAGAACAGATGGATGAGGAGCGTGTTCCCAGCAACTGGCTCCAGAAGGTTTGGTACTGGCTCGCGTAGACGGCGTGTGCCACGCAGCCACGGTTCGCTGTGGCTGGATGGCTGGATGGCATGCTGGTCTCTACTTTATGACGCCCATGCAGCTCTACTAGATTTTTACATTTCTCTCGTCTTGTTGGATACCACTTTTTCCCACCCATGTCCATACGACATGCTTCAGATTAGATTGAATTTAGTTTGGCTATATATTGAGACCCCTACCCTATAGTGTGCCATTTTTTTTGGCCTCGCGCCCTTGGTCATGTTAGACAGCCAAGTTGCTGGACAAAAATAGCAAGTCATGTATTTCGTCTTGTTTTATACACGCAACTTATCAATATAGTATCACGAGTACTAGGTTTATTTGTTGGTTGTCGCCGTTAACTTGCCGGTGATATTGGCCGCGTATAACCTCCATTTATAACACAGACCAATGGGTTTGCGCTACGAACGGTGGAATCTACCTACTGAGAATTAACTAGCCTTAGCTCAGGAAGTAGCGAAACGAGTAGGGCAAAGAAGGAACTAGAAAAAGGAAAGGCAGTCACTCAACATTGCACTATTGAGAAAACTGTCTCGAGTGCCGAAAGATGGAAGTATTGTCTCGCATCGTCAATGCTTCCCACCTTGAACCAGGCTTGTTTTGATGCGGGGGCTAGCGCGCTGGGAATGAATGCGCGCCCAGCATTCCACCGATGAGCATGTGGCCAAATTCTCGGCGTCTAGATCGTTTCTAACCGTTGCAAGAATGAAGTGCGATCGCGACGAGACGCGTCCTGACTGGGTCTATAATTTTTTCTTCGTGTGAAGCGATGCCATCCTGAAGTTATCGAGAGAGTTATCCTCGGGTTACAAAAGCGAGGTATATAACACGAGTTATTGTTTGCCGATGTAAGCGATCAGATCCATGCAATAAGACTGCCGGGGTAACGAACCACTTGACTGGGGTCTTGAGATCAGTTGACAAGTGCCGACGTTTTTTTTGCTTCTTCTTCTTCTGTGCGTTTACACCTCGCCTGCATGTCGCAGTTGGGCGACTGCATGTTTTACGCGGAGAGCGCCGGCGATCAAAAGCCGGACAGGACGAAGCAAACAGAATGGCATCATAGTACAGATGAAAGAAGGTCATGTTTGAGAAATATAACGGCCCCCCTTTCCTTTAAAGATTTTTGATAGGAAATAGAGGACTAATTTATTTGTCCGTTACAGAGGTAGCATCGCGCCAAATCGTCAAATGACGTGTTGGAAATTGCTAATCGAAAGGCCCAGGGGGGGGACGGACACGGGCAGAGCAGTGCAGCATAGAGAAGATAGATGACAAGTTGAGAGATAAACTTTGTGACAAGAGAGGCAGTAGATTTTTTTTTTCAGTGATTTTCTATTTATTTTTCTTCTGGTCTTTTATGAGAGCCTTGGGATGAACTCGGGCAAGACCAGACGCCTGCAACCTGCAACCTGCAACCTGCAACGCACGCACGACCTTCCTAGGAGGGAAAAGCGTCAGGTACGGGCGCCTCGAGTCCTCTCTAGGGCTGACCAACTGGCCAGGAACAAGAGAAGGGGCCAATGATGATGATGTGTCGGGGTTAGATGAGCAAATTTAACCTAGTCCCATCAGGGGGACTACGCGGTTGGGTCCAGATGCAAAGCCCAATGTAATCCCCCCCCCTTGCTTTTCGGTGGCTTGCCTGCTCCAGTTTACAAGCATTTTTGCTCTTGGTCGTGCTTCCCCCCAGAAAATCAATCGGGGCGCAGGGCAGTTTAGGTCGATAGACGAGTACGAAAGTGGGAAGGGAAGACGAAGGAAGGGATAACTAGAGCGAGTTGTCGGCCGTTGTGATGTGTATGTAGTCTATTGACAAGATGGTGATTGAATGACTAGAAATATAGTGGTAAGTTGCCAAGTCGAAGCAAAGAAAAGGTCAAGCCGTCCTTTTTTCTTTTTAGAAATTTGGATTGTATTTATTTCGCGCCCCCTTGTTTCTCTTTGCCGCGACGGGACGCAAATCACAGCTCTTTGTAAACCGTGTGTACTACCCACGACACGTCGCAACATTGGCCCCTAGGGGCCCTCATTTATTAATGACGGTGACAAGCTGGTGGACGGACACTTTACTCTAGCCCATTATGCAGAGTCTCGGCTTTCTGTTGCCTCTGCTTTTTTGTGAAGCTGGGTGTTGTGTGGATGAGACCAAGGCGGATACCCTCATTTCCCTGGGAAAACGCCCCCTTTGACAATTGGTCAGGTCACACCCGAGGCGAGAGGCCCAGGGCGCGTGCGTGCGATGAACCAACCCTTTTTCATGCCCCCCCCCCCATATCACTCCTCATCACTGGCTATCGATAGTTCCCCTGGTCGGTGTATGTACTTTGCAAGACTGACTGACACAAAGGGAATTCCCCTCGTGCCCAGCATCGCGCAGGCCCCATTCCCATCCCTGGCCCTCTTGTCAATGGACGAGAAAAAAAAGGGATTCCCCCATCTTGGCTGTTTCTCATTAGTCTGTGGGCCTTTTTGATTCAATTGGTAGGTGACTAGTGGTGTGCTATCCCGTGTCTGTGGTGAGAGAGAGTTGTTTGTTCTCGTGAGCCCCCAACTCATATTACTGCAACGGGCGCCCACACACCTCTCAACGTCTTTTTTTTCTCTTTTCTCTCTTTCTCTTCTCCAGCAAGTACAATTCGAATCCTATTCGTTTCGTTCTCACAAGACTTCGTTGGCAAAGTCTAAACACACACGACGCTCATTTATTATACCGCACAATCCATCCCACTGACTCTCATCCAACCAATACTCACTCAACTCCTCCAACTTGAAACAAGTCGCGCCTCAGCCCGTCGGCCAAGCATAAGAGAGAGCAGTTTATTTTTACCTCGTCAGAGAAGGAAGACGAGAGATATTTTCACGACACGTTGAACGGAAAAAACGCAATTGTCTTTTACTTTTAAGCAACTCGACAGCCTACACCAACAGCAACCTCGACCAAATCAGCAACAACAGCAACAACAATCACGATGCGTCTTTCCACCATCCTCCTCGCTGTCCTCCCGGCCATCGCCGCCGCCCAGAGCGACGCCTCGCCCAGCCTGACCACCGTCACCAGCACCTCCAAGACCACCATCACCACCACCACCACCGACACGGCGCACCTCACCAAGACCGTCACCCTCTCGCGCGTCCACACCGTCGTCTCCATCAACAGCACCGGCGTCATCCTGCCCACTGGTGGCACCGTCACCCTGCCCAGCTCCACGGCACCCGCGTCCACCGCCGCCCCGACGACCCTGCCCACCAAGGGTCCCTCCAACGCCGGTGTTGCCCTCGACGCCGGCCGCGTCGCCCTGGCCGGTGTCGCCGGGATGGTTGTCGCTGCTCTGTTGTAAGGGAGTGGGTGAGAGTGAGAGTGAGAGTGTGGGTGAGAGCGAGCTTCCAAGATGGTGGTGCTCTCACTCACTCGCCCTCACAACCCCCTCCAGTCTATACGCTTGGGCAGGACCTCCCTGACTTGTTGCCATCTTGTCTTCTTTCGCTTCTGGCAGCAAATCGAGTACAATCTTCAACCTGAAAAGACACTTCTTACACAAAGCCCGTCTGTTCTGCAAAGCATGACGCCGCGTTCTTCCTTTCCTTTGTCAAACCCTTTCGTGAATTTTCCCCCATATACCTCTCTTCTTCTTCTTCATTCTGCCGCGAGGCGTTTTCTTTTTCTGGATTGGTTATGCTTGACGACCTCGACACGAGTACGAACTAAGGCGACCTTTTTTGCTGGGTGGGCATCACTTCCACATCCATCTCCCTGCCCTCATCTGCCTCTTTTTTGGTTCGTCGCATATACTTGGCGGCTGTATTCCCCTCCCCTTCCGCCTCTGGGAACTGTTGTTGATGTGATGTTTTCTGGAGGAGAGGAAAGGAGAAGCAGTCGGTTTTACGTTCACGGCTTCTACATCTGCCCGGGCTGTGAGCCAGGCTCTGCCCTCTCAAGGTAGTTGCCGCTGCAGTGGGATAGCCTCGGTTTTACTTTGGACCGCATTTCATTCCACCCGGAAAATTCAAGCCCGCTGCTGGGACAGATTTAGAAACTCTCAAACTACTTCATCTTCGACTTGTTACCATACTGTTACCCATCTTCTTTTGCTTCACAGGGTAACAAGGCCATTTTACATATTTGATGCGTTCAGGACTCGTCCCCGCTTCCAAGTCTCTTTTCTTGGATGCAGGACAAGGGTGGCTTTTTGCTATTTTTCTGATTACGCAAAAAACGAGACTTTTTTGTCTGTTTCTTCTCGGTACTCGGGCGGCAGCCAGTGTGTTGTGCACTCCTTGAGGCGTGCGATGTTTTCTGCTGGTGGACTGCTGCGGGCGATGGCCTTTCTACGGTTTCTTTTGCTTTCTTCGTTTATAGAGCCTGCAGGCGCAGCTGCTTTTGAAAGCGACCTAGATAGATGGAAAAAATCGACGAGACCTTGAGAAGAACAATTGGATGGGCTACGTGACTTGGTATTACATGAGTCAAAGTGATGGAGACGTATAAGCACATGCACCGTGTAGTCCTTCCTGGTTCTAGAAACAGGCCGCGGCTTGTGCTATCAAGATATCAAGGTGTCGTTTGTGTTGGCATTATGGTCACAACGGTCGAGCCAACTGACGTAGGCGCCTGCCAACCAACATCGAGCAGGGCTGTAGCAGGTTTCGTGTACATGCATCCACGGTTAGCATTCAGCTTGGGCCATACCTCCGGCTCTTAGTGTATCTATGGGGAATGACGTAGCGTGCAGATGAAACAAAGATGGAATGAATGACTGCTTCGAACTTGCCATCTTCAAGGGGCAAAGTCTTTGAGGATACGAATACTTTGAGGATGTGGGTACGGGTTTCCCGCAACTCGAAGCCGTAATAAGACGGAGCTGTATTACGCATATTCTGGGGACAAGCTTGTCTGTACCCGTCAACTCAAAGTGCTTGGTATCTATACAGCTCTGCAATTGCACGACAACAAGTCTTCTAAGCTGCCAAAGCACTCTCTCTTTCCTGTCAGCTTGGGGTCACAGACGATCCAGCGCCGTCGGCCTACCCTATTCCTTTCGGACTGCTATGGGCTTAGCCACTTGCCGTCATTCACCGGCTGCCTAGTCAGCATTGTCAAGGTTGCGTGTAACGATATGGGTTAGGTTGGGAGAGCACAAAGCGTTCAAGCTCCCCGTGTAGTCCCTGAGCGGAGAATATCTTTACAGCGTACATGTTGGTTTATCAGCCCCGACCCAAAGATCAACAATGAAGTGCGCTGGAGGTTGCCTCCGTTGTGAGACTCGCTGCTACAGAGGCCCATGTGGCCTCACTCAGTCTCTTTGATACGGTCCGGGGATGTGTAAACCCGTCGGCTTCCTATACCCAAGAGTTCCATTTCGATTCTGGATCAGATAATCCAGGAAGTCACGCAGCTGCCGGAACATCAAGGCCGTATGTTCTATATAAAACAGCAGCATGAACCCTCGTCGACTTTCCAAGAACTCTCCGCGACGCCACCGACTTCGACCCCATCACCCACTCTACGCCGACTCTTAGGAGCCAACTCTCACAAAACAGCAACTACTCACGCCTCACCCTTCAACTTGCCATCGCTCAGACGATACTCGCTGGCAAGACCACCCTATTTCCTTCCAACCCTTTGGCCCCAAGCCCCGCTCCCTCCAGCTTCCCCAACGAGAAGTGGTGCGCCGACAAGATGACCGCGCCGGGATGCGTCGCATGCGATGGCAAGGGGTGGTATTGCTACCCGTGCCCGGGCTGCGCCGGCGAGGGTCGCGCCGGCGAGTGCACCACCTGCCACGGAGACTTCAGGACGTACAAGGGGTTCTGCGGCAACTGCGCGGGCTGGGGCAAGGAGAAGTGCAAGACCTGCTGTGGCAGCGGCGAACTCCGGCCGGACTGCACATGCCCGGCCGCGGAGGAGCGGCAGCGAAAGATCAAGGAGCTGGCCTCGAGATGGAAGTCTTAGACGTGCAACGGCGTCTAGCAGAAGAGTGTTGCCGCAGAGCGACGAGCTGCCGTACAGGTGCGACAAGGACGATGAGGACGGGCGGCTGAAGAACTGGTACTTTTGCTTCGGTATGGGGAAAAGGGCAGTGTGAGTTTTGCGACGGGGCAGGCTGTCGACCTGGATATGACTGCGGCAACCGCAACTGCGCCGAGGAACAGAACGTTGTGCGAGGGATGCGACGGTATGCGTGCTGGGCAGGATTGGTGCGACTGCCAGTTTGCGGAGGATAAACGAGTTGGGAACAACTTAGCACCACGCAGTGCTCATGATTGGTATATTTGTTAGTTGATGCTTTCTTGTTTTCGTACGATACATCATCTTCTTTGAAACCCGTCGTCTTGGTTGCACGGCGCGGCTCGCTCGCAACACCATGCCATTCATTCATTGCCATGCATCATCAAACATCTTTGTTTAGTAGTACTGTGTCGGGGAGTTTGGGAAAGGCAGAATGGCTATATAAACCAGCAGCTGCGGACTGTTTCCTGACTTTTTGAACAACAGAATCTCTATATGTATAAACATCTGCGGACTGTCTCTTGACTTTTTCCACATACTCATTCCAAGACTGTCATCAACTCGAACGTACATACTCTACACCCTGCCATGGGTTCCTTTCTTCGTTTTATATTGTGCCGCCCCGAGCCAGGTAAGATGCCCTGAGTTTGCCTGACCTTGGCTCTTGGCTCTGCTAACAGCGATGGTAGATTGCAAGTCGTGTAATAATACTGGGCGGATAATAAGTGCAAGCTTTGCCAATACGGTGATCTTTAGCCCTTGCGACTGTGGAAGGACTCCCATAACCATAGAGTGAAGACGGCTGCTGAGTGGATATCATGTCGGTGTACTAGATAGCTCAATCTTCCTGTCGATAGAGATGTACTGAAATATCAGATTCCTGGCGAGGCGGTTGACCCGCTGCCATTGATTCCAAGTTCACCAGGGCAAATGCCGTCATGGTTCTAATGTCGATGAATCCGAATAGCTGAAGAGGTGCTGCACTAGACGGGCCGAGGAGATGAATATTACTTTGCCAAATAAATGTCTTTTGCTCAGAGTGTTGGTCAAACCACTCCTGTTGGTCAAACCGTTTTCTTTGCCTGGATCGAGTTGTAGCTTGCGTGCTGGTGTCAACAGCCCATATCTAACTAAGCGCACGCAACCCCTTTGCTGTGCGCGTGTTGTTTCGCTCGGGAAAGACGATGATGAATGTGCTTCTGATTTTTGGTGAAATGTCGCTGCAACCGCTGCATTCGAGGCTGCAAACGAGCCGCCGTTCGTGGGTTCATGGGATGATGACCTGCCTGGACAAACAGGTGACGGGAGGAGAGGAATGGGGACAAGCGGAGAAACCCAGCCAGAACTCGGACCATTTTTATTCGCGCTTGTGCTTGTGCAACATGAATCACTTTGCATCGTAATGATAACTAATGCATGGTCCAAGTGCCGGCTGATTAATAAATCGACTGCGACTTGCCCAGTTCCTGTCCTGTCCTGTCCTGTCCTTCCTTCCCTTGTCTTTTCTGCCTGTCTACGGTCGCACATTAATTAGCGAATAAGGTACCGCCATTTTCCTGTCCGTGGTCGGCGGGCGGCGGGTCCCATCGGCCTTTGGCTTGTCCCATCATAAATCACCGCTCAAATTTGTGGAGCGACCAGTCCAACATTTTAGTCAACGATTTGTTCACAGAAACTCGAGCTTTTCTTGGCCCGTGGTTTCTTCGTCTTCCCCTCTTCATTGACTATCAACACAAAACACGGTTCCTGGTCCTTCTGGCAAATAGGGAACATCATCCTCACCACACACAGCCGCACAATGGCTTCTCTACATCGATCCGCCGCGCCCCTGCGCAGGGCCTTCACCTCTATAGTCTCCTGCACCACCACCACCTGCGCGACTACCACCACCACCACCACCACCACAAGGGGCCTCGCCACCGTCCCCTCACCGGCCTCCGACGCCAAACCCAATCCCAAACGCAAGACATACTTTAAAGACACCACCGTCGCCTCCCTCGATGACTTTATCGCCGGCAAGTCTGGCGCCGACGCCGCCCTGTCTCAATCCGCCGCATACGAGCTGCGCACCGCCCAGGTCGGCCCCGAGGGCAAGAAGCGCACCATCACGCGGCTGCCCGAGTGGCTCAAGACGCCCATCCCCGCCGGCAACGACAACTTCAAGAAGATCAAGGCCGATCTGCGCGGCCTCAACCTGCACACCGTCTGCGAGGAGGCCCGCTGCCCCAACATCTCCGAGTGCTGGGGCGGCTCCGACAAGTCGGCCGCCACCGCCACCATCATGCTCATGGGCGACACCTGCACCCGCGGCTGCCGCTTCTGCAGCGTCAAGACGAGCCGCGCCCCGCCGCCCCTCGACCCCCACGAGCCCGAGCACACCGCCGAGGCCCTCGCCCGCTGGGGGCTCGGCTACGTCGTCCTCACCAGCGTCGACCGCGATGACCTCGCCGACGGCGGCGCCCGCCACTTCGCCGAGACCATCCGCAAGATCAAGCACAAGAAGCCTACCCTCCTCGTCGAGGCCCTCACCGGCGACTTTGGCGGCGACCTCGACATGGTCAAGATTGTCGCCGAGAGCGGCCTCGACGTCTACGCCCACAACGTCGAGACCGTCGAGGCCCTGACCCCCTACGTCCGCGACCGCCGCGCTACTTTCCGCCAGAGCCTCAAAGTCCTCAAGCACGTCAAGGACGTCCGTGGCGACGGCGGCATCATCACCAAGACGAGCATCATGCTCGGGCTCGGCGAGCAGGAGCACGAGCTCATGGACGCCCTCACGGAGCTCCGCAAGGCCGGCGTCGACGTCGTCACCTTTGGCCAGTACATGCGTCCCACCAAGCGCCACCTCAAGGTCGAAAAGTACATCACCCCCGACGAGTTTGAGATGTGGCGCCAGCGCGCCCTCGACATGGGCTTCCTTTACGTCGCCAGCGGGCCGCTCGTCCGCTCGTCCTACAAGGCCGGCGAGGCTTTTATCGAAAACGTCCTCCGAAAGCGTGCCGGCGACAAGGCAGCCATCACGGCGCAGGCTGGCCTGGACCAGGCCGTCGCCATGGACGGACGTGCCGGACCATGATTTTTCTTGTCTTGTAATTATACCTATTCACATCAATATACTGGAGGGGCGTTTTTGCGTTTCATTGCATATTCTGGGATTCTTCGCTCTACCGTGTACTGGCACTAATCAGAGGCGCGAGATGGGTGGTAGAGCTGATATGGGAGATTTTGGCTTATTGGGCTTATTGGGGATATGGTGGATATTTTATTGAACAAGTGAGGGAACATAAGACGTGGCGTTGGGATTGCATTGTTACGTGTTTTTATATTACACCAATTATAGAGCCTTTTTTTTTTTGCCACATCGCTGGTCATGGTAAGAGCCACCGCCTTCAACCATTACCTGCATGAGTTTCGCAGGACCTTTAGCAATTGGCCTGCAGAAAAATCAAGAATCCTTCTATCCTCGCACCATGTCGCCTTGTCATGAATTCGTCAAGCTAAAAGTAGCTTGTGCTTGGTATCTCAAAAAACGCCCATAAAAACCAACAAAACCATTCAACATCTATCCAGCACCCGAGCGTACCGCAAGACGACGCCGAAACTGATGGCGCTTTTAGGTCTCGACAGAAGATGAAAACGAAGCAAGCTAGGGAAAATGTCAAAACACGCTGAAAGGCTTCCACGTCCACCGTCTCAGGTCGACTCCCACAGCCCCTGAAGGCCCATCAGCGCAATCGGCACCGCCTCGTCCGTCGCGATGACGCGGCTGCCCTGGTGCGGCAGCACGTCCACCCACTCGTCGAACAGCTCGCGCGTGCGCGGCCCGCGGATGTGCATCGCCGCCAAGCTCGGGTCCCTGTCCGCCGCGTGCTCCAGGCCGCGCGGGCCGCCGAAGACGACCACCAGGTGGCGGAAAGACGGCGCGGCGACGCTGTCTGCCTGCTGCTGCTGCTGCTGCTGGGCCTCCCCGCCGCGCCGATGATGATGGTGGCCGTGTGATTGCCGCCCCTGCTGTTGTTGCCGGCGTTGTTGACGCCCCGCCAGGGCCTGCGACAGCGGCGCGCCGCGCTCGGACGTGCCGACGCTCAGGTCGTAGCCGCCTTCGCGCGGACACTCGGTGAAGACGGCGGACAGCCCCGCGGCGCGACGCACCGCGTAGCCCCAGTAGTACCCGCCTCTCGTGCGCGGCGCCTCCGGGTGGACGCACACCGGCGGGCTGCCCTGCTGCTGCTGGTCGTCGAGCTGCAGCGTGACGCGCGTGTTGGGGGGTATCGTCTCCGCGACGCGGACGATGCCGCCGATGCCCGTGTCGACCAGCGAGCCCCCCTCGCCGAGCATCTCCTCCTCCTCGACGGTCACGCCCTCGGCGTAGGGCAGCCAGGGCGCCTTGGCGCGCGGGTGGTGCGGCGCGTCGAGCGCGGGCAGCAGCGCGGTGTGCCGCAGGTTGGCGTGCAGCGGGAACAGCCGGCGGCGCATGAACGGCGGGCAGTCGAGGAAGGAGAGCACCTGCGCGACGAAGTGGCACGGGTCCGAGTCGCCCGTGTACGCGGCCTCCACGCCCGATCCGTTGAGCAGCGTCAGGGTCTGTGAAGGCGAGGGCCCCTCGTCGTTGAAGACGACGACCTCGTCGACGCAGAAGATGGTGAGGGTCCGGGCGAGGCGGGCGACGGTGGCGAGGCGCTGCTCGGCTGTCGGGAGGCTGAGAGAGGAGTCAGCGATGGAGGAGGGGCGAGGGGAGAGAGAGAGGGAAGGGAGCGCACTGTTTGATGATGCTGCCTGGAATGGCGACGGAAACGGTCCAGGAGCGGCCGCCGCGGGTGGGCGTGAAGCTCTTGGCCAGCTTGCCCGTGGAGAGAGGCAGGGTGACGCCGCCGCCCTCTGCGACGCGGCGCCTCTTGAGCTCGGCCGCCGCCGATTGCAGGCCGCCGCTACCGTTGGCGGCAAAGGCTTCCGAGAAGCTGCGCGTCTTGGGATTCCCCTCGGCGTGCATGTCTTGTTTGGTGTGTGTGTGTGTGTGTGTGTGTGTTTCTTGTGGTGGAAAAGCGCGGTCGGAGGACGGATGTTGTGCGAGGAGGTGTGGGAAAAGCTTTTCTTGGCTATCTGAGACGAAACCGTTTCTTCTTAAGAGTGGGAGAGGGCGAGTCGGTGCATTATGTAGCTTGTCTCGTAGTCAGCAGCGGCGCGGACTGAGGAGCGGTGCGAGGTCGAGGCAACTTGGTTGACTTTTGAGTTGGATTTTTATTCCTTCTTTTTTTTTTCCTGAAGAGCTTTAAGTTTTGCTGGGGCTCCGCTAGCGGCGAGCGGGCGGGGGTGGAGCCCTCCGGCGCCGGGGCTAGTCGGCCTTCCCCCGGACCGTGTAATTCACTGATGCCTTAACATCGCGGGACGACTTGTTGGTGGCTATTGCATCAACATGGCTTCGTATTATACAAAGCAAGGTGCTGCCGTGAAAACACACCACATACTGTGCACTGCAAGAAATCTACGAGGTGTACTGCAAAGTGAGCTGCCCAACCTTAATTGAAGTAGCTGCCCACGCAACAATGCTAGCTAGCCCCCAGCCCCAGCCAAAACTTGTTCCACTGGCCGGCCATACTTGACGAGTACATGCCACAGTAACTTGATCTCTTGCAGTACATCCGCAAACGTACCGCGGTCCTCCCAGAGATCTGGTCTTTCCGTGAGCGACTGCACGGCCCGCCCCAGGCCCACCGCGTCCACCACGCCATGCTCGTTCGCCACACGCTTTGCCAGGGAAGGCATCGTCGGCCCGCAAAAGTCCAACGGCACCTCCTCCGCACGGAGCGCAAACCCGCCGTGATGCTGGATCGGAAAGCAGTACTTGGACGCCACGTCCTCGAGGTGCCGCCCGACGACGGGCGTGCCGTGGAACGCCGCGTCCACCACCGCCTCGACGTCGCGACCCAGCAGCACCTCCCCGTGGACCAGCACCGCGACGCGCGCGTGCGATCTGATGACGGCTTTGGTCTTTTAAAGGTCCGAGTCGGAGAGGTTGGACATGCGGAAGATGTGGGATAGGATGGACTGAGACTCGGGCCGGAGGGCGATGGCCTTGGCGCGGATGTGTTCGATTGCCCGCCGCTGGCAAGGCGCCAGGTCAGCGGGAGTGGTGTTCATCATGGAAGATGTTTTCTGTTTCTGCCAAGTTTAGCAAGAGTAGATGCTGTGATGAAGTTGGTCGAGCGGACGGCGCAACGAGTCACGTCGAGGACTCACTCGCCTTCCGCTCTAGCGTCTCCAGCTGCACATCAACGGCCATCTCAGCAGCCACCTTGAAACATTAATAGTAAATCGCAGAGACTTTCAAAGTTGCCATCCGTTAATTTCCACAAAATATTCATAGTTGTATTCGATTTCTTCATAGAGGCCAGGTAGTGGTATGCGCCGTCCCCGTCCTATGTACAGTCCGCGTCTTATAATCCCGCCCGCACACTGCATGCTATCCGCGTCTTATAAGCAGTCTACGCGCGTCTTTTATACAGTCGCCATGCACCTCATCACATTACTCCTCGCAACCCTCCATTGCGTCCCAAATCAACATCCAGGTGCCTTCCCTTGCTCCCCCAGCCGGAGCAACCACCGTCAGCGCCGCCCGTTATCCGTGTGCGGCCCGGTTCGCCGGGCCGCAGTTGGTAAGATGATAGGACCCCGCGTCGCCGCAATGGCCGACGCCGCCATTCTTGCACACAAACACGCACTTGCCCATGTTGGACTCGCAGCCGTTCGACGCGCGGATCGACATTGCGTTGCCGCGCGCGTTGACCTCGCGCGACACGTCCACCGTGCCGGCGCCCTCGGTGTTGAACTCGCCCCAGGTGTTGTACACCAGTCCGGCGCCGCTCAGCACCGTCGCGTGGTTGTTGAGCGCTGCAAAGCCGCTGACCACGCCGTCCGCCACCAAAACGACGACGCTGTCGCCCGCCTTGGGCAGGGAGGCGGTGATGTACGACCGGCGCGCGTTGACTCACATGGCTTGGTAGTCGCGGTCGTGGTCCCACGCCCAGAGCACGAGCGTTACGGGCACAGGCGACGGGTGCGTCGTCGCGCGGTTGGTGAACTTGAAGGTGTTGGGCCCGCCGGAGCCGATCCACGCCTTGCCGTTGGGGCGCAGGGAGTTAATACCCTGCCCGGCCATGCCGATCCGCGCCGTGTGCTCGCAGTCGGCCTTGTCGAGGTGCGGCTGCAGCTTGCCGCAGCCAAAGGCGGCGGCGGCAGCGGCGGCGTCCATGTTGTCAAGCATGCTGACGGAGGTGTCGGTCTCATTGGCCCTGGTTCGAGAGAAAGCGAATGAGTTCGAGATGGTCACCAAAATCAATGGTTGGTCCGGCCACTACATGTAGATGGGAAGCATGCCGGCCGTCGACAGGCCAGCCAAAGTGGAAGCGGCAGCCAAAATGGTAGGGAAGTGCATTCTGGACGAGATTTTGCAAATTTTTGCTCAAAGAACTTTAGTCCTTCAAGCTGATTTCAACATTGAGCAAGGTTATCGTCTCTTTATACGCAATTCTCCTCCAACTAGGCCTCGCTCCCAACACGAGGCTGACTGAACACCACAAGCATCGCAGGGCCCAACCCATGCTACGGGTATTTCCACTTCGAGTACTTCAAATTCGCCAACCTCAACCTCCACTTGATCTCACTCTGATGCCAGTCTGGACCAGTCACGAGGTTGTTTGGAGGAAGAGATGCCCAGTCTCGCTTAGACGCGTTGCGACGGGTACTGCGCCCTGGCTGCTTTGCTCTTTCGAGGAACCCCCGACCTATGGAATCCGGTGTCAAGTTTCCAATTCATCCAAAATGCGGCAAATCAAAAAAATACGCCAGCACTAGGCCTGGCTCGACGAGGAGCCCGACAAAGGCCTAGCGCGGTGGTCCCGTAGGAACGAGCACAGATCGAGATGAGGGTCGTAGCGAAGACACGTTCCTGAATCGATATGGGAATAACGGTGAAAATCATCTGCAGATCTGCCGAGCGTGAACCCAACCCAACAGGTTGTGGCTCTCCATCTCCAAATGTGCTGACTGTGGATGAGACCTGAGCACCCAAAGCCATGAAACCGTCGATTGTCGAAGTCTGTTGACCTGACAGGTGTGGACATGGCCTTATTTTCTGATGTCTCTCACACTGCTTATTGGTTCTCGTGTCTTCCTGAGAAGTTCAAGTAGGTACCTGGCGCTACACATGCAATCGCTGCCGCCATCAAAAGCCAAGTGGCTCCTTGCTCGCTGGATAAGCCCATTTTCTGCAGAATACTGGCAGAAGATTTAGAGGCTAATGCAGGAGCAAGCAAAGGTTAATCTTCAGACGGCCTGCTCGCTAGAGAAGCCCATTTTCTGTGCATAATAATGGCAGAAAATTGAGGCCAATGCAGGGGCGAGCGCAGGTAAGTCTTCCGACGGCGTGCTACCTTTGGCCACGGGTCTGGGTGGTGAACCAGTCAGCATGAGTGCCGGGCCCAAAATCTGACAACCCATACTGACTGTTCTTATTCAACGCCAAGATTCATTCAGGAAAAGGCCGAGGATGGTTGCACGCCAGGAAGTTCGACACCTCAACGGATAAAGAATGGGTACCCGTGACTAATAAACTGAAAGGTAAAGAGAGTCTCTGTGTGTGCCGGTCATTTTGCGCCTGTTCATTTCTTGTGCGAAAGTCCATCCGAAATCGAGGGCGCAAGCTGGATCTTCATTTCTATGTCTTCCGCTCGACGAGCCACTCATATGTGGCTATTTCGCATAAATTCTGCTGATCTCGCGATGCCGGGGCTGCGGCGGATGATGAGCAGTACCAATTCAAGTGGTGCTGCCGGCGATCATGCGCCAGCCTGACCCCAATGGGAAAACCGCTCTGCGCCGAAGGCGTGTGCAAGCAAGTCAACAGCGAGGTATGATGGCCAGATATGTCGGCAGCCGTATGCCCGACGGGGAATTGAACATGTCACGCTGAACATGCTGTGATCTGGCTTTCGAGGATGGACAAGCCCTCAGTTGCGAATGCGGCCGGCTTGCAGACTTTTCGTGCATGGTGTTATGGCAGCGAGAACCTTCGCAGAGATCCTGAGTGCTTGGACTTTCGCAATTCTCGCGCTGCGACGTAAGCCCAGCACTGGATAAGCCAAGACATGACGCTGCGGCTGCACGACTTCAGCCGTGTCTGTAGGCCCATCATTACCCAGCATGTTGGGGCCACGGGGTCGAAGATTTCGGCGCGGTCGCTGCACTGCCTCGACCGTATCTGCAGGACCATCATTACCCAGCATGTTGGGGCCACGGGGTCGAAGATTTCGGCGCGGTTGCTGCACTGCCTCGGCCGCATCGGCAGACCCATCATTATCCGGGACACACGGCCGTACGTTTTGACGGGGCGGTGACCCTACCAGAATGGTAGAGGTGCTGAGATCCGACCGCTCAGAAGGCGCGGCCTCGACAGTATCTACAGAACCATCATGACCCAGCTTCTTGTGGCCGCGGGGCCGTAGAATTCGACGCGGCGGTGTCCCTACCAGCGTGGTACAGGTGCTGAGATTCGATGGCTCAGAAGGTGCCATCTTGACCGCATTATCTGGCGTATTAGGGCCACGGAATCTTGGACTTCGACGTGGCGGTGTCCCTACCAGAATGGTACAGGTGCTGAGATCCGACGGCCCAGAGGCCGCCGCTTCCACAGCCATGTACTTGCCGGCCATTTGGCTTCCGGGGTCGTCAGAGAAGCAACGCTTTCTCTTGCTGTCCCCTTGCGGTTCCGGATTTGTCGAAATCATCTCCGTCTGAATGAGGAGCAGCTGCTGCTCCACCCACTCAATGAGGCACGGGTGCTTTTCGATATCCTCCTGCGATTGTCTATAGGAGCGAGTCTCTTCAAGAAACTTGCCATACCGAACCTGGCGCTCAAAAATGCGCTGGTAATCTGATTCTGCATCGTCGAGTCGCTTTCTGGCGGCCAAGCAAGTATGGGATGCTGCGCACGTTGCTGTGGTATGCGACTGGCAAGCGCTTTTAGCTTTGGCTCTGGCCGCGACGAGGGCTGCCGAGCTCATATTAATCTCAGCAAACAGGTGTGTGGCGCATGCATCAACTGAGATGAAGCCTTCGCCGGGACCTAGTATGCCCTGGTCCTGAAACATGGCGCATGCCCTGTTGTATTCAGGCTGCAAGCGCTTCAGACGTTCAAGGTAGTAATCATACCACCAATATTCGAAGCAGAGGTATTCTGCCCATGTTGTCAACGTGCCTTGTTGTCTGGGGTTCTCCTTGAGCTGCAGATTAGGCAGGAGATGTCCGTGTCGCGTTAGCCGAGCCTCGAAAGCCATCTTGTAGTCATCAAACCCATCGCAGTCGGGCTCGAGTTGGTGACGGCGCTGCCAGCGGCGTTTTCTTTGGCACTGTGCCCAACTCTTTTTGAAGTACGATGGATCCGAGTCCGACTCTGCCAGTTTCTCGAGATAGCCCCATTTCTCTAACAGCTCCCGTTGCTCTTGTACAAAAACCTCGAAAGCATCTTCGGGGTCATTGAGACCTCTGTTGTCCAGCTGCCAGTTGCGAAACTCTCTCCATCGCGCGAGTTGTATTTGAAAGATGTTGTTGACGGATTCGTAAAACTGAGTGCGAGGATGACCCCAATACGGCCGCAGCCTCTCTTTGTACGCATTCGGATTATCTAGGACCTGCGGTAGGTCATCAATGGAGTATAGCGGTCTGCCTCCATCATCGACAAGTCGGTGATAGGCATGGGTCCCGGAAACTGTTGCAGTGTCCTCGCCAACTTGCGTCTCGCTAAGAGCGTCTGCATTCTGCTCCGTCGTCACTTGCTCAAGAACCGTTGGCAATATTGCGTCTTTACTGTTGGACAGCTGGCAGACGCGGCGATTGAGGTAGTCAAGATCGAGGCTGTGCCCGAGGTCTTGCCTTGGGCGAGCAACCATTGATGCTTGGGCGGTTCTACACAAGCATGAGCAAGGTGGGGATGGCTTGGGTCTGAGTTTATGGTCGCGAACCGGACTTACGTCAAACGCTTGGCCAGTTGGCTTCTCTCCTCCGTTGATAGCTTGTCCCAACCTTCCAATTTGAGCCTGATACTGCCATCTACGTGGCGACTGCTCTCCATCCAGTCGCACAGCTCTCGATCGGCCAGGTGCGCAAGGTCGCTGACCGTCGCAGGAGCCGGAGTAAGACGACGCGCAGTGTCCCCCCCGAGTTGTAGAGTTGCAGTCGTGTGCATCATATCCAAGTGTCGTCCCAGGGCTTGCATTCTTTGTCAAAAAGTGCTACTTCTAAGGGATAAGGGAGATGGCAGATGGCGCTAACTTGTTGCTTTTAAGAAGGTATATACATGGGTACATCTCATCTGTCGGCACCGCGACTAACGCGATGTCACGTGCCCACCGGATAATGGCATTAGAGCAGTGTTAGTTGTCTGGATTGCATGGGTAGCCTGGATAAAATGATGGTTTGAATTGTGTCAGTGCTCTGGGACAATCTCGATCACTTTCGAGGATAGGTAATGAATTATCGTCAATGCCACTCCATCCTTTGGATGTGCAGCGGCTCCAGAGAGTATTTCTACTAACCCACTAACGTTAGTTGACACACTAGTTACTCGGTACGTAAATACAGGGATTAGTATCTGTATCTTAGTGTACTCAATTCGTATCTGAGGACAGAAATAGTACATATTATATTGAGAACACACGACGAAAACTTGCGTCCCTCAAAAAATTTCATCGTATCATTTGTTACCATCCCTGCGACTGACCGCTCTGGAGCCTCTGCACATCCAAACTATTGGAGAAGACACCCTGGTAGCTTGTACTCCGAACATTAGTTGATCTTGATCGTCCCTCTTTTCGTGTATGCACATGGATACCGACTAGGCAGGCCCCCATTCTTTTCAGAGTGGGTACCCGGCTGTAGCCGTTACACTGTGGCACGGCTGTGGCACGGCTGTGGCACGGCTGTGGCACGGCTGTGGCTGAGGAACCGACCGTTGTGAAGCATCGCAACCTTTACTTCTACATTACCAACCAATCGCATCGAGCCTACTTCCGCCCTGATCGTTATGCGTTTCAATCTTACAATTAATTGGAATATTAGACTATTGTACGAGGGCGAGAGCAAACTTGCTACCGTGTAGCGGTAGTGTTGGAACAGATGCAATGGAAGAGGTGGGAGTATCTTCATTCTAAAAACATGAGCGGCCTCGCCGCCAATCCCAGGAATACTCGTCACCTTCATCTTCTTTACTTGGGCAAATTTTTTCCATTTGATTTTAGCTATCTCTTTTTCCTTTGTTAACTTCCCTCTTCTGTGCGTAACGCAACTGCCCAAGATGGAAGACTTAGACCTCATTGCTCGCGTCTACGCTGTTGCACATCATACACAGTCCGCTACCGAGGCCATTATGAACAGCATTCACTATGTCAGCCCCGTTGAAGCGCCGCCGCCGGACGAAACGGAGTACAATTCTCGGGAGCCGACTCCGACACCAGATCCAAGGAAGTCTGACAAAACGCCACCTCCTGAAGACCCTTTCCTCGAGCTGCGATTTAGTAAAGTCCCGAGGTCGTCCCACGGTTTCCTATTTGGGCGTCACCCTAACTGTGACGTGGTCCTACCAAATAGGACCGGTTTCAGCCATTACCAGTGCAGTATCACCTTCGATGCGGAGGGACGGCTCATTGTTAAGGACCTGCAGTCGACATTGGGGACCATCGTCAAATACAACGATAAAGCAAATTCCCGCCGCAGTGGCTTTCGCTGGATAATTAGCGGCTGCAAAACTGCGCTTCACGACAAGGTCATTGTGATTGAGATCGATGATACAGTCTGCTTCCGCATCGTTGTTCCTCAACACAGCATCGAATCGCCGGTCTATGTCTCCAAAGTCGACCGCTGGTGCGCTGGTCAACAGACAACGCAAGACCTGTTCCAGGCCATTGACCTGAGGATTCGTCCCGATACCCAGTGTCCCACCGGTGCCCACACACCTTGCACCGACCCCATCTTTCTCTCCGAAGAGGTTGGTAAAGGAGGACATGGCGTCGTAACGTATCAATGGAACGTCAGTGACGGATTTGAATTCGTTGTCAAGGAACCGCTTCGTCCCCGCCACTTCAACAAAGAAGCATGGAAGAACGAAGCCCGCATCATGAACTTGATCTCGGGCCGTTCACCGGTAGGTGCCCTATGTACTTACGATTGACAACTGTTTTCTAATGATCCAATAGTATATCGTCACATTCTTTGGCGCAAACTTTGAGCCGTTTCCTCGAATTGCCCTGGAGTATCTTCCCGGTGGCTCTTTGGAAGATAAGAGCGGGTTTTCTACAAAGGAGCGCGGAATGATTCTCAGCCAATGCCTTGAAGGGTTGTCATTCTTGCATGAGCACAACCCCGTCATTGTACACCGAGACATCAAGCCTGGCAATATTCTCATTAAAAGCCGCGACGAACATGGTATCCAAGTCAAGCTCGGCGACTTTGGCCTATCCAAAGACCATGATATCATGTCCACCATGTGCGGCACCCACGGCTATCTTGCACCCGAGGTTTACAAGAATAACCAGTATTCCAAGACTGGTGGGCTTGAAGAGCGAAGCTACACGGCAGCTGTGGACATTTGGTCTCTTGGAGTTGTCTTGTGTGGCTTGGAGTGGCCTCTCCCCGAATGGGACAGAAAGTACGAAGGCCTTGGCATGTACTGGGGTGAGCTGGTCCGGGAAACGTTCCTGGGAGCCCTTGACCAAAAATTCGATGCGCTCGGAGAGTTTGTACTGAACAAGATGTTGTCTGTGCAACCTAACCTGCGACCTGGGGCTGGCCAATGTCTAGAGGAGGTATCGCTCGTGATTCAGAACGACACTGCGGCCCTCCCCTTCACGGGATCCGGGTCATCGAAGCAGACAACCAGTCGGCATGCCTCTTGTGGTGGTCTTCTCACTGTTGTGCCGGGGCAAACGCTACTTGACACAGACTGGACTCCGAGCACGGCGCTTGAGAGGGCGGCAGGCAATCCCGGACGAACCCCCAACGCCCATCCACAGCGCGCTGCCCGGCGTAGGGTGGATAGAGTGTCTCATATCAGCATACGGGACCTCTTCTTCGACAAAGCCGGGCTGGTACGCATGATTGTCAATCGACAAGAGGTATCCATGAGAATGCCGGGCTTCCAAATAAGTGCCTCTGAACTCTTCCGCGTGGTTCAACTGGACAAAACTTACAGGGACAACTTTGTTCGAAAATTGAAACAGCGCCAGGCCATTGAGTGGGAAGCCTCCAAGAGACAGAGCTGGGTGAACTTTCGAGAGGGTGTGTTTCTCTGCCAAGCGCTGGGTATTGAGGGGGAGCTCTACCCCTTGCTTTCGCTCCCTGGTCTCGATTTTCCACCGCGAGAACGGAACTACCTGCTCAATGACACCGATGGCTTCAAGGTCCTGCAATGGAACGGCAACGATATCCCGTACAAGCCTGGTGAGCGGATTGTGGGCATCACGGCGCTTTCCAAGCTCGTCAACGGAGCGCGGAATAGAGTGCGTCAATTTCTTCGGGCAAGACCCGAAATCAAGAGAACGACAGTCCGCAGAGGTGCTGTAATTTTCTATGGCACATATGTCTCTTACGAAGATGCCATGACTGTTTGCAGCCGTTTCAACCTCGACGCGGCGCCAGTGGAGCACTTGATGAATTCGCCGTCTCCAGAGCAAGTGCCCTCAGGAGCAGTGCCGTCTCTAGCCGGACCAGTTCGCAAGGTTGCCCTCCTCGAGGATGCACAGCCAGGTGGCTTGACACGAGATGAGGTAAGAAGCGCTCTGGCAAGTCTCCCGCGCCTCGCGCAAGACCAAGATACGGCCACCAAGCAGTGCAGCTTCTTCACCGAGGCTAGCTATTCGAATGGATCCTATCTGGCACCGGCGTGTCAGTCACACCTGCAGCTTCGCGACCCAGTTCGTTCAGTAGAGGACCTTGGGGAGGCGGCAGAAGCCTCGGCAAACTACGACATTGGGGGCTATGACTCCGATTCTGGGTTTGCCGAGTTCCTAAACAAGCATTGACTGCTGTTTCCAGGGATAAGTATCATGGGCCTTGAAGGTATATAGCGGATACCTGAGATGTTCGGTCTTGTGGGCCGTCAATACAGGGTGGTGAATGTACTGACCTGGGTTGTTACAAAAAGAGGGACACTAGATATAACAGATATACTAGCAATAGTGTAGACACTGGAGGCAATAGAGATGATGAAAACTTGACGAGGTTTCCATTTTCGTACTGGTGTAAGATACAGAGGCGTCCAGGATCTTTAAACCTTTAATGATTTGGCGCTCATCAATGAAGCTCTTGTGGCCGATGGGACTCATGAAAAGGCCCAAGACAATGCAAGGGAGCACAGCAACAAGGGACTAGTAATGATTAGGGACGCGCTGTTGTGATTTTTTATCGTGGGCGTTTGTATGACGGCAGGGTATACACAGTAGGTTTTCTGTGCCTGCGGTCCAGATCTTGAGCTCATGCAGTGGAAGGCTGGTGCGGTCGTCTTTGCTCAAAGGAGGTCTCAAATGACGCTCTCAAAAAGCTTGAAGAGAGTTTGAATGTGGGAAAACATATTGAACTTGATGACGCGCATTCAGGCCGAGGTTCATCAGAGTGGAAAGTGGCAATAGCGTGTGTATACACACTTACACGACAGGTGCTTGTTAGTACTGCCCGCGAAGCGCCACTATGATCTGGACACCCCTGAAACGTGGGTTTTCGAAGATGTGTGTCCTTATCCACCTCCAAGACCAGCTCGGGAGAAATCAAAGCAGCTTAGGTGAGTGGCTCAGGCTTGATCGGAGGGGCTCCGGTGATGGCTCAGGACACAATTTGGCTGGTGGCTCAGTGAGGCTCAGGTAAGAGCAGCGCTGCTCAGGTTCCTCTCTTGGAAAGGAAATTGGGGCAGTCAGTATTCTGGTGTTGTTTAATCTGCAAGCAGTCGTTGTTCACCCTTCGCGTCCCCTGAACAGCCATTGTTGCCTATCAATTCCATAGATAGCGCCAAGTTCAGCTAGCCAGAGCTTGAAGTAGTGGTTACAAGGGGACACATATGTTTCCTGCCAGCATTTATCGCACCTTAAAGTGTTCTTTCTACATTTTCAAAATATTATTGATTAATATCTCATCCCTAGCTTGCATTTTCAGAGAAAAATTCCTGCCAGCACGGCATATAGGCGACACAAAATGTCAAACACCAACATAAACGCGCTTCTCATAAAGCGCGCAAAGAACAACAAAAATGCTGCAGCAGCGGCCTCAAACGATGGCTGCCGAATCTGCGTCGCCCCCTTGACATGGAAGTTTGCAACCAGGGCAGTGATTTGTTCGCCATATGAGCATCGAAATGCGGCTCGCCGGGCCTCAGCTTGAGCGACAGCTTCAGCCTCTTGCTGCTTCAGACGTGCAATCTGCACAGCCGCAAAGTTATGGGCTGTTGCAATGCTTTCCTTAACATCCGTCTCATCCTCTTTCAGCTTCAAAATATACTTGGTGACCTCCTCTCTTAAGCTCTTCATAGAAGCTAGACGGCCCTCGTTCTTGAGCAAGATCAGCAGACTCTCGCCATCTCTCAGCATAGCCCACAAGTCCTTAGCTTTCAAGTACTCTCGATGTACAGCAGCATGCCTGATGTTTTCCATAGCTCTTAGGACTTTGCCTGCAGTTACGCCCCTAGGCAGCCTTGCGACCCCGGGCAGGGGCTTTTGATACTTGCCCAGCGCCCTTGCAATCAGGTTGAGCTCTGTGGCCTCCGCACAGGTCCAGTCATTTTTTTCCAGGACAGCTGGCATCTTGGCTCTGGCAAACTCAAAGCAAGCAGCTTCTAGCTCAAGCGGGGACCGTTGTGAGCAAATGATGCTGAGCGGAAAGTGGCACTCTGGTCTCGGCGGATAGGTGTATCTCTTTGTCAGACGATGGAGAATCGCAAGGTGCGGCATCAGGGTTGTCTTCAGCACCTTGTATGGCGGCATCAGGGCTGTCTTCAGCACCCTGTATGGCGGCATCAGGGCTGCCTTCAACACCTCCTTCAACACCTTGGATGGCGGCCTGAAAATATTGTTGTGCAATTGTTCTGGAGGAGAAAACAGCCTTCTCATGGAGTATCAAAGCTGTTTTCTTAACACCGAGCAGACCATATACTTGGATGACATCGGCAAGCCCAGGCTCCGTAGCGTGATCCTGTATGCGGGCTTTGAGCGTCGTTTTGCTGGTACCGCCAGGTATCTCATTGAGTACGACGCACAGGGCATCATAGACGGCCTTCTCGGCGTTTTGGTTCGATTGGGACATCGTTGAAGTTCGATGCTGCGCTACGCTAAGTAGTTGTTCACGGAACGGAAAAGCAAGAAGACAAGTCTTTATAAAGAAACCACTGTCCGTTTTCATTAACATCAAGGCGGCTTGTACTGTGTTTGCCGCAAACGGAACCAGCTGCTTGGAGTGTTTATGGAAAACCATCATGGCTCGTTTCTATAAGCACAATGGCCAAGATTGGCCGCTCTGATTGTCACTTAGAAGCATGAGAAAAAAGTAGTAAATTTCGGCAAAGCTCAAGATGATGTACCGAACGGAGTTGACTCCTCTACACTACATAGATAGGCTAGGCTGTTTACTTTTAATATGAGGTCGCCCTCCCTACTGACGGATCAGGCGCCATACGTAAGACCGCTTCGAAGCATGAGATATGGAAAAGCAACCCGTTATATCGAACGAAGCAAAACGGCAAAGTATGCATGACGTGAATTTCATGCACAATATCTACGTTGTGGCCTTGCGGCACGTTGGAATACGGGTGAAAGTAACAGCTAGATCCGACCGCGCGATGGCCTAAAAACGGCCACTAATACCGCCTGATCCGCCTGATTGTAGCGTTACAGCTGCTTTGTTGTCGAGTGGGTTAGCTTTTTAATACAATCTACATCTACACATCTACATACATACATACCTATGTACCTGCCTTCTGTGTCTTTGTGGAGCCAAGATTTACAGTGCAACCTACAGTACATCGAAGATACTTCTGGCAGCCTTCCGTCTGGCTATTTCTGGCATGGTAGGCTGTATGCGAAGACAAGACGCAATAGACCGCCGTCAACAGCGGCGCGAAATTGACCGCAGATCGAGGGAGGGATTAGAGTAGAGATGGCTGGAGGGAAGGCAGCCGATTCCTTGTCAGTGCACGTAAGCTTTGAATTCACAAAGTATAAATTTCATGCTTCATTTTCATTGATTTAAATTGGCCTTCTTTCTTTCTTTTTTTCTTCATAAAAAAAAAGAAAAGGATCGAGGGCCAATTTATACATAGCTATATCATGAATCAGCTTAGTATTATTAAGAGCCATTGCGAAGATGATTGAGGGTGGCAGAATATCTGACCGCCTGCCTGATTTAGAGGGCCTCCCCAGGCTGCACTATTCATCAGCAACCGTGTCAGGACATGGGCCTCGTCATTTCATCCTGCTATCAACATTATCATCTGCACCTTTTCATTTTCTCTTAAAAAAAACTTTCACACAAAATGGGCGCCACACAGCATATCGAGGACCAGGTGGAGTGGGACATGGTACTCGAGAAGACGCAGGTCGTCGTCGTTGACTGTATGGCACACGCCCAATCCTAGTTGACGACAAACCCCGTCAATGTACTTCAGACAGCAAGGCTAACCCTCGCCACCGATAGTCTACGCGGACTGGTGCGGTCCCTGCAAGATGATTGGCCCTCACTTCGAGCGCCTGGCCGACGAGTACGCCAAGCCCAAGAAGATGGCCTTTGTCAAGGTCAACACGGAGAAAGGCAGCATCGGTCAGATGTACGGCGTGCGCAGCCTTCCCACGTTCAAGGTGCTGCACAAGGGCGTCGTCGTCGAGACCATCACCGGCGCGAACCCGGCGGCGCTGGCCGGCGCCATCGTCAAGGCCAGTAAGCTCGTGCAGGGCGGCAGCGGCTCGGAGGTCTTTGGCAACCGCGGCCAGACGCTCGGAGGTAGCGGCGTCAGCGGCGGCGCCTCCGCCCTTGGCAACGTGACGTTTGATCTCGTCTCGATCATCAACCATATCATCACTATTCTCGGACTATACTTGGTGTCGTTCTTCTCGGTACGTAAAAGGCCTGGATGGACGCTACGCGGATGGGGGACCGCGCCGATTGCTAACTGCAGTGTGTAAACAGAGCGACGCGTACAGGTCAGCCAAGAATTCGTCCTTTAATATTGAAAAAAAGAAGAGCAACGCCCCTGCGGCAGGTGCAAATGTCTCACGACCTGCTGCGGCTGCACCTCCCAAGCCAAAGACTTTCAAAACACTGGCAGATTTAAGCTCAGAGTAAAGTGTACACGTTAGACACATAGAATATAGTTATTGACTTGGCGATTACAATACCAGCGATCCAGCGGCCAAGAGCCTCCGCTTTCTATGATTCCTAAACGGACGCAGCTGTTCAAGTTGTTTGCTCGAGAAAATGCATGTCTTCTTGGACTGATTCTATGCGGGCTGGCAGCTAAAAGTAACGAGAAAGTTGCGAAAAGGAAGTGCAGACATATTGTTCAGCCTAGGAGCTACATTGCTACAGCACTGGTGACAGCGAGGGCTATTGCACCGACACCCTGCCTGATCGCTGGTGCCGTATCCAGCCTCACCCAGGTTGAGCAGCCGCTGTGCGCTGCGTTATACTCGGCCGCCTTGTAGATCCCGAAACTGAGAACTAGCCCTGGCGTCACCCTGCACTGCCCGCCCCTCGACGTTGAAGCAGGTGAAACTTACGGGGATGGAGCTCGTGGCGAGGGTGATGGTGTTGCTGATGTCATTGGCGCCGAAAGAATCTCCGTGGCTGTCTGTGAAGAGGGCAATTGTAAGGTTTCCGTTGCTTTTGGAAGCTGTGTAAGCGGAGTTGAGAAGGCTGCTTTGCATTATGATTTGGCCTGACCTTGCATCCGGTGCAGTGACTGCCTGCGCCAGGGACGCCGCCGCCAAGACGAGAGAAATGAAGGCTGCGGTCGTGACTTCGTGGTTTATCTTGAGCTTCAATCATGTAAGTTCTTTGCACAGCTCGCGGCTGGCGGGGGAAGGGACGGATGTCAAGATCAGGCGGCACAAGGCTACCGATCTTCCCTTAAGGTCTTATGACGAACCATTTTTATTGCCGTCGTAGCGATAAGACGCGTTCACTAGGTACTGCGCCAAAACGTCATTAATTCCTGCTGTCTCTGCTTTTTGATAGCAATTTGTGGTGATCCTTGATAGCTACTCTACCACCCGTTTGGGTGGTGATGCAATCAGGTGCCACCAACGAGCATCATGGGACAAGGAAACACATTCCTGATCTAATCAAGGCCGATCATTGTAACACTCTCATCCTAGCCTTATTCCCTTCTAAGATAAGGCTCTTGTCTCTGTCAGGCCATCGAACGGCTGACAATGAGCAGGGCCAGCGGGTTGGAGCAGCTCTAGTGGGGGCGGATCCGCTGTAGCCATTTACGGGGCAGCCACTGTAATTGGACGACTGTGATAGGCTTTTTTTTTTCACTTTTATAGGGGCCTAGCAGTAAATTTATCCTTTACAACCACGCGACGCCGCGACGCAAAAATCTGGAGGAGCTTCTTGTCTGAGCCCGCCCTTCATCTACAGCAAACAGGCAGGGAGAGAGGCATGTTTTCTCTCGCCGGCTTACGGAATGTCTGTCCGAGATGCTACAGGGCGTCTGTAGCGGCTTCGCGACAACACAAAGCCGACTGTCGCGGAATCGCACGAATACCAAGAGTGCGCCAACAAACTGCGACGCTTTCATTGAGCCGAAAAGCCTCTACAGCTCGTCAGTTTTCGACTTCGCGACGCTTACGAGACGGAGGGGCGATCAGAGAGGCGGAACAAACCCCCGAGGATATTGAGCAAGTCGTGCGCGAAGCCAAACAGCGATTTCGAGACACATTGCCAAAGGGGTATTTGACCGAGGAGGAGTATCGACTTTACGAGAGATTATACGGCCCACCTCTGCGAGAGACGACGCCCGAAGATGTTGGCATCCCAGAGCACTCCGATATGGGAGGCGCGCGCGGCCACCCAGATGGCCAAGGAGTACTGCTTCGAGAGCTGGACGGGGGCGAATTCGAACAAGTTCGCTACGAGAGGGCAACACAATCGGCGGAGGATGGCGAGAGCGCCGACAATGCCGTAGTTGCGAAAGAGCCCGGATACATCGACATTGTTGCGCGAAGCGAACGAGAGCGCGTCGCCCTCGAGCAGCTGCAGAATGAATTCGAAACTACCGTACGGGTCGAAGAGGAAGCAGCGTATGAGCGTGAACATCCCGAGGAAGACGACGACCTTCTCAGTGGTAGGGACGAAGAGACCTCATGGGCGACAGAATACTACCCAACCCAACAGCCAACGTCAACCGGAGAAGCTCGCCGCTTCCACCCTTACACGTTGGAAGGCCGGTTTCACGACAGCCCTGTGGAGATTTTGCTCCCACAGGAGCGCCTGGTAAAGCCTCTGCAGACGCTGCTCGGAAGAACACACTTGGATCACGTCAAGACTGCAGCAGAGTCTGCATTTGGAGGTAGGGGCCTGCCAACATCTCCTGTGACACCATTTAGCCTACGAAACGGGCACATGGGTGGAATTGGTCTACCTCCGGACACAAAACACATGACGGAAATCGAGGCAGACGCTTTCCTGGCCGCCTATCTACCAGGAGCGTATTCCAGCAGCATGGCAACGCTTCGAGAAGTACGAAAACGAATTGGCGGTGACTGGATCCAATCGCGGTTGAAGAATGACGGACCAGGCTTAAGTGTACTGGATGCGGGTGCAGGAGGCGCAGGCCTTGTCGCTTGGGAACAAATCTTGCAAGCGGAGTGGGATCTCCTTGCAGAGAAGGGGGAAGTCGAGGGCGACAAGATACCTGGCAAGAAGACAGTTGTTGTGAGCTCGGATCGACTCCGCGGGCGCCTCAAGACGTTTTTGCACAACACCACCTTTCTTCCGCGGTTGCCCGACTACTTGCACTCTGGCACGATGAAGAGTGCCGAGCATCTGGATTCCGGAGGCGAACCGCAAAAGCGCAAGAGTTATGACATTATCATTGCGTCACACTTATTTTTGAAAGAGAAGCAAGATCACTACCGGCAAGCCATCCTGAACAACCTCTGGACGCTGCTGAACCCAGACGGCGGCGTGCTCATTGTCACGGAAAAGGCTCACCCGCGCGGCTTCGAAGCTGTCGCGCACGTACGAGATACGCTTTTGAAGCAATTTCTGCTGCCTCAATCCGGCGAGAACCCAATGAATGCAAAGGACTTTAACCCAGGATACCATCGGGAGCTCGAGGCAGGCCGAATCCTTGCGCCGTGCACCAACCACGGCACATGCCCGATGTATCCGGAACCAGGCAAGAGCAGAGGACGGAAAGATTTCTGCCACTTTAGCCAGCGGTTCGTAAGACCCGGCTTCTACAGCAAGCTGCTAGGCAGCGAGTCGCATAACCAGGGCGAAGTCGAGTTCAGCTACGTGGCCATCCAGAAGGGCGTTCAAAAGGGCGAAGCGCAGGACGGCAAGGAGCTCACCGAGGAGGCATTTGCCGGGTACGAAGGCGCCGAGGAGGTGCCGGACATGTGGTCGCTGCCGCGCATCATCCTGCCACCGATCAAGCGCAAGGGCCACGTGACGCTGGACGCGTGCACGCCCGAGGGCCGGCTGGAGCGGTGGACGGTGCCCAAGAGCTTCAGCCGGGTGGCGTACCACGACGCGCGCAAGTCGCGCTGGGGCGACCTGTGGGCGCTGGGAGCCAAGACGCGGGTGCCGCGCGGGGCGCGCACCGGTCGCGGGGCGGGCACGGAGAAGCAGCGGGCGATTGAGGCCAAGCGGGCAGAGCGCGAGGCGGCGCGGGAGGGGCTGGGTACGGACTGGCAGATCAAGACGAGGCCGGGACGGGGCAACAGCCGCCAGAGGAGGCGCGAGGATCTTATTAGGCAGATCATGCAAGATCAGATCGACGAGGAGGACGGTGAGATTGATCGGGAGGTGGACGAGGAGCTGGCGGAGCTGGACCGTGAGGTGGAGGCTGAGCGCCGGTTCAAGGACTAATAACAAGATGACCAGGCGGCTTCGGAGAGCACCGTGCGGTGGCATATGTACCATATCAGGGCCCGCGACGCAGGATGATGCGTTTGCAAATGCCTATCTGTATAATACTGTTATCTAGCGGTGGGAGACGTGCGGGGGCGGGGCCATGTATCAACAGCTGCGTGTATAATAAACTTGTACGATAGGGACATTACGGGAGCACGGGGAAGAATCAAAGATAAAGACGAGGCGTTGTGTAGATATGGAGGTTTTTAACTCTAGATATGGAGGTTTCAACATTTGCATCTCCGCGTATCTACAATGCCCCCCATGTTTGCTATTGGATGTTGGAATTGACGCTACTGTGATTGGATAGCGATAAAAACAACAAGCCGCCCCACAAGGCGCAATGGCGTCAACTGGGGCTCAGAATTGGTGATGCAGCCAGCATGGATCCTGGGGGGGGCCGGACCGGACGAGGCGAGCTGCCCATGACTGTGTGCGTCGGGCGCTCGGCTGTAATTTTTTTTTTCATTCTCTTCTCACAGCTTTATTTTCTTTCCTTGCAATTTTTAAGATTTCTTCGATATTCAATCGCATTGAATTAATAGCTGAATGCGGGGTCTGGTCTAGAAATCACCACCAAAACTTTATCCCCCCAAAATAGCGATCCCCAAGACGGGCAATTACACCTACCCAAGTCCAGCCAGCTCCCACCAGCCCGACGACCCGAACCGGAGCTCACCTCTTCTTTTTCCCTCCTTTGGCCTTTCTTCTCCCTCTTCTTCCCCTCATTCTCCTTTTTATCTTTTTATCCATACACAGCAAATACCATGGATGGGCAACAATCGTCACCACAATCCAACGTCCTCCTCGCTGGCCTCTGCTGCCGCGACAATGTGCACCTCGTCGTCGGCACCAACCCTCTCGCCGCCGCCCGCTGCGCGCAGTCCCTCGCGGCTGGCGCGCGCCCGATCCTCGTGGCCCCCGCGACCGCGGCCGAGGACATGCACTACAACCTGCAGGCCAAGATTGACGACGGCAGCGTCAAGTGGGAGCGCAAGCCGCTCGAGGATGCGGACCTGTTCCGCCTCGGCCGGGACGAGGTCGACAACGTGGTCGACGCCGTCTTCATAACCACCGGCAACCGCGAGACCAGTACGTTCAGTCGTGGTCTCCTTTTACCACTGGGAAGGGAATTTCGCTAACAGTTCTGTATAGACGCCCACTTCGCTGCCCTCTGCCGTCGCAACCGCATCCCCGTCAACGTCGTCGACGCCCCGGACCTCTGCACCCTCACGCTGCTGTCCACGCACGTCGACGGCCCGCTCCAGATCGGCGTCACCACCAACGGTCGCGGCTGCAAGCTGGCCTCGCGCATCCGCCGCGAGATCGCCGCCTCGCTGCCCGCCCACCTCGGCGCCGCCACCGCCCGCCTCGGCGACGCCCGCCGGCGCGTCATCCAGCAAGACCGCTGCGAAACGACGCCCACCGGCGACGACGACGACTCGACCGGCCAGAGCGCCGCGTTCAACAAACTCGTCACCCCGCAGGACGCCGAGGACGCCAAGACCCGGCGCATGCGCTGGCTGAGCCAGGTCTGCGAGTACTGGCCGCTGAGCCGGCTGGCCGCCGTCACCGACGAGGACGTCGCCCGGCTGCTGACCAGCTACCCCGGCGCCACCACCGACCCTTCCTTTTCTTCCTCCCCCCCCGGCGGCGACGACGACAACGCACCGAAAAGGCTCGGCCGGCTCATCCTCGCCGGTAGCGGGCCCGGCCACCCAGACCTCCTCACGCGCGCCACCCACCGCGCCATCCTCGCCGCCGACCTCGTCCTCGCCGACAAGCTGGTCCCCGCCGGCGTGCTCGCCCTGATCCCGCGGCGCACGCCCGTGCGCATCGCCCGCAAGTTCCCCGGCAACGCCGACGCCGCGCAGGAGGAGCTCCTCGCCGCCGCCCACGCCGGCGTGCTCGCCGGCCAGACCGTCCTGCGCCTCAAGCAGGGGGACCCCTTCCTGTACGGCCGCGGCGGCGAGGAGGTCGCCTGGTTCCGCGCGCGCCGGCTCGGTCACCTCGTCGCCGTGCTGCCGGGGGTCACCAGCGCGCTCTCCGCGCCGCTCTTCGCCGGCGTGCCCCCGACCCAGCGCGACGTCGCCGACCAGGTCCTCGTCTGCACCGGCACGGGCAAGAAGGGCGCGGCGCCGGCGCCGCCAGAGTTCGTCGCCTCGCGCACCGTGGTCTTTTTGATGGCGCTGCATCGCATCACAGCGCTCGTAGGGGAACTCACAACCACCACTGAGCAGGAGCAGGGCAAGGCGGCGGCGGAGGCGGCGGCGCAGAACCGGACGCTGTGGCCGTTGACGACGTCGTGCGCGGTCGTGGAGCGCGCGAGCTGCCCGGATCAGCGCGTCATCCGCACCACGCTGGCGCATGTGGCGGAAGCTATCGAGGCGGAGGGCAGCCGACCTCCGGGACTGCTGGTTGTCGGCGCCGCATGCGAGGCTCTCGAGGGCCCGCTGCCGAGGGGCCGCGCGTGGCTCGTCGAGGAGGGCTTCCGTGGGCTAGATGGACTCGACGGCTTGGAAGCCATGGTCGCCGCAGGGTTGGAAGGTGGTGTCGCCACGGCGTGAGAAGTGCCTTTCTCAAGGACCGACAAGTCAGACAACAATTGTGACGGAGTGAGAGGACTTTTTTTTCGAGCGCCGTGACCTTGGTGGGCGGCTTTGATATCGAGTCATGTTGCATTTATACAGCGATGGGGCTGGCCGGCGTTTTAGGATTGCATATATACACATAGACACCATCGTACATAGAATTTACGCGTTTCAGGCTCGAATCACGTCTTTGTCCTTGCACAACTGTTCAAGTCAGAAAGATGTGTTATTCATCACATTGTGATGCCACGCTGCGCCCGTTATCTGTGCAAAGTCTATGCAGCACCATCCCAGTGGTCCGCTCTGTTGGTACATCGCCAAGTACAAGGCCCTTTTACTTCTATGCTACGCACTTTTCCCCAAAAAGATCGTCAAGTATATACAGATAGAAAAGAGAGTGGGCAGTTGTCTAGCCCGGTAGATGCAATAGAGACCTGGTCCGTTATAAAAGAATAAAAGGGTATAAGAAAAAGGAAAACGAAAATGCGCGCTCATGTCCAGTCATCACCATGTGAAGCTCTCCTCCACAAAATCGATAACGCTGTGTCCTTGCACGGCGCGTACAGCAGAACGTACGTCATCTGCAAGAGCACCTGGCCCGCAGACCGTCACACACATGGCGCCAACTTGCTCTTGCACTTCTTTGACGAGCAGCAGACGCACATTTGGACGGCCTGGGAACATCTTGACGGTCGAGCTCGAGCTGACAACGTCGCGAGGATTTTGTGGGCGTGTGACAAATATTTGGATGCGAAGAATGTCCTTGCGATTCGGAATGCGAAGAATCGTATCCATGTATGGTCGGACCCATTCGAGAGAGTCGTATTCTCGAATAATCCAGACGAGCGTCAGCTTGCGTGTGGCGACCGTGCCGGCGTTGTAGCCTTCTAGAAGATGTCGGAGGTAGGATATTTGGTGTGTGATGCCGGTCGAGCCAGCAAAGAGCACGCAGTGTCCATACGAGTCGAGACAGTGATGGCCAGCATACGGCCCCTCCAGGACGGCCTTGATGCGGATGCCACGGACAGACCTGCTTGCCCGATCGAAAAGCTTTCGTGTCACTCCAGTGTGGGCGCCAATGACAAAGCACACGTTTGTATAGGCGTTGGCCCTGTCGACGGCATTGAGAGGTTCCTTCTCGGCGGAAACGGGTAGGGAATGGGTTGTTTCGTGCTCAACCCAGGCAACCGAGAAGGGGTGGCTTTCCCAAGAGTTGATGCCCCAGAAGCGGAGATAGGCGTGGGTACCAGGCTCAATGTCCATATATCGTGGCAGGCGAACGGTGACTCTTGTGACGTCACAAGGCATGGCCTCACAAAGAGCGTCAGTGAAGCCCTTGTCAGACCAGTTTGCGTACGTGAGACGGACGACGCGGGCCAGGCGGTCAAGCAGCCAGAGCATGACGACAGCGATGATCCAGGGCAGCTGCGGCAGGTATCCTCCCTCCACAGAAGAGCTGGCGCAGTGTATCCATGTGCAGACAAATGAGACGAGCGCAAGAATGATGTGGAGATTGAGAAATGTCTCGTAGAATGCGTGGCGGAAAGGAGAGACGCTGAGGAGGAGGAGAAGAACAAGAGCAGCAGTCCCAACGGTGCCAGAGCCGATAAACAAGGAGGTGACGATCCTGTTCTGCACGTTGCGCCAGCCGCCGTCAGCCACAGCGACGATAGCCCAAGCAGTGACGTGGATCAAGGTATCGATGACGACGATTCGGCCCATCCATCTGTGCAGAAGGTTATATGTATCGAAGCTGATCTTGAGCATGGAGATTAGCGGGTTGTTGCGGCCGGCGAAGATGATGAGAGGGACCATGTTGACGACGGCAAGGACGCCGGCTCGACCTCGCAGTTCGGCACAGAACGCCCACTTATTTTCGTTGCGCCAGTTAAGGACAAACATGTAGGCCAAGTTGCTGCCGAGATATACGATGATAATAAACATGTGGAGTCGGGAGGGCAGGGTGCCAACGTTGATGGCGGAGGAAAGTCGAAACTCGCGGTTATGGCGCTTCTTCCAGAGAGGCGCATAGATGAGGTTCTTCTTGAGACTGGGCATCCAGCTCCATTGGGAAACTTTCCAGTAAGTTTGCTTTTCTCGAGGTACAGACATGGCAGAGACCTGGCGCAGCTTTGCCCAGAGAATCTCCATGAGCCGGATGGTGAGAATGATGAGGCCGAGGCCGCCCAAGGTTAGCCAGAGGGCATCCTTAAAAACCATGTTCATGGGCTGGTTGACTCCATTTAGTGAGTTGTAATAGGGTTCTATTGTCGAACTGGGTTGCTCTACCTCTTCATTTGTGCGCATGTTGAAGGTGTGTGTTGTTGGTGTAGACGCCACACCGGCGAACCGGCGAGGGTCGACGTCCATGTCGAATTCCGAAAATGACAGGGAGGAGGGAGGGAGGGTCGGCGCGAGAAGAGGTAAAAGAAAATCCGGCAGAAGAAGTGACGAGTGAACCAAGAGTCAAGTGAGAGTCGAGCAGTATAGGCCTCCAACTCAGGGAGGCCGATTGAATACTGAGGAGCCGTAGATGGACGAGAAGGAAGAATGGAAAAGGCCAGTGACGAGAAAGAAAGGTCCGAGAGGCTAGCATAAAAAGGATTATGCGGCAGATACAAAGAAATGCCGGTGGGCAGGGGGTGTGTTGTTGCGAGGCGAGCGTCCTTGGCGACAGGCGGCGTGTGAGAAGCGAGGCCTCTACTAGTAGTGATAGAGGCTAAGAAAGAAGAGGAATGCGCCAACACTCCACAACGGGGGCTAGCGAGTGAATCTAGGCAGCACAGGAGCGGTAGTGGCGAAATGGACGATTTATTTCCTTTTCAGGAGCTGTCTTGCAGTGCCGAGGATGATGTGATGTATTCGTCGCGTGTACCAGGTGTAGAAGGTATAAATAAAGAGGCGGGAAGCAAAATGACAGATTCGAGAAGATAGCGGGAGAAGTAGTGCCGGATAGGTAGTGCAGAGTGAAGTAAAAATAAAGAAAGTGCGTCAGTAGTTAAAATATAGGGCGGCCTTGCAAGAGTCTGTTGTGTCGTGCAGTGACGCAGACGGCGGTTGGATGCAGGACAAGGGCGGCACGTTTCAAGAGGAGGTGCAGATGCAGAACAATGCTGGTTTTTTTTATCGTTTTTTTGGCGTCGTTCAGTTGCGGGGGTTTCAGAAACGATGAGAAACAAGACCGACGCAGAGAGTCGATCAACCAGAGCAAACGAGTGGCAGGCGAAAGAGTGGACGACAGGCGAGGAGCGGAGGAGGACCAACGACAAAAGGCCAACGGCAAACGGCAAACGGCAAACGGCAAACGGCAAAACGAAAGATGGGGAGGCGAAACGAAGGGTCGTCGTATCGACAAAGGGAGAAAGAAGGGGGTTGGTCTGAAAGGAGACGTCAGATTCCCTTGGCTTCCCAGGTCGAAGTGAATCAGAGTTGAAAGCCGACAGACGGACGACTGGGCAATGACGATCGTCCGAGGGGTGGGTTGAAGTTGGATGCGACGTAGGGGCACGCTAACTTTAGCAGCGGGGTGCTAGGACGAGATGGAGGATGAAGAGGGAGAGAGGAGAGAGAGGAGAGAGAGGAGAGAGGAGAGAAAAAATAGGGCTGGGGCTTGAAGCAAAGGCGGTGGACGAATATATGTTGGAAGAAAAAGAGAGGTCGAGGAAAGGAGTGGACGAGCGAGTCGAGCGAAAAAGACGACAACTTTGCGGTCGGTTGGACAAGATCAGGTCAGATTTGGTCAGGATAGGTCGGTAAGAGAGGCGAGGGAGCATTCCATGGAGTGGTTTGAGTGGTCTAGGAGGAGGCTTGGGGGCTGGTTTACACTAACTGTACCTGTGGCCTCCGCCTTCCGTTACTGGTCAGCACCTCGCAGTGCCCAGTTGCCAGTCCAGGGGTTGTGGATCCACAAAACGCTGTGCCTGGCTTGGGCGCAGGGGATAACAGCGGGTATACCCACGGCCAGTCCCACCCCGACGACGAATGTGCTGTTCCTGTTGATGATACAGCACTGGCAGTTTACGGAGGATTTGTATCTGATGTTTCCCATCAACGAGCCGAATCCGTCTGACAGACTTGACATGTCCAAGCTGGATGAAGCCCTTAAAATTCAAGCTACACCAACTAACCCCGAATCTACTCCCATCTTAGATAACTCCCGCAAGTATGGCCCTTCACTCCGATACGAGGTACCTTTGCCACGCAGCAATCATCACCACGTAAAAGGTACCCGCTGGGCCGCAGCGCCCCCAGCCAAATTGCCCTTTCCTTGGCACAGCAGATTGGCTGCGGAGAATCATAATCTTCGACTTGCCTGCGTTGCCTTTCCACCAAACCTCAGTTCATCATCCAACACCTGCAAAGTCGCATTCCCGCCTCACGGCCCGTTTCCCTCTTTCGTCCCATCTCCTCACCAGTGGCCACACCCGACACATCCAGGCAACGGCTGGTTGCATCCGGACATCATCAACGCGCTGTCCTCCCCCTCCTCTCGGACCTCCAGCAAGCCTCTTGTCCATTTCTCCCTCCACCACTCACAAGGCATGACTTTCAACATCAACCACTGCTCGCCCAGAAAGGCTTGTATCCTGAAACCCGCCACAGCGGAGCGCTATACTGCAGGGGCTCAGGCTTATGGGTTGGAGGGAGGGGTCGCACTGCATACGCGATCGTGTAGTGGCTTGCATTGCCTCGCCTTTGCTTTGCTCGCCTCCTGCAACTTCAGCCAACCAGCGTGCGCGTGAACCATCTTCCCTGCTAACCCTGTCTGCTTCTAGTCGACGCCCACCACTCCTTGTCCAGCAAACAATTGCTCTGTCACCGCCACAAAGTACAAGTCCAATCGTTCCTTCGCTTCTGCACCTCTTCTCTGCATATTCTCTCACCCGATCTGACACCTCCTCGCCTGGTGACCGACCACACCTTCAACAAAACACGTCTAGCCGCCCAGTCGCGCCCGAGTCCCGCCTACACGTGAATGTTTCAATTCGCGCTCGTCCAGTGCCCGGGCATCTGCCCATCTACAGATAACTACTGTTTATAAAGCACTCAGCACGGCCACAGACACCAACGTCTCGGACCCCTCCATGCCGTCTCTGCCGGCTCTGCCGAATGCTCATCGCAACATTACAAGACCGCTTGCGTGGCGCCCAGAAGGATAAATTCTTATTACTTACTCACCAGCCACCAGTCTGACAGTTCATTTACAAAGGACCGCCAAGCAGCCACACCAGTCGTACACGCAGCATGCTGTCGAAATTTTAGTTAATTGCCTCTAGTTATGCCACGCCGGCCACGTACTGGTATTCATCCCGTCTCCATTGCCATCCACACCAATATCCGCCCTGCTGGTTTTACGCCCGCTATTATTACTCAATCTGCAACAGTATCCACGTTGCACAAGAAAGCCTCGGGAAAGGTAAGCAAATTTGTATCAGCAGAAACGCCATGCATGCTGCAATTATCAGCCGTTTGCGTCGCCATGCTACGTTTCACTCGCCCAAGAACGGATACTTCTGGCCAAACTATCAACAAATGAGACAGCCAAACTCTTTACAAGTCAATACGCGGAACCGCTAAATATAACCCGGCGAGTCGTGGCCAAGGGTTGCACCAGAGTCGTTGTATTCGTCAGGGAAGTCGGGGAAATAACTACCCATGCAGGTACGGAGTAGCCTCCAGTGCATCCAAAATGGCATCTGTCACACCAAAATCTTCCTAGATGCAATCATCCGACCGCTATAAACGACCGAGGGAAACAGTCTCCACCGGCGAACAATGGCAAGAATGGTTCAACGACGTCTTCTTCATTCCAGTTGATGACTGGAAATCAGCCGTCGTCAGATACACCAGCTGCGGTGCAAGACTGCGTTGCGATAATAATAACACTTAGTTGCACACAGCACCTGCCACTCAATAGCTCGGCCTGGTAGGGAATAGTCCGCAATAATATCATGTCATATGTCACGCACTTCAAATGATCTCACGGTGCCGCCAACATCGGTGCCACGACTCACTCAAAATGTCCGGCGGTAAATGCTACTGGTAAGCTTAAAAATAATGCCAACTCGTACCAAGGGAGCCGTCCAAGGGTGTTGGTCACCCTTGACCAACCCAACCAGCGCATAGAACCGACCGCGACCTAGCTCAAGTACCTCAAGCTACACAAAAAAAGGTGTCGTTTCCTTCTGCTTGAGTTCTTGTTGCTTCTCTGCTCCGTCATTCATTTGCGCATCGGCAACTTCGTTCTAAGTGTCATGCAGAGCATGGTCTCATCCAACAATCGTGTACCAGAAGAGCTTTGGTGATTTTTCCCGCTTGCACCACGGCACGGCAACCCTTTGTCGACGAACCGTGCACCAAAGCTATAGTATCCTTATAGGCTTTTTTTATAGGATTCCCCTTTGTTGTTCTTCTTTTCTTGAGTCTACTGCAAGAAATACGTTATCGGTGGACGTCACAAACACGCGCGTTCACTATGCTGTCAGTGTATCTCCACAGCACGACGGTATTATATATTTATTCAAAATTCAATAGAATATTTAAGAAATATATATTCCTGTCGAAGATGGTTTCTTGAATAAATTTCAATTCCGTTCCAGATTGTTGTGCTTTCATCATTTATTGATTCAACCTAAAATCATGCCTCAGGCATCAACGCTGTTCCACTCCGACAACTGATCGCGCAAGCTCTCCTCTGAGCCGAACTGATCCGGCCGCCTCTTCAAGATCCGTCCCGCCCGCCGCCCTTCGCCATTGAACAACACATCATGGGGTCCAGCACGTCAAAACCCGAGCAATCGGGCTATCAGTGGAAAGCGTACGTACCGGTCGACTGGAATCCCCCCTTCCCTCCGTCAAACCCTGCGGCAGCTACCACCAATCTCTTCAATGCAAGCTAACCGCTATCTAAAAAAAACAGCTCAGGCACGCCTGGCGTTTCCATGCCCGTCCTCGACTCTCTGCAGTCCAGTCCCGAGGTACGATACCGCTCACCATCGACCGAATTCCATCACCGCTGCCGTCGATTCCCAGAACCAAACTAACCGCCCTGTGTGACAGACTGACGCCTCACGTGCCAAGCTGCTCGAGCAGCAGGTCCACGCCCGCGTCGCCGAGGAGCTCAAGAAGCTGCAGAAGCGCGAGGCCGAAGCCCTCGCCGCCGCCCACGACAAAATCGCCTCCGCCGCCCCCTCTTCCGACGACGCCACCACCACCAACCGGTTCACCGTCGGCAAGGAGGTCGACGCCCTCCGCAAGAAGCTCGAGGAGCGCAAGCAGGTCCGCGCGCTGCCCGAGGAGGTGGAGCGCGCGCGCGGCAGGGTCGTCGAGTGCCTGCGCGTCAACGACCGCCGGCCGCTGGACTGCTGGCAGGAGGTGGAGGACTTCAAGGCCGAGGTGCAGAAGCTGGAGCGGTCGTGGGTCGACAAGGTGGTGTCGTGAGTTGCGGATGAAGGGGGGATATAATCATTTGATGGATTCATGGGGGAGGACAGGTACCTTGAGCCTTGTTGCTGCACACGCTGGCTCCGCGCCTGCTCGGGGCATTGCTATTTTGTGTACATTACGATTATCGGGAGCGGCAAAAGCTGTATAGACAAAAAAAGACATGCGCAAACAACAGCTGGGTGATGTCCGCATAGTGGCCGCATATCATTTTGGACTGTTTTGATTGGTTTTGCTCGATTTAGTCTGTTATTGACCCTGTCAGGTCTATATCCATCCCTACATCCTCCTCCGTGCTGCCTCTCTCCGCCTGCACCGCCGCCTTCCGGCGCAACCCCTCCGCGCGCATCCTCTCCCTCCTTGCCGCCGCGTCCTCCCACACGCCGCCGCCTTCCGAGCTCGTTCGCGGCTCCGCAGCCTCGCGGAACGCCTCCTCGAAGCGCCGTATCCGCCGCGCATTCTCCGCGAACCGCTCCTGCGCGACGGCCATGAGCGTGTCGAGATAGCCCGGCGGCACGAGCAGCCGCTGTCCGTCGCCGCTGGCGTAGCCTACGAGAGACTCGAAGCCCAGGCCCATGGAGCGGACGGCGACCATGGGCGTGGCGGTCGCGGTCGGCTCGCCGCTCGCGGGGGAGAGGCTGACGGCGCCGGATTCGCGGAAGCCGGCGTGGAGGGCGCATCGTAGGAGGAGCTGCGCGTGGGCATGAGACGCCGTGAGGACATGTAGGATCTTGTTCTCCTTTGTCAGCCTTGGACAGGGGTTGCGACTTAACATTTGCAGTGCGTGCGTGATGTAGGTAGTGTCTGCGTCGGTTCTCACTCACCATTGGCTCAAACTTGAAGTGAATCAGTCTACGCTCCGAATCACCGCCAACACCAAACCCGCCCGTAGCATCCAGCACCGCCGCATCACCGTGCTCCCCCGAAAGTCCCAGCTCCTTGACCCAGTCCACCACGACGCCCTGTCCGACCAGCGGGTGCGGATCGTGCGAGACGTACAGCCACGTCCCGCCGCCGCCCTTGCCCCCCGGGCCAGCCACCGTCCCCAGCTCACCGTCCGCCGCCGCCGCTGCCGCCGTTTTGCGGCCCTCGACAAAGACGCTCACGCGACCCGCGCAGCTGCTTGTCGTCACGAAGCCCGCGGCGGCATTGACGTTGTCTAGCAGCGGCCGGATGCCCGCGTCGACGGTGCCTTTGGGGGAGGCGTCTGAGTACTCGGCGTCGGGCACGGCGAGCTGGGCGAGGATCTTGCTCCTGCGGGCCTCGAAGGCTGGTCCCGGCGGCGGTAGCGCGGGTGGTCCGGCCATTGTGTCTGCGTGTGTGTGTGTTATCTAGTAGATGTGAGTGGCTCGATTATTTCCTTTTCATATTAGATGTGATGTTGGCCGAATGATGAATGTTAGTGCGTGAGTGAAACCATCGAGGAAGAATTTTGAGTGGGGTTCAGCACCAAGTATGTCATGATGAGAAAACACGACACGTCCTACTTAATGCATTACCGATAGACGTCTCAATACATTAGAATGCAAGAAAATACAAGAAACAGAACCATACCCCCTCTGTCGTTTACACCGATTTCTTCCGCTTCATGCGGGGTGTGAATGCACATCGTCCCGTGCTACCCTTGAGTGCTTCAGTGTTAGTGATTCACTGCTCGTTGCCGTCGTGACAAACAAACAAACATTTTAGACCTGATACTCAAGGCTATTTATTGAATGCTATATATACATACATCCTATCATCTATCTATTTCATAAAAACAATATCGATTTTATTGCATCCAACGCCATACCCAGTCTACCGCACACGACCGTCACACTCAACCAGCTATCTCTCGGTCCAGCAGCATATCCCACGTCGGCTTTGGCAACCGATGCTGCGTCTCCCTTAGATAGTCCTCGTTGTATCTGTCAGCGGCCATCTTCTCCGCGACGTACCACCGCGCCGTCTGCTCGATGCGATGCCAGTCTAGCACGGCCGTTCCGACGATGCGGTCCTTGCGCTTGCGGCCCATGCCGGCTAGACGGGCCAGCACCTGCGACGCCCACACCTGCGAGTTGTAGCCCACGCGCAGCGCTGCGGCGAGGGGGTTATCCTCGCCCTCCTCCGGGGCGCGCGGCCGCGGCGTCTCGCGCAGGAGCCGCTCGAGGCGGTCCTCGTCCTCAATCTTGGCGATGAGGATGCGCGCGTACATGCGCGCCGGGCACTTGATGCTGGGCAGCGCGTCCTCGGCGTACCGCCAGCGGAAGCTACGACCGCCGCCGCCGCTGCTGCCCTCGGGATGTTCGCTCGTGGCCGGGACCGGCGAACGGTCGATGTAGTATCGCACGCCGGGGTTGATGACGGTGTCCTCGTGCTTTGGCCCGATGAGGAAACCCCAGCTGAAGCTGCTCACTCACGCTTGATTAGGTTTGCCATACTCGGAGAGAAAAAAGAGAAACTAATTATCCACAGAGAACCGAGAATCAGGGCAGCAGTTACCTTTCCTTGTCGTCGGGGGCGTCGTCGTCTGGGTACACAGTCACATATAGGCGATTCTTATTTGGCACGACGTATAAGTGAGTCTTGTTGGACGCCATGCTGGCTGGGTGACGGATTGGAATGTAGTTGCCATTTTCAGAGTAAAGTGTCTTTGATTCTTATATTTTCAGAGTTCAAAATAGGACTATTCATTGTTACGCACAGTTGTTCTACAGTTTCAATTTTGTTGGAGCGCAGTGTTGCGCAGAGCCATGCTGTACGCCGTGAGGCTATCCAGAGGAGGGTTGAAGAGAGTATTGACCAGCGGCAGCATAACGCTATAGCATCGCAAGAATACATACATTTTGGCCTTCAAGTTCTTATGTAAAATAACGTTTACGTAAATACTTAACTATGTACATTATCTGCACGATCAAGTCCCTTGCCAAATCCCATCAATATTCGGGGCTACATAGAGGTCATGCAACTGCGGGGTCATGTGGTCGCTGGCCAATCCAGTACGGCCCTGTCCGACGTCAACTCCCACTTCTGCGACGTCCTCGCCTCATTCTTGTCACGATGCACAACACACGAGTGAGTTTGCTAATTTTTGCTTATTCGTATCTAAGAATGGTCTAACTAATGCAGATGAATCACCTAGTCTCCTTGCCGGAGTAGCGGCCACCTTTTTGTTGTGCGACGACCATCTCGGCGGGTGACTGGCCGAAAAGGAAAAAAAAGCATCACCAAACGCCAATCCATGATGAATCGAAATGAAATCGGCCGCAGCCGCATCAATACCCATGCTGTGCAACCAATGAAACACCAAAAAAACAAAGCCTCGAAATATCGCCAAAGAATACCGCAAAATGCTCTCCATCATCAAGTTCATTACATCACCGCTTTTTGCTTTCCCCACGGACCTTGCCCGGCCCGGCTGGCCGACAGCCTCGCACGAGCCTAGACGGAAATCTGCTGGCTGCCCTCCATGTCCTTGAGGAACTGGGCGTAGCGCGACTTCTTGTTGTGGATGCCGCACTCGGTCTTGGCCTGGCCCTTCCAGCGGCCGGCGCGCTCGTCCTCGCCCTCCCCCACAGGGACGGTCGAGTGCCAGTCGCCGACCGACTTGTACCCGCGGTCGAGCAGGGCGTTGTACGGCACGTCGTTGTCCTTGATGTACTGGCTGACCTCGGCGAAGCTCCACGCGGCCAGCGGGTTGATCTTGACGACGCCGCGCTCGTCGTCGAGCTCGATGATGGGGATGGCGCCGCGGGCCGCGCCCTGCGAGCGGCGGCGGCCGCTCAGCACCGCGGCGACGCCGAGCGTGTCGTACGCGCGCTGCAGCGGCTCGACCTTGACGATGTAGTCGTACATGTCGCCGGCGGCGTGGTAGAAGCGCTCGCCGTAGGTGGCCTCGAGCTCGGCGGCCGTCTCGGCGCCGTCGGGCTTGAAGACGTGCACGGGCACGTTGGGGTACCGCACACGCACCCGGTCGACCAGCTCGTACGTCTCGTCAAAGTGGTATAGCGTGTCGAGGAAGATGAGGTCGACGGTGGGCGAGCTCGGGCTCTCGGCCTGGATCTTGGACAGCATGTCCATGGTGGCGAGGCCGGTCAGGCCGAACGCGGTCGACTGGTACAGGTTGGGGAACATGATCTTGCAGAAGCGGAGGATGTCCATGGGGTGCATCGTCTCCATCTGGTCGTTGAGGTACTCGATATGGGACTTGCTGAGCGAGATGAGGGGCGACGACGCGGCCGGCTTGACCGGGACCTCGCCGTCCTGGCCGGAGACGTATCCCGATTCAATGTCGTGGTTGTCCATCTTGTCCTCGTGGAAGGACTGGGGCGAGCTCTGCGTCATGATGAAGGATAGGAATATGACAACGACCAAGGAAAGGATGGGTTCGGAGTATCGAGCCACGACGTCTCTTGTTGTGCGTGGATTTGATGTTTGTGTGGGCGGATGTGATGTAAGATTGCCAGGGGTGAGTCTTGGGCTTGTTTTATAGAGGCAGAAGTGGCTTTGCTAATCTTGATGCTGGCAGGTTGATTTCAGGACCAGGTTTATAATCAGAGAATGTGTGATCACCGTTATGAATGAGAAGTAAGAGGAAGAGGAGGAGGAGGAGGAGGTTTACGGAATGCAAGGCTTGTATGAAGCCATGGGATGGGGGGACAGTGCCCTGACTAATTGAGCAACAGGAGTGGGCTGTTTCAACGCCCTTTTTCCTTCCATTGCGTCTTTTCCCACAGGCCGCCCGTTTGACGTGCAACGAGCTGTGCCCGGAAACGCCCATACTATGAGCCTGGCGAAACCGTCTGAGTTTTTGCGTGGTGATGGGGACTGATCACGACATCGACGCCATTGCTTCCGCGATGCGAAGCGTGCAATGTGATTGGCCAGCGAGGAGCCGGCAAGGGCCGTCGGCAAGTACTGTCTACTTTTGCCTCACGCTATCAAAGCCAACAACATCATGTCTCAGCGACTTGATGGGGCTTTTAGCTCAGTTTTTACTGGAGCCCCCCGGCCCGGCCAAGGGCTGTGTGCTTGTGTTGCCTTTTTGAGCCACGCATTGAGATTAGAAATGCTCTTTGGAATCGAGCTCGTCATTGCCCCTTGCCTCGGGTGGATGATGAAATGATTTCGTTCTCCCCGCGTCCGAGGTCGATCGCCTTGTCAGCGCTGAAAAGAGGGCACACAATCACGCACAGAAGTGTCTCGCATGGTCGTCGGCAGCGGCAGCCCTGCCAGTGTGAGCTGACAGCCCGCCCGACGAGCCGCAGCTCAGCATTCACTGCTGCGTCGACGTTGAGCAGCCGTTTGAGCACGAGTCGATGGCAAGGAAGAAAGGCGGGATGGCATGATGGCGTTTTTTCCCTGAAATACTCTCTCTGGTGCGGTGGGTGGCGTTGATGGTGGGTGGTGGGCTGTAGAGGGCCTTGCGGAGGGAACGGACAACGAACCAGCGAACAACAAGGTGAACCACTTTTGCGTTAATAATGGTGGCTCGCTCGCTCGCTCGCACTCGTCAACATGCGTTATTAGCAGATTTCAAGGCGGGGGCGGGCCTGTGATTCTTGCCTCTGGGGGAGGCACGCAGGGATCGGGCCCTCGCTCATGTGGCACGCATCACCGCGCAATGCTCGGGATGTCGACTCTCAGTCGACAAATGATCAGGCCGCTCCCTTCAATTTTCTGACTGTAGAGCGTAAACACGCGTAGATGTTCTATATTGATCCGTTTACTCGGCTCTTGAAACCAATGCGGCATCGCTGCTACGCCGGGCAATGAGGCTGGCATCGACAACCTCAGTCTCAGGCTGCCCTTGCTGGCACAAGTCACTGATGACTACTCCGGTCTTCTTGCCATCACACTGTAGGGGCGAAAAGAAATCTTGGGTTTAACAAATTTTATTGAGTATGAAAAGTTTAGAGTACACTTGGCCATTGTGCCATCACATCGCTGAGGTTAGGTCTTCCGACTCAGTTGCCTGCCTTCCGCAACTTTCCGACAAGACCAAAACCTTCCAACCAAGACCAAAAAATTCCTAGCAAGACCAAGACTTTCCCTACCAAGAGAAAGAATTTCCTAGCAAGACTAACATTTCCAATCTGTAAAATTCCTCCGCTATATTCCAACTCTGTAGCATCCTCGTGTTGAATTTGGACCACTACTCCTGCTTTCCCTTGCTACCGCGACGGTTCTTCTTGACCCGCACACGCTTGCTCTTGACCGGCTTTGCCGCAACAGCAGGGGCCATGATCTCTTCGTAGACAGGCGTGTTTGGAGTGAGCCCTCGGGTAGAATAGTTGTACTCGTCCATGCACATGCGGTCAAAGCAGTTGATGAGACTGAGCTCCGGGCTTCGTCTCCGGCTGCCGCGATGAGACTGCTTCCCGCACTCAGCCCCTTCATCGAAACGAGCTGCTCGTGCCGCTCTCTGCTTCTCGCAGGCATCCTTGCTCAGAGGCATGTTGTAGAGTTTAAAAGAAATGAGCTGTCCATGGAAAGTATCGAGGTCGAGACGTCCGTCGCTGGCAAGGATATCATCGCGAGGGCGCGTCCAGCAAATGCCTCGCGCTTTGAAGGTGTTGTGGTCTTGGACCATTACATGGTTCCTGACCTCGGCGTATACATCTTCTTCACAGTCCTCGACGACACCCTCTTGCAGGCTGGTGAGGTTTTCGGGGAAAGGAGGCGGGTATGCGCCAGGAGCGCCAGGCGCGGCCTCTTGCTTGAGCCAGGGCGCCAACTGCACGCGATGAGACCAGCCAGCCAATGACGACAAGCACTTGCCATCAAAAAGCTCGACCCAGAAGTCTCCGGGCTCGTCATCGGGGTCCAAATTGCCACCATGCAAACCGAAATGCGTCAATTCTAGTTCACCCAGACCCTCCAAGTACTGATGTGACTGGACAAGCTGAGCGGCATCCATGCTGTCGAAGACCTCAGTGGTCAAGTACTGCCATGGGATGCCCAGATTTTCGAGCTCAGGCATCTCCAGCAGTGCCCTCCACATCGCCTTCACGCACTTCTGTTTGTACGGGAACACGCCACTGGGGCGGTCCCTGCCGTCGGGGAACTTGCTGCGCAGGCAGACGCGGTAGTCCTGCCAGCCGACGAGCCCTCGAAAAGTCTGGACGCTCACCGAGCGGATCAGCCCGCGGCTGCCTGGCGTCGTGACGGCTATGCAGGCGGCGAACTCGGTGGCGTCGAAGAAGCAAAAGGTGGTCTTGGACCAGAGGAGGGGCCGGGCCACCCAGAAGATGTGGCGGTTGACAGCCAAAAGGTTCACGCCGCGACGCTTGGCGCACTTGCAGGCGGTCCAGGTCTCGGCGAGGCTGAAGCCCTTGGGGGCGTCGTAGGGACCGCAGTGGAGGGCGTACTCGGCGTCGACGAAGACGCGCTGCGACATGAAGGGCGGCTGGGCCATGACGTTGGTTCGAGTAGGGCGGAAGCGGCACCCGTTGCGGTGCTGACGATCCCAGAGTATGGGTTCGTCAAGGACACGCTTGAAGATCATGATTTGCAGCTCGAGAGGGAGGTCAAGGAGGCCGGTTGGCTTCTTGGCCGCCGGCTTCGGCATGTTTCGAGACTTGATGAGCTTCGTAGACGCCATTGATACTGAGTGTAGGAGATCGAGAGTGGGTTGGTTGTTATTGGGATCGAGTATCGAGGATCGAAGTTGAGTGAGACGAAGTGTTTCGATTGACTGGATGCCAAGTATAATAGTGAGAACGAGTGTAAATGGGACTTAGTTGTGTCTTAGCCAAGATCGATGAAGAAGTAAGTGGTTGTCAGACGGTTGAACAAGAGATGAAGGAGAGGGGGGAGATTTTTTTGGGAGGAGGAGAGCAGGGTGTTTTATAGAGAGCAAGGCTGCATTTAGGTTATCATACCGAACTCTACTTACACCAACAAGCTTTGCAAAATATTTATTCATGTGTGTTGGTCGCGTACTCACAATGGCCGCGGCATGGCGTGGTGCGGAACTAGCAGGTAGTTTCGGAGTGAGAGTCTCAAATTAAGGTCTGGAGCGTTAAACTGCTACAATAAGCGCAAGTTTACAGTTCAGAATTGCGAAATTTCCATTTTCGGCACGATAGCGTGTCATTTAAGTCCGAGAGATCTGTCAAGAGCACAGCTTTAGGGAGAGTGTAGAGTTTGGAAAGTCAATATATGTACGTTACGGCAAGGTGATGACGACGGGAGAATGTTACAGCTGACGAAAGAAGAGATTCTTTATTTTTCAAAAGGCAAATGTATGTATTTTACAGTAAGGTGATGACGCCAGGTAATACTGCAGCTAACACTACGCATTAAGCTCTGGAAAAAAGGGATTCTTATTTTTAGAAAAGCAGATGTATGTATTTTACGGTAAGGCGATGATGACGGGGGAATGCTACAACAGACGCTAAGAATTATGCTCTGGACAGAAGAGATTCCATTTTTCAAAAACAGCAGAATGAAAACTTTGCTTGGGGCTCGCGTGTTGGTTTGGGCGGCGAGTGTATGACATAGAGGAACAGCAAGTTGGATGAGCACAGGGAGGGAGCGTGGACGCCTTGTTAAGATACAAGTCAGGAATTTGTCACCAGATATTTATGAAGCCTGGGCCTATCGCGCCAAACATCAGCATCTCAATTTGTTGCTGGGTCTGATGTCGTTGGATCAAAGAGCCTACCGGCGTCGTGGTAGTTGGAGCCACGGCTTGGCCCGATTAGGGTCGCCGGGCAGGCTCACGCCGATTACTACGGAGTAGTGGCAGATACTTTCTCGGACCTAGTATTATTTTTTCCTAGTAGTATTATTAGTACGGCGCGGAAAGGAGGTCGCGCCCGCTCTAACGAAGCAAGGCATGATGCATTGGCTTCCAAGATCAGAGCCAGGTAGCCAGCCCGTGCCAGATTGAGAGGAGTACGCTGGGTGCTTGTATGCCCTCGCCTTACTTCTTACCAGATAAGAGGTAATGACCCTGTGTTGTGTCTGCCATCTACAATCTGTTCAGTCCTCTCCACACATAGGGGTTAACAAGTTATACTTCTCCGCACTTGTCATGCCCCCATTGATTAGAAACAGCCCGTGCAGGAATAATGATTCTGGTAGTATGTAGATTTGAATCCATGCCGTCTTGATTGGCGTTTGTGGTGTTGCATTGCATTTGTAGTGGGCATTAGGGGAAGATGGGATGATGGATTCCAGGGTACTACCTAGTAGTTATAGTGTTTGTTGGCTGCTGCTTCACTGATCGATCGGATGCCTAATAATGGCCGCTGCATATTGTTTGGCGGGGCGCTGTGAGAAGGGAAAAAAGTGCGTCATATGCCAGCCTCGCACATTTTGCCATTTCTTGCTGTCGTGCACCTCCTTGCCTACCTCTTTTGTGCAAGAGGTTTAATTATTTGTTTAATATTTACAAAAAATCAAATTCACCTCGCCAATTGACCCTGCGCAAAACCCGCAGCCCAACTGCCGCCGCCAAGACGCACTGCATCGCCGATTTCTTCCCTCTCGCAAATGCCCAGTGGGGCCCTACCCTTCTTTCCAACGGGCGAGACCTCTGAATACCCTCGTCTCCCCCTCTTCCCTAAACCCCTCTTCTTTCCTCTTTTTGTGATTCCTCAGGAGCAGCCTTTTCAAGATTAATAAAAGATTCTTCAACTTAATAAAAGAAGAGAGTAACAAAGAGCAAAAAGAAAACAAGACATACATGCAAAACATGGCCGAGCCGACCAGCCCGCAAAAGCCGGCTACTGCCAGGCCCCAACTCACCAGCGCCATGCGCAGCAGCTCGTACCTCAGCGACCACCAGCAGTACCGCCGCGCCAGCCCGCGCGTCCCTGACGTCGCCGCTCACCATGGCATCGACACCGTCCTCGAGAGCTCCAAGGGCCCCGGCCGACCGTCCGTCACGGCGCTGCCCTTTCGCGGCGTGCCCTCTGACGACGCGCCTCCCACCATTGTCGAGAGCGGCATCGACCACACCTACGCCCACCACAACTGTGCGCCGCCCGCTGGCCGCCAGACCGACCGCCTCGTCGTGACGCTCTTCTACAAGGGCAGTCGCAACAACGCGACGGAAGGCCAGGCCACCTGCACCAACACCGCCACGGCCGCCCCCCTCGACGGCAGCACCGACTCGCTGCCCGCCAACATGGCGCCGACCGCCAGCCTCGACGCCTTCCCCCTCGAGCCGCCGACGCAGGAGCCAGAGCACCTCGACCACCTGTACGGCTCGTACGTGTCGCCGCTGTGCATCGCCTCCTTCCTGCACCTCATGTCCGGCTTCCCGCTGCCCGACAACGGCGACGGCGCCGACGAGCCGCACTCGGCGCACCGCTGCCTCGACGACCCTGACGCGCCGCGCGTCGTCGAGCTGACCCTGACGCCCGCGCCGTCGCCCGACTTCCTCAGCGTCGCCGAGCTGCGCCGCCACGAGGCGCTCTACCGCTTCGAGCGCGAGTGGAACGTCGACGTCGTCCTGCGCCGCGACGCCGTCTGGCGCCGCCACCCGCGCCTCGTCGCCTTTGACATGGACAGCACCCTGATCCGCCAGGAGGTCATCGACCTGCTCGCCGACCACGTGCCCGAGGGCGGCGACCTCGCCGAGCGCGTCGCCGACATCACCCGCCGCGCCATGGCCGGCGAGCTCGAGTTTGAGGAGTCCTTCCGCGCGCGCCTGCGGCTGCTGCACGGCCTGCCCGCGTCCGTCTTCGAGCGGCTGCGCCCCGCGCTGCAGGTCACCACGGGCGTCCCGCAGCTGCTCCGGGCCCTCAAGCGCCTGGGCGTCAAGACGGCGGTGCTCTCCGGTGGCTTCCAGCCGCTGACCGCCTGGCTCGCCGGCGAGCTCGGCATCGACTACGCCTACGCCAACGAGGTCGAGGTCGGCGCCGACGGCAAGCTCACCGGCGAGGCCAAGGGCGTCATCGTCGGCAAGGAGCGCAAGCGGGACCTGCTCGTCGAGATCGCGGCCAAGGAGAATATTGACCTCTCCCAGGTCGTCGCGGTCGGCGACGGCGCCAACGACCTGCTCATGCTCGACAAGGCGGGCCTCGGCGTCGCCTGGAACGCCAAGCCCCGCGTGCAGATGGAGGCCGCGGCGCGCCTCAACGGCGAGAGCTTACTGGACTTGCTCTATCTGTTTGGCTTCACGGCCGAGGAGATTAATGCTCTGACCTCGTAAGAATAATAATGAAAAATGGAAGGAGTGGAAAAGTTGGTATGTGTTGTTGGGTGTGTGTTTGAGGCGTGGTGTTGGGGATGCATTGCTGATTGGAACGGAGTTGACGAGACGAAAGAAACATGTATGTATCTATTTATTCCTTGTCCTTTTTTCGAACCCAGTGGGAAAACTGAGGACAGAGGAGGCCGGCATTGGGACGGTGTTATGAGCTGGTGACTTCTTTCTGCCAGTCATCTAGAATTTGACATGTTGAAACTTATCCTGTACATATGATTATAATTCACCTTTCTACACCACAACAACTTTACCGTGGTGCCACCACCACAATATCGTATTTTCAACCTGCGTGTGGGTGAGATAGTTTTATATCATGGTCTCTTCTGCTTGAAAAATGTTACACAACTCTACAAGGTCTACCCAAGTCCTCCGGACCGCCATTGAACAGTCGTCTTCCCTCTCCTTTTCCTTCCGTCCTTTCAACCCTCGCATTCTTTCATATCCGTACGCAAGCTGACATTTAAGGGTAGCCATCCTTGCCCCACTTGTTGTACTTGTCGTGGAACTCCTGGGTGAGGGTGACGTTGGGGACGACGACCGTGTTGACGGCCGAGGGGGCGTCGCGCGGCTCCGCGTTGGGGTCGCCGCCGGGCTGGTACTTGTACTTGGCGGCGTCGCCCGACTCCCATGGCGCGCTGCCCTTGGTGACATGCACGCTGGACTCGGAGGTCGACGAGGTAGGGTTGCGGCCTGGGGGGGCGAGCTGGGTTAGTCTGCGTCTTCCTTTTTCTTTGGCGAGCCGGTGCCAATTCTTCTTGTGCCAATCGGAGGGAAAACGGGAGAGGTAAAGGGAGGCAAAGCTTACCAAGGTAGTAGCCGGCGCCGCCGAGAGCAGCGACCATGACGCCACCGAGGATCTGTGATTCCGCACGTTAGCCCAGCCAAATTCCTTCCGTCAAGTTCGAGCGGCACATCCGCGTCCGATTGAGCCTCTAGACACCCAATCGGGATGCTGTAGGGACGGCGATGCTGCTTTTCGGGCGACCTTTGGTCGTGCGGCTGACGACAACCGAGGGCCAAGTCAAGAAAAAAAGGGACGCACCAGAGTCTCGGGGTTGCGCTTCGACTCGGCCTTGAGGTTCTCCTCGGCCATGCGGCGGGTCGTGGTGGAAAAGAGGCGACGTGCGACGTGGGAGGCCATTGTTGCTGTGGATTGATGGCGTTCGTTGTTTCTAGGGATGGGAGCGAAGAGGTTGAGAGAAAATGACGTTGTCGACAAAGGTCAAGCCAGAAAAAGCTCCCAAGCTCATTGGCGCAGTGCGGCCATTGGGGAAGCTCCAGCGAATCACGTGCGCCGGAATCAGCCCATTGCAAAGACCTTAGGTCCGGGTCAAACCGGCGTTGGAGGCGCATGGTTGAAGAATACGTCAGATTTAAGTGGTAAATAATGATTTAAGTGGTAAATAATGATTTAAGTGGTAAGCAATGATTTAAGTGGTAAATAATGATTTAAGTGAATAGAAGAAAGAACACTCCGAGCAGTACAATACATAATCCATGGGCATAAAAGTAGTCACGCATTTAATACATTTGCTTCTGGTAGCGTGTGGTGGCAGATTACTATTATTGGACATTAATCTGCACCGCCTAATTACACTAGATGAACATATACTCGCCCATTATCTTAATCACCTGGGTATTCTATCACTACATGGTGCGGTCAAATGATGTTCGCGTTTGATGATAAACAAATAGAAAAAGCGAGGGTGCCAAGAAACAAGAACGCTTGCCGGATGAATCGAACAATATCGGTTTCGTTTGGGAGAAGAAAAAGAAAGAAAAGGCTAAAGAAGGGAGTGGGTGGTGGTCATCACTGGCGACTCTCACCCCGGAGTGCAACCGGTCCCTGAAAGCCTTGTGCAGTGCCTTGGACAGAGCCCAGCTCCAGTCCCTGGGAATTTTGACGGGGACGGAGGTCACGCCGCATTCCGAGGCGCTGGTCACCGTACTGATAGTTGCCCTTGAATGTGTAGTAACTTGGGCCCCGCGGCCGGCAGAGGACTGCCATAAAATTCTTGAACAGGTTGCCCTGGCTGAATGGTCGATAGCGCTCCTTCTTATCAAACTTGTGGGAGTTGACATATTCCCGCGTTGTCTCGCCTCGAGCGATCCAGAAGACGTGGTACACGAGCAAAGCAAAGGGATAGCAGAATGCCAAGGCAGAAATGATGACCAGAGCAAAGGGAGCTCGAAAGTGGTCAATGGCTTGGCCAAATGTGATGCTTTCGCGACTCCGGTAGATGAGGATCTGCGCCAGGCTCGTGCCAATAAGAAAGAGCGAAAGGAGAGTTCCGCTCGAAATAAACACGAAAAAGTACTTGTAGTTGCGCTTGCCAACGCAATTGTTGAGCCAGACACAGTGGTGATCGTGTGTCTCTATACAGTTGTCACACAGTCGGCAGTGATGAGCACGAGGCGGGCGCCAGATGTTGCAGGTGCGGCAGTGTTTCACTGGAACTTCCATAGCAGCAGCCGAAGGTTCGGCCGACTTGACGAGGGTCCAGTCATTCGTTGGCGGTCCCAGCTGCAGGGGATCGTCATTGTCTCCGAGGGGGGGAAACTGATGAAGGTTTCGCGGCAAAATCTATGGTTATTAGCATATATTGTATCAAGGGGAGAGCTCAAGACGTACGCCAGGATCCGAGACAGATGCGTGAACAAATGAAGAGAAGCAGATGAAACTGAGGTAGGCGCAAACGATGGGCAGAGCCGGGGTAATATTATGCCAGAGCCACGACGCTTCGGACACAAAGAAGAGAACACAGGGCACGAGTACGAAGATGCCAGTCGCGATGTTCATGGGCCGATGTCGGGTGTTTTGCCACCTGCCGCCTAGACAGAAAACCGTGTTGCCCTCAAAGTATTGATAGACCCAGCCAAGCTTGCCGTGTCCATGTTCCGTCCCTGCGGTTGCGCCCGTCACGGGTCGGCCTTGAGAGTCCACCGGACGTAGTCGGGGTGAGGAAGCGTTTGAATAAAGCTTCTCAGCGCCGTTGTTGCCGTGGTGCCGGCCTGCACTGGCATCACTTCTGCGGCCCAGGCGGAAACTTGAGCGAAAGGAGCGAGTGGACTTTTCGGCTACCGGAGAGGTCGGGTGATCATGCGTACTATTGTGTCGCTGCTTAAGCGGCCGCATGCTATCAGTCAAGCTATCGGTTGGGACATGGCCAGTAGTAGGACTAGCATTAGCAGTCAGGCGGTCGAGGGTATCCTGATCGGCCATTTCTGTAGCGCGAGACTGAGGACGAACGTCGGATGGTGTTTTGCGATGCGCTGCCGAGGTTCCAATGGTGGAGGCGCCGGCATCTGTCATGCCGTCATCTAGCGTTTCGAATTCGGCCGGAGGATATAGAGTGGCAGCGGGTCGAGCAGCAGCAGCTCTTTGCGCTTGGAGCTTCTGCGAACTCATGGGTCGATAAAATGCGTTGGAAGTAAGGGAGGGGACATGGCTTCGATTTGTGGTGGGCGCAGGAGCGACTGGCTTAGACTTGCCAAACTGTTGCTGTTGGCGAGCCAGGCTCGGGTATTTGTTTCGTGAAGTGCCAAAAGTACCGGGTTTGGCAGCGCGGTTCTTGGCTTGCTTGGATGACGACCGACCATCGTCACTACCGACGTCGGTCATTCGCGAGGAAACGATGCTAGCGGGACGCACATGCTGAGCATTGTCGTCTTGTGGTGCCGGAAAGCTGCTCTGGTCGTGTGGCGAGGTGGACCGTTCGGAGGATAGCCTCGGAGCCATGGCTGTGCAGTGTATTGGTTTGGTTATCGAGCCTCATAAAATAACATGTCGATACGTAATGGCGAATGTGAGAAGACGAAATGGCCCGGTGGGAAGGCTGCAAACAGGTTGCTGCAGAATGGCGTGTTGGTAGGGAGATTACAGTTCGGCTAAGGAGGTGATAAGGCGGAAGGAGTGGCGCGACAAAGTTGGCTTGTAGAGAGAGGGACGTCGAGTGAAGATGATGGTGAGATGACAATGAATGGCTGTTTTGGTCAATAGGTCAAAAGGTCGAAAGGGAGAAGATAGGAAAGAAGCGGAGCAGACGGCGACGGATGGCGCGAACCACGGAGCGAGACAAGGACGAAGGCGAGATGCAAAGACAAAGCGTCCTTGTTTCTTTTTCCTGCAGGACCGTCTCGGCCCTCATTAAACCAAATACAGGGTGGTGGTCAGTGTGGAGCGCCTTTTTGTAGGGGGCTGAGGGAGTCCAAGCGCCACAGCAGCCACAGGGGGGGATCAACTTTCTCAACTGATGCGGAAAACCTTTGAATGTGAGATGAACATTCAAAAGATGTACGGATATGGTGTGATAAGTTGGATAATAAGAAAATCTGCAGGTGTTAAGTAGCGCTGCAACATGAGGGCTCATGGTGCGCAGTTGGCTGGTGTACGGCAACGGCGTGACAGTTGGCCAGATTTATGCAAACATTATCGCATTATTTTGGAAAAGGAATTAATTAATTCGTACTCTTTACTACAAAAGTATGAGATCTTTTTGGTCGCCGAGAAATTGAAAAATTTAGTACCTTTAGACAGCAGTATCAAATGTCGCTGGCAGACATTAATCCTTTGGCGTATGCATCTCACCAGTACGTACGGAGTACCTAAGTATTCTATAAATCTGGATCCTGCTTCGCGCACTTTTATTCTAAGAAACTCGTCAATGCTTTATTAGCGACGCACGATAACAAACATTAATCCACGCTTGGGGCTGCTTCTGTTGGGTAGCCGGGGTAATAAAGGCGTTGCAAGAATCAGCGGCCTTGTATCCCATAGTGGCTCGGTGGGACCGCGATAGTGAACCAAGAGACCAGGCATGTGTCAGAGATAGAATCATTCGAAACAACCTTTCTTCTCTGCTTTAAATATTTTGAAAATTCCGTCTACTTGCCGGATCTCGTGTCCAAATATTTCCATACTTTGCAAAGCGCCTTTCCGCCTGGTGCCCCAGCGCATCGCCCCCTCCTCCCCAGCCATTCATCTCCCCCAGCGGGTCACGGGCTGTTAGTGGCATCTTGGTTGGCTGGCTGGCTGGCAAGCTGCTGACTCCGGCCCCTCCGATAAGATAAAGAAAAATTATTCTGCCATTAAAAAGTTTAGTATGCACAGTACAGCATGGCAGGTACTCGCAGAGTAGAAATTCGCCCGGGACTTTTCCCTGCCACGCAGCCTTTTCCCTCTCCCATATATTTCCACTCCCACTTCTTGCGCGCGCATCTCACGGCGCAGCGTCTCGAGGCTTCTTCCATCTTGTAGTCTGGGATCACAAGGGAACGCCCATACGACACGCATCATGCCTCACCCAGTCTCCCCTCCGTCGCTACCAACGGCCATCTCCAAGGCTGCCCCTCCCCCACCATCCCAGCAAGATGTGACGGCCTTCCTCGACACTATTTTCACCGCGCAGTCCTCCAACGCCTGCATCGACGCTTGCTATGCACTCTGCGAGGTGCTCCTCAACTCAGTCGGCGTTGTCGGTCTCAACCACTATGGTGTCATTGCCGATCTGAAAAAGGCTGCCAACGATAAGAAGAGCGGCATCCGCCGCGAATCTAGCCAGAACCTCCTCGGCGCCATCTTCGAGCGTTTTCCTCCCCGACAGCCTATAAGCGAAGTTGTCCTCCTCGACCCTGCTCAGGGTATGGTTGCCTGCGCTCTCGATGCTTTAGCTGACAAGGGTGCCGTCGTCCGTGAGGCTGCTCAGTACGGCCTCGACGCCCTCTTCAATGGCCTCAGCGCTGAGAGCCTCGTCTCTGGTCTCCTTCCTGCACTGACAGCATACCTCTCCAAGAAGACTGGCAAGTGGCAGGGCACTGTCGGCGCCTACAAACTCCTCCAGAAGATGGCCGACAAGTCCAAGTTTACTGTCGGGACCACCAAGGAGGAAGCCGCCGAGAAGGACGTCCTCCGCGAAGCCATGGGCGCCAAGCTCGCTTCCCTCATCCCCATAGTCGAGGATGGCATGCATGATCTGAAATCCGAGGTTGAAAAGCAGGCTGTTCAGACCATGAACTCTCTCACCGCGCTTCTTTCCAACGACGATGTTGCCCCTCGTATTCCGCTCCTTGTGGACACCATGCAGCACCCTTCCTCTCAGACGCTGCAGAAGGCGATCCACGCTCTTTCGCAGACCACCTTCGTCGCCATCGTCACTTCACCCGTTCTCGCGCTGCTCACTCCTTTTCTGGAGCGCTCCCTGAACAACCCAAATACTGCTCAGGAAATTCTGCGCCAGACAGTCGTTATTGTTGAGAACTTGACCAAGCTTGTCCACGATCCCATCGAGGCCCGTACTTTCCTTCCTAAGCTTACCCCTGGTGTCAAGGGCGTCTGCGACCGCGCTTCGCTCCCTGAGGTCCGTGAGCTCGCGGAGCGTGCCCTGGCTACCATGAAGAAGGCCATGGGCGAGGACAGCGATATCATTGCCCGCACAACCCCTAAAGATGTTGCCAAGGTCCTCGACGCCGAAGTCCAGAAGAACAATGGTCTCGCCGGCCAGCTCGATCTTTACAATCAGGCTGAGCCTTATATTTGCGACATGGTAGCTACAGACGTCAACTACCGATTCGTTACTCGCATCGCCGCTCGCATCACGCCCTACCTACACAATCTGGTTCAGAACACCGATATACCTACTACTATCGGCAACGCCGTTCAACAATTCTACGTTGATGAAGACGCGCGCCGATTTGGCGTACCCGAGAAGGAAGACGACGGCGAGGTCGAGATTGTCAATGCCGACTTTTCTCTTGCCTACGGTGGTATGCTGTTGCTATCACACACCAACCTGAGACTTCTCAAGGGTCACCGTTACGGCCTTTGTGGCCGCAACGGCGCCGGTAAATCTACTCTTATGAGAAGTATTGCGAACGGCAAGCTTGAGGGTTTCCCTCCTCAAGACGTCCTCCGCACTTGCTACGTTGAGCACAACCAGGGTGAAGATGCTGATATCAGCATTCTGGAGTTTGTCGCCAAGGACCCTGAAATCGGCCCTCAGGGTACCGAGCGCATTTCAGAAGTCTTAGAAGAGTTTGGCTTCACATCTGGCCCTGAAGGTCGCCAGAGCCAAAAAGTCGGCTCGCTCTCCGGCGGTTGGAAGATGAAGCTCGCCTTGGCCCGCGCCATGCTGCAAAAGGCTGACGTACTGCTGCTTGACGAACCTACTAACCACTTGGATGTCACAAACATTGCTTGGTTAGAGAACTACCTCAAATCCCACCCCGACATCACCAGCTTGATCGTCTCTCACGACTCTGGCTTCCTTGACAACGTTACCACCGATATCTACCACTACGAGCCTAACAAGAAGCTGGCTTGCTACAAGGGCAACCTGGCCAACTTTGTCAAGATCAAGCCTGAGGCTAAGAGCTACTACACGTTGTCTGCTAGCAATGTCCAGTTTAAATTTCCGCCTCCGGGTATCCTGACCGGTGTCAAGTCCCAGACTCGTGCCATCATCCGCATGAGCAACGTCTCGTACGCTTATCCCGGCTCCCCTAAGCCTTCCCTGTCGGAAGTATCCTGCCAATTGACACTCTCATCCCGTGTTGCCATTATCGGCCCCAACGGCGCGGGCAAGTCTACGCTTATCAAGCTGTTGACTGGAGAGGCCATTCCCAACACTGGAAAGGTTGAGAAGCATCCTAACCTGCGTATCGGGTACATCAAGCAGCACGCGCTGGAGCACGTCGAGATGCACTTGGAAAAGACCCCGAATCAGTACCTTCAATGGCGCTACCAGCATGGTGACGACCGCGAAGTCCACATGAAGCAGACTCGTCTCCTCTCCGACGCCGACCGTGCCCAGCTCGACAAGTGGGTGGACCTCAAGGATGGCAAGTCTGCCAGACAGATTGAGGCCCTTGTGGGTCGTCAAAAGTACAAAAAGACGTTCCAGTACGAGGTCAAGTGGCGTGGTCTGATGCCGAAACACAACTCGCAAGTTTCGCGCGAGACGCTCATCGAGCTCGGCTTCGACAAGCTCGTTCAGGAGTTTGATGACCACGAGGCTTCCCGTGAGGGTCTCGGCTACCGCGAGCTGCAGCCATCGGTCATCTCCAAGCACTTTGAGGATCTCGGCCTCGATCCCGAAATCGCTAACCACAATGAGATTGGTTCGCTGTCGGGTGGTCAAAAGGTCAAGGTGGTGATTGCGGGTGCCATGTGGAACAACCCGCATCTGCTGGTTCTTGACGAGCCGACTAACTTCTTGGACCGTGACTCGCTGGGCGGCCTCGCTGTTGCCATCCGCGAGTTCAAGGGCGGCGTGATCCTCATTTCTCACAACGAGGAGTTTGTTGGCGCGCTGTGCTCCGAGCAGTGGCACGTACGCGATGGCCAGGTAGCACTGCGCGGCACCGCCGCCATCAGCCTGGACCGCTTCGAGGACAGCAGCAACCCGGCCAGCGGCGTGGCCAGCGCGGTCGCCTCGACTGCTGCATCGACTGCTGCCAATTCGGTGGTCTCGTCGGCTGTCAACTCGGGTGCTGAAGACAACTCGGACATGAAGTTCAAAGCCAGAAAGAAGCGCAAGATGACCAAGAAGGAGCTCAAGGAGCGCGAGGCCCGTCGTCGCCTGCGTCACATTGAGTGGCTCAACAGCCCTAAGGGCACACCTCATCCTCCTGATACTGATGATGAGGAGTAATCCTGCTTTGTTTATACATTGTTGTCGACTCACATCTATACAGAGGAGTATCTGAAAGAAGCAAAAAAAGAAAAACAGGCGACGTTAGACGAGAACAGAGAGGGATTTGGTTTCCTGGAATACAAAAATGGGTTCGGTTTACATACATGAGGGTATACATACGGAATGTCGCTCGATATCGGTGGCTTGCATAGAGGCGGCCCAGTAGAGCGCTGGCAGGTGTATGCACATGATGGATGACAGAAGAGGGATTTGGAGCATTTTTAACGAAACAAATAGATAGAGGCGTTTCTGAATTGTCTTTTGGTTTTTCATTAGGGATACAATGCTGTCGTCAGTTGCACGTCTTTTTATAGAATAGATTAAAAGATATCAAATTGAAGCTTGTTAGCAAGAAATGTCGGGACTCTGGCTAGCTAGCTACCCTTGCCCTGGGGATGATTTCCTTGCTCTTTTCTGCATCAAGATCACAAGCAACCTGAACCTCTCCATTTCTCTAGCAGAAGGAGGAAAATTTCTCTGTCATCGGTTGTGGCTGGCTTGGCAGCGCCCGCGTCTCACCGCAGCCACCAATGCAGTTTGACAACAAGGCCCTGCACAAGAGACCATCTACTAACCAATACGGACACTGTTGTTCCAACATTAGCTGGAGGCGGCTGAACCGTTGTCGGCTTATTGCAGACAGACAGCTTTGTTTGCCTGTGGACCTACACGTCATGTCTTGAATGCTTCGACTAACCATGTGTCCACGGCCACCCTCCGAGGCAGTTTCCTCCCGGCACTGTACCTATAATTAGTTGAAGACACGCATCTTTCAGGCTTGGATGGTCAAGAACAGCCGATACATAATAGCTGCCTACCCCTTCTTCTGGTGTTCACATCTACTTGCACGCTCGTTGCCCCAGACAGTGATTTATTTGCATCGTCAAGATGGAGGCAGCCAAGGAGACCGTGGATTCCGATGCCAAAACGGAGGATCATCGCTCCAAATCCTCCACCATAAATCTCGCGGAACATGCTGAAAAACTGGAAGGATTGTTCGATGATCCAGGTTTGATCCGGCCCAAGGTCACTGCGCACGAGGCAATGCAGCGGCTCGCAGACGACCATGAGAGGAAGCGTCTTTTTGTCTGCTGCGATGGCACTTGGAACAACGCGTCCGGTGCAAGCGCACCTCTGACCAACGTGGCAAAACTGGCCAGAGCTGTATCTCGGTATGGTCGCGACGCCTTTCAGCTTCCAGAAAACTTGTTGGCAGAGAGTGAGCTCCCCCGCGAGAACCAACGATACGGCGTTGTCCGTCAAATTGTTTACTACTCGAGTGGCGTGGGCACGCAGTCGTCTTTGGCAGTCGACAGTCTGTTCTCGGGGGCTTTTGGAAAAGGTACGTAGAGCAGTCTGATACAACGAAATAAATATTCTAAGCTGCCAGCAGGAATTGACGCCAACATCCTGAACGCCTATTGCTTCATCTGCAACAACTACAACGGGCGATCTCGCTTAGACGAGATCATCCTGGTCGGGTTTTCTCGAGGTGCCTTTGCTGTTCGATGCCTCGCCCGCTTTATCAACGATGTCGGGCTACTTCGGCGGAAAGGCCTAGTCTTCCTCCATTCCATTTACAATTCCTGGCAGAGAGCAAAGGAAAACAAGAAAGGGGCTGAACTGGAGCTGAACACCAAGCTGGACAGCTTAAGAGCCCTTCGAACGGAAGGCGCCAAGATTCATGTGCTTGCCGAGTGGGATTGCGTCAGCGCAGTCAGGTCGCTCCGGCCGTGGAAGAAGAAGCTTTCGTTCCCGGTCGATCAGGTCCCGGAAAACGTCAAGCACGCTTTCCACGCCGTCTCCTTGCACGAGAAGAGGCGGAGCTTCAAGCCCGTCCTGTGGAAAACGAAGACTGACACGACACTGTCGGCCGAACAGTGCGCTTTTGTTGGTTGTCACTCGGACATCGGGGGTGGGCATACCGATCCTGGCCTGTCGACGCTGAGTCTTTTCTGGATGATTTCCCGAATCAAGTCCGTTTCTGAAGCAGGATTCGACACCGAGGGCTTGAGACCTTTTATCACGCCCCTTAAATCGACAAAATTTGTGGACAAACTGTCGCCTTGGTCGTGGAAAGCACCAGTAATGTGTCTCAATAATCTGGCAATCACAAAGGGTATGGCATGGCTAAGCAAACGAAGGCGGCTCTCGATGCTCAAAAACTAATTCTTGCACTGCATCCACTCAGGGCGAGTCAACGAATCGCGGAAGGGCCTGTGGCTGCTACCATATTACCTGAGCTTCGGTCTTTTAGACGGCAGTCGCGATGTCTTCCTGGACGAGTTTGCTCAGGCGCGAAGAAGGAGAACTGACGCTGAGGGTATTCACACTGCTCAATTCGACTTGCACTCTCTCCCCTCGCAAAAGAAACTAGACAAGGCTATGGCCAAGTATCTCAAACGTGAAGAGGCGTTTCGGGGCAAAGCGTTGCGAGATGCATTGGAACAATCGGGGTTGAGAGAGGAGGCGGGTCAAGACGAACTGAAGCTCTTGAACGGCTTTATGCTACACCAGAGGCAATCAAACTGCGATCTACCGCCGCATAAGGTTGAGAAGCTGTGGCTTGAGCAGCAGAGACTCCGAGGACTTCGGCTAGAACAGCAGATGGGGGAGAGCATCGGGCTGCATATCCACTTCACCGCGCGACTGCTCCGGCCACGGCTCCCGTCAGATTCACGGTTGCAGTGCGGCCTCTTCAAGCACTTTGAGTCGAGCGCCAGGACCCAAGAGTGGTACAAGAAGTCGTCGGACTCGCTGTCCCTCGCCGAGTCTAGCGTGTACAAGGCGGAGAAGCAGATGCTGGACGGCTGGATCCGGTTCGCGTATGCGGTGAGCGATCGTGAGAGAACGGACGGGGCGTTTCTGGATCTTCAAGAGATCGACTGGTCACGGATCCAAGAAGACCTTGCAACGGCCGGCTGGGGGGAGTTTGTAGCGGGATGCACGCACTCTGAATCTCTGGCGAGCGTCGTTCAGGAGGAGTGGAGGAGGCTGCGAGTCTACAGCACCGAGATTGTGAATCCAGACCCGGCCGCTTTTTCAACTTCGGAATATCAATATTATTCGGAATTTCAATATGAGCATTGCTATCCAGGGAATCAAGATTCGGGAGCTCAAAATGGGGGACCTACATATGGGGGACCTACATATGGGGAATCTCCGTACGGAGTTCCATATGGAGGTCCATATGTGGGGGTTCCATTTCATCCATATCACCCGCCTCAATGTGCGGGAGCTCAACCTGAGAGAGCTCAAAATGAGGGACTTCCATATTCAGAATATGGTCCATATTCGTTATTTCCAGGCCCATATCAGCCATATGGGGGAGGTCCATATCATACACATCACCCGCCTCGACGTCCGGGAGCTGAACCTGCGCCATATGCGGATTCCGTCAAGGGCCCTATGGCAAATGAAGCAAAAGAAGATGGTCGCAAGCAGGCTAGTAGGCGAGTAATGAAGCACCGCAAGACAATATAAACCTGCAAAGTTGAGATGGGGAAATGACTTGTCCCCTTGACAGCGGACGGATCTACATACTTACATACATAGCCCAAGTCACTGCTATTTTTAGCGCTGCTAGTTAATTCCTGTGCCAGCCCACCACTAACGCAATCCAAGGCCAACGGTTGATTCTACAGTCGTATTACTTCTCATCAATTAATCCTTTTCCTTAACATTTCGACTCTATTACTCGGCACCTCCGGCTGGGTTCGAGGGTACCTCACTTCTGTCCGGGCGCCGCCCGGCTGCTGACTAAATCGATACTTACCATGGAGTAACCAACCGACCTCCCAGGCCAGCTTGCTTCCTTGCCGTCGATTCAAACCCCCCTCTCCCCATCATCGCCTTGGGGCTGCCCGCCGCGACGCAATGGGCCAGCGACTCTACCTTGGCCTTGTTCATCTCCTGCGACTTGTATGGGACCTTTCAAAACCGCTTCTGCTTCGCCTCTGGCCCCGCCTCAGTCGTGGTGACGCAGCTGCCCCGGACGTTGAGCTTGCCAGCAACAAAAACAACAACAACAACAACGCCGCCCCGGAGCCGCTGCCGCTGCCGCGCGAGGCCGCTCACGCTACTGCTGATTCCTTCATCGACGCGCTGCAGTATGAACGTGTGGCGAATCTTGCATCTCGTTACAACGGCGGTACGCCGTGTCACGTTCTGTATCATCTCTGCGGGAGCTTCAACGCGTGCTTCTTCGTCGAGTTTGCCGAGTGCCGCACGCGCTGGACCGTTCGCGTCCCTATAGAGCCGAGCCTGCACAAGCCCTGGGAGAAGCTCCAAAGTGAGGTCGCGACACTCAAGTAGGGCCCTTGTTCTAGACTTTCCGTTTAAGTGGTATGATGCTAATGGTGGATGCCGTAGCTACATCCGTGCTCACACGACGATCCCTGTCCCGGTAGTCCACGCGTTTGGGAGAGACGCAGTGCTGACGAATAATGAGTCACAATGCCAAATCTTCCTCATCTCAAGCATGATTCCCGGGAGGCCGCTGACCGACCCCGTCATGGAGATCTTGTACCAAGCCGACGACGCCACCAAGAAGCAGTTCTTCCTCCAACTGATCGACTATCTCGCACAGCTGCGCGGCCTCACCTTCCCGAAGCCGGGCTCCCTGATGCTGACGACGTCTGAAGAGCCATTGCTCGGCGCGCCTTTATCGATTATAGCAGACGAGCACCGATCCGAGCTGCCGTCTATGACCACCGCAACCGAATACATGCGCGCACAACATCAACTTCTAACCCAGGACGTCGCAACACCCGAGCCAAAGTTCTCAGAAGATGACTATCGCTATGAGTTATTTGCACTCCATACCATGCGAGAGCAGTTCGATCAGTTCATTCAAGAGCCTTTAGAGGCTGGCCCCTTCATCCTACACCATCCCGACATGCAGCCATGCAACATCATCGTCGACGATGATTTGAAGATCCAAGGCATCATTGACTGGGAATTCACCCACACCGTTCCGTTGCAGCTCTTCACCCCGCCGCTGTGGGTGATTCGCCCCAGGGAATGCTTTCGAGGGCTGTACTTGACTTTTGCCAAGACGCTCTTCGACGCTACGCTTTCAGACCCCCGCGCGGAGGGACTGCGCTTAGAGTGGTTCAGCGGGCAAAAGTCGAACGACAACTTTTGGTTTGCTCGGCTGATACGCCACCCGCGCTATTTAACTAACTCATTTTCCGAATATTTTAGGATACATTTCGGAGACGATCTGGAAAAGGCAGAGTCCGACTTCTTCAAAAAGCATCCTGAGATTGCGGCCGAGGCGAAACAAATGGCATCATGCAACGCAATGGAAGCTGCAAGGTCGCCATCGCAAAGGTCTGTTAAATAAAAGCCCTTTATTTGTCTAGCTACTGTTTCGCTTGTCGGGACTTTTGCGCCGTGGTTGTCTTATCACTCCGGTTCGCCTTCTGATGTTCCTCTACTTCTCGCACTTCTTGTCCCGAATGCATGGTCCGAACGAAAGCCTTTTGTGCCTCCAACACCACCCAATCAAGTTCAAGAAGCTGCTCCTCTAGGGTCTTCATCGTCCTGTCGCCGCCTCTCTCCACCGCGCTGCTCGCGCTCTTGAGCAGCGTCTCCTGCGTCTCTTTGGACAGGTTGCGCACTGCTTGAGCGTTGTCCGCTCGCTCCCCAATCTTGTTGTAGGTTTCCTGCCACTCTGGACTGTTGTGCTTAAGCGCTCCCAGGTCAAGGTTCTTATCCAGCGGCATGGTGTGCGGCAGGGGGGCTGTAGCTGTAAGTTTGCTAGATGGACGTGGTCGGTGTGCGGCAGCGAAGAGGTTCGTCGACGGTTCCGTGCAAATCGGCGAGAAAGATCAGATGACGAGAAGATGGAGAAGGGGAAGGAGAAGAAGCAAGGTCGTAGGAGCTTGGGTGAAACGATTTCGTTCTCTACGTGACGTTTGTGTCCTTCATCCCGATCGTTTCCTAACCTGTGCGAGCCTCTTGATATTTGGGTGGTCACACTTGGTCGAGGTCTTACGCTGGCGCAAGAGCAGACCAGTGTACCTGCATAGAAAAACAAACACAGAGTACAAGCGAATTGGGGAAGTAAGACAGGCTTTTTAACCTGAAGCCAGGATTAACTAGTGTTGGGCGTACGATATCTCATCCCATCCGACACGACCTGTGCACTCGAAGGCACATCCGCGGAGCAGCAGCAAGCCGGCCAGTGTTGAACCGCGTGTGCGATGAGAGCGCAGGCTGGTGCAACAGCAGGCAGTGGCGATTCAACAAATTCACCTCTGACTTTCCAACAATGCATATGATCCTGGGGGGGGGGACGGGCTTCACGGAACTGCTGTAGAACCTCGTGGGCGGAGTCGCGGGTGTCTGCGTGCTACTGTCGCGGCAAAAGGGAACGCGATCGTAGCGGACACAAGACACAAGACACAAGTAAATTTTACATCTTCCCTTCTTTTTACCCGTCGTAATCGTTACACAACCAAGTTTAGACCGAAACTCGGGAGGCGCACACCACCCTCGTCTCCAGCGACGACAAAACGGAGCTTGTCTTTCCCAGAAGCAATGTTGCTTTGCGCGAGGTCCATTGCACGTGTGCAAGCTGCGTTGACGTAAAAATCGGTTTGACATGTAGGGGGAGTGCGGGCAGACAGGGACACATACAGAAAGGGAGGGGGGGTAGCTGTGGTAAGGACAAGCATGAATACCAACTCTTGGCTGGACGGGCTGAGATGGGCAAAAAGCAAAAGACTAACAGGCGTAATTGCTAGTCTGCTCATGCATCAAGCCGATCCAAGGCGTGATTGTGACAAGACGTAAAAGGCTGGTAGTTCTACCGAGATGTCCTCAAAATAAGATAGACCCGCGAGCATGACGAGTGACTTGCGTCAGCAATCACAACACACTACTGGCGCAAAAACTTTAAACTAAATATTGTAAACTTCTTTTTATATCTTCGTGGTAATAGTAATAGGTATTAACATAGATCGGCATAGTATGAGCAATCAGATATCTTCTCGACCATTCAAAGCAGGTTAATAGGTAGGTAGGGAGGCCCGCTGCCCAGCAGTCTCTTTAATAATAGTAGAAATATCTCACACGATGCATGAGAGCACATTCAGCTACATCTTAAAAGATTGTATGCAAAATGGAAAAAGGGAGCAGTATCCAACAACCTTTAAATAAAACAAAAAGTCCCTCGAAGGAAAAGGACAATGAGACTCAGCCAGAGCCGCGACGCCGGTAAACTCCGATATAATATGCGTCTAAAAATGTGTGGGTTGGTTCCGTTGTTGGTGCATCGACATGTGCAAGATTTTGTGAATTGATTATGTGCCATCACCACGTCTGGCGGTGTTGATCCGCAGTGCATGGCAAAGGCAGGAAAGTTTTGTGTGTAAGGAGGGTAGAGTAATAAGCGCGAGATTGGTATATCACAAGGTAAGGAGGAAAGCCCTCCACGGCGACGCGTTTACCAGGAAAAGGTCATGAGGGCTGGGTTCAGGGCAAAAGGTAGCAGGAAGTGGCTGGCCGCGACGGTCGACATGGGTAGGATGGCGACAAAGTCAGTGATGCGCCAGTCATGGGGCACAAACGGAGCGACGGCAAGGATGATCATGCCGGCGATGGCGACGAGGGCAAAGATGATTGAGAACTTGAAGCTCTTGAGCACCTTGGGAACCTCGATGAAGAAGTTGGAAAACTCGGCTTCCTTGGAGGTCGAGCCCCAGGTCATGTCAATCTCAAACATGTGAGCGAGGAGCGCCTGGCTGACGTGCAGCGACAGACCACCAAGGAAGATGGCGAGCATGAGCGTCCACTTGAAGTTCTCGTAGATGGCGTACAGCAGGCTGCGCTCGCCGATGCGGTAGCGCATAATAGCGAGCGAGATGTTGCCGAGGCCGTTAAAGACAATGATGATGGCGAACCAGACCTGCCACGAGTCGACGTAGTACTTGTCCAGGTAGCCGTTGAACCAGCCCATGAGGAAGTAGTTGACCGTCGTCATAATCCAGGCGGCGCCGATGGCGTAGTACGTGCCAATGTAGGAGATGACGGTAATCTTGGACGTGAATCGAATGTTGGAGAAGAGGAAAGTGCGGAAGAGAGGGGTGAAAGGACCACGCCAGAGCCAGGTGCGAATAGGGTGGAAGAGCAGCTCATTACAGCCGTAGGCATACTTTTCCCATCGAGCAAGCTCGTCGTAGACGGTCAGCGAGACACCTTCCTTGAAACCTTCACCGGCCCAGGCAGCGAGGCGGATAATGTAACCGTTGCACTGAAGACGGAGGGACATGTCGAAATCCTCAGACACGTGGCTCTCGGACCAGAACTTGTCGTAGCCATCTTCGTCCTGGTAGGACACCTGCTGAATGGCAGACCAGCGGAGGAAGGCGTTGTGACCGACAAAGGGGGCGACATCACCGTTGGAGACGGTGTAACGAATAGCAGAGTAGATCAGGTTGGTGAAGAAAGTGATGCCGTTCTCGAAGTAGGTGTGGACAACCTGCATAACACCAGAAGAGAATTGCATGATGCCAACGTCAGGGCCCTGCTCCATCTCGGACACAGCGTCCAGGAAGCAGTCCGCGGGAACACGAGTGTCAGAATCAATCAGCAGAATGTAGTCGCCGACGCGAATGTTGCCATCGGCCCAGGCGCGACCATTCTCTTCCAAAACCTCCTTGAGGGCCTGCTCGTACGCGATAGCCTCATCGTGCTGACTCCAGTCGGGGGTGCGGTTGACGAGCAAAAGCTTCTCTTCCACCTTGCAGGAAATCATAAGGGCGTAATTCATGTTGGAGGCCTTCTTGAATTTGCCCTTGCGAACGAAGCCGTCCTCGCCGTGCTTGGGACGGGCAACCCAGCCGATGCTGTTGTCGGCGTAGAATTCGATGCGCGCGCGGCGGTCTTCCTCAGGAAGGAGCTGGAGACCATCGTCGTTGATGAACATGTTGGCAGAACCACCCTGAAGTTCGTAGGTAGACATGGCTTGCTTGATGGACTTCACAGTGGGCACAATAACACCCTGAAGACCCTCCTTGTAGACAGGGCACTGAATTGTAACGTGCGGCAGGATCGGCGTGGTCAGGCGAGGAGGAGGGCGGGCCGAATAGAACTTGGAGTTGATGGTGAGCTGGCGAATAGGTCCGAAGATTTGGGCCAAGCAACCGACGATGACCTGGGCGAAGAAGAGAGTGAAGAAGATCTGGAGGGGCATGAGAGCGACGAGGGCGAGACGCATGTAAGAGTTGTCGACGGAAACCTCAATTGCCAGCTGTCGCCAAGCAGCACCGAGTGAGACAATGACGAGAATGAGAGTTAGGGAGACGAGAATAGTGTTTTGGAGATGGACCGGGCGAGTTTCAGGCTTGACCTCGCCGCTCTCCTCGTCAATTTCAGCCTCGGCGACAGCGCCAGCGCGCTTTTCATCTTCCTCCTCGTCGCTGTTGCCGGCCTTCCAGACGAGCTCCATGAGCTCAGACTCAATGGCCTTGGCGCGCTGAACTAGATGCAGGGCATCGTCGTCCCAAACCACCAGAAGGCCCTCGGAGGCGACAAAGGCAGCGAATTGATATTTGCGGGCGCGAGGCAGATCCTCCACGGTGGGGAGAATCTGTACGCGAAGACCGTTCATGAGTGGGACATCGACGGCATCAGGAGACCACTGCAGGAAGGTCTTGATGACGCGCGAGTTGACTGTCATGGCGCACTGCACTTCTGTTAGCCAATGGGTACAAAACAATGAGAGATGGAATAGCTGACGTAGCTGGGATTGGCAGAATCGGGCTTACCTGAACATTGAGAGCGCAACAAGCTTGCGCAAACGGAGAATGAACGAGCTGAGGAGGGCAGGCCATGTAGTGTCCGCGCGACTTACGCAGGAGAACACCCTCAATCTCCCCAGAGCCGTCGCTGACCCAGAGTTGGGAGCACTGCTGCTGGTAGAGGTAGTTAACCATGACCTCATGCTTGATTTCGTCTAGCATGTAGGAGCTCTGGTTTGAGGGCGTAGAGTGGCCGGAGCGAGTCGAGCCGGGACGGGAGCTGTAGCGCGGCGTGGGAGCTTGAAGCTCCATGTCGTTGGCATTGAAGGGTTTCTCGTTGATTGCTGTGTTTTGGGATCGCTCCGGTCTCTCGGGTCGTGAGGGAGCAGCGGGAGGCGGCGAGGGCGGCGGCGCGGCGGCCTTGCTCTTGCCCGCCTTGAAGTAGCTTCCGATGCCCATTGCGATTCGTCTATTTGAGGAATGTGGAAGTTGATGGAGGTGGTCGAGATTGCAGTCGTCAGGCTGCAGGACGTAAAACGCCCGGTTTGTGTATGGGCTTGACTCTCTGGTTGCAAGATGCTGCTGCTAGACAGTCATGGGAGGATGAAGAGAGCGGCCAGGAGTATTAGTGCAAAGCGAAGGGACGATCGAGCGCAAACGAAGAACGAGTGAGATGATGAGCAGAAGAAATCGCAACTGCCCAAGCGTGGGTGACCAAAAGAAGAGGAGGGAAAAAAAAGTGAGGTCGTACTTGGAGATGGAGAGGAAAAATGACCAGGCGGGGGTTTCCTACGTGCGGAGGACAAGATAATAAGAGAGGCAAGGTTGTGACGAAGGTTGCAAGTAAAGGGCCGTGGCTCGTATGAGCCAGCAGCAAGGACCACATGCAGAGTGGAACTGCGCAAAGCGCTGGACTAGGTGGTCCCGATCTTTTGGAGCTGACCATCGGCCTCGATCTTTTTTTTTACAGGCTATTTTTTATTCCAATTGTCTTCTGTTTGTACCTTGTCCCCTGCGCATTGTGCGGTAGGATAGTAATAAAAATGGTGAGAGGATGCAGCAGCCGGCGCACAACGGCACTAGCTGGCGAGACAATGGAGCGGGAGTGGAGCCTGGAGAGGGGCAGAGGAGGAGGGGATGGGGGCGTGGCCGAAGAAACGCCACACCCAAAGACGAGGCGGGTGCGCCAGCTTTCAGAACGGAAGGTGCGAACAGGGAGGGCATGTTAATAAAAGGCACAGGGCATGCTGAAGATAGCCAAGCAGCCTCGAAGTGCATTGCATGCCAAGACAGCTATCCGCAAAGTATGTATAGGTGGAAATTCGAAGAGGAAAATATTTGCGGCCCACTGCACAGTACAGCTTAACTTTTGGCAAACGCAGACTTGCGGCTGGCATGATTCGCTGCAGCGCATCCTGGCTGGGCTGGGCTGGGGTGGGTTGTGCATGCATCAACCTGCATTGTACGAGCCAAATACCGGCACAGAGTACAGTGAGGATAATACGAAGCAACCACCTTTTTTGTTTTTTCCTTTTATGCCCTTTCGTTTCTTTTCTCACCGTCCTGTGTTGCCCTCCAACCCCGGCCTGTCATTGGCATTATTTATGGAAAGCCCACTCCCAGCCCCTCCGTACATCAACCCCGTGTCCGGATAGCAGGGGAAATTGATTGTTGACTGGCTGGGAGCTGGGTCTTGGCACTGAAACGCCAGCGAGCAGGATCCGATCCATATCAGGTTTATGTTCTGATAGCATGTACCGTAGCGAGCCTGGAGAATGATTTCGCCTAGACACTGGCTCGTCACGGTATGGTTTACCGCACTGTCCCTGGCGGCGGCGGCATTTTGTGTGTGCTTCAGGTCAGACCCGCTGGGGGTTTTAGCGTCTACCACCACGTTTTCTTTTCCTCTTCTCCCGAGTTTGTGCTCACGGCGCTCGGTATCCATAGACTGAATAGTAATACGGATGCAATGGCGACCGAATTTTAGTTCGCTCTTTAACTAGGTAGCTAGTGCAATGCCTTACAAAACAATAACCCGGCTTTCACTAGCAGTAGGGTAGTTCACCAGAAAACAGGCCTTGCCGTCCTGAAGCTTGTGCAAGATGAGTTTAGCAGCGACGATGGCTTCTGTCGGCCGACCCAACAGCCCAAGCCTTGTGGCGGCCGAAGCGAGGCGTAACAACTTCCTACTTTGGTCAAGCAAGCCATCATGGCAGCCGGTGCTTCGCTTTGCCTGGCACTGGCGCTCGCGAAGGCTGGCCCGTGTCATTTTTTGTTTCTCTTCCGCCAAACTGCCATGTCTTTCCAGTCCCTGCTAACCAACGCATCGCTCTACGGGCGGGCGAATCGCCCTGGTGGCCTGCTGATAGCTTATTGCTTGCTAGACCCCAGCTGCCAGTTAGCCGCCCGTGCTGCAAACCCGACGGGCATTGGCTCACAGTGTCGCACTGCTGAAACCCGCTTCGCTCCACCACACCGCATCGCAACGCTGGCAAGATGGGCGCTTGGCCGCAACGCGGACGGTCCAGGTACGAAGACCTGTGGTTAGTTCCCGCTTCAGCTTGGCCTGTCCATTCAACTTTTGCTGGATATCCATGGCCCGCTTCCTCGGCTTCGAGATTGCCAATCCGATCTGTTAACAGCAATCCCCTCCCACGCGCAGACCGCAGCCGCCGACCTCATCACTCACTGCCTCAATTCGCTTAGCAGCCCAGAAAGGCAGCCTGACAACCAAGTTGAAATTACCCACCGTAGATGGCTTTAAAACTAACAAGTTAACTAGCTCAACAAGCTTCCCTCTCCTGGTCGCCACGCAAAATGCCCCAGTCGACCGGGCTGCTGGGATTTGCTTTTCGATTTTTAGTTTACTGGGTAAGTTGCTGTACCTGTGGCTGGTGGCGGAACGGGACGCATAGTTCAACTGGCGAATTTCCTAGCCATCTTAAAGCGGCGGCATTTTCTTTCTCTCCCCTGGCTAAGCTTGCGCCACAACCTTCGACCCTCGTCTATCCGTGGATGCTTTGTTTGCAGGTATCGCGATGCTAGCTGCTTCCCAACAAGCTACGACTGAGCTAGCAGTTTTGGCTCTTGCCTCTGTTGGGCCGCCATGTCGCCTCACTTTGTCCATGGACGACAAGGCACTCTGTCTCGAGCGGCCCATTGTCCTTTTTCATATGTTTTTCCATATTCTCCGAGCCGCCATCGCCAATCGCTCATTGTCTGGTGACCGTTGACCTGCACACTACCACGTGCCATCCATCATCTCGATAATTCAAGCTCGGGCCAGCCCTCCAACTCGTCCAATGTTCAAGTTCTGGTATCAAAGTGGCCAATAAAGAAGTCATAACGCCGGCTTACATGACAGGTGAACCACACGATCCGCGGCCCTGGGATGGGCAACGGCAGCTGCATCGTCAGCTCATTCATTCCTACACGCCGGCGTTGATTGTCCTCTTGATGCCCGGATTCAGGAACCTTTGCATATCTACAGCGCGATTATACCAGAATAGGCACCAAGCACGCCGCCCCGTGGCCAACCTGCAATGTGCACCGAAAAGCCAAAAACTTCAGCTTGCAGGGAAGCAAGCCATGTATAGGCTGTTGAGTGGTACCAGTACAGAATTTGCAGCTGTCAATAGGATTGATAACATCCTTGCAGCCACATATGCACGTCTTGGATGCAACCTTACGAGAGAAAAAATAGATGCAAGCGGGCGTTGACAGCCACATGCGTCCCCTAGCTCCTCACTCATCATGCAGGCCAGCGCAGCAGTATCTATGAAGCCTCTCTTTTCCCTTTCACCGAGCCTTGCTCTGCACGACCCGCCGCTAATCATGGCCCTGCAAATGCCACCACGACACCCCTGACAGGATAACGAGCCTTTCGCATTCGGCAGATTTCGTGTTGTGCCAGCACAAGTTACAAAGAGTGCAGGCGAAAACCTTGACAACACCGTTATGATACGTGGGTGAAGAAGCCATTCATGCTGTTCCTCGCACCGGCATAAGAGGCGTACGCGTCCCACAGCCGAAACATGGACCATTGTGATAGTGGCGCCTGGCGAAATGTACGAAGTAATCATCTACTGTGGCAATGGGCTTTCATCTAACTTTGCAGCCACCGGAAGGCGTTATTGCTGTTTTGCTGCACGAGAACGACCTTGGAAGGCGCCCAGAATGTTGTTCTATGCTTCGCCAAGGGTATTCATGTTTGTACTCTACCAGTCTACCCGGCCATCCTCACTGACGATCATTTCCCCAACACCGACAAGGCTACTCTCTTGTTCTTCTTTCGTTTTTTTTTGCCTTGTCTCCTCTCCTGAAGCAAGGCCTGGATCATGCCGGATCGCCACACACAGTGGCCCCATGCTTAGTTGACTAGTTAGCGTCTCAGGCAAGACGGAACGAGGGGCCGGCTCTCGTAACCAATCTCTCTGACAATCGCCAGAAACTACAGACACAGATTACAGCCTGCCAGAAAACCCGCTGTGAGGTGTTTTTATGCCTTGTGTGCTAATCGGCAGACGACCACCCCTCCCCACAGCTGCGTTACCAGCATTTCAGCTCGTATTATATGGCTATACCGCTTTTTCCCCATCTCTGTTATTACATGCCGTTACTCCAAAAATAGCAAGGTAACTTTTTAACTCGAAAAACGTGGGGGCGGGCTGAGTCGCTGAACTGAACCAAGCCCTGTCTCAACAGCAGCGATTGGGTTTGTATAAAAAGCAAAAAGAAAAATGGCACAAAGGGCTGGGAACTGCTGGCCACAAGCAGAAACCGAGGCGCACCCAACTCAAGGGTGGGCAAGGGGACCTGCGGCTCAGGGCTTCGCATCCGATAAGGACAAGGTCGTTGCGCTTGGGCACGGGATGGCGACGCCATGTCTCAAGCCACACACAGGATGATGAAAGGCTAGCTGAACGACATTTGGATGCGGCTGCGATGGATGCTCGAGTTAATATCAAGGTGCGTTTATTATGTGTACATGATGTGATTGCTGCGCCATCCGGTGTATTGGCGTTGATGCAAGCCAGATAGCAGCATCCATTCTTCTCCGAGCAACGTTTACTTTCCTGACTGGCTCGTTCTTGCCAGTTCCATACAATTGAAGATGCGAGATCGCCGCCGCTGATGCGGGAGGAAGCGAAGTAGATGCAGGTTACACAGGCCGTGGTTTTCTGGAAATAGTCAATGTCAACTATCATCAGCCCTGCGCACGTCAACCTTCAGCTCAAAATGCACACGCCCCTCCACGACTGAAGATAAGGAATCGTGAAAGAGATGACCGCGGAGTCGCTTTCCTAGTTGGGATGTGAGCAAAGCAAGTTCCTTTCACTGATGGGAGTACCAGTACCAGTACCGGTACAAAGTCGCCTCTGACGTGGCGAGAAGCTGAGGATCGAAAGCTAACACTACGGTTTTTTGTTAAAAAGGAAAAAAGAAAGAACTACAGTGGAAGCATTTGTGCGATATGCAGGGCTTCGGCTTTCCTGCATCTCGCGTACGACAGCCTTGGGAACACAAGCATCGTCGAGTCATATGGTCCTCGTCAGTAATTCCATCAATCATTATGAGCTCCAAAAGACACTTCACATCGTCTTCTTCCGAGCCTCGACCCAGGCTCCTTGATTGAGGGTTGGTCATTTGGCGCACAAAAAGGATAGTGCCTGTATCCGTCCAGACGGGCCGTAACGTAACGCTCTAACTAGTGAGTTCACCTCCAGCCTTGAACAGTGAGAGTGTCTGGCGCCTCTTGCTCGATAGTCTGCGGTCAGCGTCACAATGGCAATCAAAAACGCAATCTCGGGAGCGGTGGGGGAAGGCAGACATTATCGGTCATGCCTAGCCGTTCAGCCAGGGATTCCTAATTGAGCCCAGCGCCTCAGTCTGTTGACTTTATTCATGATCTCGGTCTGGCACCGCGTCGAAAAGCATGCAACGAAAGATGAATCAAGAAGGAGAGGAAGAAACGCCCGGCGACGCCAAGGTGGCAAAGGGCCGATGATGAGTTCAGCAGATGGTGGCGTGCGCGGCCCAGGTACGCACGGCAGTGGCTAGGGAGTGCTTCTTGTCAACATTGTCATGCACATGGTTCGCCAAGAGCTCCATCCGAGATGTTCTCCTTTGAATAAACTCCATCCGCCTTATTCAAGTCGAGAGGAACAAGGAAATGGAGCAGATACGATGGCCCGCTTCATGTTTCTAGTGCGGCTGGGCGCAAAATCTCCTCTCCCAAAGTTCGCACGACTCAAACTGTGGGGGTTCAATTACGTACATAGCTTGCGCATCGAAGAGGCACATCTTCTGCACCTTGGTCATGTCACGGGGGCTTAAGACGGCAAAATGACCTAAACGCTCGAACCGTTCTGTGTTACCTGGGGAGCCATGTGGCTATGATATACCTAAAGAAGTAGAAGAAGAAGGGAACACAACTTGGTGTGCTCACCACTACGGACGGCGGGCGGCCAGTGCGGCAAGTATACCAGCCGCGGCGGCGAAAGAAGAAGAAGGGTGCGTCACGAGCAAATTTTTCCAAGTTCTTTCCGACGGTTTTCCAAAAGTCACTGAGGAAAACAAAGCAGCGCAAGCTACGGAAAGGAAACCTAAACTGTAACAGAGGCAACCAGCCGTTGCTCAGCTCGCCTCACCTGGTGCCTCGTCACTACGGGCCTTCACTGCACCAACAGCCACAAGCCCACCATTCGAGACAAGAGCCACCCGCTCAGCCCAGCCCGGGCGACGGCCAACATCCGGGGCCTGCTGCTGCTGTCTGAGTTGGACGATATTTGGGCAAGCTGCGGCGTCCACCAACCAGTGCACGCAGGCACCTGGTCCCTGTCTGTCCGCCAAGATGCCCTCTTTTCATTTCCACAAAGAGCAATGCCTGAACAACCGTTCACTTCGATTTCTTTTTGGTGTTGTCGTGAGCCCCGACCCCCATATGACTTTATCGCTCTCGGGATCCCGCCCACTTGAGAAACCACAAGCGAAAAAAGGTGCGTATTGGATCTTGGCCAGATGAGACACAGGGGAGGGTTGAGAGAGGGGGGCATCCAGCCCTACCATAACAGCCTACCATAACAGAGAGCAACTATACATATACGGATTTCATATTTATGATGCCAGCAGAAACATGAACCTCAGCTCGGGCTGACACTTGGCAACTGAGCTTAGGCATCGGCGTACTAAACCACCCCCCGGGGGGTTTTGCCTCACCGTTCGCCTCCTCTAGACAGATTCGCCAAAGCAGACACACAGACAGACGAGGCCAACTCCACTCACTCTCTGTCGGAAAAAACGGCGCCTGCAAGCTTTGCGCTTGCTTACTTGCTTGCTTGCTTAGTTTGTTTAAATTAATTTTTTTTTTTTTTTGGTTTTTCATCATTCTTATTCTGTGCTTGCGAGTAAGTGGAAATAAAGTTTTTCTGGCTGGTCCACTGCATGAAACGGCCCGGAATGACACAGGACATTGCTTGGGCAGCATCATAGCGCTGTAGGTGACCAGAGCACTCGGCCGGCGAGAGGGACCAAGAAAAATGGACCAAAAAAAAACGGCAAGGGGGCGCTGATTAGGGAATTTTATCCGTTCCATGCCATGTTTCAGTTGATTGAAGATACGAAGTAGCTACCTAGATAGATTATCGTCGTCTCAGAAAGCAGGCCACCCCCATATGAGACAACGGCAACCGGCTCCGGATGCTTGGTCGCTTGCAAGGGCGGCAAACAAGGTACGAGGTGGTCGATAAAACGGCATGTCATCTAATAATAGATTATAATTTCGGATGGTCTCTGACATTTGGATTATTTCGATTGTTGAATTGCTGTGAAATGAAATGAAAGCCTACATATGTGCGACCCATGCCTGTGCAAAATAGCATTTTGGTGTCTCTGCGCGCCCGAGCTACCCAAGCCCAAACATAAAGAAAATGGTCAATTTCGGTCCAGAATGACCTGCCCCAATTCATGTCTATGATACCATGTCGTCTAATAAATGTGAAAAAAAGAAGAAGAAGAAATGACTTGCTCGCGATTATGTAGTGATAAATGGTTAAAAGGGGAAGGGGGGAAGAATCAGGAAGCTAAGTGTTCTACAGCTCCTCGTCACCGTCGCACTGCTTCTGCATCACCACACGCTTAATTTCCATCTGAGGCTGCTTCCACGTGGCTTGCCAGTCCTCGCGCGCTGTCCAAAAGTCCTTCTTGGCGTTGGGAGAGCCATTGACCCACGGCTTGAGCGACTTGTTGTCCTCAAACCAGCCGTTGGTGCCGCCGACGGCAAGGTTGATGATGAGATAAAAGTCCTGGTCAAACGGCGTGTTCTTGCGCCCCGTCTGGCTCCAGACGTCTGCCAGGCGGGTGCCGTTGCTCGTGGTCTGGGGGAAAGCGCCGCGCTGCCACATGGGCTTGTTGAAGTTGGTATAGAGCACCTGCATCAGGCGCGTGTTGACATATGTAAAGATGTACTTTTGTGACCACTCGAGGCCAAATGTGTTGTAGTCGTCACCAAAGGTGCCACGCAGAATTTTGTGCTTGTTGTTCGTCTTCCACCAGGCGTCGTTGGCGGGGTCGGGACCCCAGTGTAGGGCTGACGAGACAATGTTGTTGCCACCCTGCGCGTAGGTCCAATTGTTGCCGCGCGACTCCATAATATCGATTTCGCCTGATGCAGGCCAGGGTCCGTAAGTATCCTTTACAGGCATCATCCAGATGGCAGGCCACAGCCAGTCACCGACGGGAAGCTTGGCGGTAACCTCGACGCGGCCATACTTGAGAGTGGCGCCCTTCTTGGTGTGGATGCGGCCCGACTTGACGGGTGGGACAACACTCGAATTGCCAGCAGTGGTGTTGGTAACAGCAACGCAGTCGTAAAAGTTGGTCGAGGTGCAGGTGCCATCCTTTAATAGATCGATGGTGGTATCCTTTTCCATCTTGTCGGCGTCCTGGAGGGTGGCCTTGATGACGAGGTTGCCACCGTCGACGTAGACATTTTCGTCGCCGCCAGTGGTCATCTCAAATTCGCCGTTACTACAGTAGTTAGCATAGAGTTGACTGTGAGTAGTATGGTGCAGAGAAATACGTACCCGAATCCTCCGACTTGGACCTCTTTGGTCCAGACATTGCTGTCAAGGCCATTGCCAAAGCTCTCATCCATGAGTGGGCAGTACTTGTGGTGAACAACACTACGAAGACCATCCCACACTAGGAAGCCAGAGATGCCGAGACCGATAAGGATACCAATGACGGGGATAATGGTGACCCATTTCTCCTTTTTGTCCTTTTTCTGCAGCCAGGGCTTCTCAACCTCGCCCTTGGCGACTCGACGTGAGTGAAAGAAGCGCTGGGCGCGCTCTTCAAAGCGCGGTCCAAGTGCGCTGGACGAGCCAAAGCTCGAGGCAGGTCGCGAGACAGCAGGGCTAACAAATGGATTTGTGCCAGTCGCGGTGGCCAGTCGCTGGTTGGCGGTAGGTTCTGTAGCATCAAAGGGATTGCGGCCGCCTTCCGTGTTTGGAGATCCTGAGCGGGGAGGCGTGACGTTGGAGGAGACGTTGCCCGAGTAAGGCTGGGCGTTTTGGCTGTTGTAGCTACTGGCGTAGCGGTCGTGTTGCTGATTATCCATGACGAACGATGTGTGTGAAGAAAATGATGCAGAGTGCAAGCGAAAAGCCTAAAGGGAAGAAGGTGCCGTCAACGCAGGACAATGGTGGTCGCAAAGAGCAAGCCGATGGCCGCTTGGAGCGAAACTCAAGCGGGCGCAAGGCGCGAAGGCGGAGGCGCGGAGCTGTGTAGCGGTCGAATTGACGATGGAGTGAAAGAGAGTACGATGACGTATGAGTGCCAGATGGTATATTTGCAGAGTTCAAAATGAGGTTCGCATTGGTTGCAAATGGAAGAGCGGGAGAAGTGGGATGGTTGAAGAGGAAGAGAGGGACAAGAGAAGTGAGGTGGATGAGACGTAACGCGAGAAAGTTTGTGGCGGCGCTGGTGGACTCACTGGTCTACCAGTCTGTCAGTGGATTTGGTGGAATATTTCAGGTGCGCCAGGTGCTTCCTTCCACTCAATGGTGGCACAGGAGAGGTACCGCTACTGCCAGGTACCTTCAGTGATCCTGCCCAGTGGCTGTGGCTGTGGCACTGACTTTTAGTAGGCGCCGTACGAACGGGGAGTACAGGTACTGGATGTATGTATGTAAGTGGGCGCACCGGGGATGGCCGGAGTTGCCCTTTTTTTTTTCTTCATAGTATCAGTCAGTTTTCTTCCTATGTAGCAGCTTATGACTACATCAGCATCGAGGTAGGGTCTTCTCTTTTTGCCCTTCTAGAGAACGACGCAAAGGATTGTCCAGTTCTATTGTAGCGGCTAGCAAGGCCTCTGGCGCCCAGCCCTTTTTTTCAAGTTGGTAGCGGCTCCAAGTCCCTCCCGTCTACCTCCTAGAGTGGACCTAAAAATTCCGATTCACTACCCATCGATGAACAACATGCAACGCCGGCCAGTGCCACAACCCTTCAGCTGAGCACCTAAGCCCAAGATGATGATAATTAACAGACTAGGGCAATATTTGGCTGGCTGGTAGCCATTTCTGCCCGTACCCAGGCGCACGAACGCACGTGTCCACGGCTTGACACCATCACGCACGTCCTCTGTCCACCCAGCTACCCATGCGCTGCGGACGTGATTGCGTCCTGACAATATTACAGCGCCGTGAATTTCGATCTTGGAATTACCGACCGCCGCTTTCCTCCCCGTCGCGTAGGCGCCCACTGCCCGCTCCCGTGCCTTGATTTCCACCCAACTACGGAGCACTGTCAACACAGAGACACTGCGCAATGACCCTGGCCAACCGAACCACTCCTTGCCAGTTTGTCACTTCTTATCGATCTCGGGCCCTACATACAGGGGCCCTGCAAAAAGTAATGCTTGCATGGATTGTATCACTTCCCCTATTAAAGTTGCCCAGTACTATCCTACCATTGCGGTGGTGCCTGCTCGCAAGCCATAGCTATCAGCCCATTCAACAAGTGACAGGCTGCGCTTGGGTTTCTTCCCCGTATTGGCTTGGGCACCCTGTCAAGCTGCTCTTCATACTGATACACATAGCATGCAGTTAATGCATTGTCGCGGGCCTGGGTGCAGCTGACAAGCCCAGCTGCACCTCGTGTCTGGAGAGCATGACATCAATCTAAATAATAAAGCCCGTCAAATGCGCACCTCTTCCGCCCACCATATTGACATCCAACCAAGAAACAAAACTGTTTTCATCGTATTCAACGGACCGTACTCCTGGATCCGGTCATGTCCGTCGGCCGCCCGTGCTGGCTCTGCGCTGGCCGATCGTCTTGTAAGCGCCATACTATCCAACAACCGAGACTCGATAGTCCCTCGGTCGGTCAGCGGTGAATAGCTATGCTTGCATATCCAGGCCAAAAATAGGTAGGGCTAGCAGCTAACAGAGCTAGAACCTATCCCATCCATCCAATGCAACAGGGCGAGGCGAAACATGGCAGCACACAGCCCCTCCCTCCAGCTCAGCGCAGACCATGATCCGCTGAAGACCTGCATAATATCTGTCGCGCTGGACAGGGACCAGGCTCTTTCTCAGACTCTGTGGAGCGAGCCTTGACGAATTACCATCACGCTAAATTAATCCCTCCTCCAGTGCCTCTTTTGTTCATTTCGCCTAGTCTTTTAGCTTGCTTGGTAGGTACATAGTTCTCCTCGCAAACTTGACATCAGATTTAAAGCAGCAACTCGGTGCCATTGGAAAAGCGGCATGAGGTGTGGCTGGTGCCTCTACTTCTGTGGCTTGCCAGGGCCAGTTTTTCTCTTGCCTTTTTAGGGAGTCAAAAACCATGGCTAGATTACATCCACACCCCTCGCTTTCCCCTGGCCTACCATGTCGCCCACGCCCTCCCCTCTCCGCCATCCATTCCCCTCTTCCTGGTCCTCCTCTCTCAGTCAGTCCATTGTTTCTATTCTGGCGTCTCCAGCACCAGCGCTAACATCAGACGACAAGCCAGACATTACTGTTTGCGAGAGCCTTCGTATTTTCCCCTCAAAGCCGGTTACTGACTGCTCCCAAAAGTCTGGCAAATTCTTCCGACGCCGCCTCACCCGTCATCTTGATTCCCGGCTGCTTTGGTCGTTTGTTGGCAGCCGTCACCATGACGGCTCAGCACAGACAACAAGCCGACCTGATACACTGCTTTCGCAAGTTCCGCGCTCCCGGCCGCCCACGCTTGGGCACTTTGGTGCCTCGACAAGCCACAGGGACAGCAAGAACGCTGTCCAATCGTCAACGAAACTCAAAAGCGAACGCAAGTCCCATCCAACTGCCCTAGAGAACATGTCGCTTCTCGCTGCTCAGAGACGGGGCGCCCCTGGTGGCTGGTTCGCAAATCAATTCCGCTTCCCGCTCACACACACCAATACGACCTACTCACCACATAAATTCTTCGGCGCTTCAACCCCCCAGCCACGAACACAGTTTCGCGTTCAGAGCCATCATCATTTACGCCGCAATGCTAATTCAGCCATAGACATAGCTTAACCTCAGAACCTCATGGCAAAGTGCCACTCGGAACTACGACCACTTCGGCGTGCCTAGTTGATGACAATCGGTATATTTTCCGTTATAAGAACGGAAAGGCGCCAAAATGGAGACCAAGGGATTAATATTCAGTCCCGTAATCCATCGGATGCTAACGAACTTCTCATGGCTCTCTGCGACCCTGTTGCCCATCTTCTGCGAAGAGACAAAAGTTTTCTAGCGGGCTTCCATTTTGATCCACTAGCCACGCTAGAGTCCCAAGATTGGCGCTGGACAGAGGGGCACCGCAGAGTTATCTCAGAAAGAGGCACCTGGACCACCTCTACAAATATAATAATGTCTGCTCGGTTACTGGCAACTCTCTCCGGAGAAGGTCCGACTTGGCACCCTACCGGGCCAGTGGATCGTGATCATGACAGGTGACTTGGTGGCCCGTGAACAAGGTGGCATAAAAACCAGGAAACTGAAACGGGGACTCAAAGTTTAATTCATCAGGCTTTGTCCATGGCTCAAGAGCTTAATTCGGTCAGTTCAATACCGAACCAGCTGAACTGTACCGAGTGTCCGCAAGAGAGGAGCGGAAAAATGGAAGAGGTGATCTGATATCAGCGTCTTGTGTCATACCGCAGGCCATACTCCATTCTGGCGCACGCGCAGTCCGATCGATTGTTGTCAAGGCACACATACAGCATGTCTGCTTCATAAGACATTCTCCGCGGCGCTTCTAAAGCAACAGAAGACGTCTACGAGAGCGCTCGTCAAATCGGCGCCGCCAGCATAGTGCCGTCTCTCACATATTGCCAATGACTTGTCACCTTTATGAAAACTCCGTCTTGAGGGTCGATCCAGAGTAATCGGCGTTCAAGCGAAGCCTAATAAAGTTGGACAACCTCCGTTGCCAGAGTAGACGTCCTGGCGCCATTCGGACCACCTCATGGCTTGTATCTATCGGACCGTTTAATAAGGCACATATGATGCTGGCAGTTATTATTTGGCCAAGCTGGCACCCCACGCATCAGCAAACAAGGCATGAGCGGTCCAGCCCAGGTGCGGCAACAACTGCCAGGTTGCTCTCTCTCCTCCCGCCTTGCGCAATTGATTGTAGCCCTGTCGTGTTTTCTTTCCATCCAAGGGCCCGGTATGCTGGAAAATGTAACCATGGGAATAAAGAGGCATATTGCGTACCCACTTGTCGGGACGGGCCAGCCAACATCAACGTGCAGCGCCTATCACTAACATATTAGGCCCAGCCTCCCGTATATGCAAGCACTCGGATAACACTAGTGCACCCAACAACAAAAAGCCACAGACGAGTAAAAGCTCTGCTTTGCAGGGGGTATCTCTAATCTGTATCTAACGTGGGCCAGGTTCGACACGTCTGATGGGCAGCGGAAGCGGCGCCGGAAGCCTGGGAATGGGGCACATAAGGCTATCATGGTGGGAACATGGTCAATTCCTGAATTCCCAATGGTCCATGGGCTGTTGCTTCCTTGTCATACATTCACGCCATGATAGCCGTTGATTACCGTACTGGTAATAAACGAGGGAAAAGAAGCCCGCGAACCACGTTGTGGGAACGCATTGTGGGAACACAAGCAAGGCAAGGCTTTGCATGTACAACGCATACATGCGAGCCTTGTCGGGTTCAGTCTTATTCACGCCTGCGCACGGAGCCCGATACGGGACGTCGAGAACAAGAGAGGACGATGGGTTATCAACCGAAATGCAAGTGGCTTGCAAAAACGTGTGAGTTAATGCACATGTCTCACCTTACCGATTACCCTTTTTCGCTCATCTCGTTTACATTCTTGATTTGGAGTTTTGTACATGTATTTGCCAGAGGTTCTTTGTGCTTGCTTGTGCTTGCCGTGGACCGCTGTCCCATCAAGTCCCTCGTATTCTCCCGGCTAACAACATGTAACAGAATTGCATCTTACGCTTGAAAGCCACATCCAGATATCAAACAAGCTTGGCCTGAGACCGCGCTTCTGGTCGAGCATTGTTTATGCACCGGGCTCGGTCTTTGCCTAGAAGATGCCGTATTGCAGATACCTGCACACAAAGTGCGTCATCCGGCCAACAGTGCCTGGCGATGCCTTGGTCCGTGTAATGAATGGTGAGGACGCACAGGGTATCACGACCTTCTTGCTGTAGATCAACGATGCGTATGCAAGAACCGGCTTTCTCCATCATTCATCTCCCGAGCTTGTCTCACTACCATCACCTTGTCTGGCAGCCCTGTCTCGGAGACGCCAGCGATATTATTGACGGGTGTGCCACGTTGCATCATGCAAAACGCTTGACGCTGCGGATAGTAGTTTAAGAAAAAAGACGATGCATGTCGTGAAGAGATTAAAACAAGCTCATTACGCCATCACCCCGTTCCTCAATCCGAAAGGGACACGATGCCGGCGCCGGCCCGATGTCGTCAGCCGCCCCGTTGTCAAACGTGTCTCGAGCCCGACGTCGCGGTACTCAGATCGCGCCGTTTTATCACACCCATGAGATATTATTCACGTTTTTTTTTGTGGCTTGCTTAGGGTTTCGGATGCAGCTTTTTTCTTTCTTTTTTTTTCTTTCCCCTCTTCGTATCCTGCAACTCCTGCAGCCTGTACCTGCGACGGGCCATCTCGTATTCTCATGCTTGTTAGCGCGTGTGCCGAAACCGCAACCCCTCTTCCATTCATTGCCCGTTGGGCCGCGCTGATCTGCTGTTCATTGTCTTAGCTGTTGGGCGGTGAGATGCACAATGAAACGATGCTACCCCGACGATGCGCAAAGCCAACAGGCGGTTTCCAGGGCTCAAAATCTCGCGCACATCTAGATCTAGCCTCTTGCCTCGCGTAGCAGTGCACGCTACGACTTGCATTCAAAGTGCGGAGAAGGCTTACAAGGCAGCCGCGCAATCCATACCATCTCCTTACACGGGCTCATACCGGCTCATACCGGCTCTTACCGGCTTCGATTTCTGAGGACGCGCAAATCGCGCCCCCTTGTTTCCCGAACCACGCGACGGGCAAATACTGCGCTGGGAATATCACGGAGAGAGATCGCACAGCGGCCGAGAAGGTTTCGGAGCGCATAGTGTTGCGCTGCTGTGCTTCCCACTCGCTCCTGTGTGTTGCCGAGGACGAAAGAAACCCCGGTGACACAGGACGGACAAGCAGGCCGGTTCGTGCGCTGCCCCGACCATCACCATCGGAGCGTACGGCCGCGCTCAGCGTTGCCCCCGGATTACAAAATCTCAGCTGGCTCACCTGTGGTTGGTGAGAATTGCATCGTGCTTTCCCATTTTGGACGGGTTCAAATACACCTGTCAAAGGCCATCTCAAGGTGCTCACGGCATTTCATCTCAAAATATCTCAAACGACATCACCACTCGCTCGCTCAACCCGACATGGCTCGGTTTGCTGCTTGGTCACTGGCCGTGTTTACCGGGGTGGCGCTTGCCGTTTCTTCCAACGACTTGGGCTCCGTTCTCCAAGAGCATCAAAATCTGACCACTTTTTACAACTTGATCAAGGTAGGCAGGCTTATACCACGTTCCTCATCAACAGCTCCTCACTAACACCCGCAGAACAACTCCGATGTACTCTTGGAACTTCCTAGCTACAATGGCGTGACTGTAAGCTTCATCTACACTTCCCGAGCCACACTCATCATCCCTCAACGCAGCGCATACTCATCCAGCCGTGCCCCCAGATCCTCGCGCCGTCGGACAAGGCCTTTGAGGATATCCCCTACACCTCCCTCAACGGCGTTTGGGACCCCAACGACCACGCCAAGACGACCGCCTTCCTACAGTACCACGTCATCCGGGGCAGCGTCTCTGTCGGGGACCTCGAGGCCGGGCCGACCTATCTGGAGCCGACGCTGCTGACCGGCGCCGCCGCGCCCGCGTGGACCAACGTGACCGCCGGCCAGAACGTGCTCCTCACGCGGCAGCCCGGCGACGCCGCCGTGCTGACCAGCGGCCTCGGCGCGCGCTGCACCATAATCGAGCGCGATCTCGACTTCCGCGGCGGCCGCGTCCAGGTGGTCGACCACCTGCTGATGCCGCCCGCGCCGCTGCGCCAGACCGCAGAGGCCTTCCAGGCCGGCTCCTTCGTCGCCGCGCTGTACGCCGCAGGGCTGATGCCGGACGTCGGCGACCGGCCCAACGTGACCGTTTTCGCGCCGCGGGACGCCGCCGTCGACCTGGTCGGGGGCTCGCTGCGGGCGCTGGACCGCGCGTCGCTGTCGCGCGTCGCCGCCTACCACGTCGTGCCGGGCCGGGTCCTGTCCTCGGCGGACCTCGCCAATGGCAGCGTGCTGGCTACCCTGGGCGCCGGTGGTAGTGGTAACGGGACGGCGCCGGGGTTGACGGTCCGGCAGGAGGGCAACAACAAGTTCGTCAACACCGCGCAGATCGTCCAGCCGGACATCCTACTCGCCAACGGCATCATGCACCTCGTCGCCGACGTGCTCAACCCAGACGCGACCGCCGCGGCGCCCAACGCCAGCGCGCCCACCCAAGCGCCAGCCTTCCCCGTAAGCGTCGCCAGCAGCCCGTTCGCTTCAGCGCTGCCGTGCACGACCAACTGCCCAAGCAGCACGGGAGGCGCCACTGCGTCGCCGACGACGACCACGGCCGTTGGCGGCAAGTCCAAGTCGAGCGAGAACCCCGGCGTCCCGGCGCCGACCGTCCATGCGGCCGTGGCGGCGTTGGGTGTCTTGGGCGCCGGCCTACTACTGTAGGACCGGCTTCAACTTCTTTGGATACGCAGCGTGGAATGATAGATGAGACACAATGGCGTTTGCGGATTGAACATAGTAATGAACATACCTGTATCGAAGTGGTAGATAGCCAACGACTTTCTCCGAAGCAGTAATAGAGAGGGCAGCAGAAAAAAGACAGCCTTTGACAGGCATATGTGAGTGCTTACGTGGTCAATAGTAGGCATCATGTCCTTCAGATTATCTGCCTAATCAGAAACAGAGAGCGCAGTGACTCTCACGTCTCTTCCTAGACGCTCGTCCCATAAATACATTCCCCAACGCCAGATCAGTCCATGCCAAATTCCTTTTCGTTTGTGTGATCTTTCGGTACTCCGGTCCAAGCAAAGCAAGCAAGCATCCTTTTTTTGTTAAGCGTATTATACACAAACCACGCATCTCCAAACAATACCAGTCGTTCCGTTGTCCAGCATGTCTTGCTTCGGTCGTAACTCAGTATCCGCCTCGACCGCGGCCATCGCGGCTGTCTACGCTGCGACTGCGACGACCGTAGCCGCCGCCGCCGCCGCCGCCGCCGCCACCTTTTCTGTGCGGCGGCGAGCGTGACCGCGAAGAGTACGAGGCGCGCGAGCGGCTCCTGTATCTGCCTCCTCCACCGTTGCCCCGTGGAGGCGGCGGTGACCGGGAACGCGACGAGCCGCCGGCGCCACCGCCGCCGGGTCGATAGACATCCGAGCGAGGTCCGAATTTGCTACCGCCTCCCGGGGAGGTAGGCGGGCCGCCTCGACGACGTCGGCCGCCACCACCGCCACCACCACCACCGCCTCCTCCGCGCCCGCCAGCCGCGAACGGCACGCGGGGGTCAATGTTCGCGCCGCGCCGGGCTGTCGGCGGCGCTGGGGAGAGCTTGCGTCGTGGTAGCACGATGGACACGTGGATCGTGGCGCCGTCGACTTGGGCCTCATGCATGTTGGCAATGGCGGCTTCGGCGTCGGCCTCGCGGTCATACAAAATGTACGCGGTGCCTCGATTCGTGTTGACTGTCACTTTCGTTAGGGGCCATTGGTGCCAGGGTGTTGAGGGTTTTCACAGGGATAGCTTACAGGCTCGGTTCACTGGGAGATCGAGGTCCTTGATGCGGCCAAACATGCCGAAGATCTCGTACAGGTGGTTCTCGTTGATTGTCTTTGTCAAACGCTCCACGACAATCTACCCCGCCCTCCAAGGTCAGCGCACACGTTCCACACCACCGTTCGGGGAGGATAGGGGCGGCACGTACCTTTGTGCTCTTGGCCAAGGGGCCCTCGCTGCCTCTGCGGCTGCGGCTCCAGCTGCGACTGTCGCTGCGACGACTCGGGCTCCTGGAGTAGCTGCGCCCGCGGCTGTAGCTACGGCTGCGGCTGTAGCTGCGGCTCCTGCTCCGGCTGTAACTTCGGCCGCGCCCTCCCCCGCCACCACCGTTGCGCGCCGACGAGCGCGATCGGCTGCGCGATCGAGAGGGCGACCGCGACCGGGCGCTGTGGTCCTTGTTGGGCTTGGGCGACCGCGATCGCGAGCGAAAGCGCCCTCGTGCCGGCGATGGCGACGGCATGATGCAAGAACTGTTTAAATGGGCGGTTTGGTCCGGTTGGCAGCTCGTCGATTATGTTGCCGAGTGTGGGATTGTTTGCAAAGGGATGAATGCGCCTTGGTTTTCTTGTTTGCCAAATGCAACGAAGTCTTTAAAGGAAGCTACCTGGTCACGTGTGGGTCCAGGAACCGCGCAGCAAAGTGACGAGCAAACAGACGCTGATATTGTGCTGATGCAGTAACGTAGTAGACAAGATGTTTTGTTCTTGTTTCTTTGTTCTTTCGTCTATTGGCCTATTTTTGTCTGATGCTTCGGAACTTTGTGCTAGATACGAACGCGTTGTGGTAGTGAATCACGTAGTGCAAATGTTTCCGGCCACAACTAGAGGCTTAGGTTGTGATGCATGCAAGCTAATTAAACTACACTTCTTATTTTACAACACACGTGGAGAGAATTGTACCAAAAAAGCCTCAAGTCTAGATTCTAACTAAAATAAACATTTTAAAGAGATAGGCAGAGCTATTTAAGCGATTACCTCTGTAAACCTCCTATAAACTTTCTACCTCACTCTAGGGTAGACTGCTAGGGGGTGTTAGTGTTGGTAGTTGAGCTCGCATGGATGTTGGGGCAAGAAGAGGCTTGGCAACCCTTTCCGCCATGTCAGCGAAGTTGATTAGGTCAATGAGCTACCAATTCAACATGTAAGTAATGCAGCACGGCTCTAGTCGTCAATGTAGAAACAGCCAGTCGATCTTCAAACAACCGCCGGTGAGCTCCCGGAGGCCCCACAGAGGCTTTCTGTAGCCAATTAGATTGCGACATCAGGGAGCTACCCCAGACTTCCCGAAGCAAACCGCTCAACATCGCCGCCTTCTCTCCTCCTCCGACATTAGGAGCCCGACAGTTTCGCCGTGAACCGCGCGTATTTACGAAGGCGCGAAGGCAAGAAGAGGGCGACAAGAGACGCCGCAGCGTCGAACCCACGCTTTTCAAAGACAAGAATAGGGACAAGGACCACTCCACCGACACAAACCCCTTTGCTCGACTCTCTTCTTCCGACCGACCCCATCTTCTCAACGCGATCCACACCCGCCATGGCCGCTGCAGACGAATCGTTATACATGGTGTCGCAGACATCGCTTCTGGAAAAGGACGATGAGCTGGACTCGTTGCCGTCTCTTTCGACGGAGGAACTCTACTCGGACGACGAGGATGACGCGCAGGCGGAATGGGAGCGCAGCTTAGATCAGGTGCAGATGCTGCTCACCATGGTACTAGTACCATGGATGGGCAAGTTCTTCGGCCGCAAGTTTGCCTACTGGAGTATGTAACCCCGAGAGTTGCCGGCGGTGGTCTGATTCACGCGGTAGATGAAGAATTAGGTATGCTAACTGTTGACTTGCAGGCTGGGCCAAATACATGAGCTGGGTTCACGACGTCGAGGTCCGATTCACGGATAAAAAGGCATTCAACGTGGTTGGAGCGGTGGAAGCTGCCCGGTCGTTATAGTCTTGGCTGTGGTATATATCTACGACATTGCATGGCAGCTCACAGCCCGGCTCCATGGATGGAGCACTCGACGCTGCTTGCCGCCCACTGTTTGCTTCTCTGGCGTTGGGGGTATATAATCTGGTTAGAAGCCATATTTTAGGCAAAATTTATGAAGCTGTTCAACAGGGTTCTTTGCATTCTCATACGAATCATGGTGCGTGGAAGCTGCTTGAAAGACGCGGGAATGTAGCGAGGAGCTACCAAGGGAGGACTTCTCTCCCTTGGTGGTTAATATTGTCATCATTAAGAATTATCTACTATTCAACAGCTACTTTGCAACTATTGTTATACATGCTTCCTTTCACCTTGTTTATACTAGCCGCCTTCTTGAACAGATAGGTACATAGTGCATTATATTATTAGCCACCCCCGCAGCGAAGCATGCATACCTGTAGCTCTCAAGATGATGAGCACAAAATAGCACGGCGGCTGAATCTAGTCTTTAAAGGAAAACACGAAAGTTTTCCTGTGAATCGGATGTGCGCATACGGCCCCATGTTTGAAATTAGTGGCGACGCCCAGGCGGGTGACAAGAAGCCAGTGCCTGAGCTAACGTGTACAAAGCAACACCAGTGTATTTCCCTACACACAATATACTGTAGAGTCTGAGGTGCATAGAATGAAATTCTCTATACAATTTCCCCTGTGATGCGGACTCAACAAGGGATCTCTGCCTCTGTATTGTTATTATTTCGGCTATCAAGAGTGAGCCCTATTCCTCGCGTCAGCGATGCGTTTCGTCACCGACGAGGCGGCTCCTGCGTCCTATGCCTGTCAGTGATGAAGAATCATCAAGGAACGACATCCAGGCGGCGTCTACGGCAGGCGACCGCGAAGCGACCAAATATCCCAAAACAAAAATTTGGCCAGTTATGGCGTAACAACAGGTCTAAAATATCGTATCAAGTCCGCAAAATGTAGCAGAGGGCATGTTATTACTCTTTTTGGTTGCTCCATTAAGCTTGCATCACCGCAGCTTCTAGAGCCATCGTCAGCTTCTAGAGCCATCGACAGGATCCCCACCAAGCCATGCATAACATCGCATCTTATTGCATCAACCATCACATGTCGCTCCTTTCGAATTGTTTCGGTAATTTTCTCCCGTCTCGAGCTTTTGTCTCATGACTTCTCCCGTCTCGAACTTTCTCTCCATGACTTCTCCCGTCTCCTCCATGACTTCTCCCGTCTAACTTTCTTCTTATGGTTTCGATATGACGCTGTCGCTTCCTTTCTCGCCTTTATACCTACGCATCGTCTGTAACTTCTATGCAAGGCTAGAAAGATATAAAGGTCGCGTTGATTCTCGCTGGCTTAACTCGACTTTCACACTTTAAACCACAAAGAGTCATCAAAACAAGAAACGCTAAACAACAAACACGAATACTTCCATATACTATGTCTCTCTTCCCACGAACCTTGTACGACAGCGACGGCTCGTCATCCTTTACACCTTTGTTCCGCCTCCTTGACGAGTTCGACAACTACAGTCGTCAGGGAGGTGCTTCTTCCCTTGTCCATGATAGCCACCCTGGTTCTGCTTTCTGGCAGCCAAAGTTTGACGTTGGCGAAAGCGGTGACCAATACGAGCTGCATGGAGAATTCCCGGGCATGAGAAAGGAAGACATTTACATCGAATTTCCCCAGCCCCAGACACTGGTCATTCGCGGAAAGTCCGAGCGGACGTATTCAGGCACAGAGCCGTCGTCCTCGGCTGACAGGGTCGAAGACGTTTCGAACAAGCCAACCATCACCGAAGCAGGTGACGACCAAAAGGGAGATACTGTGGCACAAGCGTCACCCAAAGCCATCGAAAAGACGGAGCAGCCAAAGTACTGGCTTCGCGAACGCAAAGTTGGCGAGTTCTCGCGCTCGTTTATCTTTCCGTCTCCCGTGGATCAGGACGCCATCTCTGCAGGATTCAAGGATGGTGTACTCTCCGTTTCGGTCCCCAAGGCGAAAAAGCCCCAGCCTCGTCGCATTGCTATCAATTAAGGGCTCTTAAACAGGTTCAAGTCCATTCTTATGGAAATCATGTATCACTTTCATCTACTTGGTCAGTTTATCTGGCTAATTTCAGCAGCATTTCTGTCGCGCGGATTGTTATATACTTTCTCGTTCCTTTTAACGCATCTCTTACATTCCCTTAAACAATCATTGTATCTAGTGCTCTGCAATGCTAGCTACAATACATTCCTTGATTGTGCCGTCTTATCGTCGTGTGATTCTTTTATGTAGTTATTAATATTGTAGCCAAGGCAAATTGGCGTTTTTCCCTCCTGCATTCCCTGCTGCTTTCTTCATACTGATTATATTTTTAATAACTTGACTAGTAAAATATTAAACAAGTTAAAATAAAGCAGTATATTAACGTTTGAATAGGATGCGCTTATTAAATACGATGAACAGAAGATCATAACTATCCCGCAATTTGAAAGTGTCGATGAAAGATGGCATAAACGGCGTCAGGGAAACTCATATACCAGAGATCGTGTATCCTAGACGGTCTAGGTAGGCTGACTCTTGGACCCCGCGAACAGAATTAGTCACGACAATAGAGCTGAGACTAGTCATGTGCTTGAATGAAGGAGCTCGTCTGTGACTGCAGGTTGCCTTCGCGTCGAACATTAGTCCAGATGGTGGCACTTAGACCTGAGACATGGCCGGGCGGGAGGAGCGGGCAGCGCCCATGGGGCTGCGCATCTCGGTGAGCGAGAAGAACAGCGCACCGCAGAGGGCGGCCCAGAGGAACCACATGAAGGCGTCGCTGGCCTGCAGCTCGCGGCAGCGGTGCACCGGGTTCGTGGAGCCGTAGGCGATCCAGTTGGCCGGGCGGTCGATCACGTTTCCGCAGTTGGTGTGGCCGATGCGGGCGGCGAGGACGACGGCGCTGATGAAGGTGAAGAGGACGCCGAGGCCGTCGAGGACGGTGAGGATGAGGGGCCGGCCGAGGCTGCCGATGACGGTGGCGAGGATGCCGTAGAGGCAGACGACCCAGGAGAGGGCGGCGACGAACATGGTGAAGTTGACGGCGGCGCGGGCGGAGGTGGAGGCGTTGTAGTCCTGGGCGATGACGTTGCCGATGAGGCCGGTGATGATGATAGTACAGATGAGCGCGAAGCCGCGCAGGATGAGGTTGAAGAAGCCCGACATGGTATTGGATGGATGTGTGATTGGGCGGCTTGTTTGAGGTCAAGTTCAAGGGAAGGAGGGAGGTAGCTGGAAGCGACGAATGCTGGAGAGGCAATTGTCTTTGAAGGGAAAATGATGCTGGAAGAGCAGTGAATAGGTGTATGAAGAGTAGGCAAGAAGAAGCTGCCTAAAAGCTTGGTTCGGCAGATTCGGCGGTTCGATGCAATCGATGATGCGATCGATTGAGCTTTGTGGGGTCGGGCAGCCACTGGCAAAAACAGGGTACTCTCGATGATGTAAATGTTGGTGGCCTGTTGGGGTTTAAGCGATTGCGTTGCGTTGCGTTGCGTTGCGTTGCGTTTTTTTTTTTTTATATTGATCTCGAGAAAGTGACGAAGATCGTAGTTGCATACAATGATACACAGTTAATGTTGAGGTGCTACAAACGCTGACAATGATTTGGCCCAACAACAGAGCAGCAACGAAGGAAGTTCTCGCAGCGGTGTTACTGTGGCGCAGACACTCATGCAACCGTTACGCCGTCAAATTGTTTATTATTTTTAGGTGAAAGAAAAAATACATGTTGGATGAGCGATGACTTTACTGATTCAATCTGCCCCCGATGATTAAGTGGTACACTTGAGCTACCTACCTGCCCGGCCGTTGCTAATAACCCCTGACTTCCGACGGCTGACATCTAGATACTACATACAGTACATACGTCACTGAAGCTGGGCCTAGGGCCGGGGAAGCTGGCGGCGCTGGTCGGATATACAGGGCGGATGGGGAAGAAGGATGATGGAGAGGGGCTGTGTCTGTCGATTCGTATATCGCGACCAAATTTTGTATACAAGCCGATAAAGAAATATATTTCATACGGAATCTTTCTTTAATCGTCAAACGCCAACATAGCCTACTTATCTCGATATCGGAATTAACATGGATATAGAGTCCTTGTCGCTACGCCCAACATGATCCTACCCGGGAGGCTTCGTGCCCCTCGCTCAACTCTGCGACAAAGGCACAGACTGGACAGGATTATGGGAGTGGTACGTCAGCACGAGTGATCAAACTGCACAAGACATGTACAATGTGCATGGACTCTTCGAAACAGAGCGGCGATACCATTCTAGGAAGAAGCAGCGAGACAAGCTCGGCTGCACCCTCAAACTTACAATTAAGTCCGCGGAGCAGTCTCTCCGACCCAAGCCATCCCATCAACTTAATCTCCCATAATCAGCCGCATCGTCTGCTTCAGCACTGGGCGAAGGATCAATTTTGCGACAACTTCTCTCTCTCCAAACCGTGTAATCAAGGCCGAAGCTTCCGATAAGGAAGTCGGAACCGAACCACCCGTTTTAGAGTTTACCCTTGTGCATACGTGAGGAAACTCTCATTTCCACAGCCACAAGAGGGCCCGTACCAATACGAAGTCCATTGGTAAGCTTTTCGGAGAGATATAGAGCGGTGTGTGAACGGACATGCTTTGTTCTTCTGTTCATCGGAAGCATCGGCCCTTTTACAAGTCTCAGGACGGCACAATGCGCGACCACGTTATCAACATCGACTATATAGAGTTTTTATTCACGGGTGTTTCTTGTTATTTCCTGTTACTGATAGAACGAAGGAGGGGCGTGTACGGTTGAAAAAGGTCATCATTCCTGCCAACAGTGATCCACGAGAAGAACCCCCCATGTCATTTGACCGATAGGGTTCTCTTCCTGGCTGAGCGTCGAGCGAGCCACTGTTGAGTCGTTTAATGACCATGACCTAAAAAAGAAGGCATGCGAGGATAGTCCATAGATTTGAACTTTATTCAGAGGAAGTCTCGGAAGGAAGGGCTTCCTTCTCGGAATGACAACATCCAACGGGAGGGCGCCTGCAGAGAGAGGCGTTGGTGAAACGCCCATCTTCAAGCGCTGGGATTCATGGCATCAGCTTCAGCTTCAATTTCGCCCAATGCAATAACGAAAGCTTACTACTTACTTGCAGTGTAGTAAGCGAAGACAAGAGAAAAGTATGGGGAAGCCGTTTGGCGAATGTCGATCAACTTGTATGTAAGCCCGTGCGCGTGAGGATGGTATTGCCGGAGCTCTAAAACCGGTGCATGCGAAGAATAGTGTTGCCTAATTGCAAAACGGGCTTTTAATTTTAAATAAAGCACAGAGCTTGTGCCATGATGGTGTCAAGTCGGCCCATCACTTTGAATGCTCCTACAATCACATGCTTCTATCCATCAGCTAGGCCGTCCGTGGCGTCCCGGATCGAGCAGCATCCTTCCCTAGCAAACAGCTAGTACTCAATGATATAGCCTATTTGTATTGTCTAATGAAACTGATTTATTAGCTGCTCGTCCACGGAACCCCAGAAACGCCCAACTTCATCCTCGCGGTAGGAGACACGTGCAATACCCCGCCATATTTGTCGAAGTCTTCCTTGCTTCTTCCAAGTTGTTCCCGAGAGGGGAGGGGCGCTGGAGCATGAGCTGATGGCATTAACCCGGGATACCCTGGACAGCATCTGGATCGAAAACTTGAATCTGCCACTCAACGGTCACCGTGAATGCTGGGATACCCTGGTTCCCCCGGCCTTGGCCATGCCAGGCAATTGCCGGGCCGGCAGCACTGGGCCAGAGTCCTGCAAAACCTTGCTTTTACTGGCGTTTCCGGGACGAGTTTTGAAGGCAATCTGGGTTTCAACCATGCTAGATACTCTAGCCACCATGTAATACAGGCTCGGTATGTTGTAGTACTGATGGTGTGGCCACTGGGGCCGCTGAAAGTTAGGGCGCTTAGATACAACCTTGTAAGTGTACCACTTTGCTCTGAGGATAGAAATTTTGTTTTCGATATTCTGTTCCCAAGTAAAGAAAATTGAGTTGAACAGTTGGCCCAACTCTTTCCTCTCGGAACCAAGACGCCGTCCAACGTTATTTGTGGGTTGCTGCTTTGTCCATCTGGAGCATTCTAGGACCAACTAGAGAAAAGCTTGACAGAAAGGGCGCGCCAACAATGTCGTTACCAACGGGCCGCTAAACTTATAAGGATCGACACGCAGCGTACAAGAGCGGCGGTGTCAACAGGAAGGAGTTGGATGTCCTAGAGCAGGAGTGTATCACGTCTAACACTCATATTCCACCCGAATTATCACAACATTCATTACAGACACCTTGGAAAGCATGATTGAAATCCGCAAAGCCACCTTGGCCGAGGTGGCCGACATCATCCGCATCGGCCGGGGCGTCTTTGCCCTTACCTTTGGCCACTCCGTGCCGGACTCGGAGCTGCAGGCCTACCTGGACTCGGCCTACACGGAACCCCTCATCTCCGCCGAGCTGCAGGACGCCACCAAGGACATTTTCGTGGCCGTTGACCGCCCGGACTCGGACAAGCGGACAAGCCCCGACTCGGACGAGTCCAGCACCGCCGACAGCCCGGCCGTGGTCGGCTTCGCGCAGCTCACGCGCGGCACCTCCGTCGCCGAGCCGTGCGTCGCCCGGCTGCCCCAGGCGTCCTCCTCTGCCGAGCTGCAGCGGCTATACGTCGCCGCCTCGCACCACGGGCAGGGCATCGGGCGCCGTCTGGCAGCGGCGGCGGAGGACGTCGCCCGCGACGAGGGGTTCACGCACATGTGGCTGGGCGTGTGGGAGGAGAACGGCGCGGCGGCGCGGGTGTACGCCAAGCTGGGCTACTCGGGGATCGGCTTCCACGACTTTGCGGTGGGAAGCGTGGTGCAGCGCGACGATATCTTGATGAAGCGACTATAAAAGACCACGTCGATCGGGGGGGGGAAAAAAAAACGAAGGAAAAAGGAACAAAGAAGCGATGACGACATGGGTAATGTGAGATGTGATCAAGGAGGAGGATCAGGTTGCCGCGAAATCTCAAGCAGGTAATAACCCCGGGCTCCCGGCTCCTCGACATACGAATATACGGCGAGGAGAGGGAAGGAGGGGGTGCCACATGCAACGACTTTAGATTGGAATTTCCAGACAGAGAGGAGGGTCAGGGTCTGTGCCCGCTGGATGGAAGCCATCCAGGACAATGCACAGGCATTCGGGAATAGATTGATGGAAGGGAAGTGCCAACAAAGACGACAAGAGCAAGATTCCGAAAAGACCCTGGTCGGCTTCTATTCCGGTCCATGAGTTGGTTATGCACAGGTCGCATAGAAGAAGAGGAAGAATTTGGGAAATTATACTAGAAATGTTAGAAGCCGGCAGCAATTTAGAGTTTTTGTCATTTAAAAGCAAGGGCCTTCCCTTACTGGGCTCTTCCGTCTCGGGTCTTGGCCACATGGCAGGTGGTCCCTCTTGTCACAATGACCGAATTGCTGCGTGATTTTCCAAAACTCGTTCCAAAACTTCTTTTTAGCCCGGTCCTCTCGTGCCATTTTTTATCCCGCCTGCTCCCCGCCAGCTCTACACCCTCAGCTTTGCAAGTCGCCGGCCGTTGGTTGTTAGCTTGACCCAGGTGGCCGGTACGGTGGCGGCCGTGCAGGTTGCTGGAGCCCGTAGTTGGTGATTTTTATTAGCTTCCCCAATTTCCATTTCCCGTGTCGAGTCAGTCAGTTTTCCCAAAGGGCCAGAGGACACACACACACACACACACACACACGCTGGCTGTGATGGTTGCTGACAGGCAGACAGACGTTGAGCGTCTCCTGAACCACAAACCTTAACTCTCACCAACGGTGGCACGTTACATTATGCGAAGAGATGGGTGTCCCGGAGCCGAGACACTGGCTCATACCAACAGACGGCATGCTTTGGAATCACACAAGAGTTATTGGATGTTCACGAGAAGAAAATAAGTTGCAAGAAGAATTATAAATAATTGTAAAAAATGGTTTTCGTGTAAGAGTAGGGGGTATCATAGGTAGTGCCCATCTCCAATGCGTCTAATCCATTAATCAGGACATTGCGCATCAATGGGAGCACGCATCAAATCTTGCTAAAATACAACAATAATAATAAGCAGCAAGCAACATGAGTAAGCAAGGCTGCGTCATGGGATAAAAATGCAACCTGAAAAAAAAAAGAGATAGTGTCATGTTCTCGTAAAATAGTAATCCAAGCCAAGATGAAGGAACATCATGCCCTTGGATGTCATTTTTAGTCATGATACCAATGTGTGTAGCAGATGACAGATGTACACTGACTGACAGCTTCGGGCTCTCGAACATCGACCAAGTTCAGACATGCTGACTCGACGACTTTTCTTGGCCTCGTGTTGTCGGGCTGGCAGTAACGATAGATTGGATACCCTGGAAGTAAGGACGTGTGTCCCTGATGAGGCCGTGCTTGCTGTTGTGGCGATGTGTGTGTTGCATCATGAGTCTTGGCAGGACGTGGACGTGGGGGGTTGTCTGGTGGTGCCGGCACCGTAAATGGTTGGTTCAATCGCCGAGAAATGTCAGGGCGATGTAGCGAAACAAGAGAAGGAAGTAACTAGAAACTTGATCCTGACTTGGCTTCTCGTGTTTTGTTACGTCGCCTCGTCTTCCACCTGCCCGGTACTTGTCTAGTGCTCCGCTCCACTAGCAAATGGCGATCGTGGGGGTTATTTTCCTGCCCTGTAGTCGTCGTTTCATTACTTGAGCTGGTCATGAGGCAACGTTGCGACATGCGGGTTGGGACGAGCAACCGGTGGGAAGAGATGCACGGTGGACGGACGGAGCAGGTGGTAGGGACAGGGCGAGTGAAGGAATCACCAGATCCTGGTTCGTAGGTGTGTTTGAGAGTTTGAGAGTTTGAGAGTTTGAGGGCAAGTTGGGTGTGAGTGTGCCCAACAAGGGCAGCAGTCAGTGTTGTGGAGGGCGTGGCGTGACGTGCGTGGCCTTGTTTGGACGGGTTATTTGGTGGCGTTGTCAGCCATCGTCAAAATGGACTTTTGGGGCTTTTTTATTGTCGCAAGAGGAAACTCTCTTTTTGTCGTCTTTTCGTCGTTTTAAGCTTTCATGCTGTTCCAGTACCGAGCGCGAGCCGCAACCGCAGTTTCGTCGCCGACGAAGCGGTGCTGGAAGTAGTTGAAGACGGAGAACTCGTCGCGCGTCATGATGTACGAGTCTGGCTCGGCCTGGATCTTCCTCCAGATATGCGTGATGGCCTGATCGAGGATCTTGCGAACGGTAGCGTCCGCGGCTCCCGCGGGGCTCTCGCGTGCGATCTCGAGGGCCTGGTTGACATCGGCCATGATGGGCTGCGAAGACGAGGAGGAACCGGCTGCCGTCTTAGTCAAGGAGGCAGAGCTGCTGATGGGAACGCCGGCGACGAGGGAATCAGGATCAGGTAGACGGTGAGGCATGGTGATGACCGATGTTGTCATGTGGGAAGGGTATGGAAAGGAGGGAAGAGACGAAAGAGAGGTAGGTTGAGGAAGGGAGGAAGATGAGAAGATGAATAAGAATATATGAGGCTAGCAAGATGGGGAGAGAGCGTAGTTTGGGTTTGGTGCCTGCAAAGAGGAAGCGCGAGGGCATGTACTATTATATGTAAGGCGCCTTTGAGGAAGGAGCAGACGAGGAGGAGGAGGGCGTGTAATAAGCAAGAATGAGGGTTAGGGTGTGTGTGGTGGAGGGTGAGAGAAGAAGAAGAAGAGGGGTGAGAATTGAGGAAGAGGATGAGGTTGTATCGTTGCAACTAACTCGGTTAGACAACGGTTCCTGAAGGGCTCTGTCCTGTTCGTACTCGCAGTACTTGCAGGCAGGCAACTTTGAGTCTTGACCAGCGATGGATGCAGGCAGGCAAGGCAAGGCAAGGCAAGGCCAAGGACCCGCGAGCGTGGCCTGGCTTGTGGAGAGAAGGAAGGGGGGGGGTGTTGGAAACCTTGCTCGGGAACAAAGAAAGGAAAGGGTTGGTTTTCCAGCGATCAAACTGTGGGTTGGATGGATCCAGGCAAGGCCAGTTGAAATTCAGGGGATCCTCTGGCCTCTGGAAACTCAGTAGTGGACAGAGAGAGACGAGACAACTGCGAGAGACACAGTCGGATGGCACAGTTGTATTGCTACTACCACAGCAGGCAAGCAAGGGCTGACTAGGCTTGATTTGTGCTCATGTCCGATAATCCGGCGCAGGAGGATGAGTGGCGTGCTGGTTGGCGTAGTGTGATGCAAGATGGGCGAGCAGGGAGCAGGCAAGAAGAGGCGAAGCTGAGATTGTACTGTAGGTAACCCTGGTTGGTATGGTATGGTAGGGTATTGGTGTTGGTAGGTATGCTATCGTGACGGGATCTTGTCCTTGTGGCTGGCTGGCTGGCTGGCTGGCTGGCTGGCTGCTGATGAGGAGGCTCTGCCGTGGTGTTGTCGTTGATAACAGGTAAAGGTAGAAATGAGCGGCAGTTGAAGTTTTTATTAAAACTGGTAATAAGCCGTTGCTGTTTTGGAGGCAACGGTGGCTAATACATATATGTACACGATTCGTCTGCCTATAGACACAAGGTTTTCATGGGCAGCAGGCCCGACTGCCCATACGACGCAACTCTAATTTAGACGACGCTTGTTTATTCTAGTGATTCTATTCTCCAAGGTCAATGACTGGTCGTGTGCTCTGTGGCCAAAGTATTCGTCTTTGACCCAAATTACAAAACTCAAACGTTAAAACGGCTGGCTGCGCCAAATGAGAATGAGGCTTGGGAGGGGGCTTGTCCAGTGACATACCGGTGAGCACGGCAAGTACAGCGTTTTTTGTCTCACGTTGTTGGCCACATGGTCACTTGCTCACTAACAATAAAAGTAAAAATAAAAAGTAAAAAATAGGGAGTCGATACTTTTCCTACTAATCCAGCGGATGACCGACCGCAGGCCATGTCCACGAATCATAGCGCCGCATTCTCCTGAGAGTTTGCGTCCTTGGGTATACATTTGCCTCTGGAGCCAAAACATGCTTTGTACTAACCCGGTAGTTCGTCGCAGGCATCATTCAGTGAATGGCCTCACCAGCAAAAGCTAGTCAACACGGGAAAGCTTATTGTGGCCAGGCGCCAGCTGGGATAAGGGAAAGCTTGCCACAAACACCCAACTACATACGTATGTATACCTATGCACACATACATACATGGCCGCATACCGAGGCAATGTCGCCAAATTGAGTTATCGGGGAAGCTCACCGAGTTGTCATGGCTGAACGAACCTCCGCCTCCTCCGTAGCTGCGCCCGCTGATGGGCGGCGCCGGGCCCCGGGACTCAATAGCGAGTCCCAGTGACAATAACAATTCACCGACAAAAACATGAATTAGACTTTACTTGAGCGTCACTCAGCCCGCTTCCGCTTCTAGCCTCTTCCTCGTCCCTTTATTATGCAGGCAGGCAGGCTGCCGAGAGAAAAGATCCGCCGACGTACAGAAGTCGAGCCTGCATAAGACCATCTGGGTATGATAATGCGACAACAAATCAACATACATGGGCTCAGAAAACCCCACATGAGTCTCACATGGCATTTCCCTTTTTTTTTTTTTTTTTTTTTTTTTTTTTTCTTTTTTTCCTTTTTTTTTGGGTTTGGCTCTGGTTCTTGGTTGTTGAAGATGCATTGCTGCCCAATCAGATGTCAGAAATGAAGAACCCAATGCACCCATTCCAGCCACCTGTGCGAGGGGGAACTTCGCGGCCAACAAGAAAGACAACGTCTCAAGGCACATGGTTCTCCGACGGGAAAATGCGTTGGATACCCAGAACGGAGACAACCCGAACAACTGGAACTGGCCCCCCGGGTCAAGCGAATTCACTGACCCAAGAAACCCAAGAAAGGCAGGATCCCCGATGTTCAGAGTTCAGAGCTCAGAGTTTCAGTGGTGGTCCTTGTAACTTTTCGGCCAAGCCCACTCACTCACCGGTTAAAGAGGGGAGGGGAGGGAGGGATGATGAGGGATGGAGAGTCAGAGCCCAGTCAGCATGAGCCTGAATCGAGACTAACAGTATTCTTCACAGGCTTCCATGCGCCTTCTATTTTCAGCAATGTCCATCTTGCTAGCCCTACCAACTAAATTGTCACAAGCAACAACCAAGCTACTACACCGACCCGGTCTGGCTCATTTCATCATGGAGACGAGAGGCAAATAACTAGCGCTTGTCCACCTGGTGACCAATGCTTCGTCCGTTTAATTAGTTAGCTGCTTTTCTTCCAAGAGGACCCGGATGCTCGGTTTCCCGTGGCCAAACATCAGACTACGCTGGCGCTATTATCGAGCTGTGAGCTATCCGGCCACTCAAGAGTCGAGTCCGAAGCGCTTCGGAGATGCAGGCAAGAAACCCAACGTCATACCTATTCAACGGCCAGCCAGGAGCAGACAGACACTACCTTGGGCCGTTGGTTGTGTGTGCGTAATTTTCGCACTTGCACCCGCCGTTTACATAAGATGACAATGAGATTACGTATTCTGGCGGCCTCTCTTTCAGGATCTTCCAATCTTGACCAAGTCTCATGAGTTGTCTTGATTGCGCTTGACTTGACCCATCCCTGCCATTCCGGGGCCTTGACCAGGATTTCCAGAAAGCCACTGAACTGCCGCCACTGACGAATGTCTGGATAGATCGACGACTTTTGCCTTGGTCTCGACGCAAAACGCAGCAAGAACGGCCGTACTGCCTATTCTAGCCTGATGAAGCATAACTCAGGCCCCTCCCTCGCCCTCGCGTGAAATTTTACGGTCTTGTATTCCTGAATCGTGCATGATACGTCTGCTGCCCACTGATCGGCTTTCATCCCAGCGCTCTGGATCGTCTCTCAACGGCCGGGGTCCGTTGGGCGTCGTTGCAAGTCGCCGCTAATAAGCTTTTCAGGGCGGGCGGCGGTCTCACTGACCACAACTTCTTCAGGAGGTAGAACTGGGGTCAACAGGAGGGGAAGAGGGGAGGGGCGAGAAATTTCTTTAAACTTTAATTTATCATGCTCGGCCCGTACAAGAAGGAGGGATTGGACCGGGCTTACCCACCTGTCCATTTACACGTTAGTTGACTTGAAGAGTACGGATACAGGCGGCAACTAACGTCAAGGCAGACAAGGCTTGTGGCATTATCCATTTCGAAAAATTGGGGGCCCAGAAAGAACAGGTGCCAACTAGTAATTTGTTAGTTCATTAATTAGTTAATTAGTTGGTTAGTACCTGAAGCTAGGGCTGGAACCTTTTGCATCGACGAGATCTGGCTCGTCTCCAGGATCGAGGAGGGCATGGGAAATGACAACAGCCAAGACGGGACAGCAGGGTACAATATGCAAAATCTGAAATGTGTACCCCTCTCCTCCTCCCCTGCTTCCTGTGCTCCCCCCGGCCGGCTCGAGGGGCCGCTGCATGTATAATTTATACGGTAGCATCCAACTACACGAGAAACCCCAAGTAGCAATTAATAATACCCCAGGAAGCATGTCACTGCGGCTACCTACCAGTGACATGCTGTCACAAGCGTTGGGGAACACAAGGTTGCGTGGCCGAGGGCAGAACTCAGCCTTTACAGAATACACTTTACAGACTCACGGAAGATTTTCATATCAACATTCATAACTCTGTGTTCTGGACCTTTTACAAAAATAACCATGCAGCCCATTTCACCGCGTTCCACTCCACTGACCGAGCTGAGGGCTCTTCGCCGCCTTGACCTCTTCGGACCGTCCTGCTCCCGATGCAGGCCGAATTTATGCAGATCCAATTGGCAGATTGGCATCAACTACAGTAACTATTCCAAGATGTAAAATTTTAATTGCTGTATTGTACATGTACTCTATTGCTACTCAATTCCCACCGTCTGCTCAGCAGTCGTCAAGGAAGGAAATTGCATGGCAGATCTAGACTCGACGACTGAGACGGTGGCTTCAGCCGCGCCACCAGCTGCCAATTTTGGCCTTGTTCCGTATAGCTATATGGAGTTGTCAGTCGGCATATTCCATCACAGCTTTTTGACTTGGACATGAGACTTTATTCTCTCGCCCGGGATCAGTAAACAGCCTCTTGACGACAATGCAAACTCGTCATCCAAGACACCCAAGACCACCACTACAGTGAGTATACAGCTGTCCGTACTCCATACACCACACCTTCCTTGTCTCTTTTCACCATGGGAGTCAAGCCGATCCATTTCCGGTCACCCGTCTTGGTGGCGTTGGGCCCTCTTTTCCCACAGTTCTTGTTCTTGCATCTCCGGCCAGTCTTGAGCCAGACGTCGACAAAAGGCGCCGATGCACCGGGCTTGGTATGTTGAGGGAGTGAGCTGCATCCTTAGGTAACTAGTTCCTTCTGGTCACTTGTCAACGATACATACTGTACCTATGACGCCAGCGAGTTCCCTCCCCTCCCCGCCGCCCCCTTTCTCATTGTGTCCGCCCCCTGTAAACCTTAACTATCTTAGCGTTTGCTCAAGCGGCCCAGTGAGCGATAAGGGGTGCTAAATTCGAGCCAGGTCAAAGTCCCTCGTCACTTTCCACATTCGTCTTGCTCTCTTGCTCGGCAAAGTTCCATGACTGAGAGTGACATGCAAACTAGTAATCACTTGCTGGCCGAATAACTAGTTACCAACTAGGTAGTTGCCTTGTTTCATGAGGAACGGTCAGCAAGACACGCCGGCCCGGATGACCAAGCCGGCGCGCGGTGATGCAAGGGGGCAGAGGAATGGGCAACGGCCCGAGCAAGCCCGAAGGGTGGCGATCGTCTGTTGTGACCCTTGCCGCACGGACGAATTTGGGGTTCAGTCTTGTCGGTTATTGGGTGAAACCCGAGCGGTGTGAACATGCATGCAGATGGACGCGGATGGACGCACGTCTTGTCCATTTCATGCCGGATTTTGCCCAAGGCTAATAATAACCGGAATCTGGTCTCAAATTCTCCCATTGGCTCGGCTCTCGTTGATACCCGTACTTGCCCGTGTTTCTGTTCCTTCCACCAGACTCACAGCTTAGCACCAGACTCACGTCTACCCAGCCGCTGCAAGCATACTTCCTTGATAATGCCCCTTCTCAAGAATTAACACAGCTACAATCAAGATTAATAGAGACTAATTATCCCACAATTCCCATGCCAGCCCGCCCGCCCTCTATCAGCCAAAATCCTTGGCTTTGGGCTAGCACTCACTTAGCCCTATCAAAAAGTTACCGCCATCGTGGAGACTTTCTCTGGAGGTCCAGACTGGCGATTTCTCTGCCAGCCTAACTACTTGCTGCCGGCCCATGACGGCGCCCCGGTGGACCGGTCTTGTACGGACTACACTGCCCGCAGTAATACTGATTGTACTGGTATGGACCACTGGCCTCGGCCTCGGGGTGACACCAGTCAGTGCCCATGATGGCTTCGTGGGGACGACCTGCAGTAGTGGCTTGTCTCATGTTGGCCTGATGTCTTTGCAGCGGCCAGCCTGCGCATTAGCGCCCTGGGGAGTTGATCTGGGTCTCAAGCCAAGGCTCTGGCCTTTGCAATGGGGCGTGGTTGCAAGATGCATCCAACACCATTAACACCATAGTTTCCGGTTTACTGAGCGTATTGTTGAGGAGCAAGTTTTGGTAGCTTGATAGGTTTGAGCCTCTTCTATCAGGGCTCTTTCTTCTATTGAGTCTCTTTCATCGAGTCTCTTCCATTCTCTCCCGTCTTTCTCTTTCTCTTTCTTCTCTTTCTTCTTCTTCTTCTTCTTCTTCTTCCTCTTCCTCTTCTTCCTCCTCCTCTTCCTCCTCTTCTTCTTCTTCACGCGCAATCCACAATCCACCTGGAATTGTGATCGGCATATCCAACCTACATGCCGTACTCCAGCGTAGAAACAAAATTTCATCAAAGCACGATCTGATGCCAAGCGTATGGAGCAGCTAACTAGTTGTTAGTGAAATAAGTGAAGATTTCGGCAAGAATGCCCTTCATCCACGGATCGAGAGACCCTCGGCTCGTGCGTGCTCCCAATGCGACGGGGCTTTACCATCTGGCAGGTGGGCGGCAACATTGATTGTGTCCATTCTATTTGTGTTGTCAACCTTGTCAACCGCATCATCACTATTCGCAGTAACTATCCAGCATTCCCCAAAAGGCCGTGCTCGTAACCCCAGCCGAACTAATAAGGGTTCGTGCACACACGCTGTTCATTTCACCTTGCATCGTTCTAAGCGTTTTTCGATGCTTGTCTCTCCACTATCTTGTTGAAGGACGAACAGTATTCGCTGGCGAGACGTTGCTGCGGCTTTGTACCCAGTACGCCAACTCAGACTAGGAACCTAATACACAACAAGTATTGCTTGTATCTACTTTCAGAAGCCTCGGCAGCCGTTACCCGGTGGCAAGGACCTTCAGCTTCCCATCCTTCCCATCCCAGCACTGCCGTTTACCAAGTTAGCCAGTACAAGTGAAGATGAATGACGCTGGCCGCCAGGAACCACCAGGGATTAGGCTCTTCTATCACTTTTTTCGCCTCGTGAGGCGCCACAGCTGGCAAACTAGTACCCACAAAGTTCAAACTCTATTTTCCAATAGGTTCACAGGCAAACAGACAAGGGTGCTCGTAACTAACTAGATGGCTAGTTCACAGTGAGTTACTAGTTGGTCAGTAACTGTTTGCCTGGGTAGATTCCCGGCACCATGGCTTGGGCAACCCCGTACCAGTAACTAACTAGACAGAAACTCTCTTTTTTGTCATTCACCATACCGACTCTCCGTCTCACCAACCCACGCGCCTTAAACTCTAGCTGCCGGGCGAATTATACCATTCAGGAAACCGCTCCTGTGGAGCCAAACTGGTTAGCCAAGTTAGTTGGACAAGGGAGCTGGATGCACTGTGAAACTCGACTCGCTTCAAGCCCTATGATGACGAATGCAATCTAATTATAACCCCCACGAACCCAGGATCATCACTTGTCATCTACTTGCTGCAGAGTTATCGTTCGTCCGAGGGTAAGAATCCTGGATAATCGTCGTTGCCTCGGGCGTTTACCGAGACGCGATCGGCATGATTTCTCTCTTTCCTCGCCCTCGCCCACGAACCGTGTAGTCCCGACGAAGGGCATCATCGTCTGCCGTGTCTGGTTATACTTTGACGCTGCATATGCGCACGTCTCAGCCGCTGGCCCCAATTTGGGGCTGTTGTGGCGCGTGCTGTCAAATCTCTTCCCCCCCCCCCGCCCTTCAGCAGCCGAAGGTGACGGACACCCTACCCTGTGGCTGTGCGCAACGCACATGTGCTGCTCTACTTGCTTCCATTACGAAGTATAATAGCATCGTCGAGGCTTGCCCAGCTGGGTTGAGGCCGGTGAAGTGGCAGATTAGCCGTGCCCATGAAATAGACTTTTTAAAAGTCAGTTCATGAGACGGTGAACCTCGCTTACAACGGTAAGGGCGTCCAGCCAAGTGTTTTGAAGATGTCTCTTACCTAGAGTTTGTAGGAATCCGGTCCATGCCGACTTCTGGAGTGAACCCGGCACTGGTAATCCCGTCAAGCCACAGCGTAGTATGGCGTTGGAATACGATATAAATACATCAAAACCAGGAATAACCTCTGAGTTTGGACCATAGTACGGGGAAGTCTTCTAACAGGGCAACGAGACCTGCGTTATTATCGCTCCTTCGCCTTGGCAATTGTGGCGTGATGAGGCTCAAATTTACTACTTGGACAACGGCAGTTCACAACCTTGGCATTGCATTATTGTACTTCGTATTGGAATATCACTTTTAACTCTTCCTGCAAATTTGTTAATTACCGGATTTACTTGCCACAGCATGCATCTCGTTGCACGGATGCCGGTCCCAATGGCGGAAATAGGCTTTCGCTCTGCGTCAGATATTGGCCCTGGTATGTGCCAAGCCAGGAATGCCACAACCGTTGATAACTCGTTTGTTAATTCAATAAATCGGGTTTTAATGTCAAGTTATATACAACAGGCTTCTGGGAGCCATTGGTCAAGTGAGCCTGGGAAGCCCAGGCTCATCAGCGCCCGGCCAGCTGACGGGTTGGCATGAGACAGTATATCGAGGACACGGGCGAGCTATCAAACTCTATATCGCAGTAGCCCTCGCTTGAAGCCACGCAGCCTACGCGTCTACCTTGCAGTCGGTCGGTTTGCCGTTGCCTCAGCCACGTCTGTGGTTGCGTCCAAGGACCCTTGATCGTATGAGCGGACAACTTACTGAACTGACTTGGGTTCACGGCAGATGTACCTTACAACGGGACCATTTTTATACTTTGGCTAATGTTTCTTATTGAGCGGGCGACCCCTTCGGTCCATGCCAACAGTGAGTGAGCCCAGACCCTCAGCTTTCTTGCAACCCCAAGCTTGGCAATAGATAGACTCTACTCTAAGCGCCCTGCCTACAACTAATAAGTTAAACTCGTTGGCCAACTTGCCACAATTGTCGAAAAGAAAGTATCGAGAGTCATGTGAGGAGGATTGAAACACTACGCCGCACTTTTTTTCCATCATCGGGGGGTTTTTTTTTTCTTTCTTTGGTTTTGTCTTTGATCTCATGACCAAGTAAAGGCGCCGGCCATTTCAGAAAAAGAAACCCTCAAAAGCAAGAATAGCGCAAAAAACGGAAGCTGATGTAACCGTTACAACGGGGAGCCTAGATGCCAATACTTACTAGCTTAATCTTCAGAGTACATGGTTGTTGGCCTACGGCAGATGTACACAGCCCAGACGATGCCACCGCGCTCGTTTCAGCCAGCAGCCTCACGCTAACCAGGTAAAAAGAGACCGCCAAAACACTCAAAGCCAGTGAGTGAGTGCTCTTGTTAAAAACTGACTAGTAATAACACAATGTCAACTTGAACTGCGAACCAGTGGCGAGGGGGCCTCGCAGTCGAATGATCCAACAAGGTTTGCAAGGAAGTTCGACATGCTAACTAATTAAAAGCCAACTAGTTGTCGTCATCGTACGTATCGTCGCGGGTAGAAGGCCGGGCCGCCACTCTTCATCAAAAAAGGAAAGTCGTATGGCCATCAGAATAAGTTTCGTTTTCTTTTCCTTTTTTCTTTTGTTGTTTCTTTTTTTTCTCTTCTTCTTTCCCCTCCTCCGTGGGGAGTTTGGACCCTCCTCCCACAAACAGCATTTTGTCGGCAACCCTTCAAAGTCGTATCGTACCTTGCAATGAGCGGTCCGCGCGCTCTCGGGGTACTCATATCGAAGAGAACTCGGATTTTTGGCAGACGCGGCTGTAGGGTATCCTCTTTTAGGCTGTCCGCGCGGCGGCAAGGGAGGGAGGGGGGCGAAAGAGTTGGTTGGTCGCAACCCTGCACGGCTTTCCCTGCCTTTTGGTTGGACTTTGTTTCCCTCTTCATCACCGTTAGCGGGCGGGGGGTTGTGCGTCCGTGCGAGAGACAGCACAGAGAAGAGGAGGAGATGGATGTCTGCGCTGGCTTTCCGAGTCAGTAACTACGTATTTCATTCCGTCTGCAATGGCACTGAACGAGATTGGACAAACTTCGCCAAGAAGTCCCCGTCGGAACCGGAAAACAAAACAATGAAGAGAGGAGACGAGTTGAGTCAGGCGGGAAGCGAAAAAACCGTTTCTTGGCAGCGGCTTCTAATCGTCAATGTCCCCAGCTCCCGTTCATGGGCCCCCGCCTATTTGATTGCCTCTTTGAGATATGATATCTTGCACTTCCCTTACACATAACTTGCTCCGTGGTTGTGGAAGGAAAGTGACTGGAAAACTCTCGGCAGTCCGTATACCTTCTTGGAAACTCCCCATGCTGGTGGACGTGGGTGCGGCTTTGTTCATCCACAATGGTTGGCGCGCTTCCTGCACTGCAAAACTTTAATCTTCCGATCCTCGCAATAGCCTCCGGCTTTTCGCCATACGCCACCATGCAGCATGCAGGTCAGTTGACCGATCCCTGCCTATTTGTCCCCTACCTGCAGCCTACACACACACTTGCCGCCAAGTCCACCCCAATATGGACTGGGCACTGACTGTCATCAGGGCAAATCAACAACTCTCACAAGCCATCAAACTGCAAGCACAACCTTTATTATTTGGAATAGGCTCTTGTACTTGCACCGGGAAAAGCCCTCGGGGTTGTACACAGAATGTAGTGGCGCTGAGTCTATCCTGGTCTAACTAGCTATATCCACCCCCTTTTAATACAGATATTATACAAGATTACAAGCCCGTTTACCTGCTCAAACTCAAATCTGCAGCCTCCTTGCAGATTGCTGGCCTGGTCGGTCATGTTCATTTAACAGAACTTGCTTCCAACATCTCAACCTGCCTTTCAGAGAACGCCCTCATACCGGGTACCCAGTACTATCGTACCACCTCTCATCAAACCTTGGACCTCCACCTAAGGAAAAGTCTATCCAATTACTTCAAAATGTACAAATGTTTGACTCGCCGTTGAGTTGGTGTGGGGTCTGCCGTTCACCCGTTGTCGGTTATCGACACGGGTACGAGTCTTGTTTCCCGGCCGTCACAAACGAGTGGCTTCTTGCGCTGATTTTCCTCCGACGGCATGAGTAAGGAACAGTCTTGACTTCCCGCTCGTCAGGGACGGCCCCGCATTGTCGCCGCATGAATGAGCTGGAGCCCGCCCTTTATGCCTTCTTTCCAATGTTCCAGCCCCAGGACCGAAGCTTCTTGACAATTTTGGGCGTGAGCGCGGCCGTTAGTGGAACTCGCAGGAAGATGAAGCTTTTGTGGATGGCGTAGGCTAGAGCCAACTGCGTTCCCAGGCCTGCGAAGAGAAACCATGTTAGCGGCTAAGGCTTCATAAGGCAGGCCAAAACGCAGATACCCATAGGGCCGAAAAGCCACTCGTGGCTCAACGTTAATGCAAACCGGAATGGGATAGGGTACTTACTGGCTTCTTCGTTATGGTGCTCCTGAGCCTTCTCAACACCCCAACTCATCATCTCCACTGTTCCACTAACATCCCCATTGCCAAGTGCATCAGTTTCTGTCTTCTTGACCGATTGCCAGTAGTCGCGCCACTTCTGCCGGATGGATTCTGGGATGAAGTTTGAGACGGTGGATACGACGGCGTGCTCAATCTTGCCTATTTTACCGAGAATCAACTAGTTAGTAACTGTGCCTAGACACGGTCAAGTGCATGTGCACTCATTTCCCGGATGCTGTGACATACCTATAGTATCAGTGCCTACGACGCGAACCAGCAAGAAGCAGAAGGGAAAGTCTAGAACACTGAGCGCCAGGTACACGCCGATAGCCGACTTTCCGTAGTCCTTGAACAGTTTCTTCAGTCGTTGCGACAGCGATAACGACTCTGCCTTTTCCCCGTTTGCAGCATTGCGTCTCCAAGCAGTGAAGCGGAAGCCTCTTCTCGACGCCGGCGTCCACCCAGGTGCTGCTGCTGTACGCAGCCCTACGTGCCGCAAAGGGTGAAAAGCAGTCGCTGAGAGGCGTGATGCTTTAGAGCTGATCGAACCGTGTCGAGAGACGCTGCGCTGCGTTGTTGTGTAAAGGCGTTTCCAAGCACCCTGCCAGGCGCCCAATGGTGCCTTGATAGTGTTGGACCCTTGCTGGGCAAGCCCAGAGCCTTGCAGGAGGTACCGGAGCATCGTGATGGCCAGGACTTGTGCTTTGAGGTGTAGCTGGATGAGTTGTTCGAATCGTAGATGGTATTGGACGAGTTCGTTGGCCAGCGGCGTGCCTGCCAGCTGTTGGAGATGTACGGAGATTATGTGCGGGAGCTACTCGGAGCTATCGGGGTCTTCGCAGTCCGCTGACGGTCGGGAATTGAGGTACCGAGATTGCCACCTGAGATACGCGCGGAATCGGCGGTTCAATTGCCTGGTAAAAAAGGCCAGCGGTGCCGCGTGATGCGCTTGATGGCCAAGATCCCGGTTTCGCCCTTTTCGAAGCTGCCAGAAAATTGATGATGTCGTTGGTCGGTCAGGGTCTGGCGGGGCCTGGGCATTTAGCTGGCGTCACGTGGAGCAAGCCCAAGGCAAGTGCTGGCATTGAGCCATGCACATTTTGCCTGACAAACGACCAATATTTTCCGAGTAGGATATTTTCGGTAAAAACAGGTTCAAAATTATAGACGATACTATTTTGAGAGAAAGTTGATCTCATGTTGAAACATCGGCTGTTGCGATTGCCTGATAACCTGGAGGCGACCCCTGTATCGGAGCTAAATCGGCGGCAATCGGCATCGTGTAAGTGAGAGCAGCAAACGGCGACGCGCCGCATTCGCAACATTCTCCCATTTAACAGATAATGTGATTTTATTTTCGTAAAAAAAATCCAAATAATAGTACTTTTGTCATGTAAACGTACTCGGCTAAAGCGACTAGGTCCTGCTGCAATCTCGAGCCGAGGCCGACCTGCGAGTGCCATCGCTGTTTCCATACTCAGTCGTCCGCCATCTCCCTGGCATCACAGCCTAACGAGCCGGACACGTGATAATATTTCTTCTCTTCGTCCCTCGTCCCTCTCTTCCGTTTTTCCTTCTCGGCCAATGATGCCGCGCATCTTCTGGAGTTTTTGCTCTCCGTTCGCTCGTTAATCCGCGTCTCTCCGTCGTTCGTTTTACCCTGTTCCTTATGTCTGTTGGGCAGCCTTGGCTGCGTTTCGCTCCTTTGGTAAGGCGAGCGTCCAATGGCTAAGATTGCCACAACGTACGGCAAAAAACGTGCATCATCACGCATGTTGGATGGAAGAAGACATCGTCGAAGCTTACTGGTATTATTTAGTTCCTCCAACTCAGGTAACGCCTAGCCGTTTTCCCTAGCTCCGCCGTACCCAATAGACTGACGGCAGTGTGATCTAGAAACAAGCCAAGCAACTATAAATCCTCCTTTATCATCACTAAAGTATGATTCAACAACTATAATAAACATTCCAGAAACGGTTCCGATGTGTTCTTCGTCAACGAGAGGCCCCTCCACCATCGGCCATCAGCAGCGAAGCACCGTGCCAGCGCTCGCGCCAATAACCAATCCCAATGCCCGCCTAACTTCAACCACCAGTCAACCTGTCAAGGCATTGGAAGATTTTAAAAGAGACCATTCCAGAACTGCTCTGCACCGATCTCCGCTACTGGCTCATCCTCCCCAGGTTGTTAGCCCTACGAGGCATTGCAGCGCTACACTTTGCAAGAAGGGTACAAATAAAGAAAAAATTACACCAAATGCATTGAGGACGGTCGTCCCAGTCGATATTGGCAACAAGATTACGGCTATGCTAGCGGCTACCGCTTCACTTAAGCCACAGTCTCTTCCCACGACTCCTCGTCTCTGCCTGGCCGCATCTCGTGCTTCTCGCGGTGCGACGGGCCGTCAGCCGCTTGAAGCTAGTCGATCTTTGCAGAAAACAAGAAGTGGGAAGCTGGTGAACAATGCCATGCCCGAATTGCAGAAGAGAAGCCTATTGCAGGCCGAGCCGTCAATGGTGGGGCGTGAGCAGCTCACGACCATTGAGCTTCGCTTGAACGAGGGTAACAACCTTAATCGAAGGAAGGTGCAAAAGATTGTGGGAGGAAGTATCAAGAGGAAGCCTGTTCACTGCCAACCTGAGCCCCAAAGCGTAATAGATGATTACCCCAAAGCCCAAGTGAAGCTTGACACTCGGCCAAGCACTCCTCCAGGCAATGGCTGCATACGCACTCGAGATCCTTTTGAGGATGAAACAAGCTTTGAAGAGAATCTCTTTGACGGATTGCTATCTGAATGCCCAGCAGGGTGCTCAACACCAAAGTCAATATCGAAGACACCACCTGAACTACACAGGATCCTCCAAGAGGAGGACTACTCTTGCAAGCCAAAGTTTTGGTCGGAAGCCTGCCATACCAAAGACCTTGACGGAAGATCAAGTTCAAAAACAAAAGCACCCACGATTGAACCAATATCTGGTGACAGTCGGGTTAAGAAACACCCTTCACCGAGCAAGAAGGCTCTGGAGGACTTGGAAGCAGCGTTCGCCATGTACACCAAATTTAAACCTTTGGCAGGAGGAGACAACACAGATGAACTGGCCAAAGATAATCGCGGAGCATTTTCAGTTGCAGATCGCAATAGATCAATGCGGAAGTCTCGGTCAAAATATGCTGTCCCGGAGGCAGCTCGCCAGATGGCCCGCAAAGGAGCATACAGGATCCGGCATGGTCTGCCATATCGATATGCTCTAGCAAGCGATCAGGATATTGATGATTTACGAGATTAACGATGTTCATGTTTCATAGTACTAAAGCCGGTTAGTTTTTGCTTTGAGAGCCTTGCTTTCAGCGAGAGATCTGAGTGGACCAGACAGGAGCTAATGGCTAGGAAAAGGAAAATGAGAAAATCGTGGGGGCATGAGAGTATAATTTAATAAACGAAGCTAATATTACAAAGCCAAAAAATAAAAGATGAAAAAAGGTAATACAAATTCGTCATTCCATCATAAGGGTATCTGCGCTTGAAATGGCTGGCTAGTAGTAATGGCGATGAGAGCCTCGGCCGTCCGTTCCATGCATGCGACGAGTGCCAGCGGCCTGTAGGGTAGGCTGTGTTAGCAGCCGGCGGTTGTCAAGGTGCAGAGAGCATAGGTATTCATGGATAGATGAGGGAAACATACCTTGACGCCAGGACGATGGGTCAGACTGCCGCGGAGCTTCAGAAACGCGCCGGAGATCTTGTCACCAATGCTAGGCTTGCGCTGGTGGTGGTGCTGGACGGCAGGGCGGCGAGAAAAGAGACCTCGACGACGGGGAGCCTCGGTGGTGGTTGTGGTGTGGTGCGCAGGACGGCGCGAGAAGAGGCCTCTGCGCTTGGGAGGAGCTTCAACGACGCGTTCACGGTGACGACGGGAGAAGGGCATTTTGATGGTTTTCTTGATGATAAAGTTGCGCATAGAAATTGTTGCCGTGTGCTTGGTGGCTTTAGTTGATGGCGATGGTTATATTCAACATGGGTTTTTGGGAGGGATAGCAGCCCATTATATATCTTCAAGACGACGCCTCGTCACGATATCATGATACTACAATGACGGAAGAATATGCACGCCATCTTGTCTCACGGGAGCCGGGTATATGATGCAAGATGGCCAGCATGGGTGGGAAGCTCATCAGGCGAGAAACTTGGCTTTACACGAGTCCTGCCAAAAAGGGCAAGTGATCTGTGGCGAGTGGGGGGCCACCTTGTGGCTGAGGATGTCACCGCCAGGGAACAACGTGCATAAAAGCAGGGTTTCTGACGCGTATTTTGCAGCAGCTTTTTCGTCCAGCCTTGGTTTTTTTGGGTACTGACGGGAAGAAGGCGAAAAGTGTGGCTTGAGTGGCTTGCAAAGACCGTTGGACCCTGATGGAGCTGTGACGTATGGGACGGCCGTTGATGTAGGGCACGCGGCGGATCACTATGTCATATTTAACATAAATTGCATCCTTCTTTCTAAAAAAAGAAAAATGCCGGATATTGTACATGATATCATGGAGAAAATGTTGAGGTCAAGTCTAGAGCAACGGTGTAACTAATATTGCCAGAATCAGGAAGTGAGGCTATGTTGTATGTTGTACAGGCCCAGTCTTTCTTCAGTTTATTCAGAGGCACAAACGCAACAAAGCAACAGCAAAGGCAGAAACAAAAAAAAACCAACTAGGCAAAACAGAGCATTCAGCGAGAAACTTCCTCCAAATTATTGCCCCGTTTCCTCTCCTCTATCCAGCCACCCTTGCTTCCTTCACTCGTTGGTCGACGGCGGGGCTTTCACGCTGTCCAAGAACTTCTTTAGGTCTTCCTCGGACAGGACAAGTTCAGGTCCCAGATCTTCTTGGCGCCTTCCTCGGACGAGTCCAGGTCGTCCCATGCCTTCTTGATGTCATCCTCGGACAAGTTCAGGCCATCACGCGAGGGGGCATCGCCGTCCCGGTTCGACGGCGGGGCTGTCAGGTTGTCCTTGATCTTCTCGAGGTCTTCCTTGGAGAAGTTCAGGCCATCACGCGACGTGGCGTAGCCGTCCCAGCCGCCGAATTTCTCGGAGAGCGCTTCGACGAACGCGTCCCAGTAGGCGCGCCGCAGCTGGATGAGGTTGTCGAAGCCTGGTGTGTCTGGGTCCGTGATTCCAACCATGACCATGGCAGACTTGAACACCATGCAGCGCTTGAACTCACAGCCGATGCGCGAGAGCATGTAGTCGCGGCGCGCGGCCTCGGGGTTCGAGCCGGCGAGGTGGTGTAGCAGGCCGAGGAGGACGCTCGTGCGGTCGCGGCCGACTGTTTTTGTCCTGCTGTCAGCAAATTCTCGCCTCTCCTAGAACAAGAATGCGTTTGCATGGTCTCGGGTCAAATCGGGTTTACTCACGAAGGCAGTGTATTAGGAGTCGCTTGCCGCGGTAGTCGCGGATGTACTCGAGGGTAGCCCGGAACGCCGGGCTGTACCTTCTTGCAATATCCATGTAATGATCTCGCCAGCTGGCGGCGGCATCTTCCTCAGATGTAAAGTTTTCCAGCGCAATCTTCTCGTAGTCTCCAGGGAGTGTGTCCTCGCAGATGCCCTTGATCCCGTCGATTATGGGGTCCTTCGGGCCTTCGGAACCGTCGCGGCGGCGGAGGTCAACAACGCAGTCGGCATTTTTGGAAATCCAATCCACTGACTTGTCGTCGTGAGGGAGCGCGCCAGAGCGGAACACGCGGCCCTCCGGGATACGGCTCCCAGGTACCTTGCCGGCATCGCGCAGGTTGAGGATGTTCAAGCACTCAAACAGCCCAGACGCCTCGAACTTGTTCAAGTCTTCTTTCGGGATAACATCTCGAACGTCGGTATGGACGAGCTTGTCGATGGTATCGCTGTCGAGGCCCATTGTGTTGGGAAAGGAATTGGTAGATGCAGGTGACATTGTAGGTGTAGTTAATTATATGCGGCGAGGCAGAGATGTGAAGTGGTTTGGTTGAGATTGACAAGCCCGGGGGCTCGCAGGGGATTTATACATTTATTCGCATTGTGCGAAATCAAGTGATTCAGTGATGAAAATGACGAAAAGTATCACAGGAATGCAGAAACTCACTGCGCCCCCCCCCCGACAAAAAGTCATCGGGCCGGCAGCGGGCGACTCTGACGGGATGACAGGCGGCAAAAGGCGGGGTGTGCGCCTTGAAGCTTGAAGCTTGGAGCTTGATAGTGGGGTTGGGTAACTTGATCTTGTCAAACTCGTACATCAAACGAGCTAGCCAAGACGGTTGGCTCATTGAGCTTGGCTAATAGACGGTTTGGTCGTTGATACAGGCATCTTTAACATCAACTCGAAGAGAGAGGTATCCCCAGCCCATCCATCGATCCTCGAAGCGAGACGCATCTTCCCGAAAGCCCTTGCGGTTGGGTTGGTGAAAGATGGCCACAGCGAGCGAAAAAGCCAGCCACGGCCCTTTGCCAAAGACACAGCCACCAGATGACAGAAACAGTACTACGGTGAGACCGTGGATAGGATACCTTGGACGCGCCTTTCTGTTTATATTCGCAGCCTCAACACTTGCCGCTAGTCTCTTGCAGAGGTATTACCATGACGCGGCTTCCGTCCGCTCAGTTTCAAAGACGCACTGCTACGCCAGCGTACAGACCCTGCACGGTGACCAGCCTGTCGCGCAGTGCTTCACCGTGGCTAGCGGCCTCTTTACTGACGTCACGGAGCAGCAGCAAACCGCGTTCGACGAGGCCGAGCTGAAACGTCGAGCTGAGGATGGCGGCGCTGTAACTGGACATGTGATCCCTGGTCTCTGGGATGGTCACGGCCACTTGATTGAGCACGGCGAGATGCTGACGCAGGTCGATCTCTTCGGTGCCACGACGCTCGACGAGTTGCGCAGGCGGCTAAGGGAGCACATCGCTGAGCATCCGGAGTCAGGCACCAAGGAACGCTGGCTGCGAGGCATGGGCTGGGACCAGACCGACTTTGGGCGCATGCCGACTGCTGTAAGTGAGCCATCGTCTCTCCTTTTCCTTGGTCCTTGTATTTTTGTCCATCTCCTCCTCGTGGACACAAAAAAAAAACAGCATTAACCCGACCCGGATAAGGCCGACCTTGACGAGGACCCTGCGCTCCGCGGCATCTACCTGTTCGTCGACCGCATCGACGGGCATTGCTCGCTCGTCTCGCACGCCGTACTCGACCTGCTGCCCACCCCGGTCCCGGACGTGCCCGGTGGCGAGGTCGTGCGCGACCCGGGCCCGGGCGTCTTTTGCGACAACGCCCTGGGCATGATCCTCGCGCGCTATCCCCGGCCGGACGACGAGACGCGCGCCGCGTACGTCGCCGCGGCCATGCGCCATCTCAGCTCCGTCGGCATCGTCGGCGTGCACAACGCTGGCACCGATCCGGACAGCCTGCGCCTGCTCGGTCGCCTCGTCGGCGGCGACGACTGGACGGTGCGCATGTACGCCATGCGTGAATGCGCCGCGCGCAACACGTTTTGCCCCGCGGACGCGACAAAGATTGAGCGGGAAGATGGGCTCTTGGACGTTCGCAGTGTCAAGCTTTTTGCAGGTAAGCCAAATACACGTACACGCGCGAGGACCCCCATCTCTTGCATGCTCCCCACATACGCCTCTTGCAGTAGCATGACCTTCTGACTCTCGAACTCACAACAGACGGTGCGCTCGGGAGCTGGGGCGCCGCCATGCTCGAGCCCTACACGGACGACCCCACCACCTCCGGCTTCCTCCTCATTAACGAGACAGCCCTCGCCGCCATCACGCGGCAGTGGGCCGCCGCCGGCTTCCAGGTCAACATCCACGCCATCGGCGACCGCGCCAACCGCGCCGCCCTCGACGCCTTCGAGGCCGCCCTCCGCGACGAGTGCGGCGGCGACGGATCCGCAGCCGGCCTGGAAACGTGCGCGCACGACCGCCGCTTCCGCCTGGAACACGCGCAGATCATCGCGCCCGAGGACCAACCGCGCCTGCGGGCCCTGCGCGTCGTCCCCTCGATCCAGCCCACGCACGCCACCTCGGACATGCGGTACGCCACCGCGCGCCTCGGCGAGACTCGCGCCCGCACCGCTGCGTACCGCATGCGCTCCTTCCTGGACCTGCACCCGGTGCTGGGTAGCGACTTTCCGGTAGAGCCGCCGAACCCGTTCCGCGGCATGTACGCGGCCGTGACGCGCAAGAGTCCCGCGACGGGACGCGGTGGCGGAGCCGACGACGACGACGGGTGGCACGCGGAGGAGGCGCTGACGCTGGAGCAGGCGCTGTGGGGGTTCACGGGGGCGCCGGCGCGTGGGGCGTTCCTGGAGGGTAAGGCGGGCCAGATCCGCGAGGGCGCGTACGCGGACTGGGTGGTCCTGGACGAGCCGCTCGGCGGGGATGGATTTGATGTGGAGAGTCTGCGCTCGCTGCGGGTAAGGGAGACGTGGGTAGCGGGGAGAAGGGTGTATAGAAGAGAAGATGATTAATGACTGCATGATGACACGACCGAGTTAGCAGAACGGCAGGGTGAGCAGGTGTGAGATCGCGTAAAGAGATATTTGAATTACATGCCCGTGGATATTTAGAGATATACAGCAAATTAGCGAAAAGATTTGATAAGACAAGTTGAAAAAAAGAACATGACTTGTGTCGTTGAATTTTTCGACACATAAACTGTAAACAAATTACGCCTTGATAATGCATTTAGATTCCACCCACTTGGCAAACTTGACTGTAGGAATGTCGACGGCCCTCCAGAAGACGTCAGCAGACCAGACGACGGTTGGGATGCAAAAGACGGCGCCGAGGACGAAGCCGACATTGTACCAGTAGCCTTCGACGCCTGTAATGGCCCAGGCCATGCGCTCCCAGTGGTAGCCGACGCAGTGCATGACGGGCCCGTGCATGAGGTAGATGGCGTAAGAGAGCTTGCCAAAGTAGTAGACGACGGGGGTGTTGAAGAAGGCCTGCCAGGATGGGGAGTAACCGACGGCAAAGGCAAAGACGACGGCGCCGAGGGACTGGTAGTAGCGGTAGGGCTCCTCGCGCCACCACGAGGGGATCTGCCGATGCAGCCAGACCCAGCCGGGGGTGATGTCGCCACGGAGGTCAGGCTGGCACATGAGGTACAGGCCGAGAATGCTGAGGGCGCCCCAGAAAGCGCGCTTCCAGCGGGGACGGGGCGGCGGGGCGGCGCCGTCGCGGAGGGGCAGGTCGGAAGACGGGGAGCCCGCGGCCGTTGGGGCTTTGTGGGCACCGCGGATCAGATCCATCTCGGCGAAGGCCATGCCACAGAGGAAGAGGAGCAGCTCCCAGCGCGAATGCGTGTAGACGAACCACATGATGCCGCCGACGACTAGGAAGCGAAACCGAGTCTGCAGGCGGGCGGTGCCGATGAGAACCAGGAAGAGATACAGTGAGCAGCGGAACTCAACGGGAATCGTCCAGAGGTGCACATCGTAGGCTAGAGGGAGGAGACACGAGTGGTGTTAGCGGATAGGAAAGCGAAGTTGGACAGGGACGAGGAACTTACAGGTGCTACCACCATATTTGTTCCAGTCAAACACATGAACGAAGCGGTACATGTGCATGGCCCAATCGAGGAACTGGTCCGAGGCAAACTCCATTCGTTCGGGGTGAGTTTCAACAACGTTCTTCATGTACGTCCTGTCCCTGGCAAACTCTCGCGTCCACTCATATGCACCGACGCGCAACAGGCAGATAATGAGAAAGGTGGAGATGGCAGTGGGCAGGTAGAGGCGAATGGCGCGGCGAAAGACGAGAGAGCTGATGGCATTGGCGGCGTCGGCACCGGCGCCACTCCGGATGAGCTTGAGCGGGCGGTAGGAGAGCGCGTACCCGGAGATGACGAAGAAGAGGCAAACAGCAGGTGGGCCTTGGTACCAGAGGCGGATGAATGGCAGCTTGAGGAAGTGGTAGTTGGTGTCACCAGCGCCCCAGCCCTCGGCGATAACAAAGGCCTGGTAGAAGTAGTGGCAGAAGAAGACGAAGAGAGAGGCGAGGCCGCGCATGCCGTCGAGGTAGGTCGTGGGGGCGAGGCGTGCCGGACGGATCATTTGCTCACGGACATGGCGGCCCTGAAGGAAGCTGGGGAGGAGGAAGATGCCGAGGCGAAGCAGGAGCGGCCGCCATGATGAGAAGACGACGAGGCGGAGGCGGGCCCAGAATGAGAAGAGGGAGAAGGAAGAGGCGAGTCGAGTTTTTTCATCAAAGAGATCGGCGTCGCTCTCGGCGTCAGAGAGGTGGCCGGCGAGGAGACCTAGGTTCTCCTCGCGAACCGGGATTTGGTCGGGTTTGGACATTACGCAGGGACATGCATGAATGAGGTGGTATAAATGGACTTGGTATCAATAGAGAGGGATGGGCGACTGGCTGGTATCATGAATAGATGCCTAAACAGGGACAAAGGAGTGTCGGAATGAAAGAAAGACTGGACGGAACGACAGGAAGATGTGAAGAAGAGAAAGAAAAAAGAATCGAGGTGACGGAGATGTAAACGGACAATATAAACGGACAATGTAAACGGACGACGTGTGTTGCAGCCGTTGGCTTGGCGGCTGGCGGCTGTATCGGGTTCGAGTTGACAGCTGCCAGAGTGTTTGCAGAGGGAAAGACGGACAACACGCAGCAATCACGGGTTCCGGGATGGGGGAGGAGAAGGAGAAGGAGGTTTAACGGAAGCTTAATCTTTCTGGCTTATTACACATATGGGGAGGGGGAGGGGAGGCATGTATCAGAAACATGGAAACCCATCGGCCGAGGAATTGGCTGCTCGGTTGGGTGGGAAGGACGAATGGGACGTGATGGGCTGTGCGATGTGACGTCTCTAACTCATTTCTACGAACCTGAGAAATGTGAAAGTCCGCCGATCAGCCAAGCGAAAGAAAAGAAAAAGGCCTGGGCAGCTCAGAAGAGCGCTGCGGGCGGGCACCATCAGCATCCTTCTCGAGGCCATCTCTAACAGCGTGTGAAACACTGACTGGCATGCAGCAAAGAAAGGGCAGGAGTGTGAAAGGCTGGGAGGCAATCGGGTGCGACCAGCCAAGAAGAGAGGGAGGCGAGACAGTGGACGTCATGATTTCAGCGGGGAGGGCAAGCGAGCTGAAGATGAAATGGACGGATAGAAGGAACTCCATCCTGGAGAAACAAAAAGTGCAGTGGGGAAGAGGTTCAAGTCTGAAGCTCGATATGTTTCTAATTCCCTGGCTCGGCTGGGGCTCGTGGGCAGGCATTGTTGGCGGCCAATCACCGACGAGTAGCAGATGAGCACGCTGGTGTATGTACCTAGGTAGATGCTTGGATGACATGAATAAGTAGTAATGCGAGTTTGTCAAGTTTGTTGAATCAGTTTAAGCTACGGATATGCATTTCGCAATTTGGCATTAAAAGCTGGGTCGACCGCAACTGCGCCCCATTTGAGCCGCAGTAGGACACTCGTTGGACGGCTTCACGGCCCAAAGAAGCAGTGCTTCCGCTGCAACCGTCAAACACGACAAGGCCAAGAAGGGTATTTTGTATTTGGAGTCGGTAGTTACTATTATATACTGAGATCTACTATTATGGATTAATTTTTTCCTCCTTTTTAAATCCCGTCCTCAAGCCACTTCTACCTACACTCGCGCCACCTTCGCCACCTGCATGTTCAAGGGGAACGTCAGCGCCAGGAGACAGCATTTTCCGATCCAACCACAGCCTCCCTCTCCTCTCCCTCTCTCTGCATCACCACCAAAAAACAATGAATCCCTAAAATCAATCCGACGCTCTTTACTCTACTCGACCATTCCATCTGTGTTCATCCTTGCTTCTCTTTCCTTTCTCTCCAATGAGCTTTACTCTGCTCGCCACCGCCGCGTTCGACCCTTGCTTTGCCGTCCTTTTCCTGCTACTCCTCGTCGCCACCCTCGTCCACTGTCACAACCACCACCACTACACGCCGCCATGCTTCTCACGCTGGCGCCGGGCCTGCTGCTCATCATCTTCGGCACGACCATCATTGTCCGGGCTGCTTCGCTGCTTAGCCGCTACTATATGCTCCCGAGCTTTCCGCACGACCACAATCCCGCCGCTGCCGCCGCGAAACGCGACATTCGCTGGATTTCATAGCGCTGTCACATCTGCTGCCACCCTGTCCCACCACCGACCCCAGAATGGTCACGCGACCACCATTGCCACCCACGACAGGCTCTTGTTTCCTTTTCGGACTCGAATATTTACATGAAAAAGCAAGTCATCATGCGTGAGGGATAGCATTTTTATAGAGTGGGAAGTCATTTTAAATTTTGGATCCATTACTATTGCTTGTCCATGAAAAAAAGTGCCATGAATAACGCCATCCTTAAATGCATCATTGTAGTCAGTCCCCGCAACACCGTGTGCGCCCATCCCAGCACATCCAGCTCCCAACCTCGGCACCGTATAGCTGTATCCTTTTAGATAATCCGTATGCCCTAACCACCAACCTTGAATACATTTTTGTTTATGATTCGCGAAACGTGTCTTTTGCTCTAGTTGTCGAGCCAGTCAAGGAACTCGGGCGTAAAGTAGCTGACGATAATCGTCGCACCCGCCCGCAGGATGGCTTCTGCAGACTCGAAAGCCATCTCCTTGAGGCCAAACACGCCAGCCTTGGCTCCAGCATGAATCATGGCATATTCACCGCTAACCTGGTAGGCCGCAACCGGCAGGTCCTTGCCCAGCTCCTTGGCGTCGCTGATGATGTCGAGGTACTGGCCTGCAGGCTTGACCATGATTATGTCGGCTCCCTCGGCCATGTCGCGCGTGATGGCGCGGCGCGCCAGGCCACGGCCTCCTGGGGGCAGCTGGTAGCACTTGCGGTCGCCAAAGGACGGCGCCGACCCGGCAGCATCGCGGAAGGGTCCGTACAGACAGCCCGAGAACTTGGCGGAGTACGACATGAGCGTCGTCTTGTGCGAAATGCCTTCCTCGATGAGCTTGAGCTTGATTGCGCGGATGCGGCCGTCATTCATATCGGACGGGGCCACGCAATGGGCACCGGCTTTAGCGTAAGCGACGGCGACATCGGAGATGCGGTCGACCGAGAGCTCGTTGTTCAGGCTACCATCATCGCGCAGAATGCCGCAGTGGCCATGTGATGTGTACTCGCAGAGGCAGACGTCGGCGCAAATGTAGAGTTGGGGAAAGCGGCGGCGGATAAGGCGGATGGCGCGGATGACGGGGCCTTCGGGGTCGTCAGCCGCGCTGGCGAGGGCGTCCTTGGTGCCGGGCTTCATGGGCACGCCAAACAGGATGACGGACCGCAAGCCCTTGTGGACGAGGGGCTCCAGGAAGGAGATGACGCGGCCGATGCCAAGCTGGTGTTGGCCAGGCAGGGAGGGGACGAGTATCATGTCGTCGTCGTTGTCGGTAATGAAGAGGGGGTAGATGAGCATAGACTGGAGGCTGTTAGCGTCACAGGTGACAATATGCGTGGAAATACCGGGATATGCCCTGTTGACAGCCGGAAAGAAATCATACCTTGGTCAGTTGGCGCTCGGCTTGCCAGGAACGGGCGAGCGGGTGAAAGTAGCCGCCATGGAGCTGGCTAGAGATGTCGCCTGAGATGCTGACGCTGGTGGCCGCGGTGCTGGCGTACGATCGGGCGCGCGAAATGTGGGAAGCGCGATCGTCAATGGACGAGACGGTGGGGGGTGGACGACGGCTCATTGCGGCGGCGTTGGAGTTGTTGTTGCCGCCGTCGCGGAGGCTGAGATCATGGACGAGGCTTGAGAAGGACATTGCAGGAAATCCTCGGTGGATGGCAGGGGGGTGGCGTATCAATCAAAGCCGAACCCAGAGAGTTGCAATAAATAGAGGCTTGGATCAATTGGCGGCGCTTCTGGTGGAGGACAAGCGACGGCTTGTTGGGGTGTAGTGGACGTGGTACGGTTTGTCGGGATATTCCTATTATAAAGGAGGTGGTTGTGTTGCGACGGCTGACGGGGAAAGAATCAGATGGATTTCGAGTCCGTTGCAAGAGGGTGGGGCAGAGTCTCCAGTTTGATTCTAGTTAACTGGAAGTGCCTGAGCGGCAATGTTGACGTGGAATGTTTGTTGTTGATGCTGAGAAGAAGCAATAAAATATTGCTCTGAGGTGAAGAGGGGAAGAGGGGAAATTGAAGACGACGTTGACCTTGAGCACTGTGTGTAACATGAAATGTCAAAAAGAAAAGTTCCAATCGTTTGTCGGCAAGAAATGGCATAAATTGCCGTGGTCGTGCTCGGAAGCCACAGCGTCCGAGCCGCCACAAAGAACCGGGCGGGGGCGCCGAGGCCGCCCTGTAAAAATGCAGGTGACAGCGTGCAATAGGCACTGGGAAGCGCTAATTTTTGGCCATTTTTCGGAAAGTCCGCCCAGCCTTCCATATATGGGGCTTGTTTGTCCAATCATAGGTCACCATTTGTCAGGATGAGCAAGATGGTAAGACATGCAGCCAGACCAGAACCGAGGCCGAGGCCGAGCAGCGAGCACCGTTACAGTTGCTCGCACGCCACCTTGCATCGACATACCATAATAAAAGCACTGCTCACAAAGACTTACTGACATTTTCTATGCAGCCAACATGTTTATATTAGTGGCAATTGCCATGGTCTAAGTCTGGTTTGTCCGGCATAAAATTCCATGGTAAGTGAAACAAATACCATCTGGCAACTGCAGTAACTACGGGGTCACGGCAGAATGATTCACGACGCTCGAAGTTCGACCATGTCCTTCAAAAGCCCTGGTGCAGATTATTTTAGGCTCTCGGTCGAGGCGGTAGCTCGAGCCATAAACAAGTAACATTGCTTGCTTCTATTAGGGTAGGAAGCCAGGCCAAAAAAGATATTCAGGGAGACAGACTTTCCAAACTCGGTAAGTAAAAGATGTACAAGGAAAGGCTCAAACTACCAGCAATAAGCTTCATAATTGATCTGGTAGATGTGACACCTTTGCCCGAAACATTGACAGCCCGCGCAATCTTGCATAGAACTTCGCCCAGCCGGGTCAGCCCCGCGATGACAAACATGCCGGTCTGTTTGTGAACTGTGTGCGAGTGTACTTTGGGGAAACTTGGCCCATGTTTAGCAGTATCCTTGAACACTGGGTTGTCCGTACCGACTAGTTATCGGCTTGCCAGTAGATTAATTGTACCCGGGCATCATACATTGCACACGCGGGCTGATCTCGCTATTCACATATCCATAGCCCTATTTGCCGCCCCTTCCTTTCGCAGGGGCCTAAAATTCACCACTGCTGTGCCAGCTCACAGAGGTTCCCTCTCTCCACAGGGAAGCCACCGGCGCAGTTTCCAGTATTCTTTGCGGTCAACTGTATCAATAGGGAAGAAGCATCAACAGATACTAAATTCAATAGACTGTTTCTTTATGTCAAGGTAAGCGTTACGCGGCATGGCACGTTGCCAACCCTGATTGCATACACCACAAGCCTGTCAGGAGCTGATTGGAAACCTCAAAGTGAGCCGGTTCTGGTGATAAAGGGCGTAGATCCGTATCATCACTGCGCGAGTCGGTAGTCGTACGATGCCTTGGCGCTGATTATTACGTCGCCTCGGCATCGAAAGGCCCTGCTGCGCCCCTTTCCATAAGGCTACTACTGCCTGTCCAAAACGGGCTGTCCGACGACGCCATTTTTTTTAAACAAGAGACAACGTGCCAATTCCATAGCCGCTTTAATGCGTTTATCTTTTAGCCCTCAAATTATAACCTATTTCGGTATTTTGGCCGTGCTGAGGTAGGGCTCACTTCTCCGGTGAGTTAAGGCAGCAAGGCCTGCTAGCTATGTTTGATCTAGAATGTTCACGGTCTTGATCGGCAAATGGGGGAGACGTCTGAGTGTGGGCTTGAAGATGCCCAAGTTGTCTGAGTGAAGGGCAAAGATTTTCCTCTTTAAAGAGTATAAGATGGGTCTTGAGGCATGAGGCCTTTCACTGCCTGTTCACCCCGAGAACCGAGTTGAGCACGCGACTCCAGGCGGACAGATATGGCGACGTCCGATTCCGCCTCCCAAAGGGCCATACTACGATCAGCCAACAGCGACTCTCACGATGTCGAATTGCAGCCCGTCCAGATGCATAGATCGGGGCCGCCCCCCTCAATGACTATAGAAAGACCGCCGGCATCACCATCTACATCACCATCGTCGCCGGCATCCCCCAAGCACATCTGCACGGGCACTACGCGGATAGACACTGGCGAGACCGTCGCATACACCTACGAGCGCTTCGACCGCCGGCGCCAGCTCCAAAAACTACTTCTGCGCAGTCTGGCGCGGTGGCTCATTACTGTGGTTCTGTGTGCATCCATATATGGCGTGCTCATCTCCTACTCGTCGCACGAGGCGCTGGCGCAGCGTCGCAGGCTCGAGTTCAACACCTTTGTCATCGCTCTAACCATTGCGCTCGGCCTCAACATCGCCAGCTCACTCAAGGCCAACGCCGTTGAGCTTCAGTGGTGGCTGCTCAGCTTGCACCACTATGGACCCCGGGAGGCCGACCTCATCCTCTCCAGCGGTCACTTCACCGTCATGCTGCAGCTAGGCTGGACCACGCGCCGCATGCTTATTTGGGTTTTCGTGACGCTATTTGTCACCCTGAATATTGTGAGTTCTTGTCTCACTTACAGCTAGACACGGACACGGAAACGGACACCATGGAACTGACCAACTTCTCTCATCTCTTTTCCAGGGCTCGCAAGTTGCCCTCGCTCTTCTCGGCATCACGTACAACATCAACCCCGCCGACAAGTTTGCCATCACGAAGCCAGGTCTGGTATCGATAGCTGACCTGTCCGACATTCAAGGCACCAAGGTCCTGGCTACGTCCGCCAAGCATCAAAACCTGACCGAGGATATCAACTCGCGGCGCTACGCGGCCAACATGTTTGGACAGATCGGCCTTGGCTTTTCCGAGACGACCGTGGACAAGATACCGCGGCCTGGTGCACTGTACACCTCGGATGCGCTCTCTATCTACTCCTCCTTTTCTCTGCCCTCTCTGCCCGACGACTCTGACTCTGACAACACCCCCGAGGCCGAGGCCGAGAACTACGGAAACTCGTATTCGTACACGTACGTCTTCTTCGAAACAAATGTCCTCAATGACAGCTACGCGGGTATCGTCGCCTCGAACCGCACCGTGACCGTCAACGCGAGCTGCGACAGCTACAAGGTCGTCGCCGGCGGCAACGGCATGTCGACCAATATCACCGTGCATTTCGACGACGGCGATGGCCAGGTCTACCCGCCCGTGGCCAACGGCGGCTCGCAGATCATGTACCTGCACGACCCGGCGGCCGAGGCCAACGACACCTGGAGCCAGGTGAGCGCCTTCGAGCCATCCGCCGACTCGCAGGCCTGGTTCTACGTCTGCCAGGTGAACCTCGGCAACGTCACCAACGGCGTCGTCCCCGCACACTACATGGGCGCCAACTTCTCGCGGTACGTGCCGCCGGCCATCGCGCTGCAGGGCTACGGCTCCTCCACCGACGGCCTCACCGCCAACGCCAGCACCAACTACCAGTTCCAGAGCTACCCGTCGCAGACGTACTTTGGGCGGGCAGCGCGTGGGCGCGGCGTCCGCATGGCCGCGCTAGTCAGCCGCTACGCCATCAACGCGCTCGCCTCGTGCGCGCTCGCCAACGCAAACGTCGACGCCCGCGGCATGACCCCGCTGCGCGCCATCCAGCTCGAGGTCACGCGTTGGCGCTACGTACACGTCATCGTCGGCCTGACCGTTGGCGTCCAGCTGCTCGTCCACCTGGCCGCGGTGCTCGTGGCGAACCGCGTGCAGGTCCGCGAGCAGCGCAGCTTGGCGACCGCGTCGCTGATTCGGCCGCTGCTGGTCGGCGTCGACGATCGCGCGCGCGTGGCGTCGGGGAGGCAGATTGCCAAGATGATTGGCGAGAACGTGACGGTGAGGTATGAGCCTGTCGGTGCGGGCTACGATCTTTGCATATATAGAGACGGGGAGCTCAAGGGGCTGGCCCGCAGTGCCATTGATAGATAGTCTGGCCCAGGCCATAGGGCATTAGAACAGCGACTGCATGTATTCCTTGTATATGTCTGCCATGGCATTCAAATATTGAAATTCTCAACGCCTACTGCTAAAGAACAAAAAAGAAACAAAGTAAAATCTATTTTTGAGTGCATCAACTTCTTACAGGCCCCGCAGGTTCGTGTTGTCACGGTCGTCCACCGGGGTATATCTCGCCTTCAACACCTCAGCCACCGTTCTCGTATCCCGGGCTGTCGTCTTCTGGTATCTCTGGTGCAGGGCCTTTTCGACGGCGCTCGAGCCCGTAGTCAGCGTCACGCCGTCAATAGCAGCTGAAGCCGCCGTGGCACCGCCCGCCGCCAGACCGACGGCCTCCTTGGCCTTGCCCGCCAGCTCCGCCGCCTTCTCCTTGCCGCGGCCAAGCAGTGACGACAAGACGCCGCCCGTCTCCCGAGCACCCTCCTTGGCGGCGGCCGCCGCGTCCTCGGCCACCTCCTTGGTCGCCTTCTTGGCCTGCAGGCGGGCCTCGAGGGCCTTGTGCTGCGCGGCCTCCTCGACGCTGCGGGCCTCGGCCTTTGCCTTTTGGAACGCGCCGCGCGCCGACTGCTCGATGGAGCGAGCACGGTCCGCCGCGGAGCCTTCTACCGCCTCGACTGACTGCACGGGGGTCGTACCGCCGGTCACTCGGGTCCAGAGGGCACCGGCCTGCGACTGCAAGCCGTAGCGGACCTCGTCCCAGTCGGTCGTCTGCACCCAGCGTACGGCGCGGCCGACCTCATCGTTCCACTTCTCCTTTAGTACTTCGACTTTAGCGGCACGCTGCTCGGCGGCCACCTCGGACCGGGTCGGCGGTAGCGGCAGTGGGATAGGGTCGATGATGGTTTGCAGCTCGAGGGCCTGCGCCCGGAGGGCCTGTCCCTGGCGCTCGCGGTTGCGCTGGTGGGCGAGAGCAGAGAGGTAGGCGACGGAGAGGGTGAGGGTGACGCCTCCAGCCTATAGAAAAGGAGAGCAGTGGTTAGCATGATGGATCTTTGCCCATGTGAATGTCGTAGCTCATAGCTCGGCAGGAAACGGCTGTCCTTACGAAACCGGAGACGAAGCCCATTGTGACGTGGAAGAGCTTTGCTGCGCTCTGAGGATGCTGTATTAGGTGACGAATTACCCAATCAGTCTTCAGCTTCGCATTCTTCGATGCTTCGATACCAATTTGCAGAAATTCTTCTGCCGAATGTTTTGCGCGCAAAGATGTTGATGTAGGTTAGCAAGGTGGGCTAACGGCGAGCAACTGTGCCCAGTGGGCGGTAATTTTCGGCAGCACCTTGGCCGCCTCCCGAACGAACTAAAAGTTTCCACTCCCAGCTTGACCCAAGTTTTAAAGCATCGACAAACTGTATCGGTAAACAACGTTCGACTCATTGCAACCACAAAAACACCCTCGCACAGCATTTAGACCCATCGATTGACATACTGCCAATTGCGCAGCGACACCATCACAAACCATGGCCGGCGGTCTCACCAAATACCGCCATCTCGGCCGCAACTCGTCGGCGCGAAACGCTCTCCTGCGTGGCCTCGTGACATCCCTCGTCCAGCACGAACACATCCAAACCACATACGCCAAAGCCAAGGAGGCCCAAAGACTAGCCGAGAAGCTGATCACCCTGGCCAAGCGCGACAATGAGCCCTGCCGGCGGTCAGCGCAAGGAATTCTCTATGTATGGCAGCGCACTTCCCTCCACTTGAGGATCAAGGGGACGCAAAGAGCAAGAAAGCTAACTCGGGTCTTTTCTGAACAGATGCCGCACCTACACCTGCCCAAACTTCTCGGTCCCCTAAAGGAACGATACATGAACCGCGAGGGCGGCTACACCCGCGTCGTCCGCACCGAGCCCATGAACACCTACGACCAGGCCGAGAGCGCCATCCTCGAGTTCGTCGACGGACCCCGCGACTCGCGCTTCATGCTGACGGCCAAGACGGTGGCTCGCGACCGCATGCTCGGCCAGGCGCACAGGGACCTGACGCTCGAGAACATTGACAAGGTGACCAAACACCGGGGCGAGGCCGAGTTCGAGGCCATGGTGAAGAGATACATGGTCAAGGATATCAAACGCAACCGCGACAACACACGAGAGAAGGCGCCAAAGAGAGCTACGTCTCCGAGTGATGTAGAGTAGCGGTTTGGCGAAGAGAAGGGCGAGAGCCATGGTCGGATAGGCATGGCTCGAGCAATCGCAGCGGAGGTGATGATGGAAAGGAACATGTACCATAGAGGTTGATTGTTGGGTTTGGAGAAGGAAGCTGTATTTGTATATTATTTCATGGCGTTCTCTTACGTCCAGTAAGCTCGCCAGGTTATTCCCTTGTTACAACAAGCAACGCATCATTAAGTCAACCCAACGTCCACCCGTTGTTCTACGCATCTGAACACTACAGTAGCCCAATACGCAGGCTGTCGTTGGTGTCCTTCGTAGACAGAAAAGTACAGTTGGAGGTACATTGACCAAACAAAGAGGCTTTTATCTATGAGTAATACAAGTCTATGGTAGAAAGACAATTCCGTCCTAGATGAAATCAAAAGTATCGCCACGATCGTTCAGCATCTTGCCTAACCTTTGGGACCCCGCCACTCGTTCCAGCTTCATGGCATCAAACCTGGAGAAGAGCACCCGCACGGTCCCCCTGCCCGGCTCAATGGTCAAGTCCTGCTCGCTCTTGCTCAGGTACTCGCCCGCAATCTCCTTGTAGAAGACGGGGTTGTCCGGCAGGCCGTAGAAGACGACGCGCTGGACGCCCTTGATCTGCAGACGGCGGAAGTGGTGCGCCCGCTCCGAGTACAGCAGGACCTTGTGGCGGCCGGTGACGAAGTGCGAGCGCGCGCGCGACGCCTCGGGCACGTCCGTGTACTCGGAGATGGCGCCGAACGAGACGGCCGAGACGGTCACGGAAGTGGCGAAGTAGTTGCGCACGCGCACGAAGTCGAGGTACGATGGCACGAAGAGCAGCGTGCCGCCAGCCGAGGCCGACTCCTTGGCGCGCTTGACGATGCCGGGCACGACGGCCGAGACGAAGTAGTCGAAGCGTGCGTCCGGGTCCGCGGAGAGCGCGTGCGACTGGAAGCGCGAGAACGTCTGCCGGGCCTTGACGCCGAGCTGCGGAAGCACGCCCGCGTACGACGGCTGAAGGCGCGCCTTGCCCGCCCAGTTGGCGCAGCCGCCGCGCTGCAGCTCCGCGAGCTCGGGCGTCAGGAAGCCGCCGAGCAGGACGGTCTGGCGGAAGCAGCGCGCCCAGCCGTCCTCGAGGTACCACGGCCGCAGCCGCCCAATGTCGCACCCGTGCGCATCCTTGGGCTGCAGGTTGAGCCGCTCAAAGATGTACTCGACGTGCTCCCAGTTCTGCATTAGCAGTGCGTCGGCCTGGTCCACGACGACGACCTCGATGGAGCTGAGAAAGTCCGAGTCGGGCTTTTTCTTGTCTTCCTCAGAGCCCATGGCCATGCGCAGCCCCAGGGGGCTAGCGAAGAGGATGTCTGAGCTATAAAATTGGGCAAAGTACTTGATGGTTTTGCGGGTGAACTTGACGCCAAGGCGGAACATGTCGTCATCATTGCCCTCGAAGAGATCGCGGAAATCGGCGGGTCTGTCGGCGCCAAAGTTGTTATCCTTGGTGATGTACGACTCATCGAAGCGCTTGCGGTTCTCCTCCTGGTCCGGCTGGCAAAGTTCTCGGATCGTGCGCACCATTCTGGCGCAGGAGTTGCGCGTCGGCAGAAGAAATAGGACTTTGGGGCGCGTGAACCCTTGGTCCCTAAACTCTTGCTCTGTTTCCGGATCCTTGGCAAGTTTGTAGTTGTTTTTAATAACCCGATCCCGTGTTCTAGTTGACTGGTTAGTTCCCTTGCCCCGGCGACAGAGTATGAAATGATCTTACTTGAAAACATGATTCAGCGCATGACTGCATACTAACCGGCGCAGAGTGTCGGCATTTCCAACATTGCGATCACAGTAGAATACATCTTGATAGCTGAACAGGAGAGAAGCAATATGCTTTTGTGTCTCATCCATTCCAGCGAGGGTCTTGCCGGCAGTCTCCTGCAGCTTTTGCTTCAATTTGACATTCTTCATGTCACGAACTTCAAATGTGCTATCAGTGCCAACAGATTGCAAAGTAGCCCTGAGAGGGCCCATCATCTGTCGACTGGTCGTCCACTCTTCGTTCTTCACTGCATTCACGGCCTTGGCTGAGCTTGCTTCGTCGGGATGGGCAAAATGCAAATCAAAGGGGTCCAATGATTCACCTTCGTCCTCCGAGTCATCGTCATCCACTCCTTGCTGCAGAACCTCTTCCTCTTCCTCTTCCTCATCTTCGACTAGATCGGCATCTTCAGCCTCTCTTCCCTCGTCTTCTTCGTCGCCGTCCTCATCTGAGTTGTGTGCCTCTTCGCCTTGTGTTCTGTGATCCAGTTTGCGACGCTTAGCTTTGGGTGCACTGGGCTCTTGAAAGCTTTGTAGTAGCGCCATATATGGCCGACTGGGTTGCTCAGTCTCCTCCTCGTCGTCATCAGACTCAACACTCATCAGGTCGTCCTCCACTTCTTCTTCCTTCCCATCTTCTGAGCCTTCAGACGAATCAGATTCCCTTTTTGAGGTTAGAATTTCGTTCAAAACGTGAGGGAGATAAAGGCAGATTACTTACCGTTCATCGAGACGGGCACTGTCAAAACGACGAGTAGGACCAAACTGGCCGTAGGACTTTCGACCACCTCGGCCTCGACCTCGGCCGCCGCCTCTACCGCCGCCTCTACCGCCGCCTCTACCGCCGCCTCGACCTCTGAAATTTCCTCTTCCGCGGGCCATAATTGAAGGTTTGGGAATAAAAAATGATGTATGTAGTATAAAACAGTCGCCAAAGATAGTTCAGGTTCCATGAAAATAATCTTTAAAACACTAGCCACAGACAGTGGGCCACTTCACTTACGCACCGCCACACCGGCTTATCAGCGGGTTATCTTAGCGCGCACAACCCCAGCGGAGCCTGCCAAACGAGCAAATACCCAAAATCTCAGTAGGTCGAAATTTGGCGGCGAAAGGACAAGCCCCTCATTGTGGGAAGAAACTTGCTGGCACACCATCATCCCACCCTTTTTCCGCCGTCCACGAACGCAACTCTCCCGCGACAGTCCCGACACCCACGATCTCCCCCGGTCGAGAGTCTGCATCTGCCCAGCATGGCTGCCGCGACCGAGAGATATATTCACCTTGCGCGCCCGTTGGCCCACGCCAACGTTGGCATCCAGACAAACATCGCGCCCCTCAGTGTCAATATTCAGCCCGAGGTGCGTAGCGAACGACTCTTCACAGCATGCGCAGAGAACAGGCCTGTCGACATGTGGAGGGAAATTTTCGCCGATTTTTTTTGGTTTATTTGGGTAGTGTGAATACTGACGGGCCAAAATCATGTAGGCCATCCTTTCGATCCTCGACCACGCCGTTCGCCGCGATGTCCGTGACGGCGCCCAGCCCACCCGCGTCATCGGTGCCCTGGTCGGCACCCGTTCCGAGGACGGCACCGAGGTCGAGGTGCGCTCGTGCTTCGCCATCCCACATACCGAGGAGGAGGACCAGGTTGAGGTGGACGTCGAGTACCAGAAGAGCATGCTCGCGTTGACCCTCAAGGCCTCGCCCCGCGAGTCGCTGCTCGGCTGGTACACGACCTCACACGAGCTCAACAGCTTTAGCGCCCTCATCCAAAACTTCTTCGGCAGCCCCGACACCGGCACCTTCCCTCACCCGGCCGTCCATATGACCATCTCGACCGAGCCCGGCGCGGACATTGAGACGCGCTGCTACATCTCGGCCCCCGTCGCCGTCAACGCCGAGCGCGCCGCCGATAGCTGCCTCTTCATCCAGGTACCCCACAAGATGCTCTACGGTGACGCCGACAAGGGCGCCCTCGAGGCCGTCGCCTCGGCCCGCGATGTCGAGTCGCGCTCCGTCGCCCTGCCCTCCGACATCGAGGGCCTCGCCCGCTCCATCCAGCACACCATCGGCCTGCTCGACCGCGTGAGCGAGTGGGTCAACGGCGTCCTCGACGAGGACGAGGAGCCCAACAACGCCCTTGCCCAGTACCTCATGAGCGCCCTCTCGCTCGCCCCCAAGGTCGACGCCGCCCAGATCGAGCACGACTTCAATAACCACATCCAGGACGTCCTCATGGTCAGCTACCTCGCCAACTCGATCCGCACCCAGATCGACCTCTCCCAGCGCCTCGCCACGGCCAACCTCGTCAGCACCGACAAAGACGCCGAAGGCGGCAAGGGCGGCGACGGCGAGAAGGGCAACCAGCGCGGCGGCGGTGGCAAGCGCGGCGGCCGGGGAGGTGCCCGCGGAGGCGGCCAGCAGCGCGAGCAGCGCGAGCACAGGGAGCCGCGGGAGCCGCGGGAGCACAGAGAACCCAGGGAACCCAGGGAACCCCGCGAGCCTGCGGAATAGAATGGGCGGCGGCGTCTTCGGTTCCCTTGATATGAGATCTGCAATAAAGGAACGGATGATAACGAAGCTTCTTTTTTTATTTATTTGTATGTTATGGGTTGCTTCACATGTGAGACGCAGGACAAGGCTGTCCTGCACAGTGTCTTTGAAAACCCAACCTTAGCCGCGCCTGTCCTCTCGTCTACTCTCTGACGTTGCGGTTGTGCGCGTTTTGTTGTTTTGAATCACATAGAACAGGGCATGCGGTCATGGGAGAGAATTCCGGTGATTCGGAATAAGGGAAAGGCTGCGAGCCTTTGAGGAAGGCTTCTGGCGCTGGGAGGAAGGGAAAGACAATAAAGTTTCATCGTGGCGTTTTGTGGGCTAGGCAGAGAAAAAGCAATGAACAAGGTCATTTTGTTTGCCAACCCCATATCTTTTAGAATCCAAACTGGAAAAAAAATCATGATACAATCTGATTCTACTTCTGAGTGACAAGAATCTCATCCATCCAGGTGCATACATTGAAAATCGTTGTCGTTTCGTTCTATGGCATGATTCTTTTTCACCTCTCTTATGGATATATAAAATGCCAGATGCAAAAAGTTATCCTGATCCGCCAGTTCCCTATGATCTCTTGTTTTCGTATCATAACGCCCAAATATGCTGTAATCCATACCATTTACGCCATTCACCAAAGGACCGTACCCTACCCATGTTTGACTGTGTAACGTCTCAAGTGTGTTTTCTCACATTCCCGTAGCCGGCTTTTGGGGCAGCGTAGCGGGGTTACCGTACGTGGGGAGATGGCTATACATCTGACCATTGGGTGCCGGTCCGTGTGGAGGTGGCCTGCCATTCACAACCATCGGCGGTGGTTGAGGCATGTGTTGCGGGGTTTGCATCGCCACATGCGGAGGCGTCCCGTGCGGAGGACCATGGTAGGATGGGATCGAGTTGTTGGAGCCTTGCCTGACCATGCCGTACGCACCACCATATGGGGGAGGCATCGGGGACTGATAGCCCGCGTAAGCCAGATGAGGCGGTGCGCTTATTTGAGGACTGCTGTGATGCGACCCGGGTGCAGTGAAGGGCGGCTGTGGCGGGTGAACGGGGCCCATTTGAGCAGGGCCCAGAGGCGCTCCGGGATTGAACGATTGTGTCTTGGGGTTAAAGGAGTGGTTTCGGTTGTAGCTGCCTGGAATGGGATGCTGGCTTTTGGGGTCATGCGGATTGGCATTAGCAGGCAATTGCCCGAAGGCGTAAGGAATTCCACCAGGCCCAGGGTTTGGAACAGGGCTTTGGTTTGGAGCCTGCGGTGGTCCAGGTGGAGGAGGGCCTTGCGGCGGGTAAGGTCCAGACGCAGTGTACGGCTGCTGCCAACCAAGTGGCGGTGTATTTGTAACCATTTGAGGCTGTTGTGCATACACTACAGGGCTTCCGGAAGAGTGATACTAGACAACGTTAGCCGAGATGGAAAGTTGACAGAAATGAGGTTCGCAACTTACCTGTCCCGCAGGATACGTGGGGTATCCGGGGTTCGGTGGCATAGCAGGTACCGGACCATACATCGGCCCTTGCTGCACATAACTCGGCGGGGCTTGGTAGTTGGACGGACCAGCATTATACTGCACGCCAGGCGGTCCGTATTGCGCCTGCGATTGGGGCACCCATGTCTGTTGCTGAGGGCCCCAGTAAGCATGATACTGGTTGCGTGAGTCGAAGCCGTCGGAGTCGCGGCGTTGTTTGGCTTGCTTCCCACGCTTCCCCAAATTTGATCTATTAGCAGAGGCAGAGCTGGTTCTTGACATGCCAGTGTCTGCGTCATTCTCTGCTTCGGAGGGTCAGCATTGTGCATACTACCATTTGCATCGACAGTGACGGACCTGCAGTGTTTTCCTTATCCTTATCCTCCGGTCCAAAGATCCGTAGTCTAGTAATTTTATAATTTTCTTCGCGTTGCTCTCGCGACAATCTACTGAGTGTTAGTTTTGATATGCAGTTCACAGGACTGTCCAACTCACTTTTGGTTGGCGGGCTGCTTATCCTTGGCGTCGCTCCCTGCTTCAGAAGCAGGCTTAGAGGGACTGGCACTGGCTGCAGCACTATCACCGTCTTGTCCACGTCGCATGATCTTTCGCGGCAAGACGGCAGGCGGCGGCGTGCTGCCGGTAGATGCTGCCGGCTGCGGTACCATCGATGCTAGCGACTCCGGGACACGGCAGAAGGGTGTCCGGAATATGCGGACAGATCCGATGTGATGTTCATAAGAATGCGTCATGTGATAGTAGTCTGCCAGTTTGTGGGTTAACATTCTACAAAAGGAGTTGGATGGTGGTATATCCATGTAGGGCTCCCTAGGAGTCATGTTAGAACGAGCATGAACAGTAAGTACAATTATAGTTCGCCTTACTTGGAGTTCTGGACAAAGTCAATGACATCTTTCTCGAGCAGCAGCAAAAAAAGGCGATCCCTCGCTGAGTTCAGCGCAAAAATGAGCTTCTCGTCGGGCGCTTTGCGATAGATGACATGAAGCGCATCCGATGTCCCAGCGTCGCCATTCTCAGCTGGTGGCTCAGAGGATGTACTCTGTGGTGTAAGAATGCCGGTAGTGTTGCTTCCCATGGCAATGGCGGGCCGAGCTCTGGCTATAGCGGCTGCTTCTGAGCCCAAACGAGACCCGGCAAGGAGAGAGGCGGCATCGTCGTCCTCGGCGGCGGCTTGTACACTCGCGCTATCATCTGGACGTAGCGACTCTTTTTCATCCAACGCAAACGTAGTTCCTGATATGATGCTTTTGCCGTCAAGACTGGAAGGCTTAGTCCCGGAGTCTGAGCCGGAGTCGAGTCTTTGAATGGTCGACAGCTTGTCTGCAGCGGCAGCATTCGAGGCGGCCGAGTCTAGGTTGAGCTTGCTGAGCGATGCAGCGGCTGTGTCGATGTTGGGGGCAACCCCCGGTCGCTTCAGCGGCATGACCACTGATTTCGGCAAGTGGCATGCGCCAACGACAACGACGGGGTCGGTCGCAGGAGGCCGTTCAGAAGGCTCCATTGGTAAAAGAAAAAGAGGAGTCGAGTATCGATTTCGATTTCTACACCTTTCGTAATTAGCGCCGCGGCGGTGAGAGGGAGAGATGCCGCTGCGACGTACGTTTGCGAGGACGGGCGTTTGCGGCTTGTAAAGGGGGGTATAAGTAAAGCTGGTGGTAGAAGGCTGCCAGCCCAGATGCAGGTTTATCAAGAAAAGGGCATGCAGTACGAGTCGCGTCAAAGAGATCGAAACAGTGGCGGGGCCAGTAGAAACTCAAAAAATCAGAGTCGGTCGAAACAAAGTTAGTAGAGAAGGCACCACGCAAGTCTCATGATCATGAAAAATAGGACATGGTTTCCAAGGTTTCGAAGACGTTCGCAAGTGTCGTATCGATCGATGGGATTGAAAAATGAGAGCCCGTCTGGTAGGAAGTCTGTCGCTGCAAGGAAAGAGTCAGACTTTGGGTTGGTCGTGATGCCTCAGTGCCGGCGACTCTCAAAGGGAAATATCGTGGGGTTGGAGAAATTGTGGTAGATGCTGAGGAGGGGGGTATTTGCGCTGGAGAGGGGAGGAAAAAGGCCGCCTGGACCGGAATAAACATACCAGCAATAAAGTCACAAGAGGCTGCGTCGCAGTCACCGGTGCTCTTGCTATTGGGTAAATAGCAGAACGTAGGCGAAGAAAGGTCGGGTTGTCGCTGCAAGCAGGAATATTTATTATGGGAGGCAGGTCAAAAGTCAAAAAGTTCTGGGATCTTGGTCAAGCGGCCGCCCTCCCACGGCTGTGGCGTTTAGTTGGATCACATTAGTCAGGTGACTGACTGGGCTGGGTCGCCGAGGTGGCCTGCGGTCGTCTGCATAGCCCGAGACTGCCTGAATAAATCCTATTTTTGGAGCTGCAGTGAAAGACTTGTCTTGTATTTTCGTCGTGCTGAAAGTAAAATATTGTGCCAAGTTATTCCGCATGTCCCTGTGTGCCATCATGAGCCCGCTTCTTTGTTGTACATGGGACAAAGGGCGGCAAGATAGATGACCAAGATCATAACGCACATTCATAGATTGAGCTCTTTCTAAATACATAGATGAATTTCTATCTCCTTCATTGAATTCGCATGATTTTTACGAAAAAGAAATGCATGTCGCTGCGGGTTGAGGCATTCATTCAACACGATCATTGTCAAGTCACGTGCACCAATCTCGTAGCTACTTAGGTAGTACTACAAAGTCTGAACTCACTGTCTCCACGGCTCACAGGCAAGAAGTGGTGTTGCGAGCGTCTGCCACCATCATTTCAGCTCAAAGTCCAATTAAAAACCGGCAAAATGTACTCATATCGCGGTGGTCCCTCACAAAGAACACCGGCCAATGTGCAATGTCAGAAGTGTCTAAAAAGAGATATGTTTCGCCCGCCAGCTCGTCCAAACATCCTTACTGACTACGCAGCACGACACTATTCATATGAATGCAAAGCGAGCGCTCAGGAGAGGCCATATGTCTCTCGCCCATCGCGGACCCAGCAGCTGCGCAACCCAAAGCTAGTTCCGAAGCTTACCAATGATGCCCCGAACCCCTTGGAGAAAAAGTTTGTTCTTGTGCTTCTGATGCTTCACATCTCTTGTCGCAACTGACACGTCGATAGGAAAGGCGCCGCCGATGAGGAGCTTGCCAAAAAGGAAGCCGAGAGGGAAAGAAAACGGGCCTTGGAGGAAAGGGACGATGAGTCGGACGGTCCCCCGCGCCGGGCAAGATCGCGTTCTGTGGACTCAGTATCAACCGTGTCTACGAACTCGCGCTCCGACTCAGTATCGCCGCCCAGACACCCCAGTGATCGGCACGGCTCTAATAGTGACGAGGAGGCCGGTGAAGTAGCTGAGCCGGAACCTAGTAGGTATCGATCGAGAAGCCGGTCGCCGCACCGCCCCAGGGATGCGCATCGCGATCGACGCCCAGCATCCCCAAGGGGCTCAGATCGCAGGCGCGGAGACAGGGAGCCTCGCCGCAGGTCGCGATCACCACGAGATCGAGGCAACAGGGAAGACAGGCATCAACCGCATAGGAATCACAGGGAACCCCCGCGCGAACGAGAAGACGCTGCGCCACAGGGCAAGCCAAGGGAGCGAAGCCTCAGTCCGTTCAGCCAACGTTTGGCCATGACGCGAGCGATGCAACGGTAGAGTGAGCTAGGGGGTCCGAGAGATGAAGGGTATCAATATTTACACCAGTATGCCCAAATTTATATGTACAAAATGTAATGCAACAATTTTCTGAAATCCAGCCCGTGCTTATGCAGTCAGTGCTTCCTCTTCTTCCTTTTCGCGGCGTTCTTCCTCCTCTTCTTCCTGCTCTCGGACTCTTAAGGACTCGACGAGCGTAGCTCCATCCATTCCAGCCGTCTCGAAATCATCCCCGTTTGAATCTTTTTGGGCCGCCTTTTGCGCAGCGGTGATGCGGTCCTTGACCAAGCGCGCAATTGCATTGTCTGTGCGGACGTTCAAGACGTCTAGCTTTTGCTCCAGGTTGCGCTTGAGATCCCAATTAGGCTTCTTCGGTTGCAGCTTGAACAGGTCGATTCCTTTCGCGTCGGCAGCTTCGGTCGCTGCCTTCTCCTTCACTTGTGCCTCGAGTTCTGCAGCCTGCTGCTCAAGCGTGGCCTTGTCGTCTGAGAGGGTTGGCGGCGCCTCGAAACCAAGCTTCGGCCCGCGCGTCTCGGGGTCGTAGTTTCGGCCTGATAGATGCAAACGCGTGACATCAGGGGGTGCCTCCTCGTCTTCGCCATGCTCGTTTTCCTTGTTGCTCGATGGAATTGGCAATCGTTCGTCGGCTTCGGGTGCGACAAGCTCGTCGGCGGGCTGTTTGCGCTTGAGGCTCTTTAGCTTAGCGAGGCGCGCCTTGCGATCCTCTGACGCGGCGCTGAGCGTGTTATGTGACGACATTCCGTAGTATAGTAGATGTTGTGGAAAAGCAGAGGCAAGAATTGTAGAGGCAATGTTTTTCGTAGGTCGGGAAGCTTAACAGTGGTGGGGCTGGAGAAAGTCGATGCCAGGCTGAAATGCGACAGCCTGCAAGCACCAGGAAAAAAAGTGTCGCTCGATCGCGGCCCACCTAAATTTAACCCATGGAACATCACCAGACGACAAGGCGACGCAACAAAAGGATTCGATATTCCGACTCTGAATACTGCATCATGGCGATAAACGAGCGAATGGCGAAGCACTATACAATTTAACGTGTTCCGCAAGAAAATGTACGGCGCAAGGAGGAGACTGTGCTCGGGGGCACACACGGCGAAGCACTCGACATCACAATGCTCCCGTACCAGCCAAGCTCACACGATACGAACATGGGTACAAGAACCAATGGCCACTGCCCTCTTGTCAAACTATATGCGCAAACTAAGTCTTGCATCGGGGCGCTCGAATGGGCCGCTGCCACCGTCAAAACCATGGCTCAACTGGCGATCCTACTCGACAGCGACAGAGGAAGCTATCAGGAACAGATTTGAAAAGGCGCGACCGACCAACGAAGAGCAGCAAAGAACAGACGCTTCCGAAATTCTGACGCCATTTCAAAGCCGCGACCCCGTTTCTGTTGAGGTGCCTCCCGAGACATTCCGCAGAAATTTTAACCTCCCTTATGTATCAAAACGATTGAAGCAAGACAAGCGGCTGCTACAGCAGGCCAGAATGCAGGAACGGGAGAAATATTACCAATGGGGCTATCTGCGACATCAATATCCGGAATCCGAATTGGGTGCCGTGCGGAAGCAGTTCAACAAGTGGAAGAAAGCAATACACCGGCTTGGCTCCGGTCGTCAGTCAGGAGGCACACAACATAACGAGGATCAGGGCAAGTGGTTATACGACTTGTCTGATATTGCACTCATGCGCGAGGTTTGGGATGCAACAAGTATTGAAACCAGGCAACAGCAATGGCCCGGCATCATGCTCGCAACGCTACGCCAGTGTCCCAGCAAGGCAAGCATGGTTCTGGAAGCAACTTTGAACCCGCCACCGCCTGGCTATGCCATTCACGATGTGCTACGCTTCATAGCGCAGAATTTACAGCTTCACAGAATCAAAAATATCCACGACAGAAACGCGATGGCCGGCGAAGTCTTGGCTCTGCTCGCCCACGTGGTTGAGGGTGTTCCAAAAGGTCATGTCCCGTTCCAGCAAAATGTTCTGGGTCTCTTTGTGCAGCGGCTCCCAGCTGCCCAAGCCGTGGATTTCTATGAAATCTTGGAGAAGGCAAATTATGCACTTCACAAGAATACCCGGTTGCAGTTTGCTAGCAAATTGGCTGGCGAGGTCGCCCACAAGAACACTGCTTTCAAAATACTGAGAGCCATGTTGGAGGACGGCGTTACCTTTAACGACGCAGTTTCGGCCAGCACAATTACAACCCTTCTACATTGCAAAGCCGAGAGCGATGGCTGGACGCAGCGAGTGGAGAGCTTTTCCGCAAAAGATGCACTGCAGCTATTCATGGAGCACGGATTCACGCCGAATACAATCACTCTGACAGCTGTACTAGACTCACTGTGTCAGCATGGACAGACGGCGGAGGCAACACGCCTGGCTTTACTATTTGCAGAGTCTGGTGTACCGCTCGATGCCAAGACATGGACGACGGTGTTTGCAGGCGCAAAAGCGAGTCTGAATATCGATAATGTAAACCGAGCCTTGATGGTTGCCAGAGTCACGCCAGTGTCGTTTGAGAGTGTGCTGAGCAATACCTTGCACGCCGTATTTTACTTCGCGGATGCGGAGATTCGAAGCAAGAGAATCAAGGCGCCTTGGTCGATACCATTGTTCCGGCCCATGCTGAAGATATACGCAAGAAGGTTTGAGCTCAAGTCACTACAGTGGTGGCTACCAGACTCGCTACCCTTGCTACTAAGCGAGGAAGGCGTTGACAAGGAACTGGATGACAAATTCCGTGACCGTCTGGAGAACCGCGAGTGGGATTTCATGCACACAATCTTACCTGTGGCAGAAAACGTGTTTACGGCGGAGGGTGACGCTGCTGAGGGCAAGCTGCAGCCCAACACAGCAGCCGATGCGGTGATGCTTCGAGCATATATACGATCTCTGTCTCGTCCACAGGATATTCTATCCTTCTACAAGTTCTTCAGGTCGCGGTTGGAGGAGCAGAGTAAATATCCTTCCCTGATGTTGCAAAGCCAGGGCAGCATGATCCACGACATGTTCATCTTGGTCATGACAGAGCACCAAGAACTATGGAGGGAGGCGTTACATGTGTTTGGGGACATGCTCAAGCATACTTTGCGCAACCGATCGATAGCCAAGGCTGACGGCGATCCCCATGAACCCGCCGAAGCGACGGGCGAGGTCATTGAACCAGACGCGCTCGCCGCGGCAGCTGGAACGGCATCGGCAGAGCAGGTTCACCCAACTCCGAGCGCAATGACTCTGACGATCCTACTGCGAGGCTTGCTGTACCAGGGTGAGAGCGCCCTCGCCGCGCAGCTGATGGAGGTGATGGCAGAACTCGACATTGAGGCCAACTTGGTGACGTGGAACACGCTGGTGCGGCACGAGGCGTTGGCGCAGAACACGCTGCGGACGGTGATGCTGCTACAGGAGATGGAGGCCGTCGGCGTGAAGCCAGACATCAACACGTACAATGCCTTTAACAAGCTGCGGGACCAGGACAAGGCGCTGAGGATGATGCAGTCAATTGTGGACGAGAACCGCAGGATCATAGCGGGGGGAGAAGGGACCAGCAACCCAGCCGATGCATAATCTTTGTACAGTACTTGTAAAGAGGCAGGGCCATAGCGATGGATTTAGCGGCGATACGTTTTATACAGGTTCTTTTATTAATTGTGACAATGGACCAATCGCGCTTGATACCACCCCTTCCCCCGCCGGGACGGGGGCAAGAGACGTGCCGTCGAGCCTAGTTTTTAGTGTCTTACGGTGAGCCAAGGCCAGCTGAAGCCGATCAAGGCCGAGCCCAAATCCTATGTTCCTCTGGCATAGCGCCTATATGGTTCGTAGGGCTGGAAGATATGGCAGTATCTAGCCGACAGACTGTGAGGAGACTGTGAGGAGGTGTTTGGAGGTGTTAGCAGACGGAAAAGGGTTCATATTTTTAGAGAACTATTTAGTATTAAACAAAGACAGAATAACTCAGTTTGGGATGATGATTTAAAAGCCCTAAATTTTTCGATCCAACGTAGTGGTAGAGGGGGGGCTTCCTCTCAACGATCAAACACCTCGACCATTACACCCAAGAAAGAGCACAATTAATAGATAGCAATAGAAAAGGTTGTCTCCCAAACAAGAGGTTTAACTTGCCAAATATCTCCGAGGAGAAAGATATCGAATAGCGAAACTCCTTCTCCAGGTCTGCCAATTTCCCTCTTTTATTCTACCTTGGCTATGAATGGCTGGCAGGTGCCTTTTATATCCCGGCAAACTTCCGCATGACAGCTGCCATCCAACGGTTCAGCTCTGCCCGCTAGGGGAACGCGGCAAGGTGGCGACCCTTTTTTAATCTTCCGAAGGATGGAGAAGTTGTTAATTTGTCATGTATTTATAGGAGCAGGGTCAAGAAAAATTGACTGCTAATTGCTGTCAGTAGACAAAGGCTTTCGTTCCTCGTTCGCGAAATACCCTCGCCGAGCTGCCCCGCGGTCCGTCCGTCTAGCAAGCGCGGCAGCCTTCGGCTCTTCGGCCCTACCATCTTGTCGCGAACGTATTACTCAGTGCCCGCAGAATCACGTACGAACAACATGCTTGTTTGCATCATTTTGGAAGCTAAGAAAAAAAATACGAGAAATCAGAGCCAGCGGCGGCCGACCAATTTGACGCGCAGCTGCACCACGAACAAACGGCAACATCGACAAGACATCAAGTCGGCCGACCATCGCTTAGCCACCACCATCACTCACCTCACCTTGCCAACCTCAGCACAACCCAGCTCACTCATCCACCATGCCGGAACCCGACATGGCGCAGTTCACCGGCGTCTTCCGCGCCGGCAAGCCCAACCGGGTCAAGAGGAACCGGCAGCCTGTGTCCTGCGTGGCCTGCCAGCGCCGCAAGTCCAAGTGCGACAAGCGACAGCCGTGTGGTGCTTGCGACAAGCGTGGCGAGGGCGACAGCTGCCGGTTCGGCATCGCGGCGCGCGCGACCGGCGGAGCTGCCCGCCAAGAGGTCCGGACAAAGCTGTCGCGCCTTGAGGAGATGATCAAAGGCTTTGCCGGCGCCGAGGACGCGGGTCAAGGAGCGGACAAGACGTCCAACATCACTATGATGGACGTGCCGGCAGCGCCGCGCAGGCAGCATCAGCATCAGCAGCCGGTACAGAGCAGCAAAAGCGGCGGCGTGACACCAACGTCGGGCAGCTCACAGCTGCCTCCCTCATCTTCACCCAGCGTCCCAGCAACGCAACAGTCACGCCCACCTGCGCCATCATCATCATCATCACCATCATCATCATCATCATCACCCCCCTCGGAGCAGACGGCTCAGCAGTATCACGGTGCTACGGCCTGGTCCGCTGTTGTCAGCAGCATCCAAGACATCCAGCACATGCTCCAGGCCGACTCGGACGCTGAGTCGAACCCAGACATCGACACGTCCGAGGAAGAGTTTGACCAGCTGCTCGGCCACACGCGGCCCATTGGCATCGACGAGATCAAGAAGAGCCTTCCCTCCAAGCTCTTCACCGACCGCGTCATCTCGTGCTACTTCAACGCCAAGTTCCACGCCGTGCCCTTTATCCACGCGCACCAGTTCCGGCGACAGTACGAGGCGTTCTGGGAGGCTCCCGCGTCGGCCGGCTTCCTCTGGATCAGCCTGCTCTTCTCCGTGCTCGGGGCGGGCGCGTTGCTGGCGAAGGCCAAGCTAGCGCACGAGCCCGGCCTGCTCCGCGCGATCGAGGAGCCGGGCTTCTACCTCGGCGTCTCGGCGCGGTGCCTCGTCGCCGGGCGGTACCTCGAGTGCCGCCCCGGGTCGGTCGAGGCGCTGCTGCAGCACGCGCACTCGCGCAACATGCAGCGGCAGGACGAGGACCGCGTCCTGTGGGCGTTGTACGGGCTCGCCGTGCGCATGGCGCAGCTGCAGGGCTACCACCGCGACCCGAGCCGGCTGCCCGTGCCCGTCGGCGCCTTCGAGGGCGAGATGCGCCGCCGCACCTGGTTCATGATCCAGTCGGCCGAGCTGCTCGTCGCCCTGCACTCGGGCCTGCCGCCCATCATCCACGAGGGGCTCGCCGACGCCGAGCACCCGACCAACCTCCTCGACGAGGACTTTGACGAGGACACGCCCGCGCTGCCGCCGCCGCGCCCGCCCGCCGACCCCACCCCCATCCTCGCCTACATCGCCAAGTCGAGGCTGTCCGTCATCCTGCGCCGCGTCATGCTGCACGCGCTCGCCGTCCGCCGGCCGTCCTACGCGGAGACGCTGCTCCTCAGCGACCAGCTGCGCGCCTGGCACGACGCGCAGCCGGCCTGCCTGCGCATCCGCTCCATCCGCGCCACCGCCTTCACCGACGCCAACTACACCATCATGCACCGCATCATGCTCGAGCTCATGTACCGCAAGTGCCTCTGCGTGCTCCACCGCCCCTACCTGACCGAGCACCGCGCCGACCCGGCCTACGACCGCTCCCGCGCCACCTGCCGCGCCGCCGCCCTCGCCATGCTCGACATGCACGTCGAGCTCGACCACGAGATCGGCGTCCGCGGCCGCATGCACGAGGACCGCTTCATGGTCTCCAACCTCACCCTCCAGCACTTCCTCCTCGCCTCCACCGTCGTCTGCGTCGACCTGGCCGCCGCCGAGGACGGCGACGACTTGTCCCCCGCGGACCGCGCGCGCTGCCGCGCCGCCCTGCGCCGCTCCCACGACGTCTGGGCCGCCCGCAGCGCGTACTCGGCCGACGCGCGCCACGCCACCCGCATCCTCCGCGCCGTCCTCAACAGGGTGGACGACAACGACCGGCCCCGCAGCACGCCACCCTCCTCCGGCTCGCCCCTCACCTCAGCCGGCATGAGCCCGGCGATGCCCAATCTCGGCGCCGCCACGGGGCTGGAACCCCCGCTCGCCGCCGTGAACGTGGACATGCAGACGCCGTCGCCGCAGATGCCCATGCGCTCTACCCACATGACCAACTCGGTGCCGCTCCTCGACTGTGGCGCGATGCAAGGCCAGCCGTCGCTTCCCTCACATCAGCAGCCGCCGCCGCCACACATGCAGCCTCACGCACATGCCCATCCCCTCCACCCACATGACCGCGTCACCGCCGCCGCCGCCTCGCAGGCCATGTACTACGACGCCTTCGACGCGGGAGGCTACATGGCCGTGCCCGAGCCCGACGCGCAGTTTCCCGCACCGACCTTTGGCCAGCCCACCGACTTGGACACCCTACTGTACAACACCGAAGGCGTCAACTGGGTAATTTGCCTCTCCCGCCCCCCCCCCCTAACGGTCCGTGTTATCACTAGCTAACCCTTGGTTCCTTCTCTCTTCAGAACTCGATTGATCAGTTTTTACGCGTAGAGAACAGCACCGGCGAGCAGGGCTGGTCACACATTTTACAGGGTGTGTGACAGGGCGATTGATGACGGAATGAACTAGCACGTGGCGCTTGGGGGGGTTTTCTCTTTGTAAAGCTTGCCTCTTTTTGTTTTTTCTTCCTTGTGCATATTCAGACTTGTGCGTGGCTCCAGAAGTGGGCTGGACTTTGTGAATTTATGGATGGCTTTCTTTGGTCTTCTGCATCTAGACTCTTTTTTTGCCCGTACTTGTGATAGTAACACATCACCGCGTCTATAAGATCATGTCAGCAAGTCAACTCACCACAGGCGCGTGGTGTAACCGCTGAGCGTTAAGTTTTCTTGACTTCACGCGCACCACAGGGTCAAGACTAGTAGCCATTTTCTCTTAGAATCAATTCTTTCAGGAATTCGTACACAAGCCATCTTTACAAACCATCATCAGCGTCGTAATTACAAATGCAAAAAGTGCCTGAGGGATGTTCTTCATCATTCCCAACACAATACATCACCAGGAAATAAACCGCTGGGAACCCCCCTAATATAAATTCTTCCATACCCCAAACAGGTGTGCTGTTGATGCCTTTCCTGAAACAGATTCGTCTTCCCAAGCCGCTCCAGTCGAGAAAATGGTAAAGTGCGAGATGAAAGCCGGAACAATAAACGGAAATAATAACAGGCATGTGAGGAAAACGGCAAGTTGTCAAACAAGGAAACGAGAATCAACATGAATACGCCAAGGGGACCATGTGCGGCTGGCAAAAGGCCTAAATGGAAGCCACCCCACGCAAAACACGCGCAGGATTGCCAGCAACAACAGTAAAAGGGGGCACGTCCTAGAAATAGCAGCGTCAGTACCAGTGTCGACAACAGACGATGATGGGCTGCTTGACGGAAAACGTACCTTGGTAACAACCGAGCCGGCGCCGACGGTAGAGCCTTTTCCGATAACCTTTCCAGGCATAATGATCACACCTCCACCGATCCAACAGTCCGAGTCAATAATGATACTCTTACCCAATTGAGCTCCATGGCCACCCTGACGGTGCTTAGGATCAGTAGACAGCTCAATGGTATACATGCTGACATTGGGTCCAATGATGCAGTTGTCACCGATTTGGATCTTACCCGCATCATTCATGGTGCAGCCCTTCCCGATGGAGACATTGTTGCCAATGCTGATATTGTAACCATAGTCACAGTGAAAGGGGGATTCAACGGCAACGTGGCGTCCAACGCGGCCAACATTGCTGCGACCAGAAGCCTCTTCAGCGGGAAAGGACGAAGATTCACGCGGCTGTATAATCTCAAGGAACAGGCGAGCACGCTCCTCGGTAGAGACACCGTTGGTGGGGGGGTAAGTCAGCTTGTTGAAACGCCAGCACGCAGTGGCCGCACGATCTCGTTCCAGGCTCAGCTCAGTGTCGTACTGGTAAAAGTAGCCGCCCTGTAGCATTTCCTCTTTCTGGGTAGGGCGTCTCTGGTCATAAGGCGCAACAGTCATGCTATGAGGTTGTGCCTGGGCGTGTGAAAGTGCCATCTGGGCAGCTATCTGAGCGCTTGATACCGGCGGTGCGTGACCCTCGTGGTGTCGCTGGTAGTCGTTAGTGACACGATCACCAAAAGCGGGTGGTTGAGTGTTGGCTGATACCGGAGTGGGATACGCGTTGGCTCCAGGCGTGAAGGGAGCCGGTGGTTGCTTGTGCTCAGGACTACCAGACGGGGCATCCGCTCCCTTGGGGGGTTCAATACGAAGGTTCTGACCGCGGTATTGGGGAAGGGGCTCGCGCTTAGGGCCGCTTGGTTGGCCGTTATTCGCAGCTTGTGAGGACGTGTACGGCGATGCAGGCATGCCATAGGCACCGGGTGGCACATAGTTGGGATCCTTTGATTCGAGAGGGACGCCTCCAGGCTTATTTTCGACCAGCTTGGGCCAGCCCGCACCTCGCTGAGGTGGGTATCCGGCGCAGACGAAGGCACCCTTAATACAGTTGTTGCCTACAGATGGGTTAGTGCGACGGCTCAAGAGTAACAGTTCGAAATGGTCTTCAGCTTACATTCCGGCTTCGCCTCGTCACACTTCTTCTTCCTTCTACGGCATGTCAGGCAACCAGTCTTGGTTCGGTTGCTAAAATTGCGCTTTCGTTTCTTAGGGTCATGCTGCACAACCGCGCCAGAGCGGGATTCCGAGTAGGAAGGGCTTTGGTATTGAGCGAGAGCCTGGCCGTTGTTCTGAGGTGTCACAGGGGTGTATTCGACTTGCCCACTCGCCTGACGCTGGGAGAGGTGCTCGGCAGAGGCACGAATTGGAACGGACGGGGGCGAAGACTGATGCTGAGGGGACGTCGATACGTGCCCCTCGCCGGTTGGAGATTCGGATCCATAGTAATCACCATTGGACTGCGAGGTGACAGTTGCAGACTCCGGGGTACGCTCGTGCGTGCGATCAGTTGCTTTCTGGATTCTTTTGACAGGTTGGGTGGGAAGTTGGGTCCTGCCCTCATTCGAATGAGACCGCTTGCGTTTGTTGGAAGAGTCGCTTTCACTTGGTGCCGGCACAGGAGGGGTGCGCTCCAAGCCCTGGGTAGGCCAGCTCTCACGCTGGTTCGGTGATTGAGCCTCAGAGGCTGAAGCAAGCGCAGCCACGGCAATTTCAGAGGCGGGGGCCGCAAGAGGGAACGGCAGTTCGGTGGAAAGCTTAGTAGTGGGAACGGGTGCTGAGGCGGATGCTGAAGCGGGTGTTGAAGCTGATTGCGGAGCGGCAGCTTGGATCGGAGCAGCTTCGACAGCCGGTGCGGGAGTCGAGGCGGGTGCTTTGGGTTGCTCATCGGCAGTCACATTTTGAGTGTCGGGGTCCGAGCTAGAAGTCACAGGCTTGGGCGCAACCTTGGGAGAGGAGCCATTCAGTGCCGTAAATCCAGACATTGCGAGTTGATTTGCAAAGTAGGTTGAGGCCAAGTTCGCATAAGCCCGGTAGGGTGAAGTGAGCTGGCCGTCGTCAACAATGTACTTGAAAGAAGACTTCTGAGCGCACAGAATGCGTGTTGCTTCAAATCTAACAATCCGATAATGTGTCTACTGCCGGGCCGGCCGACTGATTGGTTTGTTCAGATGAGCAACAAGAGTCGTTGAACGCGTGACGCTAGAGGGCAGGGAGCGCGCTACGCCGCCCAGAAAAGATGAAGAACAGCGGGGAAAAGTAGGCGGTCGATGGTTATATAAATAGTGACGGTAAACAAACAAGCCTCAAGGAACTCTGCCAGAATAATTGAAAAAAAAAAGTTGAGGTTGGCGCGCGACTATGGCGGGTGAAGGGGGGTCTGGTGGGCGGCAGAAGGGCGTCTGACGGGTGCGATTAAACCTAAAAGATAGCCAAAGCCGACTGATAGCAGAAAAAGGAGGACGGACGAGAGGACAAGGTGGTAAAATTGTCAGAAAGTGCGATTGAGGCCAGGGAGCAGAGATGTGATGCTTGGGAAGGGAAGAAGAGGCGTGGGTGTGAAGAGGGGAGGGAGGTGGAGGTGAAGATGCGAAGGAATCGGGCTGGGCTGGGGGGGGAGGGATGCTGTTCGTTTTGAGGAACTGGGCGGCAAGAATTGGCGTGGCGGCACGCGGAGCAGAAGTCGAGCAGGCCAGCTGTATCGGTGCTAGTGCGAGGTCAATGTAGGAGGGTACTGTCAGTAGGTAACGTTGGGTACTTAAAACATTGTACTGGCGAGTCGCAGAGAGTCGCAGCAAAGTTGTACCATACCTGGAGGCGTAGGCTGTGCAGCCAGCTCCATTCGTGGGCGGCCCAGCCTCAGGGTTAGTACGAATACTCAGTTATAACCTTTCAATTTACCAAAAGTCCCTGCAGTGCTCTGGGCCATCAGAGTCCGCTCCAATGCCGGGGCGGCGCAGCGAGGCAACGAGGCAGCAAGTTGCGGCTACCAGCCCCAGAAGCCAGCCGGAGAGACGACAGAACACGTCGGCACAAGGCCCAAAAAAAGAAGGCCAGCAGGGGGGCCGGGGACCTGAAGGGACCTGAGAAGGCCTTGATGAGCCGGCCACTCTCTCCAGTCTCCAGTCTGCAGTCTCCAGTCCCCAGTCCCCAGTCGAGCGCAGAGAGGAGCGCTTCTCCGGGGGGTGGCAGTGGGAGCGACGCCTGGCTGGCTGGTGCAGCAGAGGTGCTGGAGGCAGGGACGGCGCTATTCGGCGCTGCAGTCCACTCACAACCCACCTGCGGCGTCCAGAGGTAAAGAGGCTAGCACAGGAAAATGAGGGAGGGGGCGTGTGCAAGTGCGCGACGGGCGGCGCTTGAGCGTGCTGGCGGGCGTCGGCGTACGTGCAGCGAGCGCAGAATTGGCGACAAGGGTTGGACAAGAATTGGGCCGGGGGCAGCGGAACGCGGCCGCCGAGGCAGTGTGTGTGTGTCTTGATTATCGAGAGGGGGTGAGCAAGATGAGGATTGTTCCAGTGTCGGGTCGAATTAGGGCCCTGCCACAGTCAGACACCCCATTCTCGCCAAGGTGTCAGTACAGTCGGCTGTCGTGGCCGGCGCGTGGTACGAGCAGCGCCAACTCGCTGAGAGGCGAGGAAACCAGACCACGACGGCGCTGGTTACAGTCACACCAGTGCTGAGTGCTTGGTCGGTGCTACCACTGGTCGTCTCGCCTGCGCCGCGGCGGAGTTGACTGGGGGTGTGAGGCGAGGGTGAGGGCGAGGGCGAGGACCAGACAGAGTTCGACAAGGGCTGCTGCGCTGCGGTCCACGGATAAGCCTGTCCTGTGAAGTTGAATGAACAAGCCCACCACCCGCAGTAGCGTGTCCGCGCGGGTGCGACAGGTGCGACAGCGCCGACAGCGCCGACAGCGACCGCGTCCTGGATAGACTAACTACCTTATTAGTAGATTGCTAGGCAGCAGGTAACAAGTCGGCGCAGCCAGCGTGTGCGAGCGAGTGTGTGTGGGTGCCATGTGAGCGCGCGCAGCCTGTGGCCAATGGGGAATCTCTATTCAGGCTTGGCTTGCCGTCACCGGCCAGCATGGCGGGTCCGTTGATGATGTCGAGGATTTGGGGCTTCTTCTTACCCGAGGAGAGGCAGATGTGATGTGATGACAGGAGGAGAGGAGGGGAACGGGACGTGCATACGTGAATTAGTAAGAATTAGGACAAGGCAAGTCACCATTTTCCGTCTCTGACACTGTGAGGCCTTTGTACATAAATTTACGCTGTACGGCAATGTTAGCCGTCACTGTTCCTTTCTTGTTTGCAGGCCGTCGCCCTCGCCAGCTGCCAGCTGCTGCCACCCGCCGCCCGTCAACTCTTCCGTTTGCTTCAACATTATACTCTTTTAAGTGATGACAGATGCAAGTTTCCTAATAGATACTAATGACTAAACCGCTGATTGGCTCCCCCGTCTAAATTATTCCGAAGTTCTGGCGGCTTTCTTCTCCCATGACAGCCTCGTTTGCCCCGGCTTCCCTCGATTATCACCCTCGATTATCACCCTCGAAAAGAACCATCCCCTCTGCTTGCCTCTTCCCCGCCCGAACCCATCTCTTTCGTCAGCCTTGCTCACTCGTCAATCCATCCCCGAATAATAGCAACAGAATCGGATTTTATACCTCGACACCTCACAGCAGCAGACGCCGACGGCATCCATCCCACTATTGTGCCTATCGCCGGCCACTCTCTGCGCTCCTCTCCGCCTGCTTCCTGCGCCCCTCTCTCCTCCTCTCATGGTATGACGCCGACACCACAACACAACGAACAAGTACTATACACTGGTATGAGCCGCTCATCCTCCAGCGCGCCACTCTGGTTAATTTACTGTCTCCCACTCACACCCCCGAGACCGACCAGGCCGCCCCTCCGTCTCCGTGCCGTCTCCGTGCGGGTGCGTCTAGCTAGTGGAGGGTCTCCCAGAAGAAAAGTCTTGGACACCGCGTCCATTGCCCGATCGAGGCGCCGCTCAGGTCCTAGTTAGTGCCAAGTCACGGTACACACTTCGGCTAACACTGGCTCTCTGGGTACCGTACCTCGCACCTTCACGCGTGCGGCGTGGTCCGTCGCCCGCCGCCGCCCTCGCTTTCCGCCATTCCCAGTGCCTACCTATAAACAGACATCCTTCGCGCACATGCTCGGTCAATTATCGTCACGCTGGCCATTCGCCCTGAGCCGCCACGGCGCCCTGTTTTCGACGTCCTAGCAAGCAGCACCGCGCCGCGCCCGTCGGCACTTGGTCCTTGTCCTCATGAGCCGCCGCATCCAACACAGACCACCAATCCAATGTATGAAGTGCGTGCTCGCCGCGGCTACAGGCTGGAGCACAGCATAACAGGGGCCGGGAAGCGGGCGAAGTCTCCCAAGCTACTGTGTCCTGTACTGCCGATGACGACTACTACCACTAATAATAACTACCGCTGGCCCAGAACTGCTCCGCCTCTCTAGCCTCTATCCGCATAGCTTGGGTGTCATTCAGCAATGCAACCACACGCGAAACGATTACCTTATTAGCCCTCGGCAAACTCGATCCCTGGTCAGCGCTTCCATTCCCTGCACAGAAGCGTTCTTGTGCCAGCCCCAAGGACTCACCCTAAGGCTGGGTGACCACTTGTCGAGAGGCCGCTGACAGACCGCACTCCGGCACACCAACCACACCACTTCCAGCGCACCTCAACCAAGTGCCCACCAAAGACTGCATGTGCCATCTCCATGTCTCACAACCGCAACACGCCGTCCGTCGTGGCTGCCAACCATCAACCTTGCTACCTTACAAATTCAGTACGGACCGCATGTCGCCTTCTGACACACTTCTTACACCGTGAACACATGTGCATGCCCTCACACAGGCGCCATTTCGTGAACACGAAAGCTGGCGGCGCTAGGCGCGGCGTCGACCTCCACACCAGCGTTTTGCTGATGATTGGCCGGTCCGCGTGCCCCTCATTAATCCACTCCCAGCACTGATGCCCGAGGTCAAGGCTGGACTTTGCAATTGCTGGGTTGCAGTCAAAGCGGGACACGGGTGGGTGGCTAGATAGCAAATCCTCCGCGTTCTGACTGCTCAACAGGACCAACTGGATCCGGCTGCAATGTGATGCTAGACCAAGGGCTTGTTCCACGACCATCTACAACGCTTAACTAGTTGCGACTCCCAGTTTCAATTCCGACTGAGGCTCACGCAGTTGCGACCCCCCATTTGAAGGTCCCAATGCAACGACACGCGCCTTTGCCCACCGGAACGGATGTCCGAAAAAAAGGAGACCGCATGTGGGCGGTATTGCCCCCGCAGTCCGCGCTGCCTAATGAGGTATATGCCGCAACTTCATCTGCGAGAAACAAGCCAGAAGGCAGGTCAATGGATCCGGGAACCCGAAATAGTGTGTCAGTGAACAAGCCTCCCGAACGACCAGAACACGCAGCCGCTGCAGGTTGCCTACCTATGTACACACCACCAGGGCTGTTTCTCCGTTCTGTTACCCGGTTTGCGTCTGCGGAACCCAGCTTATTGGAGACGCCAGTCGTGCGGCAGCTCGCTTGGCATCAAGCAAGTTTGCATTGCACCTGGCTTATTGGAAGCACTACTGGTATAATTGGCGCGCTTTTTGTCAATTGTACAGGGCAAGCGGTGCCTTTGTCAAGTGAGACACGGAGGACTACTATACCAACAAACTGCGACAGCCATGCTCTGGTGCATTCGCAGGGCAGCAAGTGAACGGGAGCAATCATCACTAATGAAATAGACGACGAAATAATGATGGCTCGTCTAGTTAGCCTGTCAGGGCTGACAGTCTAAACTTAGCGTTGCCCAGCTCTGTGAGTAAACGAAGCGCTAAAACTACCTGGGAAACCAAAGTGTCAGACCCAGAGCTCTGGATTCACCAAACTCATTTCTTGTTCCTGGCCTTCAATTCTAACTATTCAGTCTTGGCCAATACAAATGCCTCATGGACAGCCATGGTCGAACCTCGGGACCGTGTCCCGATGACTCGTATCATCAGCGAGACGTCAAAACGTGGCGCACCTCGGTTCTGTACAACCACATACAAGATAATCGGTCGTGCCATCCAAGTACATGCCTCCAAGTACAGCCTCCCAGCACCAGCCTCAGTCGGCTGAGGAGTAAATCTGGCTGCGTTGACACGGACATTGGATGGAAATGAGAAACCAGAGCTCGGTCTTGATAGACAAGAGATGCGCAAGGATCTTGGTCGTCTGTCTCCCACAGGGTACCCGCATATTACAACGGCTGACAATTGTGGCGGCGGCGGTTGTCCCTCACAACTGCGCTTTTATATTGATGAGAACAGGGTCGCTTCAAGTGCCTTTCGAAGCGACTGGGCTCAGCCCGTGCAAGCGTCTCTCATGCAAAAGAATTAATAATTACGGCAGCGTCTCAGGTAGTACGAACATATGCACAGGGTATCAATGCGATTGTGGCACGGCCAGCGCCAAAGCTTGCCGCCGACTTACGGAGCGTCAGCTAACAAACGAGGCGAGTGAGGAAAGGCTAAACAATTGCATTTAGGTGGTGTGAAGTCGTGAAGACGTGAAGACGGTTCTCGTTGCCACTCCCTTCTTTGTTGCAGCGCATCACCAGCGCCACCACAAACGGCACCTTGTCGACACGCCCTCCAGGGGTCCCTCGTCCCGCTACGACCCAACGTCCGAAAACAGGTGATCCTTCCGGCACCAAAAAAATCCCAGAAAAAAGTTCAACAACGGCAAGTTCACTATACGGCTTATTTTATTTCATTTTAGTTCTTCCTTCTTAATCGTTTACAGTCTTGTACCTCTGCCTTTGAACCCACTCCGGCTGGCCGGCTTGCGTCTGCTCCAAGCGGTATCCTCTTGCTGCCGCGAGACGTTCAGCTCTCAGCCGCTACAGTTGCCCAATTTCCTTCTGTACTGGGGGGGTAAGCGACGTGTGAACTGTGTGGGCTTGCGCCGGCCTGAAAAATAGACCCTCTCTTCGGAGCCAAAACTGCCGGCCGGCGAGAAGGAAAAAAGAAACAAGCCTGTGCGGCCCTTGAGGGGTAATGCGCTCTTTGGGAGGGGGCGGCCAGCCTTATTGCTTGTGACAGCGACAAAAGTTCCAGCCTGTCGTCGCCGCCACCATCGATCGCCCATAGTAAATAGAGGTGGATGGCCTTTGTCGGCGTAGTCCGCGGGCTATCGGATGTTGCCGCGAGAAAACAGCGACAGCTCTTGTGCCTGGGAGCTGCTATCCTTCCCGGTCGACGTTTCGAACCAGTCAGCAAACAGTGTGATGTTTGTCCAGTAGACAAACGCGTTTACCCGAGCAACGAAGCTTGGCCTGAAGCGAGTGCAGGCCAGCGACAAAATTGTATGTACAGAGTGTTTCAGACCAGCAGCCGCCCAAGCCTTGGATCGTCCTACTTGTCGCCAGTGGCTCTGGAATCCGGGGGGGGGCGTGAGAACCGTGCAAGCCGTGGTCTAAACGTGGCGCTGTTCAAATTATGCTACTCATTCTTGCAGTCTTCTACGCAGGCAAGAGTCTTGTTCCAAAAATAACCCATCCACTGATGAGCGACGACACCCACACGCCATTCCTCTCTCGAGCCCCCAGCGCTTATCCGTTTCGCCGTTTTGGCCCCCTCGAGCGGTTAGAGAGATATTTTAAGCAGAGGAGCGTCGGCCAATGAATATGATGTGAGCCATCATCTTCGCACATGTGCCAGCAGACAGGTGACAATCAGGAGGCCGGCCGATTTCAGGATGCTGGTCCATACGGACGAGTTTTGTTTCGCATAAGCGCCCTTGAAATGCGCTACGCGAAGACTACAGGGGGGGCCAATTGGCCAGCTTTGTATAAGCGAAACGTTGACGTTGCCCATGACAAATGAGCTGAAAGTCTACGGAGAGATGACTGCGGCGTCTAAGGGGGAAAAAGCACCCCGTTCTATCTAGGGAAAGGTGCGTCGAAGGTCTCAGCCCATCGTGGTGTTGCTTGAGACCACAGGGTAGGTAAGCTGGTGGCTGGCGTGAGGGCGTCTGATGAGGAAAACAGCCTTCCGCGTGGGGGAATGAGGAAGAGGAAGACGTAGAGCAAGGAGGCTCTTTGCCGCTATTCGCTACTCTCTCAGCCCCCGTCTCATCTATAATACACATGTCGAGCCCGCGCGTTTCGGCCTTTCTGACAAACCTGAGCTATGGAAAACTAACGGAGCATGACGAATGCAACCTTGTTGTTGCCCTATTTCTTTCTTCTCTTCGTCGGACCACATCTTTTCTTTCATCCCGGCCAACGGCGTCAAATGCACGAGAGAGCCGCCGTGCACCCCCCCCCCTCTTTTCGTGTTTCTGCATTAGTAAGGCAAACCCTTCTCTGTTTTGTGGTTTTTGATTTTGATTTTGATCTTATTTTGGCTATGCGACGGGCATGATGATGTACGTGAAACGAATAATGACCCCCACGCTGTGGCGAAACAAAAGGAGACACGCCGTGCCAGGCCTGAACCGTAAACACTAACACCGTATCTACGACTCTTGCTGACAAACAAACTTGAATAGTAATTTTTGTTCTATTAAATCTTGCTAAAAGAAAGGGACCTCTCACTGGGTTGGTCCCGTCGTTCAATGCGAACATTGCCGCTCTCTCCCTTTGCCTCGATAATCCAAGCCAAAGACGACGTAGTTGGCCAGCCGACAAAACAACCCATTTGACCTGCAGGTATAATGCAATAGTTCATGTATAAAAGCCGGCTTCACTCGCCCGATGTTGCCCGAGCTCCATCTTGACGCACAGTGGCCTGCTAGCTTGTTTGATTATGCGCCCCCCTCTCTCTCTCTATATCTCCCTCGTGGCATCCCCAATGCATGGATTGGATGCCCAAGAATAGATGCCCGGCACACCGTTCCGCTTCTGGTGGCGTCAAGGTTGTGAGAGTGCTCAGCTCACTGCCGCCGAGCTCACACACCCACCCTCTCTCTCCCATCGCAAGGCTGCGCGCTGCTCAACACGACCGGGCATGACTGGGGGAGTATGCGCGGGACAGTATGGATGGATGACGTGCATGCAGGTAGAGACTTGGCGTCCAGCGATGAGGCAGTGGCGGTGAAAGACGGTAACTGCCGAGCGACACTCGATGCTTGTCCCCTGGCATGCTTCTGATTTCTAGCCTCCAGGACTCCCTGCCCCTCCTTTACTTCTTCTGTCGCTTGGCGCTCTTGTCGCTCGTCGCGCTGAGCACACTGGCGCTTCGCTTGTGCGCGGCGGGCCCTGCGCTGGCCAGCCTGTATGGCTTTTCCTTCTCCGAGGGCGTCTCCGTCGCCGCCGCCTTGTCCCCTGCCGGGGCCGCCGGGGCCGCATCCTCTGCCTTTGTGGCCGCCGCGGCGGCGCCCGTCTCAGGCTCTTCAATCGTGGGAGCGGCCTCGTCGGCCTTCGTAGCGTCCGGGGCGCTTGCCGAAGCAGCGGCGTTGCCCTCTGCCTTTTCTTGCGTTTTAGCCGCTGCATCTCCCTCGGTAGCGGTAGCGGGCTCGCCTGCGGCCGCTTCGTTAGGCCCAGCGAGTGCTTTCTCCCGCTCAGCCTTCTTGGCCTCCTCGATCTTGATCTCAGCGTCCAGCTTGTCCGAGACCTTGCGGGCGTCGAGGAGGCCGTTAACGGCGGCCAGTAGCGCCTCGAACTGCTGTGTCGTGGCCGTCGTGGGCATCGCCAACTTGCTGGGCACGTCAAGTTCGTTGAGGGCGTTGTTGATGCGCATCTGCTGCTGGTTGGACTTGTGCGAGAAGAGCTTGTTGATCTTCTCCGTGCGGAAGGTTGGGCCGGAGCCTAGGCGGTCGTGGTGCGAGACGCCGTAAATGGCCTCCTCTTGGTCTGAGAGCTTGCGGCGCTCGTGCGGCTGCTGCGGCGTCTTCTTGCCCGCGGCGGTGGGTGTCGACACGGGGCCTGACGATTCACGGTTGTTGTTGTTGTTGTTGTTGTTGTTGTTGTTGGCGGCGGCGGCGGCGGCGGCGCCCGCCTCCTTCTTGGCGGTTGACGACTCTTGAGCGGCGGCCTGGGGAGTCCCCTGCGCCGGGCTGACACCTTCGCCGCCCATAATTGATTTACGCTTCTTCGACTTGTCCACGTTCATGAGGTTCTGCAGCAGCGTCTGTAGGCCAGCAGACGACTTAAATGTGCTAATGTCCGTTTCAGCACGCGGGTAGTCGAGCCTATTATACAGCTCCCGGCGCTCCTCGTTGAACTTTTCGCTTCTGGCCAGGATTCGTTTGATCTCCATCAATAAGGATTCCTCCTCGCGGGCTTCCTCCCGTGAGCGCGAGAGCGAGTTGACTGCGAATTCTCTGCGCGCCTTTTCATGTTGGGGATTGTAGTGCGTCATGAGTTCGTGCAGAGCAAACTCTGGCTGCGTCATGTACTGCACCGGCTTGTTGACAGCCATTATCTTGGCTGCCACTTCGTAATATCGCGCCTTCAGGTCTTCGAGCGCGCGAGCGCGTGCTGTATGCACAACCGCTTTACTCTCGTCGCCGTCCACATCTGCCTCACCGTTGGTCGCTGGTGGATTCCATTCGTACCGATCCCAGATAATTGGCCACCGCAGATCAAGGTCGCGGGCTAGCTCTATCAGGTAGTCGGTCTCTTCACGAGTCCATTCTTCGTTTTGTAGGTGTTGTGTGTATTGATCGTCGGTGTACTGCGGGACGGACACGCGCACATTGTATTTGGCAAATGCCGAGTCTTCAACCCCATCGGCAGGTATCTCCGTCGCAGAAGCCGCGCCCTGATCTTCCATTGCCGCCGGTGTATTCGCGTCGGGGTCCTGCTTTGCGTCCTTCCGCCGCCAATGTCGTAGTACCAGGCTCGCATCGTCTCGCGCCGAGTTACGAAAGCCCCGTAGCTCCCATCGCGCGGCCGGTTTGCGGTTTGCGAGCCGTCTCTTCTTGAACTGGGTGACTTCGGGGACAATGGCGATCGGGTTGTCGCCGCCGAGGTTGTGCACTTCTCGCGCCAGGCCCTTGAGGTTGGGTCGCGCGGCCGAGAGTTTCTGCTTTTTGGCTGGACGTGACCCAGCCATGCCGTCTGGCAGGTTGAGAACGTCGCGAACGTCTGTCGAGCTCATTGTCTGTGATGAAGCGCCGGGACGTTGGGGAGAGAAGGGGGGGGGGGGGACAGCCTGGGGGGTAGAGATGCCCGGTGTTGTAGTCGTCAAGCAATCAGCTAATCCGCGTGTTGCATCGCTAATGAATTCGATAGTCGATTTGAATTTGATCGAGGAAAATGGGAAAATTTATTCGAGATTTTCCTCAATGCGTTGTGTAGTTTTTGCGCCCGGTTGAAACTCACGGCGGTTGCGAAAAAGTTGAAGTCCGGAGATTTTGCCCGTGTTCACGAGCACTAACTACCTAGTAGGTACCTACATACAGTACATACATACTGTACATAGGTAGCCTAGAGAACGCTTTCAGCGGATCGCCTGCCTCTGATCTGAGCTGACAGAACGCGATAGCGGGTTTGGTTTGCGGCGCGTTCACGTGACTCTATATACCCCTGGATGAGCTTGCTGGGCGAATTTTTGGTGGACGTGGCAGCTTCGATGGGGGGAGCCCCTAGGCTAGTGAGGTTGTTAGCAGTTGTACGTAGCTTTGAAAGCCCTCCTCCCTGATCTTCTAACCCATTTCCTAACCACGACGGCGAATCTTCTTCGAGCCCGTCGCCAATTATCTTCTAACCACAGGAGACTCGCACTGTCCCATCAACTCGCCGCTGGTATCGAACCCGGACTCACGCCGCATCTCCTCCAAGCTTGCTTCAGCTACCGCGCCGAGTCCCTTGCGATCCGACACGCTGCCCGCCATGCGGTCGTTTCTCCCCATCATGGCCCTGGCCTCGGCCGCGCAGGCCCTCCACTTCTTCATTGACGGCGCGACGCAAAAGTGCTTCTACGAGGAACTGCCCAAGGACACCCTCGTCTCCGGAACCTACTCCGCCGAGGAGTGGGATGATCGCATGAACGCCTGGCAGCAGCACGAGGGCCTCAAGATTTATATCACCGTCGATGTACGCGCCCGCACAGCCTCCCAACCGAGTCCACTGTCTTGGACAGACATGGGCCTTGTATCGCGCCATTGATTAGAATGCTAACCGCGTTTCTTTTTTCCCAGGAGGTATTCAACAACGACCACCGCATCGTCTCCAAGGCCGGTTCCTCGTCCGGCAAGTTTCACTTTGTCGCCCATGAGGCCGGCGACCACAAGATCTGCTTCATGCCCTCGTCCACGTCTGGTCGCTCCGCGTGGCTCTCGACGTCCGCCCCCAACGGCGGCATCAAGCTGAAGCTCGACATGGTCATTGGCTCGAGTAGCGAGATTGAGAGCTCCGACAAGAATACCATTGCAGACATCACCACCCGTGTCAAGGACCTGAACAACCGCCTCAGTGACATCCGTCGCGAGCAAGTCTTCCAGCGTGTAAGTTGGCGGCGTGGGCAGCTCAATAGTGAAGGTGTCGGAAAAGACTGCTAACAATGAGGAAATAGGAACGCGAGGCGGAGTTCAGAGATCAGTCCGAGTCCACCAACGCCCGCGTCATTCGATGGATGATTATCCAGCTCGTCATTCTCGGCGGTACTTGTGCCTGGCAGCTGTCGCATCTGCGCACCTTCTTCATCAAGCAGAAGCTGACGTAAACGGGAGAGCACTGTAACACATGGCGTTTTCTTTCGACGTTTTTGTTTTGGCTTGCTCGGGACGGTTTAATCTAGATGGTTTGAAAAAATGGGATAGGGGTAAATAGGAGAAGAGGACAAGTCATGACTGAAGCTGTTTGCTGCGTCTCGTTTGGTTATAAATGGCAAACTGGTGACTTTAACACATTCAAAGGCATTTTCTATAACTGTCAACACAAATGGTATTCACTGGAATGGGGGTTCGGCATAGCATCACGCGGACGGGATATTCTTGGCAAATGGGACAAGGAAAATCAGATTCACTCGAACACGCAAACCAGAAAGCTCATTACCAAAGGTCTTTAATTCAATTACGAAAAGCATACCGATGAAACTCCTACCTAGTGTTTGTAAAGTCGATGCCTAAGTCAAAAAAATTGTGCCGTCTCCTCGTCTGCGCTTCCCCAGTCTCAAGTAATGTCGTAACACGACAGGTCTAACTCAATGATGATGAAACAAATAATGAAAAAGAAATCAACTCTGCAACGACGCTCATCCGAATGCAGCTTTCCTTCGCTCCTCCAAAGTCGAACAATCCAAGTTTTGTTCCTACACATGGGGAACAAACGTGAACTCCCTTCCTTGACGAGTTCCTGATAGCTCCTCCGCTTGTGCTCACTGGGGCAGAAAACATATTATACGACGGCATGATAAGAAATGGGGATGTGTTAGGTCGGGTGATGAAGGCCGTGGGTGTGGAGCAGTAGTAATAGTAGTGAAAGTCTGAAATGTCGAGAAATGCGTATGTGCAGGATGACAGTGACCGAGACAGAATGGTGAAGCCCTGTTGATGCAATACCGGGGTCTCATAGTTGTCAGTTTGTAGTGCCGTCTATGGCCGGCAACCAAACGACCAACTATTCGGTTTATTCGGTTTGATTCATAGTGATGGGCCTGGCACATGAAAGGCAAGGCCAAACACACGTGCAAATGCGGCGGACTAGTCCTCGTATTTTTCTTGATTTTGATGTTTTTTATCGAGTTGGTTTTCGTGGATGCAGTGAAGGACGTCTTGGTTGCGGGAGCGCGGATCGCTTTCTTTCGATGCTAGCTGCAAGTATATGTCGTGTTGATCGCGCTGTAATATCCAACATCACAGCTTCCCCACGTATACCGCCACAAAACACTTCAATATAACCAAACCGAGCTGGTGAGCTAGAGGTCGCTGACTGGCTGGGGCAGGAAGGAAAGCTCGACGGTGCTCAATGATCCCTGCGTGTATTCATTAAGCCCCGGCGTACCACAGCAATGCTGGAAGACGCCACCTCGACTCAGAACAGGGGGCGACTAGCCGCAACAAATGGACTTGATGAACTTTTGAAAGCCGCTTGGTTGCTGGGCAGCCTGAGCGTTGAGCTGACCAGGTTGGCCGATCCCGCTCTGGGGCGTCATCTTATGCTGAGGCAGGTTCTGGGCGCTGTTCTGGAACTGGGCTTGGGTTGAGCCGGCCGGGGTGGAGAGGTCACGCAGGCCCCCAGGAGCCCGTTGGGCGGATAAAACCCCTTGGGCGCTTGGCCGATCTCTCTGTTTGCCCATCTGCTTGATCGGCGAGGGAGGAGGTGGCTGGGCGGCGTTTAGCCGCCCGACGGTAAGATTCTGTGCTTGCTGGTGAGAGTTGGTATTCCCCCGATGGCCACTGTGAAGTTCCATTTGAGAGGGACCGGGGCGTACGTTTGGATTGTGGTGATAGTTGTGCCCCTTGGAGTCCCAGCCTTTTCCCGAATCCTTGTTGATCTTCATCCAGTCATACTCGCCGTCCTCAATCTCGCCAGCATTCTTGAGAGCTTGGGTGAAGAGCTCGCGCAGGTAGTCGTAGTCTGGGGTATCTTCAAAGCCGAGGTTGCGGACGTAGGTGAGATATTTGCTAAACTCCTCAGGGAACCCTTCACAGAGGTCCTTGATGGCTGTGGTTTGTTTCTTTTCCCCAATCTTTTCGTACTTTTGCTTATTGGTAGCGGCCTTGAGGCCTTGCCAGGGTAAGCCGCCGCGGAGGAAGTACATGAAGACGTGGCCGAGTGCCTCAAGATCATCTCGGCGCGACTGCTCGCGTCCCAAATGAGTGTTGATACTCATGTAGCGAGCTGTACCGGAGAGGGACTTGCGCTCGCGGTAGGGAATGTGCTGCTTCGTCTTTGGGTCTCGGTACTGCTTGGCCATGCCAAAGTCAATGACGTGAATAACGTTGGCTGCCTTTGTGCCAGGACGACCGATGATGAAGTTGTCGGGCTTGATGTCACGGTAGATGAGGTTACGCTCGTGTATCGTCTGAACGCGGGAGAGCATCTGCTTAGCGACCATGACGACGGTCTTTATGGTGAAGCGACGGCCACAGTGATCAAATAGATCTTCGAGCGAAGGTCCGAGGAGATCGATGACCAGAATGTTATGCAGTCCTTCCTGGCCAAAATAGTAGACATTGGGAATACCGGCTGAGACTTGAGTTAGGGCGATTATCGACGAAGAAATGGGTTGTGGAATCATCTACTCACGGTATCCTACAAGAATCTTGTAGGTACGGTACTCATCTCGCAGTTGAGGGGCATCACTCTTGCGAGGTTCCTATATGGGGGGTTAGTAGGTGACGGTCGGGCGTAAACGAGGAGGTCGAATCAGAGCGGTGTGGCCGAACTGGGGGATACTGACGAATTTTATAGCGACCTGCTGGTTGTTGAGCAGGTTCGTGCCTTCAAAGATGACACCAAACGAGCCCTCACCAATCTTCTTGCCAACACGGTAGTGGACACCGACAACATTGGAGGCTGACGAGGCCATGATGGGCTGGTGGCGGCAAGGAGCGAGGATAGTGTGACGGAAGGAAAGAAACGAATCGATGTAAAGACGGGCGACGGAGGGGCGGTGATGGAATTCGGGACTCGGTCGTGTGCGAGGGGAGAGTTGTTGTCGTCTTCGGTGGTCGGACGATCGGCTGGTCAGGCGAGAGGGAGCCTTGGGGCACTACCTCCGGGGAGCCCCCAATAAGGGGTGTTTCTGTTGGGTATACAGACGGGCAGGCCTGTACGGGCTAGGTATCGGCTGCAAGGCGATCGTGGATGATACAGAACTCAGCAAGTAGGCAGAGCGGTGCACATTGCCGATGGGGGGAGTAGAAGGGAAGGGAAGAAGGGGAGAAAAAACGCAAGGCGAGAGAGCAACGAGATGGCAAGGGGAGGAGTAGGTAAAGATCTGCTGGAGATGAAGTGCACAGGTAGAAGTGGATCAAAACGCAGCAGCAGCCAATTTCTTCGGGGGGTCTTTTACTAGGCCTGGTGCTAAAGGGACCACTAGGAGGGACATGTACGACAAAAGAGACCGAGATGGTGGCAGCCTCGAACGGAAGAGGGTGAAGAATGAAGCGGCATTGGCCAGTGGCTTATGGGTAGCATGAATGTATTATCAAAATATAATTCAAGCGCCCGGGATGCAGGCAAGGCTGGATGATGATGCGGCGCCGCTGTTTTGGCCCCTGGTTGAAATGGGGGTTGGGCCGCGGTGACAGGCAAAGACGATGGGTGACTTGGAGGGACGACAGGAACTGGACGCTGAGGCTAGGGACTTTGTTGTTTGGACTGCACTGCGTGGCCTGCGCTAGCGGATTTCGGTCAGGCAGCGGTCGTCACCTATCCAAATTCTAGGTACCTTCCTGCTTTTGCCTACCTTCGTCACTCTTGTCTCTTGCAAGGTTAACGTTAGTATTGCCTTTACTACAAGACGAAACGCAGAAAGAAAAAAACAACCCGGCTTCTGCATAGTTAGGGAATAGCGTGTCTGTATGCTTCTTAACCTCCCCTTCTTCTCTTTTCTTTTTTTTTTCTTGTGCAAACAACCTAATGTACCCCAGTACCGATGTACATACCTGCACCGGACGGGTCCTCACACATGCAACACGCTACAACCAAGGGGCGGGTTCTTGGCCCAGCCCAGCCTAGCGTCGTGACAGTCGGTCAGTTCGCTGCAAGTCTGAGCCCAGCCAAGTCTGCTTGCTGCTTGGCGGCCTTTCCTGCTTGAGTAGTCCGGGGTCGACCTGTTCTGGAGCGCCCCATCATCGAGTTCTGGCAACCTGACAAATAAATGCAGACTCCTGATCTCCCGCCATTCCGGATATTTCTACATCTATTTTCTGTTTCTTCCCCCCCATCCTGCATATGCATTGCTTGCGTTGTCAACCACCAGCGGACAATGGCACGCCGGCCCCGTCGCTGTAGGTACGGGATCCACCTGCCCCAGCGGCCCAAAGAAGCGGTGCGGTACATTGCGGGATAGCGCCCAACGGTGAGCCGAGATGCAGAGATGCAAGATACGAAGCGTTGTAAGAATAAAAATAGTCCTGTGAAAATGCACTTGCCACTGAGAGGAGTTTACCGTCCGACCTCCGTCACTTGAATCGGCACGTGAGCTACTCTCATCGTTGCTACTCTTAAGCTTCGGTCAGTCTGGCTGAAGCGACCGACTCGCCTTCGGAGTTTCCGAACCGCTCCACGCATCCAGCGCTCGCTTGCAAACCGCGTGCCTGACAGAGTAAAATGCCGCTTGCCTCTAACCTATCGAGTTTGCCACCACACGGGGAAGCCCAAAGGTAAATCTAAGGTAACAGGTACCTGTACTCCGTAAAAATCTTGGTAGAGCGCACAGTTCAGCCACGTGCCGTCAGGCGCAGCACTTGACTGTGGCTCAGCGTCCTCCGCCACGACTCCCTCAATCCCGGGTTATTTGTGGACGACACTTGGAGACAGCAAACAAATAATTTACATCGCAGAACCTATCATGGGCTCGGGGTGCCGATATCAATTCAAACGACTTTTGCCCGACCCTGTCAATGACGTGCCCCAGATCAGATGCAATTTCCTGGGGCTGCCAACCGTCCAGCGAATTTACGTTCCCTGTAGCCAACGCGTCCAAGCCTGTATACGATTCCGGGTTACAGAGGCTTTGGTTGCTGCTCGTTTCCCGTCCTGCTGGCACGATAAATGCCGCGGAAACAAAGAATACACATTTCTTGCCTGCAGCCAGGTTGCAACGGGCGGCGAAAATTCAATACGAGTTTCCTCCGAGCAAACGGTGAGACATGTCTTTTTCATCGCCAGATCAACCAGGGATCGCACCGCGGAACATTATTAATAAACTGGGATGTGAGACCATCTGGATCCTTGCCACCCCATTGGCTGTCGAAAGGCAAGGGAAAGGGCTCCTGTGCTCCGTACGAGGGAGGAGAAAAGGGACGATGGGAGAAAGAAGCTCCCTTTCATACTTCAAGCCGGGGCCGCATCTCGGCCTGCCCCTCGCTGATCGCAAAAGCCATTGGGCGGCAGCCAAGATGCAGCTGAGCGCCTGCAGTACAGGTTGCTCTGTAACTACTAGCTACGAAGTGCGTAGAGCCAGGATGGTTGCTTCTGCTGTTGTTCCATTCGCGTTGCACCACACACTGACTAGCGGTAGCACCCTGCTCTGCATGGAGAGTGTGACGTGAGAGACAGCCTGGGCATTAATCCCCAACGTCATGCCAGGATTCTTGGGCTTTGTGCGACCTTCCTGTTAGTTTGCGAGATGCGAGGTTGTTTCTCCGGACAAGGGGGAAAACAAGTGGGTTGGGAGATATCGCATCTTCAGGAGAATTGTGCCCAGAACATCTCTGCGACTTCAGTCTCTGGCAGCCAAAAAGGTAAAAAAAAAATCAAGGTAAAAAAAGTAAACCTGCATGCATCGTGCGTCAATGTGTTCCATACGACCACGTCGAAGAACCAGTTGCCGTCATGCTGGCCCTGGCCGCTACACTCGACGGTTATGCGACCCGTGTATCAGGTTGCACGTATGAGAGATAGTGTTTGGCTGGCCCGCGCAACGAGCTACAGGACGGAGATGGTATCCGAAAGGGTAAGTTGCACCATCAACAGGTCCGTTGTCGCGGTGAAGGGGGGCGGCCCGGGCAGTCAGAGAGGGGCCGCAGATCTGTCCACGACTTGCCGCCTATGGTGTTGTGTGGCGATTGGTCGTGTACCTGCATCAGCAGAGAAAATATGTACGTGCATAGCCTCACGTAGGCTTTGTATCCGTCCATGTGCGGATGCAAGGGCCGCCTCTTTTGATAGCTGTGGTTAGAGCTGGGCCATTTTCTACAAAATGTATAGCAAAGGCAGTCCTTGCATTGCGCTTTGTAAGGTTAATAGTAAGAGGGTGAAGTCAAATGGCGCTGCCACCCGGAGTTCGTTCATATCCCCGGCGGCTTGTATCGCCGACGACAAATCATTACCGCGCCACACCAGCGTAGAGACTAGAATATCCTTAACAGACAGGGGAAAAATATCAATTGAACCCCAGCTAGTCAAGGCCTTGAACTATGCAGCTCGACGGCTAGCTAGCTACGCGATATCTACCGGTATCTGTATAGGGTAATGGCGGCCGATGTGCTGCCAACGATGCCGCTCCTCATCAATGGCCTCCAAATGAGGCCGCAACAACTTGCCAAAAATGTAGATCAGCCCTCACCGTCTCAGTCATACGGCGGGGAATTAATCGGACATACGAAGCAGGCGGCAAGAAGACCCCTGGCAAGTCAACATGAATCGCCGGCGTTTGGAGAATGACAAAGCAGAACCCCTCCTCTATCTCACTATTTTGGCGCCCCCATCCAACCACAATTGCACGTCACCAACATTGTCCCCCGCACCTTGGTGGGGGAAAGTTGAGCTGGTGGCCCTGACACGGCAACATGGACGGCCAGCTTCATCATCAATTGGGGCCTGCTAGCTAGCTAGTTCATTGATAAAAGCCGTGGTACCTTGGTGGTTGTTTCAATAGCTGTCCCGCTTGTTTTTCTTTCTTTTCATCCCCTCCTCTCTCTGTTCCACCACCAACCAGCACAACGACCGTTTGCTGAACAACAACAAGACATCATGTCCAAGCCCGATGATCTCCCTCCCATGCAGTACCGCTTTCTTGGAAAGTCGGGTCTGCAAGTCTCCGCCATTTCTCTTGGTGGATGGCTGACCTACGGTGGCCACGTTGACCGCGGTATGCATTGCCTCTCCTCTCCTGCATGGCGCTCCCAGGTTGCGGAGCTCCGTGGCCTCGTCTAGAACACCTTCGCATGCTGACTGCTTTCTCCTGACAGAGGGCACATATGCCTGCATGAAGGCGGCATACGACTGCGGCGTCAACTTTTTCGACTGCGCCGAGGTGTACGCCGCCGGTGAGAGCGAAAAGGTCATGGGCGAGGCCATCAAGAAGTACGGCTGGAAGCGAAACGACATTGTCATTTCCACCAAGGTACGCATTCCAACGCCAGTTCTTCAATTGTTTCCCGTCGATCAGAGAATCTCCCAAACTCACACCACGCGCGCAGGTCTACTGGGGCGGCGCCTTCGGTGACAACCCCGTCAACAACAAGGGCTTGTCCCGCAAGCACATCCTCGAAGGCGTCGCCGCCTCGCTCCAGCGCCTGGACCTCGAGTACGTGGACCTCGTCTACGCGCACCGCGCCGACCGTCAGACGCCGATGGAGGAGATCGTGCGCGCCTTCAACCACCTCATCAACACGGGCAAGGCGCTGTACTGGGGCACCTCGGAATGGCGCGCCGACGAGCTTGCGCAGGCGCACCGCGTCGCCGACCGGCTCGGCCTCATCGCTCCGATCATGGAGCAGCCGGCCTACAACATGCTCGACCGCGCCAAGGTCGAGGGCGAGTTCGCGCTGCTCTACCGCGAGCCCGGCCTCGGCCTCACCGTCTTCTCGCCGATGAAGCAGGGCATCCTGTCCGGCAAGTACCGCGATGGCGTCCCCGACGACTCCCGCTTCGCGCAGACGAGTGTCCAGTACGTCGCCGGCTACTGGAAGCGCGTCGGCAAGGAGGGCTGGGACAAGGTCATCGAGCAGGTCAACCAGCTGCAGCCCATCGCGGACCGCCTGGGCATCAAGATGAGCACGCTCGCGCTCGCGTGGGTTCTGCGTAACCCGAATGTCAGCTCGGCGATTACGGGCGCCAGCGGGCCCGCGCAGGTGTACGAGAATGTCCGCGCGGTTGCAGCGGTTGAGAAGCTGACGCCTGAGATCATGGCGGAGATTGACGAGATTCTCAACAACAAGCCTCCCACAATTAACGAGAGAGAGTAATTTACCAAACAAATAGTGCTATAAAAGGGGGCTGTAATTGAGTGGCGGTGTATAGTGTTCAAAAGCGCAATCAAATCTGCTCCCAACCCTTTCGGTATACAAAACGTGTAACTGCAGGCAAATGCTATTAATGGAGCTGCAGTCACAGCTTCCCGACGTCCACAAATTGTCTGTCTGTGTAGCCAGCCTGAAAATATTATAGCATTGTCTTAATAATCGGCTGCAGTGGGTTACTCAACAACCTGCACTCGGATGGGTAAGCCTGTTGTAGCGGCGCATCTAGTAAAGCCTCGGAACCTAGCACTTACACGACTGCATCAAAAGAACAGTGACTTGGATCCTCTCATCAAAACTTGGTCCAAAATCATCAAAACAATCTAGAATGACAAGTCGCAACATGGTACAGTCAAAGTTGCAAGAATGGTTTCCCTGGACCACCGCGCCCGTCATCATCAACGCGCCGATGATAGGCGTCGCCTGTCCGAAGCTCGCCGCTGAAGTGAGCAAAGCAGGTGGCATCGGTACGCTGCGCCCCCTCACAGCCCCTCCTCCCTCCAAACCCGTTTGAGCCGATCTAACACCTGCTCGCCATAGGCCTCATCTCGTGCCTAGTCAACGTCAGCGAGGGCTCTCCCGAGCTCACCAAAGCCCACGACGACCTCGCCGCCGTGCGGCAGCTTCTCGAGCCCACCTACCCCGCCTCCCCCTACCACCCACTGCCCGCCGGCATGGGCTGCATCACCGGCCACGAGAGCGTCTCCCAGTTCGTCGAGACGGTGGTCCCCATCATCGCCGCGCAGAAGCCTGCCGCGCTGTGGCTCTTCGCGCCGGACGGCAACATCCGGCCGCACGGGCGCATCATCGCCGCCGTGAGGGAGCTGCTGCCGGCGGAGGGCCGCCCGCGGGTGTTCGTGCAGGTGGGCACCGTGGCGGCGGCGCGCGAGGCCGTGGCGGACGGCGCGGACGTGGTCGTCTGCCAGGGGGTCGACGCCGGCGGGCACCAGTTCCGCAGGGGTGCGGGCGTGGTCAGCCTGGTGCCGGAGGTGCGCCGCATGCTGGCGGAGGAGTTTGCGGGCCGGGAGGTGGCACTCGTGGCGGCGGGAGGTATCGTGGACGGCAAAGGCGTCGCTGCGGCCTTGGCTCTTGGTGCGTTCCCCTCCTCACCAATCTAATGACGAGTCTCCCGGAACAGCCCTATGCTGACATTGACTGTCTTTCCAGGCGCGGATGGTGTGGTCATGGGCACTAGAGTACGTCTCTACGTTCGACGAGCTCTTACCGGCACAGGATTGACACAGCAGCTAGTTTACCGTGTCGGATGAGTCGGTATACCCCGACTTCCGCAAGGCACAGGTCCTCAATGCCACTGACGGCGGCTTCTCTACAGTCAAGTATGCCCCCGAAACAAACCCCTGCCAAGTTACATGTCCGTCTGCTAATACAACGCTTTGCGCCCTCCCTTCTCCGTAGGTCGCCCTTCAACGACCAGATCAACAACAGCAAGCTCTGGGGTCCGCTGTACGATGGGCGCGCCATCGTCTCCGAGATCCACGAGGGGTTCCTCGCCGGGGCCACGGTGGAGGAGTGCCAGGAGGCGCTGAAGCAGGTGTCGCCGCCGGAGGAGGCCACCAAGCTGATTAACACGTGGGCGTAAGTGAGGAAGCCTACGATGGCACCACCATGAGGCGAAGACGTGACGCTTGTGCTGACGACGTTGATAAATTTTAGCGGAACGGGAGTCGGCCTGGTGAGAACAGGAGGCCCGGCTGGCCAGATCATCAAAGATATTCGTCGCGAGACCAAGGAGACGATTCAGGCGCTGGCCAAGCTGGTCTAGCCTCAAAATTCGTCCAGCGGCTAATACGTCACATGTGCGATACTCCAAGCGAACATGTCTGTGACGAAAGCGATGCTAGGAATAATTATCACAGGCGATTTAGCATAATGTAGGTGTAAAAAAGAAGTGGGAAGCAATGTCTCAAATTCTATGTGATGTCTTCCTTCCCAAGCAGCACTATTCCAAGAAAATGGCTTCTATGATACATGAAGGGCAACTTGCGGTGCTCGGCTTTGAGTCGCCGCAAGCTAACCGCTCGAAATTTTTGGTTGTATAAATTTCCGTCACATCGGGCATTATAGACATGGATAGACGTGAGCTTGCATCAGTCGTAGAGGCGACGACTGATTTACAGCTTGGCCTTGTTCTGGGCCTTCTTGAGGATAGGCTCCATCTTGTTGGCCTTCATGACGTCGCCCTTGATCTTGAGCTTGCCGGACATGAAGAGTCGCTGAGCGTTGGCCTTGCCAGCGGCAAGCTCGCCGAAGTCCTTGTCGGAGAGGGACAGGGTGACTAGGTGGATGTCAGCAGGGCAAGACTCAGACTGGGGAGAGAGAAGTATGTGTGTGGTGCGCAAGACGGATCGGACGGGGAGGCTGGGGAGAAAACTAACCGGTAGGCTTCTCGCCGAGACCCTTGGAGACCTTGCCCTCCTTCTTGAGGTCGAGGTTCCAGCTCTCGGTCTCGCCGGCGGGGTTCTTGAGGGTGAAGGCGAAGACGGCGCCGCCCTGCTTGATGGCGTCCTGGCGGTCCTGGTCGTTGGCGAGGGCCTGGTTGATCTGGTCAAACGCGGCGGAGGCGGGGAACTTGGCTGTCACGGAGAGAGGACATGTCAGCGTCGGATGTTTTTCTCAGAAAGCAATCGTGAGGACGTGTGAGGGATGCGCGCGCCGACTGAACGTTGTTCGTTCGGCCTCGGCTAAATCAAAACGGACAGACGAGGCGCGGCGAGGAGAAGCTGCAGGGAGCGAGGCAGGGATAACAACGTACCGTCGGCGACAGACATGGTGAAGGAGATTTGGGGTATCTGGGGGGGGGATGTGGAATAGAAGAATTGGTATAATGGAAGAAAGATGAAGCAGGGTTGCAAAGGGAAGAGAGGAAAAGAAAGAGGGAACGTGACGGAGGGGTTTCTGGAGCTTTATGACATGCGGTCGAAGCGGCGACCGGGACTAAAAAGCTTCCCATTGGACTCGGGGACGCATGTGATGGGAACCTCGGCCGGGCCGCTTCAGTGCAGTCACTGTTAGTGCTAACGAAGTGCCTTGCCAGTAAAAGGCAGGCTCAAGGCACGCTGGAAGTTGGGGACGAAGGTGGGCCATGCAGGTCTCCATCACGGGCTGCTACAGCGCTGCTGCCCCAACTCCGAGCCTGCGGAGAAGCCGCTCCCATCGCAAACAGGGCCCGGCTTCAGCACCTGAGCGCCCCTGTAACCGCTGCGGCGCTCCCCACATTCATGACGCCTCCGCGCCCCCTCACTCTTCTTCTCTTCGCAATTTCTGTAGGGCCAATCTGACCAATCAGCGTCCGTATCGACTCTGAGCCTCCTCGGTAACTGTAATCGCGACATAGCCGAAAGCCTCACGTAATGAGTGATGTGCCGCTAAATCACTTACGGTCGTTTAAACTGTCACCCCAGACTTTGCTGATATAGGCGACCTCTGGGGGAACCGACAGACTCGGGCCATGAGCCTGCCCAGCGGCATGTACCAATTTTCCCAAGGCGCGATTCCGCTGCCGAGATGCAATCGAGAGAGCCAATTCCTCAATCCTCGATTATACAAGGCTGCCTGTCACTTATAGCTATACCATCTCCAATATCCATCTCGCCCGGCTATCAGACCATCTTCTCCTCATCTCTCGTACCGCCGAGGCTTGCCCCGACTAAAGACCCCGTACTTTTAGAACACCATCCGCCGGTTGCCATCTGATTAGCTCAACATGCCCATCTACATACATCTTCGGCACACACGCGCGCCACATATGATTAGCTGCCAATCTGCCTAGATGCTCTCACATGGACAGATTCGCAAGCTACAATAGGATTCTTCCACAGCTTGATCAATGCGGGCACATGCCCGATCCTCTATTAGTCTTGTCTTTTTTTTTGCTGTAAATTCCATGCTACTGTACAATTGGCTCCGCGAAGCCTTCTATCATTCCCGTGCGTGCCGTTCCTGGTGTCGGCGCATGAGCGTTACGCCGCTGTTGTTTATAGATGCCATTCCGGCACCGCAAAGTCGCGGTTATGCGGCCAGCTCTCCTGCCTAGACATCACTGTTAGCGAAACTCTCCCCTTCGTCCCACAACACTGCAACATACCTCGTCATCAGCAGCGTCGTCATCCGCTGCCGGCGCTCCGTCAGGTCCTCGGCCGCCGTCAGCCGTAGCCAGTCGCCCAGCCAGGTCCGCATCTCCGACTCGCTCTTGCCCAGCACGTCGATGCCGCGCTCCATGCACGCGATGCGCAGCTCGTCCACCTCGAGGCCCACCGGCCCGCCGTCCCGCACCAGGCCCTCGTCGTCGCCCTCCAGGAACGCCATCCGCAGCGCGCCCTTGACCCGCCACATGCCCGGCGGCACCATCCCGCCCGTGAGCCGATCCCACATGGCGCCCGACAGGTGCAGGCTGCGCAGGACGTGCCGGCGCGCCACGGACCGCGTGACGCGCGGGCTCAGCACGCCGTGCGGGTGCGCCACCTCGAGCTCGCGAAAGGCCGCCCGTCGGCGCGCCTCGGCCTTTTCGGCTGCGCCGCGCAGCTGCTGCGGGATGCGGCACGGGTACGGCACGATGCCGTCGACGAGCATCACCACGAGCGGCGAGAACTCGCCGCAGATGACGAAGAGCAGCCCGAAGCACGGCAGCCGGATCATGTCGTGCCGCACGCGCCACAGGAGCACCCAGTCGGCGCGCGAGAACGACCGCGGCGGCGACTGCGCGAGGGACCACGCCGACGACGGCCGGTCGTCCGCGGGCGTCCGCGCCAGCCTCTCCCGCAGAAGCCGCCGGTTGGCGAAGACGGCCTTGAGCCCGTCCTTGTAGAAACGCAGGTAGCTCTTGCCCAGGTGGAACAGGTACGCCGGCGTCGACCCGTGCGCGGAGCGCTGGACCGTCTCGAGCACCGGCGGTCGCGTCGACGCCGGCGGGTTGAGCAGCGGGTTCAGGCTCTGCTTGCTGCTGCGAGATGCGGCGGGTGGCGCGGTGTGGTGTACATTGCGATATTGTAGAGGTCGCCCGTGGTGCGTAGCGGTGTGGGGGGAGAAGATCCGGGTGGTCGTCGGAGTTGTCGTTGTCGCGAGAGCATTGTGGTTGGGGAGAACGACGAGATTTCGAGATAGCGACAATGGACCGGCGCTGCGCGCATGGCAGCGCCAAGCAAGGCCTGAGCTCATTGCAAGAGATTGAGAGCTCGCCTTGGCGCTGGTATGGGGCGCTTGATCGTATATGTAGAGGAATGTGATGTAGGAAGAATATGTAAAATATCACTGGGATCGTCGGAAGGACGGTTGGGGAAACGGGTCGTGCTGTGGCGTCGCCCCACAGGCCACTTCATCAGGTACGCAATAAAATACCCCGACTGTGCAGAGACCTGCGTTTCAATCATTTAGTCTGAAATCAAGGTAAATTGCAAACGGACTAACTGAAAATACCTCTAGATAATCGTGTAATTCTTTATCAAGGGCAAAATCAACTCAAGCTGGAAAAAGTCCATCGCAACATCCATGTGGCATGCTTGCCACTTGGGAAAGACCAATTGGGATAGAACAGTAAAAGAAATACTTTCTATGATGCTTGTGACGAGAGATAATTGCTATTCATAGTATGAGGTTAATAAAAATTATCTGCGGTCGTACAACCGCCTTGCGAACATTTGCGTGATGTCGCCATTTCTTTCTTAGTAATGGTGCTATGTGGAGCGCATATAGACACAAATTTGATATCCAGAGCTCGGAACTACTCAAGACCAAGACGAAGCATCTAGCCTCAAGCTCGACACGAAACGTTGGCATAATTGAAATAATACTATCCGAAATGGTATGCTACTAAGTATCTCATCGAGGCGACTGCACCGTGCCATTTGCTGACCTGTATCTAGGTTCACGCCGACGCCTCCAATTTCGACGAGGGCGTCACCAAGGAGGATGCTTATGAACAGGTTCTCCTCCAGGCAGAAGGCCTCTTCTATGGCCAACGCAACTGGGTATGTGATGGTGTTGGCTGCTTGTGGACGAGAGCTGTTTGCTAACTTGCGTAGGTCTGGTAGGTGACTAGAGTGTCTGGGTCAATACTCTGGGATTCTAATGAAATGCCAGTAACCTCTCCAACGCTGCAGCTCTGCTGTGGCACGCATACCAGTCTTTGCCAGCCCCGAGCAATCGCGTAAACTGGTCCGGTAAGTGTATACGAGAGGATACATGAGTACCTGCGCACTGCGTGTCTAACCAACCTCAGGATTCTACGTGCTGGACCCTTCGGCCACCAAGCCGCAGCTTATTCTGGGCCCTTTCCAAGGCAAGGTTGCCTGCCAAATCATTGCTTTTGGCCGCGGTGTCTGCGGCGTCGCCGCCGAGTCGCAGACGACGCAGCTCGTCCATGACGTGGAGCAGTTCCCGGGTCACATCGCCTGCGACAGCGAGAGCAAGAGCGAAGTCGTGGTGCCGATTGTTGCTGAGAAGGACGGCGAGAAGAAGGTTGTGGCTATTATCGACGTTGACTGTGCTGAGCTGAATGGATTCGACGAGGTAGACAAGAAGAACTTGGAAGAGCTGGCTGAGCTGATTGGGAAGAGCTGTGATTGGTAGCGAGAGAGTGAATAGAGGATAAAGCTCAAGTTATCCGCACAATGGCTTGGTACATCAATGTCATGGCAGGAGAGTCAGGCACGGCTAGGGTAGTGGATTGTACCAATGGTAAAAATAGTAGCAGAGGTCTGTAACTCCGGAGTACATACGTAAGTACAACGGCGGAGCCCGAGGAACATACGTCAGGAGGGGCTGACTTGCATAATGGCTTCGCGGCCGGAAGCTTCAAGATCGAGATGGCGTACATGAAGAGGACGCCCGACTGCTGTATTGTCTGCCACACCTATAAGGCGGTTCCAATAATGTGTCGGAAACAAGAAGCGTGAATGGTGACGAGGAGCCGGGACGCGTGGGCTGATGATTTGGTTGGTTGCGAGAGGTAATCACAACAGGCGCTAATGTAGGCGGTGCCTGATGTTGAGTTAGAGCCTGGGAAGTAAACAAGGCGACAAAGCGACACGAGCATTCCAGCGAGGAGACGAAACCTTAAAAAAGAAAGAAAAAAAAAAGAAAAAGAAAATGAAGAATAAATCTTAGAGAGCCATATCCGTACATAGGTATGGAGCTTGCTCATTGCAGGTCTCCAATACAAGCAAGTCCTTGTCGAGAGATCAAGATGCATCCATCCTTTGAGCTCGGCTCCAGGGGGGTGGCCGGGCGACAGGCCATTTTAGCGGGGCACCGGTCGCCAACGACCGCTATTTTCCCTGTTAGCGCTCCTAATAGCAGCAAGAACATTGGCCTGCTTTTGGTTGTTCAGCTCTTGTCTGCTTGTTCTGCTGGGTCAACCCACAGCGCCCAGCCACCCAGTCAGTCGACCTCGTACTGCGGCCACCATCCGAGATCCCCATTCCCAGCCACATTTATACAAGGGAAGTCGCGCTTTGAAGCCGTTTGGCTACCTGGGTGGTCCATTCGTAAAAGAGCTGAGACAATGCTTTCTCCTGGAACTAGGTTGCTATGGGACCGTTGCTGTCGAAACTACTCCCGATGGCCCTAGAACAATGCCCATAAAGAACAACTGAAATACATAATGCACAGTAGCGCCACACCCACCTTGTCGCTGGAAGCAACCAGCCAACCCAGCCCCCAGCCTCGCTGTGGCACTGCCTGCCCCTGCATTGCTCTAAATCGACGCCAAGGATAACCGAACAGGCATCGCCTTGACAAAACACGCCCAATCCAAGCTCTCTTTGCCCACTTCACTTCCCATCGACTGTTTCGTCCTCGGAACCATTTTTGCATTCTTCTTTTCTTTCTTGCAAACATCCTCTTCTTCTTCTTACTTGATCATTGCTGTTGCTTCTCCTTTTTTCTTGTTCTTGCTCCTTCATAGCTATTTCTCGTCCTCTCGACAACGTTCAACGGATCTGCACAAACGGCCCCGCCGCTCCTCACCGTCCGTCTCTTGCGTCCGAATGTCAAAGTAAACAAACCCGCCTCTCGCCGTCTTCACGCTGTCAACCTACCTGCGGAGCGAGCCATCTTACAGTTCGGTGATTCTCTGGGCACGGAAGTGGAAATACCAGAATTATCCACGTCCTCGCCCCAACACCGTCGCCATCATGGCATCTGCCAGCCGACCGCACTTTACGGGTGCCGCCCATACTGCCGGCATATACGCCGACCTCTCTGTTGACGGCCCAATCATTGGCACCCTCGTTGCTATTGTCGACCGCGCCAAGAACCTCCCCAATCGCAAAACAATTGGCAAGCAGGATCCCTACTGTGCTGCAAGGCTCGGTAAGGAAGCGAAAAAGACGACGACGGACATTCGCGGTGGTCAGACTCCCAAGTGGTAAGCAATCCAACCCGAGTTCCCGGGTGCGACCACCACCCAAACGGGGTGACCCCGCGCAAGCTGCTAACTCGCATATCCTCTAGGGACCAAGAGCTTCGATTTACTGTTCACGATTCTTCCGATTACTATCAGCTCAAAATCTCCATCTTCACCGACGACAAAAGGACCGACCTCGTCGGTGAGGCCTGGATCGACCTTAAAAGCATCATTGTACCTGGCGGCGGGCAAGCGGACGTCTGGCAGAGCTTGTCCTGTAAGGGGAAATACGCCGGCGAGATCCGTCTTGAAATTACATTCTACGACACCCGACCTAAGCCTGAAAAGCCCGTCAAGGCTAAGCAGCCCGCAGCTTCCGACGTTGACTCGGTCCGCCAGCGAACCTCGCCCGTCAAGAGACGCCCCTTGCCTTCTGATCCCGTCACTGGCGAAGCTCCGCCCTCGTCTGTTCCTGTTCCTGCAGGCACAATCGTGCCCTCGAACCCGGAGTACTATGGCCACCAACAAACACCTCCCAGACATGTCAAGCAGTCTTCGCACCCTGCTATGATCCCGAACCAGTCTCCGCTGCAGGCCATGGAGTACAATAACACTACTCCTCAGGGTGCCCGACACCAGCCAGGAGATGGATGTGGCGCCTCACCTGGTGCTACTGCCGCTCTTAGCTACTCGACAACCCCCAGTCGACAACCACACCGCTCTCGAGACCATCACGAGACCCCTCCTCGACAGGCCGATGGTCCTGCCTACGATTTCCAGGACGGCCCGGTTCATTACGGCCAATCGGACCGTCATGAGCTGCATATGGGTGACAGAAACCTCCCATCTCTCGACCTGAGCCAACCTCCGCCGCCGCCGCCAGCACACCGCTCCCGCCACAGCAGCGTTGGTCCAGAGTCTCCTCAAGTATCACCTACAAAGGCTGGCCCTTCAACGCCCATGAGACGCGACGTCTTGAAAAGCGAGGCTCATCGCCACACAGGCTCAACCTCGTCTGCGCGTCTCTCTTACTCACACCAGGACCTGCCGCCGTCCCCTAACAGCCCAGCCAGTCATGGTACTCTCCCCCCCAGACAGCAGTCTTATGATGCCGGCTATGGCAACCGCTCCTTGCATGCCACAGTTGAGGATGTACCAGATTCTCCCACAACACCCGCGAGCACCTCCCACAGAAGTCGACATGATAGTGAACCTCCATTACCGCCCCTGGCCCCCTCCTACCGAAGCAGGCATGATAGCGAACCCCCAGCAGCTGCACCAGTCCCATATAGAAGCAGACACGATAGTGAGCCTCCAGCAGCGCCTGTGGGCTCATATAGGAACAGGCATGATAGTGAGCCTCCCGCCGCTCCCATGAGCCTTTCTTATAGGAACAGACACGGCAGTGAACCTCCAATTGAGCGCGATCCTAGCCCCAACCCCTACCAGAGGCATTCAACCCAGCCGCCGTCGGGCTACCAAAACCAGCGCCCTCGCTACGGTGCTAGCCATGATGATTATGATGACAAGGATTATGACCATGGCTACCATGGCTCGCCGTCTGCTCTGCCAAGCCATGGTTATACTGGAAGCTCTCAGAACACATCGCATCACAGCCACGTCAGGCAAGGCAGCGGGCAACCTCTGCGTGCCCCTACATATGGTATGCCTGCTCCTCCTGCATCCCTTCAGCACACCGTGGACCCTAGGCTGGCCCGCGATCTTGTGGAACGCATCAATGAGGAGAGGCAGTACGACAGTCGCCTCACTGGCCAGTACACATCGCCAGCTCGGGGCCGCCAGAGGAGCGAGCCTCCTCCCAGCTACGGCATACAGTCCCAGACTTACGTGCCACCGTCTCATCACCAAAGGCACGGAAGCTCCATCACCTACTCGGGAGGTCCTCAGGATGTTCAAGCTGTCCAGCACCGTGGCCACGGCAGAAACATCTCTACCAGCCCCGCGCACAGTATTCCTAGAAAGTCGGTCAGCCCGGCACCCCAGGCCCACGAAGAACAGCAAGTTTCTGACGTCCCATTCGGCCCCGACTCCTATGATGCGCTTAACCCTAGCATGGTGTCGTCTCGCTCGTCAAATTCTGCACTATCGGGGCAGGATCGCAAAGATGTGAATGGCAAAATTGTCATGCACGATGGACGCGAAGTCGATCCATCTGACCATTTACCGATGGAATCGTGGGCACCCGAACCCGAGCCTAAGCCTGTTCAAACTGCCCCTTCTGACGACATGCGCCGTTCACCGGGTGGAGCTCAGCCCATGCCATCGTCCGGACGTAGGCAGATGCGCCTTTCGCGAGCTGAGACAGCCCCGATGCCCTCTTATGGATATGACGAGCCTCACACGCCGCCAGCACCGACTGGTGGCCGCACTCGTTTACAGAAGAAGGCTCCGCGCGGCTCCGTTTCGCCTGGTGCACCAAGTCCATTGGCTCCCATACACGCGGAAAACCACCAGGAAAGGCAGAGTACTTACGGCTCCTATGGCTACCAGGGCCATTCGCACCGCGGCTCGTACGATTATCCCAGCGAGAACTACGCACCACCAGAATATGGCAGCGGACCGCCCATCCCAGCCAAGATTCCCCTAATGAGCGGTGCCAATGGCGGATCAGAGTTGTCACTAGCCGAGGAGATGCAACGTATCGACATTGGCAGCGGTAGATCACGCCGTCGGGGAGGCTACTAATCTGTTTTTGAATTTTGCTTCATTTACAACCCATTTTTTGCATCAGCACTTTTATATCATTCATGTACCATATTTGGGGGAAACGTGGTTAAGGGGCGGGGTGTTTTGAACGGCGTAGGGCTTGACATTATGATGCCATCGATATCATGTTCGCAGACGTAGAACGATGTGGAAGATGACAAGTGCATAGATTTAAATGACACGATTTATTTTCATGATCCAAGGTAGACTTATCTTTTGCTAGTCTGTGAGGTGTACCTAGATATCTTTACAATAGTATTGTACAGTACGGAGTTGCGCTAGTCCACGCAAAGCACCACACCTGGCACCCGCCAAAAAGTGGTTCACCGCCAAGCTGGCAGAAAAAAAAAGCTGGGTTCCTTCACTCCAACAACTTTTTATCCTACCACATCATTGTTCTTATATATTTAACGAATTCTATTGACCGAGACGGTGCGACGAATTACAATCCATTCCGACACATCGAAAAATACACCATGGCCGCGCAGGTTGCACCGCTGCCCCAGCTCAAGCTGGCTGCGGGCCCGGCGCCCATGACAGCCGAGCAAAAGTACTGGCGGACCTTTAAGAACCAGCTGCTGATGCCCTCGCCCACGAGCTACCCCGTGACGCACATCTCCTGCGGCAGCGCCGACACCTTCGCCGTGACCACGGGCACGCGGGTGCAGATCTACTCCACGCGGACGCGCAAGCTCCTCAAGACCGTCACGCGGTTCGGCGACGTGGCACGCAGCGGCGACATCCGGCGGGACGGCAAGGTGCTTGTCGCGGGCGACGACACGGGCAAGGTGCAGGTGTTTGACGTCAACTCGCGCGCCATCCTGCGGACGTGGACGCAGCATGCCGGGCAGCCCGTGTGGACGACGCGCTTCCACCCGACGCAGCCGACCACGCTGCTGAGCGCCGGCGACGACAAGACGGTGCGCCTGTGGGACCTGCCGAGCGGCGAGCCCGTGACGACGCTGGCCGGCCACGCCGACTACGTGCGCTGCGCGCGCTTCCTGCCCGGCGCGACCACCTCGGGCATGCTGGTGTCGGGCAGCTACGACGCCACGGTGCGGCTGTGGGACCCGCGCGTGTCGAGCGGCGCGGCCGGCGCGGCCATGACGTTTAGGCACGCCGCGCCGGTCGAGGACGTGCTGCCGCTGCCGGGCGGCACCACGGTGCTGGCGGCCGCGGGCCCCAGCGTCAGCGTGCTCGACCTGGTCGCCGCCCGCCCGCTGCACGTCATCACCAACCACCAGAAGACGGTCACCTCGCTGAGCCTGGCCTCCGGCGGGCGCCGCGTCGTCACCGGCGGCCTCGAGGGCCACGTCAAGGTCTTCGAGACGACGGGCTGGCACGTCGTCAACAGCTTCAAGTACCCGTCGCCCATCCTCGCCGTCGAGGTCATCCCCTCACCCTCCTCCTCGTCATCCGAGGACACGGAATCCGCCCCGTCTGACCGCCACCTCGCCGTCGGCATGCAGTCCGGCGTGCTCTCCCTGCGCACGCGGCTCACCGGCCCTGAGGCGCAACGCGAGCGTGAACGCGAGCGCGAGATGGACGCGCTCGTCGCCGGCCGCGCCGACGCCCTCGACGCCACCAAGGCGCGCCGCAAGCGCCGCGCCGCCGCCCAGAACCGCCTCGACCTCGTCGGCGAGGGCGCCGACGTCGTCATCGCCCACGACGACCCCTCCTCCTCCTCGTCCCGCAAGAAGGAGCGGCCCTGGCAGGCGGACCTCCGCCACGGGCGCCACGCCGCCGCGCTCGACCGCGTCGTCGACCGCTCCGCGCCCGACTACGCGCCGCTCTCCGCGCTCGCCCTGCTGCTCGCCCTGCGCCACCGCGGCGCCGTCCGCGACGCCCTCGAGCGTCGCGACGAGGCCGCTGTCCTGCCGGTGCTCCGCTGGGTCTGCGCGCACGTCTGCGACCCCCGCTACGTCGGCGTCTGCGTCGAGGTCGGCCTGCACCTGCTCGACCTGTACGCCGAGTACGCCGAGGCCTCGCCGGAGCTGGCCGCCGGGTTCCGCACGCTGCATCGGAGGGTCCGCGATGAGGTCGACCGCGCGCAGATCGCGGGCCAGACCGGCGGCATGCTCGACAGCCTGATCCTCGGGTGCGTCTAAGACAGAAGCAGGTGAACGGGCAGATCTCCGTTGGGTTGTTGATGATGTTGTGCTTTTATACTGGTTGCTTTCAAACAACTCAAGCATTGTACCTGGCATGTTTACTTGCCCTTCTTTTTTGGGCTGGCGTTTTTTAGGCGTTTGGCACTGCAAACAAAAGGGCGTTGATAATTTCAATCTGGCTGTCAAACAAGACAAACTTCTGTGGTCTCATGACGATGATGGATATGGTCTTGATAAATGCTATAGATGTATGTACAAGACTTATTAAACACGTTAAAAACACCGCATTTGCGCTTCGCGAACCCTTTCTAATGGAAGAACAAGGCAAACGACATCAGTTGTAACCAGCAGTTGGTGGTTCGGTTCAAACGTCTTCATTCTGATTCTGATGCTTCATCTATATCCCACCTAAAACACAAAAGCATTCAATCCGCCCTTCTTTTATGGATTGATAGAGTAAGAAATTCCAGACCTTTGCACGCACGAAACTTGGGGTATCCTCCAGTGGTATCTTTTCAAGGTCGCCACGCCAGTACGAGGGGAAAAAGTGATAGATAAACACGAAACGCATTGGAGCGAAAATTGGAACAGAGACAAAACTTTGGAATAATACAGCAAAAGGAAAAATCAGGCCAAGCCTGGAAGATGCTATAAGGATATGATCCAAGAGTTGGAGAAAAAATGGCATAACAGGGATATATATATGTATGCGTGCATGGTATACAAAGGAAAGAAAGAAATGCATACAGAAGAAAAAAGGTATATGTAATAAGAATGAGTCAAATGATGACATAAAAGGTAGAAGAATGCTCGCCACGTAAAACGGCCGCTCACCATGGTGCATAAAGAAAGGAATCAAGTTCAAGGTTAACAACACGGCTCATAAGCTTGGAGCCAAAAGAAGGAGAAGAACAAAAAGAAAGAGGTATATCGTCATTGCTCCGTCATCGGCACAGAATGTGTCGCCGTTTCACATTACACACAAAGAGGGTCGGGTAGCGAGCGTCACATGGGAGCTGGCGTCGACCGATCGTTAGGCATCTGTGGCGTTCCCTCGCCTTCGATAGTATTCCTCGGGGGCGGCATGTCCATGCTATCAGAAGACATGCGTGGTGTTGTACTCTGCGCATTGCCCATTGCAGATCCCGTGTTGTTGGTGTTGGTATTGTACGAAGGTTCAATGCCCCAGAAGTCGTTCTGAAGTCCTTCCAGAATGTGCATATCAATTCGTAGCGAGCTCGTAGCCGTAGCCGATTGGCGCAAAAAGGCAATCGTCCTCTGGAACAAATGGCGAAGGAGCTTCTCATCAACATACTGACCCATGATGGGATCTTTGAAAGCGGCGGACAAGACGAGCAAGTTGCCCCATTGGGCGTGCGCGGTGCCGAAAACACTCGTAATGACGGGCCGTTTGTCGCCAAGTCCATGGAAAGCCCTGGTGCTCTCAACAAGTGCCTTAATGGCCTTTTCAGCGAGCTCAAGAATGTGAGGGTCCAAGTCCTGTACATTCTTTGCGTGAGGATCAATGCGAGGGGCTTCGACTTCAGCGCGGAACTCTGACGAGGGCTGCCCTGTGCTCGGATGTTTCTTAGCAAAAGAAAACTGCAACATCTGCCGCAGGAAGGGCCGATATGTCAGGACTTGAGCCCCCCAGTACTTGGCACGGAGTCTTGCGGATAAAATGTCAGAGGCAGGAGGATCGTCTTCTCTAAAGGCGAAACTTGGCGCCACCCATGCCATTGACGAAACCGCAGCGGAGACTAAATCCACATCTTTATATGGTATATCATCTCCTTTGTCTGACTTTGCATCGGACGGCGCGTAAAACATGCGGTGAATACTATTGAGATGTGTTCGCAGGTAAAGCTGACCAAGGTAACTGTCGAGAACTGGCTGGGGAAAGCCCTCGAGCAAGCTCATATTTGGATGCGGAATGTCCATTTCATAGTTCAAGAGGCCTGAAGCTGGGCAAGGGAGTTCAGCAAGTAAATCACTCTCCAGCTGCAGACACGTCCAAAACGCCAACGAAAGTTGGTTATACTTGGTGTCTTGCGCGAGCTTGTTCGTGTTTCTGAGTGTTTTGAGCTTCTCCAAGCTCGGCCGCATAATCACTTGGAGCTTGTGACCGGCTGCATGAATGAATGAAAAGCTCTCCAGCGGTCGCCCAAGTTGGCCATAATAGAGACCAGCAAAGATGTAGGCATAGACGTTTTTCATATTGTTGTAAGATCCGAGATGATTGCCCAGAATGTCTGATGCAAAGACAAAGTATTCAAGGCCTGGGATATTCTCGTAGTTCTTCTTCAGCAGGCCTGAACGAGTATTGCCCCCCAGAGACGAACGGCGACCGTGGCATGGACGTTCCTGTTCACGAGGAGACGCCAAACTTGACGACTGCGAGCGCGTCTCGCTAGGCGGCGAGCCCTTGGGCGATTGAGGGATACCATTGAGATGAAATCTTCCGCGGGGCATTGGATCGCCCACATGAAGGGCATCAGGCACATAGTCTCGATGCAGACAGATCTTGCCAAGCGCCAAAACGGTCAGCACAAGCGCCGTGTGTATCGTTCGATTTGGTCGAGCAATTCTGGTAGTCGGTGATGACGCCGATGAGCTCTCGATACTATCGGGCGGCCCCGGGGATGACCTCTTGCGTTTTGCACCGGGAGGTTCCATTGAACTACTAACAGCCCATGCTGTGCTGGCTTTGCTACTCTGCTTGTTGCCGGCCAGCGGAAATGAGTCGAGAAACTGGCGCACCCATTGATCGAGTATTGGGGGTTGAACGATAGGATGCATGTTAAGCATATTGTCTTTGAAACTTTGGACATATTGCCAAACCTTGGTCTCGGAAAAGTCAGGATTGCCATCAGGACCGAGAACTCCGCTTCTATAATCGACTTGATCAAGTGGGCTAAGGCCACCCATGTGACCCCAGTCTGCTGCTTCTGTTATTGTTGATGGTGACGGAGAGTCGGATGAGTCGTCTGGTATGTCGACACTTTGCTGATCAGGTTCGCGTTCGCGCTGCCTGCGCGACATTCTGTTGTCCTCGCCACGCCCAAACAAAATTAACGAACCTCGGTTTTGTTCTTGGCTGATAGGGTATTCTCCTACATAACTTATACCTTCGCGCTCGCAATGGTGCTTCGTCAGTGCTCGAATGGATGGCCAGTAAAGCAGGAGACCAGCTAGTGTTGTATGGTTTGGAGGGATGGCCGGCTCGCCGGGGGGGATCGGGCGACCAGGCTCGGCCTCGACTTCGTCCTCGGGTAAGGTACCTTGATCGGCAGCTGTAGCAGCAGCAGGGTCTTGCACTTGGTAGTTGACGATTGCCTCCCCATTGATCGGCGTACCCTCAATTTTGCACCGATCCTCCACAGCCAGGTCCAGGTTGGCAGCGGCGTCACTTTTGGGTGAAACAGACGTTTCGATTTTTGTGAGGCGTTCACTCATCCGGGCGAAATGCTCAGCAAGGGTGTTCAGTTGGTTTTGCATCATGTTAATGCCATCGAGAATATCCGATTGAGTTTTGTCGGCGCTGCAATTCAAAGGTCAGTATTGAGGGGAAGAACGTATGAGGCCGGACAAAACTGACACTTTCGGTGGCGGGTCGCGATATTTGCACTCGGTACCTCTGTCCCTGCATGTTTTGCATGGTCTTAATTCGTCACATTTCGCTTTCAGTTGACGGCACGAGTCACAAGCCTAGTTTGAAGAATTAGCCGTGTTCAAAGGGCTAGGGAGAAGGATCACAATCATACCTGCGAGGCTCTCGTATTCTTCTTCTTCACCGGTTGCACACTTGAAGACGTATACATCCCACCACCATACATGGACTGATCCCCAGGCGTGTAAGTGGGCTGCCCTTGAGGTTCGTATGATTGTGGAGGTTGCATGGATGGTGAAGGCCCGCTGTGATGACGATACGACGAAGGCGTTGGAGGAAGCTGCGGTGTAGATTCATAATTCACATGACGCGGCGGCTCAGAGGAATAGGAATGGGAATGCGGAGGAGGGGCAGAGTGATGCGAAGCAGAGCTATGGCCGGTGTCAATAGCATGGCTGCCTGATGTCGGGCGACGGCTGTCATCGGGACCTTCTCGCTTTATGAGGGAATCTCGGGAGGAATAGGGAGGATAGTGCGGCTGGGCCGGCGAGTGAGGCGGCGGCGGCTGCGATTGAGACTGAGAGTGGCGATAGTGGTCGTGCATAGGAGCGAGGGCGTCCTGGTCGTGATGGCGGCGGTCGATGTCAGGATGGTGTAAGATGCCATGCCCAGAGGCAGAAGGAGGATGACTGGGTGAGATGTCGGCGTGCCGGGGCGGGTAGGACTGATATCCGGGAGCAGCGGAGGATGGATGTTGAGAATGGGAGGGCGGAGGCAGGTGAACCGCGGAGTGCGGGAGCGGTAACGTGGTTGGCTGCTGCGAGGTGGTACTAGACCAGGACATACGAGCCCGTTTGCTTTCGCGAGGGAGATCCATCTTTGTGTATTGTGAACAGGGCCAGAGACACACAGGCTCATAGCCGTGGGTGAGTCGAGTGGCAAAGCTAGGACCAAGCGAGGCAGGGAGCCATGGACGGGAGCCGAGACGACACGACGGGAAGAACCAAGCCGGGTATCGCGATGTCGCGGCCTTGGGGGAGGAGTCTATGGGAGCAGGAGAAGGCTGATCAAAGGTGTGGTCTCCCAGCCTGGCTGGCCGACATGGGGTTGGGCGACGACGTGGCTTGGGGCGCTGTCAGTAGCTACTGACCAGAGAAGCAAAGGCTCTCTGCTGGCAGAGGAGCAGTGGCGTATGTAGTACGATGATTTGTGTGTGACACGGCAGGGAAGCGATGAAGATGAGCGATGAACTGGGACGCGCCGACAGGAAGCGCAGTAGGAGGACGCAGCGCAACGCGGACAAAGACGAATGAGAAGGGCGCAGGCGACGCTAATGTTAGAAGCGGTGAATCGACCGAGACGGGAAACGATTCCAGATCAGCAAGAGAGAAAATCCCGAGGCGCTCGTGGTTGGAGTTGAAGGTCGAGGAGGACGAGAAGCGCAAAGCAGAGCGGCGGCGTGTGGGGCGTGTCGCGGAGAGACAGGGCCAAACAAAGCTTGCCTTTTGCGGGCTGAAGAGCAGGAGCGGTACCACACTCCAGAGGGACGGACAGGGATAATGTCGGGTCGGGTTGAGGTGGCGAGTGATGGGCCGTGTATGGGAAAGGCGGCGCGCAGGAGGTTGCGATGCGGCGTACGGGTGTTTGCGCCAGCGGCCGCAGGGACGGAGGAGAAGCGGCGGTACTTGTATGGGTGGTAGCAGCAGCAACGGTGTAGGTGGGCTGCAGGGCCAGCGGGTGTGTTGGGCATGAATATGCACGAGAGAACAGAGCCGAAGGGGGGTGGAGGGGAGGAGGGGATGGCCGAGAGGGATCGAGAGGGAGGTGAAGCAGGCCAGACAGAGCGACGCGGCGGGCGACAGCAGCGAGCAAGGAACGGCGGCGAGCCAGGGCTAACTACCTATTTACCCGCAAGGAGGGACTGGGCAGGCAGGGTAGGTACCCTTTTACTGGCGGGCGTTAGCCAGGCGGCGTTGGAGACGGCGAAGAGAGGGAGAAGGAGGCTGATGACGGGGGGTCGTAACGGAGCCAAAGCAGATCTGTGATGGACCGGGCGCGCGCGCGAGATGGGACAGAAGACGGCAAACGGGTAGGTAGGTCTGCAGGCCAACTGCCTAGGTGGTAGAAGCGAGCAAGGAGGAGTTGTGTGAGATGCATGTACAATGCAATGCCGTGCGTGGCTGAAAATGTGGTCGCGGGAGACTTGTGCTTGTGTTGGGTGGGCGCTGGCGCTCGGCGCAAAGAGAGCTGCAAGTCTTGCCATGTACAATGTACAGCGTACAATGTAAATGTACCTCAAATGGGAAAACAATGCTCAAGTCGGTATCCGTACCTGGATACCTGCCTAGTACCTATTCCGTAAAGTGTACGGATGGATGATCGCGCGCTGCTTGGAAGCAGATGTCTGGTAGCCGATACCGTCTGACTGAGTCTGTCCGTCTGCGGTGGCTCGTGGCGGCGGCGGCGGCGACAAAAGACGGTAAAGCTGCCGTGAGGTATTCACTTATCGCTCATCAACAAGAGCGCCAAGGCGCAACGCAAAGACGCAAAGACCCAGACACTTGACCCGAGGACCCAAGAAGGACCCAAGGCTGCGGGTACTAGCTCCTTTACAGTGTGGGCCAGCTCCCAGCTCTGAATGCGCACATGAGCTGTCCTGGTACTTTTCTGTCTCGTTGTGTCTCGTTTTTTTCCTTCTGGTCACAGTGCGGGACGGGCTAACAAGCCCAATTGCCTGGCTGGGCAAGGGTGCGTGCCTGCGGACAAGGGGGGGTGATGCATGGGCCGCGCTCCGTCGCCAAGTCGGTATGCATGGGCATGGTTGCTAGCTTGTAATGAGTCGATGGTCAAGAATGGGGTAAGGAGGGGCGAGCTAGCAGCCAGGCAAATACTAATTAGTTGAAGTCCCGTCATTGTTGCGAGGTCAAGTGGTGCTCACTCTGGAGTTGCAGTGGTGGTGGTGGTGGTGTGGTGCGGGACGAGTTCCAATGGAAGACGGATCAGCAAATAACTAGTTAGATGGCTGGTCTGCAGGAGGATGGACTGGCAATCGCATCTCGGCGCGTCGGGGAGGACGCGGATGGGAGGATAGGGCGATAGGGATCAAGTGAGGTTGCAGGTAGACGAAAGTGAAGCTGATGACGCGAGTGTTCTTTGCGTATGCGGTGTTTGCTGTGGTGTTGTTCTGCAAACGGAGAGCCCGTTTTGTACACACTGGAAGTTGGTACCTGAGGAAGGTAAGGTACTACCTCCCGCTTCTAAAGTTACCTGCCTGCGTATGAGCTACTAAAACTATGTACCTTAGACAGCTCTGTATGCAAAACACAATCACACAGGCAAAGACGGCGAGACTCCATCGCCAAGTCGTAAACTTTGGCAAAAGCCCATCAAGCATCAATCTCGAGGTGGCTCGCTCCTCCATACTCATCTCTTACCTTGCGCCACTTGAGTCTTTCCGTAAATAATACTGAGCGCAGCCTCCCACCCCTTTGGCGCCTCTTTTCCGTTCATTTCTTTGGCATCCACAGGATTGCCCTCTCCCCTCTTTTTATTTTACTTGTTGTCAAACGCGGCTTTTTTGCGCAGGTTTCAATTACGAGCAAATTGATTAACGATTTGCCCTTGCCTTTCTCGTCTGTGCCCAATGTTTCTCTTCAGCGTCGATTGTCAGGCTGCATGTACTGAGGTAGTCAGGTTGTCACGGCGCGTGGCCAACTCGCGGGGCTGTTGCAATAAGTTGTACGGTAATTATAAGAGCAGGGATTTCATTGGCTAAACGAACCAAACATGCAGCTCTTTGCTGGCGCAAACGAGGCGAGGAGATTGCTGCAAGATACTTCTCTACCTTGTGGTACCTGTTTCGGAAGCATCCACTCGCTTCCTGCACCGCATCCGTGACTTCACCCGCAGGTACTCGTGGTAGGTAGCTATTACAATTGTAGCCACAAACACTCGCCTCGTCACCTCCATTACCACATTGCCACATCACCACATTACACATTATCACATCTTCACCTAAGATGTACTGAAGACCTTGGGCGCAAACCTCCTCCTGCAGCTCCTCGCGGGAGTTATGCCGCCCCAAATCATATCTTGACGATCAGCATCATTCTCTCTAGACCAATCTGCTTCGGAATCCACCCATATGCAGCCCGCTACCACCCCCCGCAGCCGTCTCTTGTTCTCATGCTTCTCATGACGCCTCTCTCTCCGCCTCCCTCTTGTTCATGACCATCTGGACCAGCCCGGAATTTAAGCTGCTGGTGCTGCTGCCGCTGCTGCTGCAGGTCTACTCTCCCACCCTGGCTAATTAGTGTTCTGTGGCGCACATCTTTCTTCCCCAGGCCCAGCTCGGTAAATAGCCCGCAAACCCGCCCGCTACGGACCGGAGCGAGGCGAGCCCGCGAGGGGCGGCAAGATGGTGGTGGTGGGTGTCATCATCAAGAGCCCACCGCAGAGCTCCCTGCTGTGGCGTCGCAACCAAGCCGAAACTACCTGGGTAAAACACGAACGACGCAATACTTGTAAAGTGCCTTGTCCTATCCCTTGCCAGCCGACCATGTTACTGATAAGCCGCTTGATTCTCCCAACTGCGAATTCCACCAAGGTCTTGGTGTTTGGCGTCCCTGGATCACTCGCCTCAGCAGCTAACCGACTGAAGAATAGAATGAAAAATGCCTTCTCGGAGACCATGCTGCATGGTGGACTAAAATAGATGCAACGGCGAGACATTTATAGGTTTTTTTTTTTTTTAGAAAGGGGTTGGGTGTCACCAACGCTCTGCAGGAATAAAAAGAAGAAAAAAAGAGGGAAAAGGACAGAAAGCCCCCTTATATTTGCTGACGGCATGAAGGAAAATAGAACACTTTGATAAATCTATGAAAGAGCATTTATTTTTCTTAATGATCAGTTGCACTCATCGAATGACTCGGGTTCTTCAACAAAGTTTGGGAAACTGGAATGCAACATTGATGCCAATCTACGCATTGGACCGCGAACTCTGACTGCGGAGTACTCCATCTACCGAATAAAGTCTACCAAGGCCGCGCTACGCGGGGTTATTATCGGCTGGTGCTTTACCAAGCAACTACCCGGTAACAACACACTCAACATGTTTCGCTGGCCCCCGTGCAGTTACACGCGATGTATGTCTCGCCCACTGTGGTGGGAGACATGCTGCTTTACTCGGCCCGTTGACTCGCCTAACGCTGTTCGGCTGGTTACCGGCCGGCTGGGTGACCAGGGAACCAATGCCTCCAGGACGAGATCTCACCTCGAAATCGACAGCGCATCCATCAACCACCAACCAGTACCCGTAAAGCAACAACTATTCGTGGATGGATATATTGGCAGATTAACCATTCTGTGTACCATTTCACCAAGCTGACCAGTTACGCCAAACCGGGCTATCCGTTAGCACCAAGGGGGCGCTTACCACATCTCCGGGTCCAAGTGCAACATTCCCTGACACAGAGAACTGCTGGGAGGGCGCACCAACCTACGGAGTAACTACTGTAGTTACTGGTAACGCACGGAACTCGGAAATCCACAGTTAATTTATTCGCACCTTGCCGATGTTCCCATCCTCGTTTGTTGAACCCTCCACGCCAGGAAAGGCTGAATATTGCTCCGTTACTCCGTAGGAGTAATTCGTACCTTGACCAGAGTTCTTTCCCCTAAGCGAACAAGAAAGAACTCTTTAATAAAACCAGATCCGGGTTGAGTCCAGCCACAACTTCCATTCCCGCGACTCGACCGCCGGAACGCTAGCATCCGAGCACTATGTCTCTCAACACTCCCCAGCGTGGCTGGGTTCCTGCACGGATGACGTTCCCCCTCGTCGCTTGTCCGCACTTGGAGATCTGCCGAGTCCCACAAACAGGCTGGGCTCTGTTGAATACCCGCAGGAGAACTGCCATGATATTCAGCCCGCGTTTCTAGAATGGCGTCTCAGTGCGCCCCTTATACCGAAGTTGCGCAAAGCCCTGATAGAGGCCGCAAACTCTGGCCTAGTAATTCAATATACCGGATCACAGTACGGATATTTTCAAAGGCTTATTCGGACCGTCTTTGGTAAATGCCAAGTTAAAGGAGGGTGATCTGCAATACCGCTTACTTCGTGACAACTTTGCCTTCCGGATTCAACTGAGTAAAGAGTAGATTTTCTTCCCCAGCTAGATGTGATACAAAAGTACAACTTACACAGACAATCTGCAGTTTGACCTCGATTACAGATGTATCTTGTTATCACACATGCCAATACTCGCAACTCCGTAGAGAAGAAGGGAATGTCCTGACGGCAAATACAGAATATGCTCATTAAGCTTAACTATCGGCAGCGCTACCAAGGCCTCGATCTGTATCCGCATATGCTAACTAGGTCAGCCAAGCTTGTATTTTTTTTTTGGCGAGCAATAGCGACGGCCATGTGAATATATCTATGCAGATTACTAGCTAACGGCTTCAGCTCATGCAAGGATTGGTCTTACCCTGCCTGGTCAACAAGACAGACGAATCCGTACTACATAGCTCGAGCTTCTCATGCACCTGAATAGCGCGAATAAAGGCTGAGTGACGACTGTCAAGCCCTGAGAATTAGCAGGTCGCCCGTGGAACAACGCCCGTCCGTCTGCAGCCAGACTGGCATAACAACATAAACCTAGAGAGAGGATCAAGTCGTGATCGCCCGGAACGCCCTCCCCGACGAACAGACGAAGGGGCGCAATGCGGGTTAGAAGAAGCATAAAAACAGGATGAACTATGCAGTAGATTGACATGAACCTTGCGGATATGTACCCCGTACAATTTGATTCGTAGTCCTACTGCGACGGCTAATTTGATGCAGATGTATCCGTGTATCATCACTTCATGGCAACGGTCCCAAGACAACGCCTTCGATATCTTCCTCCACAGACAGTAATAGTCAGCCAGTAGGATGTCTCAGACAGTTTCCCCCGCGGCTGATCTGTCACTTGATAATCTGTAGTCCTACCTATTTACTGATAAAGCGCAGCTCGCGAGGCTAGGTCGACCGGCTCTCCAATGGTCGCTATAATTTCGGATTGCCTCTTTCGAGACAAATGCAACAGCTGGCAACAGCCCGTAAGGTATTCAAATGTATTTACTCCGTATACATGCTGCACTTATCCTTGCCATTGGTCAAGCGTTGGTGGTTCCCACCGTCATTCTGTCACAACTCGAAAAATTATTTTGCGACCTATAATTCCCGCAAGACACAGCCCGGCGCTATTTTTTCTTTTCCTTTCTTTTCTCTTTTCGCAATTGGTTGGTCGCTCGACCGTTGGAGCGGACAGAATCCCCCAAAAGGAATTATTCATTTGTCGCGGGAAAACTTCGTGCTGTCGTGTTTCATTTTTGTTCGCCGGCGCGCCGTTTGATATCAAAAGCAAATATCGCGATCGTGTCTTTCTATGGCTACTGAACACATCGTATGGACTTGCCTCGTGAGATGAGACGACGTTTATTCAAAACCGAGGCACCAAACTATGGGACCTTGCTCACCGAAAAATGCGGCTTCGTAATAGCGAAAAGCAATTACACATGTCTTGGGGAGGGTTTGCTGGCTGCTCGTTGTGCGAGGTGATATCGACGACGAAAAGTAGCCCCCCAGCACGAAATGCATGCGTACCAGACAGCCCGCCCCCACGCCCGCAATGAACTTGTTCCTGGCGGGTAAGTGGACAGAATATGAATTAAGAGTCAGAAGCAGCATATGGAAAAAGGAGAGAAATGAAAAAAAGAGGCGGGGGGTTACTAGCACATTGTTGTAGAACGCCGACCGTTAGGCTACTGGAGGCTGAGACTGTGTGATTACTAGAGTTGAATCGCAAAGCGGTGGGAAGTACTGCCCAGAAAACCCAATCTCATCCGTTGCGGCAAGATCGCACGGAAAGTCGTTGCCGGATTAGCGGAGATTTGTAGTAATAACACTTCGTCGTCCAGGCACATGACGTTGAGCATATGTAGGATGTCATACCAGGTCCGGAGAAGTGGACATTGCCAATACAAATAAGCGAATTGCCAACTTGTCTTTGTTTTTCACCTGCGGAGAATCTAGACAATGGTCCCCCTGGACGGACCTCCTTGTATCCGTACGCTCACCAGCAAAGAAGACCTATCGATACATAGTGAGCCCGAATAGGAGTAGAGCGAAGCTACTATCCGTATTCTGTATCCTTTACCATCTCTGTACCATCTTGCCTCTGTCTCTTGATACATCTGGGCGTCTGCGAGTAATACCGTTCATTTAACCCAAGTAGCAAGGCGAAAACGCTGCCGTTGCGACTGCACAGACCAAGTACATTGGCCGCTTGAGGACGGCTGCTTGAACCCTTTGCCCGCTTTAATGAGCGGTCAGGAGAGATTTCTCTGCAGTCGAGTGGCTGTGGACGATCTTGACCGAAGACTCATGCTTCACGAACCACCGACCATGGCGGGCCTTGTCGCAACCTGGACTGGTGGGGTAGCATGCAAGGGCATCGTAGAATTTTCCTGGAATGAGTTCAAGAAGGCCCGTGAAGTGCATTAGCTCCCAGTTTTGTGCTCACTTTTTTGGGGATGCGTTCCTCGGCGTGACGGAAGCTTGTTGGTCGATAAGGCGGTGACTATGCGTATCGGCCATCTTCGTACTACCCGATTGCAAAGGTTGCGAATGAGGCAGTGAAATGCGAGCGCTTGGTAAGTTACTAATTGATCTCTTTGAGCCGTCTCTTTTCTGTCCAAAGTACTCAGTGCGTTGACAAGATGTTTTCCAGGGAGTCGTATTTGCATTATCGAAATTTGGCTCCGCCGCATTCCCCTTTTTTTGGCCTAAAACATCCAAGAAGCATTGGCCATTGGCCTTTTGTGAGCCCAGGGTGGCTGGTAGGACTCAAATGACCCCTCCTCCGGGTTGGTCGTTCTCCTGTACAGGCTTGACACCCCTCCCCTGCCGTTTCTCTTTAGGACGTCTTTAATCTCCGGTGCAGAGGATCCGAAACGGACTTCGTTACACCGCTTGTCCGCAGCGTTGAATCTGTAGGAGAGCGGCTGGAGACTTTCGCGATTGGCTGATTAGAATCGTAGCCTCGGGGTAGCTAGCAGGGCTCATATTGTGCAGCGAGCAGACGACTTCACGAGGCGCTGGATTGCATTCAGCTTGGGCATTGCTCGCGGCAGTCATTTCGTCTTCTCACCGCCGTATCATCATTTTCCTCTGGGCTTGGTTGGTTCTTCGTTGGGCCTGTATTGTAGCAACACCTCGCATGTTGAGTAGGTTGCGAGGTAAGGTGGCAACTTCGCCAAGTTCTACTTCAAAGTCGGGGAACGAAATGCAAGCTTAAGGTTTCCTGAAAAAAGAGATCAAGACTTTGGCCGTTTCTTGCTGCCGACCCTGCGGCGTTTGGATGCCCTCTCGGCTTGGGAGTCACGCGGGAAACCCTCCAGTGGCCCGACGGTGTCGTCGATAGTGTGCCTGTTTCGGAGTTGCAAAGGCTCCTTGTCTTTGTCCTCCTCCGGCTCGACGCCCTCTGTGAAAACCATGTCGCCCCTCTTGCCCAAGATCTCGCGGCCGGCTTCCTCGAGCAGGATGCCAAACGCAAGCAACGCGGTCTCATCCATGCTAGCCTCGTCGACATTGTAGTTGAGCGAGGTGGCGCTGCTGCGGCGTCGCATACTCTTGTAAAACCTCCCCGAGTAGTCGTGGACGGCTTTAAGCAAGTCGCTTTCCGGCAACACGCCGCGGCCTGCGCGTGGAAGGTCCCTCTCGTGCGCGTAGTAGATGTCGTGCTCAGCATAGCGCTGGGGTGCATCCTTGCGACGGAAGAGGACCTCGTCTGGCCTATACTTGGTCTCGCGCAGAGAGTACTTGGCGGTAAGGGTAGATTTGCTGCTCTCGCCTGTGGCTAGGGTGCTGCGAGATGAGAGCCGGCCTAGGCGACGTTAGCATTCGGAATGGGCACGCTGCAGTCTTGAGTACAAGGCTCACCAGCGACAGCATCGTAAACAGTGGCAATGCGACGTTTGTTTCGGTTCGTTTCAGCTTGTTGTAAGTCGTCCAGCGGATCACTGACAGACTCTGCGGCAGAGGAGTCGAAATTGGGCGTTTGCTGGCGGCTCGAATGGCCGTCCTCCGAGTCCATCGTTATTGCCCGCCGAAAGTCAACAGAGAGGTGGAATTTGAAGCATGGATCGGTTATTTGTGATTTTTTTCACAGTATGTAGCCTGCATTTTGTGCGCCGACTGCCAGTGAAAAGGTAGTTGAGGAGGCAAGTTCTCAGTCCGAGGAATCGTGGCGATTGTAACCATCAGAGCCATGACCCACTATATTCATTTCAGAGGTGCATGCCTTACTATTCAGTGATCGCGCCTGGTCAGCTCGCCCTTGCAAACAAACTTTGCTTATCTCATCGAGCATCCGGAAACACGACAGCAAATTCGACAGCCGTTGCTGTCGCATGAATCAAATGAATGCAGACTCGTATCCTCGCACGTGAGACTGGTGATCTCAAGCCCCAGGACTTTGCACGCAGCCTCGCCAGCGACCTGATCCGCACATTTGCGCCCGCACCGCAACACCGTTTCAATGGCGAGATCCTGACGTCGCAAGGCTCGGCCAGAGGCGGCCCCTCCTCCGTGACCGAGGAGCGAGCGCACAACACCCGCGCGCACGGTGCCGGCGTCACCGCCCTCGACGTCGACAAGTTCGACGGGCGCCTAATGATATCTGGCGGCGCCGACGGCTCCGTCAAGATCTGGGATCTCGAGAGCGCGTCGAGCCCTCACACGCTGTACACCTTCCAGCCAACGTTGACGATTGCGCGCTCAACGCAAGATGCGCGTAGCAGCGGCAACAGGGGCCACAGTCACGGCGTCACGCACCTGGCCTTTTACCCGTTCGATTCTGGCGCGTTCCTCTCTAGCTCGTTCGACAAGACGCTGAAGCTTTGGTCGACGCCGCGCGCGGCCTTGTCGGCCGAATTTCCGCTGAACGCCACGATTTACTCGCATGCGACGAGTCCCGTGGCCGATCACCTTCTCGTTGCGTGCGCTACGCAGCATTCCAACGTGCGACTGGTCGACCTCAAGTCCGGCGCCGCCGTTCAGGCGCTCGTGGCACACGGAGGGCCGGTTCTCAGCACCGCCTGGAGCCCGCGGCAAGAGCATATCCTCGCCAGCGGGCATGCCGATGGCAAAGTGCGCATATGGGACATTCGCCGCGCGGGAGGTGCTGTCGCTCAGCTTGACCAGGAAGACTCTCTTGGGGTGGTGCATCGCTTCACCCTCGCAACGGCGAATGGTGCGGACTGGGACCGTCAACCGCACTACCGTGCGTCATCTCAGGCTCACGACGAAGCTGTAAATGCAATCAAATGGTCGGACGATGGCAGGTACATTGTCACGGCCGGCTTGGACCGCAAGATCCGCGTTTGGGACGCCGATACGGGCGCAAATACCCTTGCTAGTTTTGGGTCGGTTATCCAGAATCAGCACCCCAAGACGGCAAGTATGCTCCTGTCACCATCGGGTCTTTGCAGCAAAGGTGATGCTCTCATCTGGGCTAACGACCAGGAGATGCTGGTGCTGAACATGCACGACGGTACCGTCATCACGCGCCTACGTAGCCCTGGCATGACGAATCCTGTTGGTCCGCGCAGCGCCGAGATTGGCCGAAATAGGATCACGACCATGGCTTGGCGAGGTGCCGGGGGAAGCGGCTATCGCACACTTGGCCCGGTCATGGGTGGCGCGCAGTCGCTGGGGACAATCTACAGTGCTCACTTGGATGGACGCATCCGTACGTGGATGGTGACCATCCCTGGCCCTGACGATGTTGACGATATTGAAGAGATGGATGAAGATGAGGAGGTGCGGAGTCGTAAACGCAAAGCAGTAGATGATGCATACAAAAGCCTCATGGGAAAGAAGATTACTTTCACATGACTTGGAAGCACAGCATCCTGGCTAGAAAAGTAGTGAAAATTACACCCCAAACTCCAACCCGCTATGTGCATTGTAGATAAAAATGACAACTGTATGAACCCAATGAAATGCATCACAAGACAACAACGACAAAACTTAGCCAACCGTCAGGATAGGCGGCTTCTTTCATGAGCTCGGGCAGCGGGGCGTTGAACGGCACCGCGACGCCGTGAAGGAGAAGGTTTGCCATGACCGGATCCCTGCTGCTCGGGAACAGCTTCGGCATCGTCTCCTTGAGCGCCTGGCCCAGAAGCCTCGGTCTGCGGTCAGCGCCGAGCGGCTGTACGAGTGACTGGATGATCTTGAAGGTACCCGCGGACGAGGCGTCCCCGCCGTGCGGCGCCTCCGCCGCGGTCGGATCTCCGCCGCTTGCCGGCGCCAGGGGCAGGTAGATGCGAATGGGGACATGCTTGAGCGCGGTGGGCGTGTTGAGCAGACGGTTGTTGATGCGGGAGAAGGCGGCGTAGTCGTTGTCGATGACGGCGTGCCAGAGCTGGGTGGTGTCGCTCTTGGACATTTTCATGATCTGGTTCGCGTTGCCGTTGCGGATAAAGTCCGCCTATGGGTGGGTGAGCGAATGATGGATAAGCGTGCTTCAATACCCTCCATGAACGATTCTACTGCCGAGGAAGAAAGAAGGGGTTCAAAATGCACTCACCTCTTTGGCTGCGTTGAGAAAGGTGTCGGAAATGTCCCAGCTCACGCCGTCGTTGACGACGAGCCGCCAGGGCAGCGCCGGGCGGTAGAGGTCGACGAGCAGGCCGGCGGCGAGGTTCCGCAGAAGGACGTGCTCAAAGTGGAAGCTGGAGCAGGGCGTGTCGAAGAAGGCGGAGAGGCGCGGCAGCAGCAGCGCGAGGTAGGAGAAGCGCGGGATGCTGGTGATGAACGGCGTGTTGGGCGCGGCTGGATGGGTGATGTGGAGGGGTATGCGGGCATCCCAGAGGGCCTGGGAGATGGAGGCGGGCATCATGTGTCTTGCATTCTGCCTTTGGGTTGATGCCTGTTACCGTGTGCAGGGAAAACTATGCGTTTCGCTCGATGAAGCTGTGGTGATGGGTTAAGATGTTTGTAGGTCGCAAGGTAACAAGTGTACATAGCAGCCTACGTTTGTTTGGTGGGGCGGCTGTTCTAGGCGGCGACCCTGGGCTGGCTGAGGCTATATCGATCTCCAAGAAAGTGCTAGCAAGGTACAGTTCTTTGCCGTGTTTGTATTCTTTTTGGGGGATATTTTTCTTTTTAACAACGGAAATTATTATATTGATTGCAAATCCCGGTTTGTCTGCATCTCAGGCAATGTAAGAGCATTCTGCTGCCAAGTCGTCTTTCTAGTCGCGGCCGAAGAGTGTGCGATGGTGGTGATGGTGGTGAATGAAAACATGTATTTCTTTTTAGAAAAAAAAAACATTGCTAGTAAAGCAACACTCTAGTGCCATAGACATGAAAAAAGCTGCATAACACAATATGAGCTTACTTTTGATGCCGGATGAACGCAGAGCACAGTTGCAATAGTTGTTATCGTAGATTTTGACAGACTATCATGTGTGCATCGCTTTGTACCTTATAATAGCATGTTTTTCCATCGATAGCTTGCTTCGGCAATGGCCATCTTTGTCCCTATTCCATTTTCTTAAATATGGAGGACAATGCGCACATGGCGGACCGTAGAACCCCCGGGTTAATGTGCTGTCCTGCGAAACGGCGCGCGATTGCTGCAATAACCGGAGAGGCCCCTCAAAATCAATATCCTAAGAACTACTCCGTACTCCGTATCGCGCATCTCTATGAGATGTTTAGATATGGGCAGTTAGCGACTAAACGCAGTTTGTAATCTGCGTTCGGCTCTACGCTGCCACGTCAAAGTGCTTCTGGCTGACTCGAGGAGAGAGAAATAGAAAAGAAGGGTTCGACCAGCCACAAAAGACCAGTCCTCAAAACCTCCAATAGCTGACAGGAATAAAACTCAGGATCGTATTACAGGCTGACAGCAGTTCCATTCAGGATTTCGTGTGGGCCAAGGGTAGATGTATTTCGGCATTCGCCGAATCTCTACACCTTTTATGCTTAGGTTGAACATAATGATTTTAGTCTATCTGTATTTTCCAAGGAAACTGTCTCGCCTGTTTACCCCGTCGACGTCATGTATTAACTAATTGCCACGCGTCTCCATAGCAGTCCGTGTCCGCAAATACCAAAATGTTGGTGACGAGCCGCAAAGAAATACAACAAATGAGGCCCTCGCATTTTCACACTGTCTCACTCATGAGCAGGTGAGACTGTGCAGATTAACCCCCAACGGCTGCTTTGATGATGACTGCTCAGCTGTCAGCCGCCCGAGGCGACGGCCAGGAAATCGTAGGTGCCTTTCAATTAATTTGCCAGCAAATGAATGTGACATTTCGGGCGTAAGGGAATTAACGGCCTGTTCTAGGCCTTTTATGCCACGTCAGTTGCGTTTACAAGTGCGTCTCGGATCCAGATTGTTTTCAATTTCTCAGGAGGCTGTTATGGACATGCAAGTCTCGAACTATCCAGCTGAATAGTACCATGTGCCCATAGTTTTCAAGACCATGTCCCGTGCAATGTCGGTGAATAGCTGAAGAAATCTTGTTTCAACTCCAAGATGACCCATCTGTCCATCATCACCATCCAAGACAAAGCTGGGCTCGAAAGTTGCAAGAAGGAAAAAGAAAGGAAAAGGTGCTCTCAGCCAGCCACCAGGGAAAACTCTCTCAGGGTGTTTCCAGATTCGGGCCCTGTTCGTTATGGCGGCCTGTCTCTGATGGCGTTGGCCCGAGACACAGCTACACTTTTGCACCGAGGTGACTTTGCTATCAAGACCATGCCCTATTTTGTCAAAAAAGTCTCAAGCGAAAGTTCATCTCCTTACGGAGGTCACCGCTTTGATGTTCTGGAAGCTGGGGAAATATGGTCAGTTCCACGAGCTGGTGACTGCCCAGATGACGGCCTATATAGAGGATCTACTACCCCCCAAGATATGAGGGGGGATGAATATGTTATAGGCATTGGTTTCTGACTAGCCCATTTTCACCCTTGGCAAGTTGACATTATGAAGCTCTCCATCGCGGCCCTGGCCGTTTTCCCATTCTCTGCTGTCGCAGCACCCCGTTCCACGCCACCGCTCACCCATGTGCCTCGTGCCGCAGAAGTGACGGTCGAGATACCTGGCGGCACCATCATCGGCAACGTCACCGGTGTCGAAAGCTTCCACGGCATCCCCTTTGCCGACCCCCCGGTCGGGCAGCTCCGGCTGCGTCCGCCCCAGCGGCGGACCCGCCCGCTCGGCCGTTTCGACGCCACCAGTGCGGCGCCGGCCTGCCCGCAGATGCCCCTCAACACCTCCGAGGTCCTGCTTCCGCCCCTTTTCGGGAAGGACATGACCCCGGAGAAGTGGCCCGACGGCGAAATCCGGGGCCAGGAGGACTGCCTCACCGTCAACGTCCAGCGGCCGCGGGGCACGCGCCCTGATGCCAAGCTGCCGGTGCTCTTCTACATCTTTGGCGGCGGCTTCATCGCCGGCTCGACGAATCTCAACGACGCCGAAAAGTTCCTTGAATTCGCCTCGGCGCAGAGCCAGCCCTTCATCTTCGTCGGCGTCAACTACCGCCTCGGCGCCTTTGGCTTCCTCGGGGGCGCCGAGGTGGTCGCGGACGGCACCGCGAACCTCGGCCTCCGCGACCAGCGCATGGGGCTCGAGTGGGTAGCCGACAACATTGCCTACTTTGGCGGCGACCCGGAGCGCGTCACCCTCTGGGGCCAGTCTTCCGGCTCCATCTCCGTCTTCGACCAGCTCGCGCTGTACAACGGCAACGCGACGTACAACGGCAGGGCGCTCTTCCGCGGCGCCATCATGAACTCGGGCAGCGTGCTGGTCACGGAGCGCGCCGACTCTCCGCGGGCGCGGGCCATGTTCGACAAGGTCGTGGAGGAGGCCAACTGCAGCCACGCGGCGCCCGAGGCCAAGCTGGACTGCCTGCGGGAGGCCCCATTCCCGCTCTTCTACAAGGCGGCGAACAGCGTGCCGCGCATATTGGATAACTCGTCCCTGGCGCTCCCGTTCCCGCCGCGGCAGGACGGCGAGGTGCTGGTGGACAGCCCCGAGATCATCGCCGAGATGGGCAACTACTTTGCCGTGCCGTCCATCCTGACCGACCAGGCGGACGAGGGGACCGTGTTTTCCTTTGCCCAGCACCACGTTAACAGCACGGAGAAGCTGGTCGAGTATCTCAAGGAGACGTTCTTCGACAAGACGACGGTGGAGACGGTCGAGGAGCTCGTCACGACTTACCCGGAGGACTCCGCCGCCGGAAGTCCGTTTCAGACCGGGCAGAACAACGAGTGGTATGAGGACACGTACGGCACCGGCAGAGGCTTCAAGCGGCTCGCGGCCATCCTGGGAGACTTCGTCTTCACGCTCATTCGGCGCATGGCACTGCACAGCATGGCGGCGTCGCATCCCGAGGTGAAGCGTTGGTCGTCCCTCAGCTCGTTCGCCACCGGCATCGCCGCGTACTATGGAACCCCCCACGGGGCCGACCTGAACATGATGTTCAGTGGCGTCGGAATCCCCGCGCAATCGACTAGGACGTACTACCTCAACTTCCTCTATCACCTCAACCCCAACGGCCGGGATGGCGACGAGGGAAAGTGGCGCGAGTGGCCAGAATGGACGCCGGAAAGCCCGCTCATGCTACACACCAAGCTGTTGGTGAATGATCTGCTCAATGATACCTTTAGATCTGAGAGCTACCAGGTTCTGAAGGACAAGACGAGGGACTTTGCGTTCTAGCAAGGTCAGCTGCGTGTGTCTCTCGACGGCGGCGATGTTTCCAAATTGTCGTCGTCTTGACCAAAGATAATCAAGTAGTGAATGAATGCTAGATCATCGAGGAACTTTGGTATCGATCACATTTTTTAACATTTGCCCGTGCTAAAAGGTGGGTGAATAAGGCACACCATTTTAGCTCGACATGGTCACAGAGAATCGCAAACTTGGGCGAATTAAGATTAACAAACTGGATTTGTTGTACATTAAGAAAGTATGGAATTAAGCTAACTCAAACAAGAATACCTCGTGAAAAAAAACTCATACACTCATCATCACGCATAGCCCTTACAGACCGCTGTGCGTCTCGCGGTGGGCTGCGCTGTGGCGGCGCTCGCGGTCATGCGAGGCGTCGTCGTGTTCAACGGTGGGGGGGCCGATGTGCTTCTGGAGAACCGAGGGAGGTACCTGCGCCGCGTCCGTGGGATCCTTTCTGGTGCTGGAAAGCGGGGAGCCAAAAATGTCAGCGAGCTTGCTCCTCTCATCACGTTGCGTGTTGTTTGTTTTTTCTTTAGGAGCGGGCGTACGTGTTGTTGCCGCCGACGGTCTTGCTGCCATCGAGATCGCTGTCGACGCGGGGATCAGCCTTGTTCAGCATGTCGGACTTGTGAGGACCGGCGGTGTTGGGCGCGGGTCCAGGGGTGGTGTTGAGGCCGCCGCCGACGGTGGATCCGGAGGTACCGTGCTGGCCGGTGGTGCTGTGGTGACCGGTAGTACCGGTAGTACCAGCGACGCCGGAGGTGTGGTGGCCAGCAGTACCGTGGGTGCCAGTAGTACCGTGGGTGCCAGTAGTACCGTGAGTGCCGGTCACGCCAGAGGTGTGGTGGCCAGCAGTTCCGTGAGGGCCGGTGTGCCCAGTGGTGCCAGTGGTGCCAGTGAGGCCCGTGGTGCCAGTAGTGCCAGTGAGGCCAGTGGTGGCGCCAGTTCCGTGGGGACCAGTGTGGCCGGTGGTGCCGGCGACACCGCTGTGGTGACCGTGGTGAGTGCCGGCAGCACCGTGGGTGCCGGTGCTACCAAGGGTGTTGCCGGTTCCGTAGCCAGCGCCAGAGGTTCCGGTGGTGGTGTTCAGGCCAGAGCCTGTAGTGTCGAGACCACCGCTGCCGGTCGTGGTGTTGTACTGCTGGCCGTGGAGGGCCTGGCTGCCGGTGACGCCGCCGGTCGCACCAGCAGCAGCAGCGCTGCGGGTGTTGTAGCCACCGGAGCGGCCATCCAGGTCAGAGTCGACGCGGGGGTCAGCCTTGTTGGCGATGTCGGAGGAGTGAGGGCCGGCGGTGTTGGAAGCGGGGCCGGTAGAGTAGCCGGAAGTGGCGCCGGTAGTGCCACCAACGCGGTTGCGGCTGCCGAGGTCAGATTCGACGCGAGGGTCAGCCTTGTTGGCAATGTCGGAGGAGTGAGGACCAGTAGTGTTGGAGGCCGGGCCGGTGGTGTAGCTATGCGTGGCATCACCAGCGCCGACACCAGCACCAAAACCGCTACCGGTACCGGCACCAAAACCGCTACCGGCACCGGCACCGCCAACGCGGTTGCGGCTGTCACGGTCGGAGTCGATACGGGGATCGGCCTTGTTGGCAATGTTGGAGGAGTGAGGGCCAGCAGTGCTGGAAGCAGGTCCGGTGGTACGGCTGTGCGTGGCATCACCACCAACGACTCCGGCACCACCAACACGGTTGCGGCCGTCTAGGTCAGAGTCGACACGAGGGTCGGCCTTGTTGGCGATGTTGGAAGAGTGAGGGCCGGCGGTGCTGGAGGCAGGGCCGGTGGCGTAGTTGTCGCTGGCGGTGTAGCCAGCGGTGCCGGCGGTGCCAGTGGTGCCCGAGTGCAGGGCCGATGTGCGGGCATCGTGCTGAGCGTCAACACGGGGCTCGTTCAGGCGAGAGTTGTGGGTGCCGGTGGTGGTATCGTGAGTCTGCTTGTTGTCCTTGTCGGAGTGCAGAGCCTCCTTGACCTTGTTGACGATGGAAGACATGATGGATTGGGCGTGTGACTTTAGATGTGAGTGGAATGTAGGAGATGTTTTATAAGAAACTGTTTGAGATTTGCTTTGGGTATCAAAGTGTTGCTTGGTTTGTTGTGTGATGATGGGAAGAGAAATCGTGACATGGACGCTGGCATCGTCCTCTCTTTATAGATGAATTCCAACGACAAACGATGAAATCATGGGTAACCTTCTTTGTACGCCTCTCGACGATATCAAGGCAAGCTTCCAGCTTGGGTGTCACAAAAGTCGAATTAAACGGGCCTGTCTACCGGTGATCATCAAGAATACGGTTTGGTCATCGTCATAGATGTTGACGGCATCTGTCACACCAGACCGGACAGCCACAGCAGCCACAGAGAGCCGCAATGTAAAGATGTGGGAAGGGGTGAGCCGGCGGCGTCATCCTGACGTGAAATCACATTCGAGATGAATAAGAGTGTTTGAGCGAGCCTAAGCTAAGCGACCGCCGCAACGCGGGGGCTCATTGTTAGCTAGGCTAGAGCAGGTAGTTCCCTTGGGCACCGTTGAGCCAAACGGTTTCAAGGCGGTGGAGTTGGGTAGTACCTACTAACTAGTTGGCCTCAGCCAGGGCTCCAAGTTGCCTTCCTCAGAGGGAGTTCAGCGGGAGCTGAAGGGGAGCTCATAGAGGGGTCGAGATATTGGGGAAGATGACGCAAAACATACGCAGCTTTGGGTACAACTTTTCATATCCTAGTCGATCTTGGGTGTGGCTGTGGTGGCGTCACCACTTTTCTCTTGAAGCTGCGTACAGGTGCCCGCCTTGATTTTAGTCCAAGCACAACCTGGACAGCGACACGGCCCAATCATTGGTCTAGACGCGTCCTTTTTTCTCATTTCTGATGCAATTCAGGCCTGCAGATCCGGCGCGTGCTTCCCTGACCCGACTGTTGCGTGTGGCTCAGGCGGCCGTGTGGCTTCTTGCGGGATAGTGACGGCGTAATTCGTAGTCTGTCGGGGATCGTCGCACCGCTTCCCTGGCAATGTGGTGGCGCCAAGTGGACGAGAATGAGGTGCTGGCCACGTTATAGCATGGGTTTTCAGCTAAAGATCTCGATCACGACGCCGCGCTTCTGTCTCGTCGAATCTTGCTTCGAACTTGGCATGAAAAGAAGCTCTCAGTAGTGAGTAGAATAGCCAAGGACAAGGGTTTCGTTCGCTGAGAACGTAAGGCCTCGGACAACCAGGCTACGTTACTTTCCAAGTCAGTCCCACAATCTAACCATGCATGGTCACTTCGAGCTGCTCCTTAGAACTCAGTGGATACCATACAATGCGATTGATCTGGTTGTTCTGGAACATGGCCACTCGGTTGACGTGTCGAGAGGCAGGCCCTGCAGGAACGGTTCACGAACAAGGAAGGGCTGATTCTATGTAGATACTAGACATCCACTGAGCCTGCATACACGAAACATCTCACAACATGATGCTCCACAGCCAAATTATACCTCCCTACGATGTAGACAATTACCGAATGGAAGGTTGGCTAGGACGCCGGAGCTGATACTCCGGCAAGGTTCGCGTCGTACAAAGAACATACCGGAAATGTCGAATGAAGAACAAAGACATTGTTTTTGTGAAAAATTTAACAAGAAGGAAAAATACACAAATAGGAAAACGACAAAAAAAAGAGAAGAAACTGGGACGACAAACTAGGACCACCAAAGTCATTGATAAGTTAACTTAGCTAAAGAGAAGTGTGTGGTGAGACTACTAGAAGGAATAATCGATCATCCAAGCATCAACGGTCATGCCGCGACCGCCAGCGATTAGAACAGTGCAGTGGATGCCGTGTTCAATGAGAACAAATGGGGCCAGCTTAATAAGGTGAAATCGCAAAATAAATTAATGAATCAAGGTATATAAACATAATATCATAATAACAGCGATCCCATTTAATTGCGTCGCCCATCGTTCATCATTCCTGGCATGGCGAAAATCAAAGTGCTGCAAGGCGCTATCGAATTCTCAAGGTATCATGAACTAATCTCAAACAGGTCGTAAAGTATAAGTCAATCTCGTGGGGAATTGTATCGCGCAGTACGAATTTTTCTGGAGCTGCGCGACAAGTTCTTTGCCGCGCTGTCCCTTAATGCGCTCATCGGCCGGGTTGGGGTTGCGTATTAGAGTAATATTTAGACGGCGCTGCGGCGGGTTCCGCGGTGGTACCAGCGGCGGCGGTGGACGGTGTCGGCCCGGACCTCACGCTTCCGGGTCCAGAGGAGGCCGATCAGAGCAGACGCGAGGAACAGGATGGCGCACAGGAAGGAAAAGGCAATCGTGGCCTTGTACTTGCCGCACTGATCACCATGGACGGGGTGGACGTTATTCCAGTTGAAGACGGCGCCGCAGCTGCTACCGACAAGCTGTTGAACGTGCGTGTGAGCGATGCATGGTGGAGGACAGGCAGGCAGAGGGAGGGGGGGGGCTTACGTTGACGAGGACGCCAAAGGCGATCCAGAAGAGGATGCTGAGCAGGAAATCGATGGGCCAGTGGGAAAAGGTGCTCGAGAAGGGGATGAGCCAGATGAGGGCGAAGAAGATGCCGAGGGCGGCGACGACTTCGGTGTAGATGAAGCGCCACTGGGTGCCACCAGTGCCCCTGGTTTTGTGCAGGTATTCGCCGTTGACGCCGGCGACGATGGCGGCGAAGACGAGCTCGGCGCCGCGGAGGATGAGACTGACGAGGCGGTCGAGGGCCATGGTGGTTGATGGTGTGGGCAAAGATGGGAGCTTGGAATAAAATAAATAACGAAAGCGAAAGCGGAGGCTTGCTATACAAGACGATACAAGTCTGGATGCGATGGGGTATCTGCTTGGGGAATGAATATCTACAATTGAAGCTGGGGAATCGTCTGCCTTTATGTTTTTTTTTCTCTTCAGCCAAAGTCACTTACTCATTGTAGGACGAACATCTCTTGTCATTTTCTTCTTTGACTGACAGGGAATACAGTCCCATGACGCATGCCCCCTTTGACAACAAGTGCAGACATACAACCTGTTCAAGATGGACAATAACCAGTTACCACCACTCACTGACTGCCGGCAGGTCCCCCCCCCGCGGCGCTTGCGTGGCGACCGGGGCTTGGATGCTTGGGTGTCAACCAAGCATTCAAAGATGCTATATTGAGCGTGGCTTGTGGCGTCCAGCGCCACTGTTGGAGATACATGGCCCACGGGGCCTGTTGGATGAGGTCATGGACATTGCGAATCCCTGGCCTGTCCCACCTCAGCCACGCCATGACTGGGTTGTTGGCAGTGACATCCTCACCATTCTCACCAATTTACAGTGTCCTTCTGTGGCACAACGAGTCGTTGCCGTGTGTGGCTGATGCTTCGCTGTCGAACAATCGGTCAAGGCTTTTATGGGACCACCTATATTACTATATCAATATGACCAGCATTACCATTCGCAGTACCTCCCAATGTACAGCCCCCGGTTCGTGAAGCCCGTAGCAGGTCAGGTTTTGGCTACATCGGTTGGGATGCCGAGTTGAGGCACACCCTGGCGCGGGAGGCGTCGTGGTGACGTCGTGATCGCGCAGTCGAGTCGGTAATAATAATATGAGTATTAAGCATGCCCGTGAGGATCCAGGAATGCTCAAATGCCTTGATCAGAGGCGGGCGATTCGCCCCAAGTTTGCATTAATAAAAAAAACATGACAAAGAGGTTTCGTAAACATGCGGGCATGTTTGAGTTTATTGCGTTCATACTAAAGGCCAGGGTAGATACAGGATTTGGCCACTTGCGGTAGCATGAACAATACACTCACTCGTAAGCTGGCCCGGCCTCCATTTGGAAGAAGAGGATTTATTTTGAATGAATTCCATCACTTTTAGAGGGAAGGTGAGGCTGCAGCATTTTCGCCTAATTTTTTTTTTACGCATAAATTTGGCTTAAAAATAGAATGTCACTATTGTCAATAGGTAGTAATGCGACTTCTTGGGCAAATGCTTGTCCTTGCAACAGCCTGAACCGGCCGAACCAGTGTAGACGCCCCCTTTTTGATACTCAGCTCTCGTGTAATTCACATTTCACATCTATACGCTTTTTCTTCACTTAGGAGCCCTTCTCTCTACCAAATGCCAGCTCCGAATTCTAGCTAAGGCGTTTGGATAGGGTTAGTCTGCCTCAAGTATACCAGGTGTAAATATCCCGCCGGAAGACAGCTGCGCGCGCGAGAGAGGATAGCCCTGGCACAAATGAAAAAAGCCGCCTAGGTACGTTGACATGACTATACAAATATCCATCGCTATCCCTTTAATTTTCGGCTTCTTTCTTATTATTTTTCTTTATGCGTTTGAACATCCAAGGCACGATTTGCTGTACTGGTTAGCCAGCGCATAACCCCTACCCTGTACCTGCAGCCCAACATCTTGTGCTACCAAACATGGCTGCTCCAACCACTGTCCTTCGCATAATGGAATTGCTTACATACAGAAAAACGTCTGCGGACAATTAACGGTAAGTCTGCAGCTGACGCGACTCCGGACCCGAAAAATGCAGCACAATAAAATCACTGCAACTCTAAACTCCCCCGGTAGCGGATGCAGGCGGACGCGGAGCCGCATTCAATGGTGGGCTCGCGGAGGTGGAACCCCGCCGACGCTTCACTGTCAATGCCAGAGACTGCCAGCCTCAACCTTGATGGAAAAAATCGCAAAAAAATCCTCCGAGTTCAAGTTTTCTCTCTCACTTGCGGTTAAACTTATTCCCTCAGCAAACTGGCTTGGCCGGAGTAGACAGGCGGCTCTCAATATCTGGCGTTTGCATCATTTGGCGGGGTAGCATCCAAGTGCATGTCCATCCTCCTTGCCCCTCCTTCTCTTCTTCAACATCCAATTCCCTTATCACGACATCACGCCTAGAGATTGGGCAGACGATCCAAGATGGCACAGGTCTCCAAGTCCCGGGGAATCCGCATCGCCATCGACCGCGGCGGCACCTTTACCGACTGCGTCGGCGAGCACAATGGCGAGGAAATCATTATCAAGCTTCTTTCCGAGGACCCCGCAAACTACAAGGATGCGCCTCTCGAAGGTATCCGCCGCATCATGAGCCACTTCACCGGCCGTGATATTCCTCGTGGAGAGGCGCTAGATACCTCCAAAATCGATTCCATCCGCATGGGCACAACCGTCGCTACCAATGCCCTGCTTGAGCGCAAAGGCGAACGTATTGCTCTCATCGTGACAAAGGGCTTCAGGGACTGCCTCACAATCGGTAACCAATCGAGACCGAGAATCTTTGACCTTGCAATTAGGAAACCGGATGTCTTGTACGAGCAGGTTGTCGAAGTTGATGAGCGTGTCACACTGGAAGACTACGCCGAGGATCCCGAGAGAACCATCACCGAGGCCGACACGGTCGCAGGCACTGAGGCCGCTCAGACCAAGGAACTCGTTCGTGGCTTGTCGGGCGAGACAGTTCGCATAATGCGTCGGCCCAACCATGAAGAGATCAAGGCGCAACTGAACGAAATTTACAACGGAGGCATCCGAAGCATCGCCGTCTGCCTTATGCATGGTTACACATTCCCCGACCACGAGGCCGCCATCGGCAAGCTTGCCAAGGAGGTTGGCTTCACTCACATTTCTCTCAGCCACGAGCTGATGCCCATGATAAAGCTCGTCCCCCGCGCGACATCCGTCTGTGCTGATGCCTACCTCACCCCCACCATCAAGAAGTACATTGACGGATTCCAGTCCGGTTTTGCAGGCGGCCTGGGCACTCGCAGTGTCCAGGAGACGGATGGACCAAGGGGCGCTCGATGCGAGTTCATGCAAAGTGACGGTGGCTTGGTAGATGTTGAGAAGTTCACGGGTCTCAGGGCCATCTTATCTGGCCCTGCCGGAGGTGTGGTTGGCTACGCCATCACCTCGTACGACGAAAATACAAAGACGCCAGTCATCGGCTTTGACATGGGCGGTACAAGTACCGATGTATCACGCTACGGCGAGGGCAGATACGAGCACGTCTTTGAGACAACGACTGCAGGTGTCACCATTCAATCACCTCAGCTGGATATAAACACCGTTGCGGCTGGTGGTGGCTCGCGCCTCTTCTTCCGGAACGGCCTCTTCGTTGTCGGGCCCGAATCAGCTGGCGCCCACCCCGGACCGGCCTGTTATCGCAAAAGTGGCCCTGCTACCGTGACAGATGCCAACCTGTACCTAGGTCGCCTGCTTCCCGAGTTCTTCCCCAAGATCTTTGGCAAGAACGAAGACGAGGGCTTGGATGTCGAGGCCAGTCGCAAGGTTCTCCAAGAACTCGCTGATCAAGTGAATCGCGAAACGGGCAAGAACATGACGGCTGACGAAGTTGCCTACGGATTCCTAACAGTGGCTAACGAGGCCATGACCCGTCCCATCAGATCCATCACCGAGGCGAAGGGCCACGACTCTTCCAAGCACAGACTCGCCACATTCGGTGGTGCTGGTGGTCAGCATGCCGTTGCAATTGCCGAGTCTCTCGGTATCAGCCAAATTCTGGTCCACAGATATTCCTCCGTTCTTTCGGCCTACGGAATGGCCCTCGCGGACGTCGTTGACGAAAGACAGGAGCCAGAATCGTCGGTCTGGGTCGACGGTGGCGATGTCGTTGCGGACCTAAAGTCCAAGATGGAAAAGCTCAAAGAAAAGTCTCGCGCTGCACTAAAGGAGCAGGGCTTTGAGGCGAGTGAGATTGTTTTTGAGGAATATCTCAACATGCGCTACCGCGGTACCGAATCCGCTCTCATGATTGTGAAGCCTACTGAGGCAGAGGCCAAGGAATTCTTTGACGGAAAGGACTGGCAGTTTGGCCAAGCCTTTGTCAAGCAACACCGCTACGAATTCGGGTTCACTCTCGACGAGCGAGATATTATCGTGGACGATGTACGCGTTCGTGGAATCGGCAGAAGTTTCCGCAACCACGAGAAGACTGTGGATGAGCAGCTCAAGACCATCAAACGCCAGGATGCTACCGAGTCCAAACGCCACAGTACACAAAAGGTTTACTTTGAAGGGGGCCGCACCCATACACCCATATACAAACTCGAGAATCTGTCAGTTGGCGATGTCGTCCCCGGCCCCGCCATGCTTGCCGATGGCACTCAGACCATTGTCGTTACCCCCCGAGCCAAGGCCCTTATTACTGATACACATGTCATCCTCGACTTGCAGAAGGAAGTTTCAAAAGATGAGGCCCACAGATCAACAGAACGTGAAGTTGACCCCATCATGCTGAGTATTTTTGGGCATCGCTTCATGGCTATTGCTGAGCAGATGGGGCGTGCTCTGCAAAAAACAAGCGTCAGCACCAATGTCAAGGAGAGGCTAGACTTTTCTTGCGCCATATTTGACGCTGATGGTGGCTTAGTAGCCAATGCTCCCCATCTGCCAGTTCATCTCGGATCCATGTCGACGTGTGTTCGACGACAGGCGGAGATTTGGAAGGGCAGGCTAGAGAAGGGCGACGTCATTGCTTCCAACGACCCCTCCTACGGCGGCACGCACTTGCCTGACATCACACTTATTATGCCCGCCTTTGACGAGAGCGGGACTCGTATTCTCTTCTACGCTGCCTCGCGTGCACATCACGCTGATATTGGCGGCATCACCGCGGGCAGCATGCCCCCCAACTCACGCGAACTTTTCCAAGAAGGCGCTGTCTTTAAGAGTGAAAAGATTGTTAGCAAGGGTAAATTTGATGAGAAGCGTATCACTGAGATTCTATACGAGGGTCCGGCGCAATACCCTGGCTGCAGTGGTACTCGCTGTCTTGCTGACAATATTAGTGACATGCGCGCTCAAGTCTCGGCAAACAAGAAGGGTATCTCTCTGATCGAGACCCTGATTGAGGAGTATGGCGAGGATACCGTTCAGTTCTACATGGTCAACATTCAGAAGAATGCTGAGACGTGCGTACGCAATCTGCTCAAGGACGTCTACAAGCGATTCGAAGGCCGCGATCTCTCCGCTCTGGATTTCATGGATGATGGCTCCCCAATCCAGCTCAAAGTCAAGATTGATCCCGAACAAGGCGAAGCGGAGTTTGACTTTACCGGCACTGGTCCTCAGGTTTACGGAAACGTCAACGCGCCCGAGGCTATTACGTACAGCGCCATCATTTATTGTTTGAGATGCCTAGTGTCTCAAGAGATCCCTCTAAACCAAGGATGTCTGCGCCCTATTAATGTCAAGATCCCGCCGAAGTCGTTACTCTCGCCCTCGCCTGGTGCTGCCGTCGTCGGCGGCAACGTGCTCACCAGTCAGCGAATCACCGATGTTGTCCTCAAGGCCTTTGAAGCCTGCGCGGCTTCGCAGGGCTGCTGTAACAACCTCACATTCGGTTTTGGTGGCAACGTGACCGGACAGAGCGCCGTACGCGGTTTTGGCTACTACGAGACGATTGCGGGTGGCAGCGGCGCTGGTCCTGACTGGGTCGGCACCAGCGGCGTGCACGTGCACATGACCAACACGCGCATCACCGACTCGGAGATCTTCGAGCGCCGCTATCCCGTGCTATTACGTGAGTTCTCCATTCGGAAGGGCTCTGGCGGCCGGGGCCAGCACCGGGGCGGCGACGGTGTGGTGCGCGACATTGAGTTCCGGATCCCGCTGCAGGTGTCCATCCTCAGCGAGCGGCGCGTGTACCGACCGTATGGTCTGCGAGGTGGCGAGGACGGCCAGTGCGGGCTGAACCTGTGGGTGCGCCGCGTGGAAAAGGCCGACTGGCAGCGGTCGATGCAGTCGGTGCAGGGCGAGACGGCGGGCGAGCAGCAGGACAAGGAGGCGAGGGGCGTGGAGTACGAGGAGCGGTACATTAACATTGGCGCCAAGAACTCGGCGGCCATGGCTGCGGGTGATCGCATCATCGTCAACACGCCGGGTGGCGGTGGCTGGGGCGCGGCCGGCGAGGAGAGCGTCGCCAAGGATCGGGCGGACCATACTGATGCGTGGAAGAAGGGGAGCGGTGCGGCGCGCGATGACGCTGCGCTGCAGGCATAAATGATTTACATAGATCATCTTACCATGTGAGGGTGCAGTTGCTTCGCTTGGATTTTCTTTGTATAATGGCACTGTGTGATTGATGATGAGTGGTAAAGGGCTAGAAGCTTATCTTGTATCAACTGTGTTGGGGATTAGTCCACGAGCAACAGCTCCTATGTACCACTCTCTGCTATTCCCTTGCTACCATCTGCTTCTCCTCCAGGTGGCTGCAACTCGAATGCTGATCCGGTAGCCTGATCGCCCTGTCCAGCGCCGTCGGCAGTCCCCTGTGCCGGCCGCGAAGCATCACCAGGCAAAGGATCAGCTTGCTCCCCACATACCACGTCCCTGAGAAGCTGTACGCGCCGTGCGGCGTCCCGACCGAGATGCCGACCGTGCCGTATGCTGAAGCCACCTCGAATATGACGTTGAAGACGGAGTGGTTGACGGGATCCGCGTTGAAGTGGCTGCTCTCGATGATGACGATGACGAGGACGGCCAGCACCAGCCACCATATGTCCTGGGCCAGCTGTCCCTGTATCTGCCGGTGGATGAAGCTCATGTGGCTCTCATACGTCGGAGGTGGGGGAGGTCTGTGCAAGGACATGAGTCGTGTGTGATAATTTGGTCGCTTCTCTGGAGCGGCACCACCCTCACTGGGTAGTAGTACCGGAGGCACCCGCATTGGCTGCTCATCATTTGCCGTCGCTGGGTGGCTGGGCCGTCCACGACAGGTAGCTTGGTCTGGCGATGCAGCCGATGATGGGTGAGGTTGATGACCTGTGGCGACACCGTCCTTCTCGACGGGATACGAGAGGGTGTTGTCAGGGATGGGCGGAGGGGCATGCGACACGACATGTGCTTCGCTGCTAGGCTCGTCGTCGGGTGATTCTGTAAACACATCGGAGCGGCGCATTGTGAGGACGACGGGGTATACTGAAATGTACATCATGATGACGTACAGAAACTGCACGCCAATGGAAATCTGCGCAATAGGGACGACATAGAACCCGCCGGACCGGACTGCCAAGGCCTGAAACAGCCCGACCAGCACGCGCGGCCCGACCGGGATGCTCCTCACCACCGGGTTGTGCAAGTTAAGCAGCTCAAAGAGCGCCCAGTCGATGGCGTTGAGACCGACGAGCATGAAGACCAGCCACCACGTCAGCCGCGACGGGAAGAGGTTCGTGTAGACCCTCCGCGGATCCTCGAGCAACAGCCGGATCGCCCGCTTGGTCTCGCGGAACGAGGCGGCCCCGGTCGCCGCGTCTACGAGCCTCAGGCCCGCCCACAAAAGGAGCCGCAGGAAGATCGGGTAGGCCGTGTTGCCGGCGAGGATCATTAGGCCCATGGTGATGAGGACGAAGTAGGCCTCTTGGAAGGGGACCATGTTGGCGTCGAGCAGCGACATGCCCGAGTTGTTGAAGGCGGAGACGCCGTTGAAGACGCCGAGCCACCACGGGGCGATGCCGTTGGCGAGCGCCGTCTCGGGCATGCGACGGCTGATCCAGGCGCCGAGGGCGAGGCACCCGAGTAGCTGCCACAGGAGGAGGTACAGCGGCACGACGACGGAGAGCAGCTGGAGCGCGCGGTGCTCGCAGCCGCAGACGCGCGTGCGGGCCGCGGCGCCAATGAGGCCGTCCTCCGCCATACTCGGGGGTGGTGGTGGTGGCGGCGGCGGCGGCTCGTGACGCTGGTCGCCCGGGCCGTCGCGGGCCGTCGTCGTCTGCCGATGTGCTGCTGCTGCTTGGTCGGGGCCGACCGCCGGGTCACCACCACCTCGGGCGGATGCGGAACGCGGACCCGGGAGCTCGGCTTCTGAGCTGCTACCGCTGAGATCCTGGACGGAGGACTCTCGGTCCAGGGGCGCGAGCACGGTTTCCAGCGGCGCCGCGGCGGCCTCGCGCCGTCTCGCGTAGGCCAGTCGGCGACCGAAGACGAAGCTGCGCGCAGCAACAGTCCAGGCAGAGACCCAGACGGTACCGCCGCAGAGGATCAGCAGGAAGAGGATGGCCTGCTGCCAGGCAGTCATGGTGCTGAGGTTGACCGTGTTGAGGCCAGCCTCGGTCACGGCAGACACGACGACGAAGAGGCAGTCGACATAGGAAATGGCGCCGCGCGGGCTGGACGACGCCCAGAAGACCCCGGAGGCGAGCAGGCAGACGACGATGAAGTAGCAGTAGTGGACGGTGATGAAGTTGAAGTTGAGGCCCGCGGCTGGCGGCTTTCGGCGGCGGCGGCAAGCATCACGGCCCCTGTCCCTGCTGATGGAGCGACGCCGCGATGATGATGATGCTAGCGTCCCCATTGATCCCATTGATCGGGGTTGAAAACGGGCCGCCAAGCCGTATCGAGGCTCAATTTTGGTGTTTATTTTTTCTTTATTTTTTATCAGCTGGAGGGGATCGCCAAGAAGGGGGGCGGAGGGGGCCGGGAGGGGGCCGGGAAGGAGCCGGGAAAGGCTTTCTTCACTCTAGCGTCCCGGACAGGGTAAAAAATAGGGGACCAGGCCTTTCCATCAGGTCATGACGGGGGAATCGTGTGGGCTCTGGCGTGTTATACTTATCAAGGACCTTCCAGACTTTCGACTCGGTCCCTCGTGATTCCGAGGATACGAATATTTTACTGAATTGGGATGAAGTCCGGATTGTATCTGCAATATTGTGCAATGTCGTGGTGTGCTTCTGTGCGGCATCTTTCCGCCCCACGCCGAGCCAAACGGTGGCGATGACGATAACTCTGGTACATACATACATACATACATACATACATACATACGTGGCAATGGTAATATAAGACACGCGTTAAGACAGAAGGCGCTTGTGACCAAGAATCTTGTTAGAGGCAAGTTTACCGAAACAAACAAGAACAGAATACACTTGTGCTGAACTGCCTTGTTTTTGTGGCCAGCAACTCGCTTCTCGGCATTTCGTATGGTGCCAAGACGAGGCCTCGCGAACATGCATTAGCAGACATGATGTAATCCGATACGCGACGCAATAGTGCATGAATCTGCCGAGCCAGATGAATGAATGAGCGAATGAGCGAATGAGTTAAAAGGACTCGCACCGGATACCGATGTATGTACCTGCACCGCTGGCCAGCCTGGTGGGCATCGCATGCAGCAATGGGCCTATCGACAGTTCCAAATTCGAGTACTAGACATTCACGCTCCAACATGATGAACGTATTTTGACATTTTACCAGAGCACTTCAAGTTCACAGTGCTCTGCATATAGTTATAACGTTCAACTTAAAAAGCCGTACGACCCCAGCAGGCGGAGCCTCAGAGCACTCCCGGTTTCATCCTGCTCGGCGGGGAACGACACGGTTCTTGTCACCATCTCTCAATCACTTTTCATTTTGACCTTTTTCATTGCTCCTCATCATCGAGAAACTCCGGCTCAAGTATCCCGTACTGGATGTTCAATTTCTCCAATCAGTTGTCCTTGGATCAGTTCAGTGTCTTGACTACTTATCCAGGATGGCTCGGCTGGTCACACGCGCACACGACCCGTCTGTCGGGGTGGTCGATCTCGTCCTTTATGACTCATCACATTAATCCATCTTTTGCTTGCTTGCTTTCTTTTTTTTTTAAAAAAAAAGAAAAAAAAAAGAAGAAATCAAAAAATAAAGAGGGCTGATCACGCAAGACTTTTCGTCTCTCCATGCGGTGCGCGCATTACCACCCCTATAATAGTTGTAGAAGGTGATGACCACGAGCGGAGTAGCCGCGGGAGACGCGGCAAGATTCTTGGCTCTTCTTCCCCCAGTGATCATCAAGGCCATCGCGTAGATAAAGTTTTCGTCTCTTTTGCATCTCGCTATTCGCGCTTATGTCTCTTCCATTACCTCTCTCCCCCCAGCCGCCCTGCCTAAGCACCCTTTAGCTGATGAAGCTACGCTTCCTTGCCTAGGCCATGATACCTCGTCTCCAACTTGCAAAATTCACGCACCAAATCTTCTATATACTTGACTAATACTTATTGCAGACCCCTCTAGTGGGGATTCTTAGCTCGATATAATCCTCAAATTGGTATAACTAGGCATCTCGAGGTGGCATGACTTGCCATTACTAGGCCTCACTTTTCCGAGGCTGTGCTCAGTAGCTGACACTTCCCTTGTACACATGGCCATGGTGTTATCCATCTTCTGATATGCCTAGCCAGGTCTTTCAACGGCTGGTTACTTGGTAGACCTCTTGCACAGGTTGTCGTCTCCCCGTTGCTGCGCTCCATGCCCGCCGTCCCTGTCCCTGCCTCAAGTGCACGACACTGCCCCATCGTGAGCGTGTAGATACACCCACTGGCTTCATTATGATCATGGCGACGTATACAAGATAGATAGCAGAATTCCAATAATCCCAATATGGCGGGCCCGTGTGCAAGGTGCTGTCTGTCGATTGACAAACGTATAAAGAGAGGCAGCTTCGCCAACGAATGCCAACATCCTGAAGAGACAGACTTCCAGCTCGTCACTCATCTGACACGTAAAACCTCACCCTACTAGCTCGCTTCAACTCAGCCAAAATGCTTCTTAGCAAGGCCTTCCTGGCCCTTGCCTGGGCTGCAATGCCTACCCTTGCAGCTCCGCAAGGCTACGTCGACATGGACGGCGGTATGTCCCCTCGCCGCGAGAAGCAGCCACTCATCACTCACATGTCCTCCAGGAGCCGGCCCGTCCAACTCCGGCCCTCCCGGCCACAACGACGGCGACGGCGGCATCAAGCGGTTCGAGTTCGTCCGCGAGCACCTGCCGCCCGGCGTGCGCCTCGCCCGCTGCTCCGCCCCCTACTACAAGGACGACGACAAGGACCAGCGCATCACCCCCGAGACTATCGAGGTCTTCCGCCGCCACGGCATCTCCAACATCATCAGCGCCAACTCGGACGCCCACAACGACGAGATCAAGCGGGCCCTCGCCGACGCCGGCATCGCCTACACGCCCGTGCCCGTCGAGGACTTCAGCGGCGCCACCGAGGAGGACTTCCAGTGGGCGTGGGACAGCTTCCGCCAGCATCGAGGCCGCGGCGCCACGCTCGTGTGGTGCGGCTTCGGCCACGGCCGCACGGGCATGATCGTGTCGGCGCTGCAGATGCACATGGACCACGAGAGGGGTCACCTAGGGCCGAGGTGGACGCGCGACGACTACCGGAGGAACCACGTCGAGGACGACAGCCAGGAGGCCGCCCTGGACGCGCTCTGGGCGCGCCTGAACAACCAGCCGCCGCCGGAGCTCACTCACGAGCAGGAGGCGGACCTGCTGGCCGGTCACTTCGCAACGCTTAGCTGTGCGGCCGTCCTCGGCTCCGTCATGCACATGAAGGGTCCTCGTCGCAGAGCCCTGCCGAAAGACGTGGCCTCGCTGAGTCGTCGACAAGGTAAGCAAGGTCCCCCCGGCTCGGCTAGGTGCCCACCAACCGAGTTCCTTTTTTTTCTTTTTTGCTAATCGCTGGCTGGCATTTGTAGTGACGCCACACCCGCTGCCGCCGAGCTACGACTGCGATCGCGCTCGTGACATCCTGCAGAGGTTGAACGTGCCCACGCCTTGCCAGAAGATCAAGAACATCATGCTCGGCGTCGCCTTCTCAGACTCCTACTCATCCGGAACGTACGACGACATCGGCGCCACCCTCGAGGGCCCGGCCGGCCAGGCGGTCCTGCACGTCAAGTCAGAGCCGTACCTCGGGGACCACATCTGGGTGACGGTAGACATGCAAAAGTCATACGGCAAGGACGAGATCGACATTGGCGGCATCAACAACATCACTCTCAACGCCCAGGGCATTGCTGCCTGGGGCACTCGCAATGACGAGTGGAAGATTCAAGGTACGAGCTCCATCCATCATCGTTTCCCTTCCGACACCGGACGACTCACATTATTTCGAGCAACAGACATTCAGCTCCGCGCAGAATGCGCCGATCCCACCTTCAAGGCGCGCGAGGACAAGTACGTCGGCCTGAACGCGTGGTACGGCCACCCCGGCGGCTGGAACTACGGCCTCGAAAAGGTCGCCGTCGCCGGCTTCCCCGTCGTCCCCTCCGACTGGGCCTTCTCGCCGCCCTGCGCCGTCATCGAGGAGCTGTCCTACGAGTTCAAGCTCGACAACTGGTACTCGGGCGGCACGTGGGACGCCCTGTCCTTCACCATCGGCGCGAGCAAGAAGATCGACCTCGGGGAGCAGCTGTCCTACGGCACCACCAAGGCGAGAACCATGGACCTGAAGGACGCCTTCGGCTCGGCCGAGGTGGACATTCGCAACCTCACAAACATCCGCATCTACGACGAGTACGGGACCAGGGGAGGCGGAGACCAGTGGGCATTCCAAGGTATGTGATGCAATCTCTCTCTGACCTTGTCAAACTGTGCAGGGGCCGGATCGCTGACCCCAACCCCTCCTCTATTCAAGGCATCACGTTTGCCGCAACATGCGCCAACATGAACAAGAAGATGGCCATGAAGAGGTGGCAGGCGGTTGACGACTGGTATGGCTATGTTCAGGACAGCTGGGCGTGGCAGGGAAATGTCTACCCCCAGGACTGGCTCGAGGTCGCCTAAGCGTATCGATCCAGAAGCCTCGCCATCGGCGCCTGCCAAAGAGCGACTACACTGACTAGGAGGAGGAAGGAACCATGGCATTACTTCCATCAGCATACTTGAACAACGACGTAGTTGGGAATATCGCTATCCTAAATTTCCAGGCAGATAAAATCAGGGATTTCGATATTAAGCGACTCGCATTGCATGTATTTGCGTCACAGGATCATGCTCAATCTTTGGTCTAGTGCTTTCCGCTCACAATGATACTCCTCTGTCGGGGAGACGTAATTTCGCGTCTCAGCTGTCTCTATCTGCGCTGTGCCTCACCTTGCATGTCTTCCATGTACGGACGGATGCTGTTGAATAACTTGAGAATGCTTCTGATCATTCAAGCATCTAATTCCTCTTGGTGGCCCAAGCCGGTACATACTTTTATGTAGTAGTTTTGGTAACCGACCCTGCCTCTGTAAATAAATGCATTTATATCAAGGATACTGATACTAGAAACCAGATGAAACTGCTCGTAGTATTTTGAAGAGAGGAAGAGATGGCGGCATCAACAACTCGTATAATATACGGATAGCCATCCATCCGTATGCATGTTTTACCCCGTCCTGTGCCGTGTCTCAACTGTATTGAGTTGAACTCCCGAGACTATCATTTGTACGGATACTACATGTCCCATTTGCTTTTCTGGGGGTATGCAAATATGATTCATAATGGCAAGCCCGAATTGAACATGGAAAATGATAAATAGCAGCTTCACCGTGTTAATCTAGCTCCCATTCCGCCCACGCATCATCTCACACGAATTTTCCATCACAATCTCTTCAAAGCAAAACTCAAGAAAGCGCTCTCTTCATAATGAAGCATTCAATCTTTGGAATTGTCGCTCTTGCAGCGCAGGTCTGTTTTGGCTTCACATTTTACGCCCGAACTTTGGAAGGAAATGTGTATACCCTCAGAGGCGAAGACTCGACCAAAGTTAGTGTCATCCAGGAGCAGTTTGAGCAGGCCTCGGGTATGCCGGTCAAACAACAGCGAATGATTTTCAAGGGGCGTCAGCTCGAGAGTGACAAGGTCCTCGCAGACTATGGCATTCAGGAAGGTTCAGAGGTGCGGGTGATGCTCCGGCTTAGGCCAGATTCAGAATTACGTCGGTAATTCGTAGCCGGACGGTTTCTCAGGTAAGATATCAAAGGATCGGGATTCAACGGAGCCGAGTTGGAGTGCGCTAACATGAGTGAGTATGTAGTGCTGTGTTTTGTCAGGGCAATCAGACTGCCGGATCAGCATTCGAGTTTTGCAAGCACCTGGAGGAGAAGCAGACGGTCACCAAGAAATAGCAGAGAGTCGTGGAAGCTAGAATTGCAAGTAAAAAATACATCAAGAGTGTCGATATTTGAACAGTAGATATCTACATGTGCTCATGGTGCTTCCGCCTAATGCTGCGCAGCTTCCGCAGCAGCTCCTCGAGCGCGCCGTGGGCGAGGGTGGGCGCGCTGCTCGACGGCGGGCGAGGCGGAAAGAATATGGCTTATGCGTCAATTCAATAGTAGAGTTGAGATGCTCTGTGTCTGCCCATACATAAGTTCACGTCTGCGAGAGTTTGAGCTGAGCAAGTGACGTCATCCAGGCTGATGGGAGGAGACAGCGACATGTCCACAAACAAGGCAATTAATTCTCTAGAAATTGTATTTTAATATAGAGATGGACAGTGAGGATATTCAAAGACTGCACGGTAGAAACTTGTTTCAAGGCAGCCACTCTAATTAATAGGTGCGGCCTTGGCTCCAATCAGGGCCATGTAGAGCCGCGTCTCGGCGCAGATGATCATCCTCCCATCGCCGACAAACTGAAAGTTGGCCGCAGGGCCGTCGGTAAAGATCTTGCCGAGAAGCTTGCCCGAAGGGTTCCAGACGTGAATCCCATCTCCGCATCCGGCATACACATTACCGTTGCTGTCGCAGTGAACACCTTGGAGCGGTCAGCGTGCGTTGTCTCCTGCATGAGTCGGCTGTATGATGCTAGACTTACCATCTGGGACGCCATTGTCTGCAAAGGCAAATGTCTTTCGGTTTTCAAAGGTTCCATCTTGCGCAACATCGAAGCGGTAACTGCGGGACAAGTAAAGGTAAAGTCAGCGCATGTTTCAAATACTGCAGCGTGCCACCGAGACACATACATGGTCGCGGGACGAGAGGCGTCGTAGCCGTAGAAGCCGTGGTTGGCGCCGGTGTCGGTGATGTACACGTGCTTGCCGTCGGGCGAGAAGGTGATGCCTGGACGAGTTAGCCAAGATTGCAGGACGGAGTAGAACCGGTGACAAGAGGAGACTACCATTGGCCTGGTCAAATTCGCTGGCGACCACCGTGACGGCCATTGTCTTGGGGTCGAGCCGATACACCTGGACAGGGAGCGCGGGCGCGGGCCGGAAATCCTGAAAGTATCCGTAGAGCGGATCGGTAAAGTAAATGTGGGAGTTGCGAGGGTTGATGCCAATGTCGTTGAGCGAGTTGAACTGGCGACCGTAAAAGTTGTTGATGAGAATCGTGGCGTTGTGAGGCGGGAGCGGGTTGACCGAGTACAAGGCGGATGCTGTCTTGTTGCCCATGCCCTCACCGGCAAAGAGGATGTTGCCTTTGTAGTTGGTGCCACCTTTGTTTTGTCATGGTTAACTCGAAGCGCTTTCGAAAATGTCCTCCAACAGTCTTGAGTGGCTTACCGTTGGGGTTGATCACGGGCGGATGGGAGGTGACAGTGTCGATCTTGACATGGCCGGTCTTGTTCCCGGAAGCGACCTGCAACGCCTCCTTGACGGAGACTTTTTGAACAATGGCCGATTTCAAGAGGCCAGTGCCTGCGGCCGGGCTTCCGGCGTTTTGCGCAAAAAAGACGTGATCCGTGGCGGGGACCCTGACGGGGGAAGCAAGTCAGCCAGTTGCAGTGAGCGAGCGAGCGAGCGAGCGAGCGCTGTTTCAGTGAACAAGACGAGCACGAGCACGAGCGAGCGCTGTCTCAGTGAACAAGACGAGCACGTACCAGACAACGGCCTCGTGAAACAGAGGGTCCTTTTCCGTCTCTGCAATGATGGCCAGCTTTGGCTCGTGACCGATGACTTCGAGAAAGTCGGGGTCAAAGACGAGGAACGGGCGGTCCTTGAGCTCCTGCCGCGAGACACCGGGCGGCACCCAGACCTGGACGGCGCAAGCATTAGCAAGATGACGGGTCGTCTTGGAAGAAGAGGGCGGCGGTTTTAAACTTACAGTCGTGCCATTGTACTCGTTCGGCGGCGGAACCGAGGCCACTGACGCAAACTTGGCACTGTCAATTACCTGGGCCTGGGCAGGCAGGCTCGTGGCGGCGGTCAGGTAAGGCCCGGCGGCGGTCAGGGAAGGCCCGGCGGCGGCGGCGGCGGCGGAGAAGAGCGCGGCGAGCGATACAAAGGGCAAAAAGGTTGCATTGGCCAAGTGTGAAGAGGCCATTTTGACGACTTTTGAAGCTTGAAAATAATAATCAAAAAATTTTTTTTTTTTTTCGATATTTCGGGCAAGGGAAATACAAGCCTCTGTGGCCTAACAACAATGCTTTTGTAGTCTTGTCTTGTCTTGTCTTGTCTTGTCTTGTCGTCCCAACAATGACTCGCCCCGCAATCGGCAATTGAGACGGTGGCTGGGACCGACAAGCGCACAGTCGAGAGCTGGTTATTATACAATAGCCTAATAAAGTAAATCATAGTAGTAGTGCTTGATGTACAAAATTATTCTTCAATTACCGCTAAATTGTGCTCGATATTTTATGAAACACTCGTCCTCTATAGCTCATGGCTTATGGCTGGCTTGCAGTTGCCTAGTTTACACGAGGCTACTCTTATAACAGTGCTATCGATAGGTACGAGGATAGAGGCATGTAACTACATGTATTTAGAAGAATTATAAATTATTTCTCACTAGTACAGCGAGTGATGAATTAGAGACGCCAACTGTAAATTAATCACAAGATACCAGACACAAGGAACATGGGCGAGCTGTCAGAGCCAGTCAACCACCAATTCATCATCGCCATCAAATAGTCACCGTATCGGCATCAGGCCACGTCGCCGATGAACGGGATCGCCGTGTCCTCCGGGTACGTCGTGAACTGGACGTACCGGCCTTCGGCTAGCCGGTACGGCCGCATCGCCGCCAGCTGCAGGTTGTTCGCGTAAAAGCACGCCACCAAAAAGGTCGTCTTGGCGAGCAAGCGCCGCGTCCGCCCGGATCACGGCCTCGACGTCGTGCTTGCTGTCAAAGTGGTACACCGGGTGGCTGGGCACGCCGCGCGGCAGCGTGCTCCAGACGTAGTGCTCCAGCCCCGGCACCGCCGCTGCAGCCCTCGCCATGGCCGCGCCGCGGGCCGCCTCAACCTCCTTGGCCTTCTGCGCACCGTGCTGCTGCTACAGCGCCCAGAAGTCGGCTACGGCGTAGATTATGTGCGAGCCGGAAAACGCGGCGGCGACGGAGGCGGCGGAGTCAATGTCAAACTGCACGACTTCGATGCCGGAGGCCGCGAGCCCGAGCGCGGCGGCGCTGTGCGGGTTCCGCGTGAGGCCGCGGATCTTGAAGGCCGGGTTGTGCCGGAAGGCGTCGACGACGGCGCCGCCTTTGCTGGCCGGTGGCGCCGACGACGGTGATGAGTTTCTGGGACATTGTGTCGGGGTTCTGGGGACATGTTAGTCTGATACCCTGGCTCGCTGAACCTGCTACACTCACATATTTGTATGAGTAGTGGTTCTTGTTGGATGCTGTCGAGGTGCTGTCTGGCTGCAAGATTGAGTGTGTTTATACCATTTGTTGATGAACTTGATGAGACACAACTCCTTCAGCTTCCGACTTACAACCAGTCTTTATACTCGGACCAGCCTCATTCTTCCTTCCATTCAATCATGAGCTGATGACCGATGAGCCTCTGGCAGATGGCAGACATGTTGAGATTTCACAACCAACTTGGTAAGCCACACCACTCACTGTCACACCCTCATCGACAAACTGCCTCCAATAAATGCAGTTCGAGTTTGACAAGATGGGTAGGCATTATTAATGGTTGCCCGGATTCTCTAGCGTCCGCTTCACTACTTGCCTTCAGCTACAGCGACTCCACACCAACTCAAGACAGATTGCTCTTCAGCTCTCAGCCATGATCGCGTAACCAGAATTATGAGAATATTTTGGTTCTAAACACAGTTGAAGGAGTACTATAATGATTGCGCTGTAACTTGATTGACTGAGAATATTGCAAGAGTCAATGCGACACAGGCAAAAATGCAAACTATACGCGACTGCGGCGAGGAGCGACAGGCCGCTATGGGTGGATTGGTGAGTGAGTGCATGTGAGAGGGAGAGAGATTCGGTAATAAAGTTGATTAAAGTCAGAAAAATACCACGTGCTCATCTGGGACCAGAAAATTCAATAAATGCAAGACAATTGCATGCTCCTTCCCCAGACTGAAGCTGAAATGCACGAGATTCAGCTCATGACACGATTTGTCTACACTGCATGTGGAAACTTGTACTGTGCCTCTAGAATATGTACGTCGTATTTCTGCGGCCTTCCCGGTACTGCATGAGCCGAGTGATCCCAATAATAATTCCCTGCCATATAAGCACTACATCTATGATGTGCATACGGCTTCTATCCGTTTGCGAGTGTGCCTGAGCAATTAGCATGCTCGCCCACTACGTCATCTTGGACACTCTCGTAGTAAAAGAGGTGTATCCAGAATGACCAACTCGGAACAGGCAGTAGGCGAGCGAGCGGGCGGTAATCAAAGGCTGAAGAGTCTTCATTTTAATTTCCTTTTTTTTTCTCTTTTTTTTTTCTCCTTTTTTTTTTCTTTTTTATCTCGGTACCGCGGCTGTGCTCAGCCCTACCATGACACACGATGGGCTCTCGGGTTCTGCTTCTTTTGAGCAGGAAGTGGCAAGGGAACGCCATCCCGGATCCCCCGTAGCCAGTTGGAACTGTTGCCGCGGCCCCTCCTGCCGCAGCCTCGTCTGACTCGATCCTTTGCTTTGATCCGTCGTGGCGGCGCTGTGAGATTTGTGAACGGGGCCAAGGGATGACGGAGAAGGAGAGGAGAGAAGGAGAGGTTGTTGTGAAGATGCAACGCACCTCTCACCCCGTCGCTTGCGTGCCCAGAAACCATCTCGGTGTAAAGAGCGTCCGTGAGTGGCTGGAAAAGTAATGCGCTGCCATGCCACCACGCAGCGAGTCGCGTGTGCATGTATGTAGGTATGTAATTGACAGGCTTGTTGGGGAGCTGCTCAGTAGGTTATTACTTGGTACTCGAGGGGACGCCGCATCTTCAGGTGGCAGGAGAAGGCACGCGGAAAGGAGGCTGCAGCAGGGTTACAGGGGCCAAATGCCGACGCCATCGACAACGACGCGCGCGAAACGAGAACCGAAACAACGAGGATCGGGCCGTCTCTTGTGGAGGAGGCTGGTAGGGGCAGGGGGGCTGGAGGGGTATAGAACGGCAGGTCTGTTTTTTCAATTATTATGCATGAATCCATATGGAAGGCGATCCAAGCGGAAACTGTGAGAGATTTACTAGTTAGTACTCCGTATCTGTACTCTGGAGTTCGTACGTGGAAACGAACGGGAAACAAACATTGGTAGCAGAACTGAGACGGTCGACAAGACACTTTACCTACCTGCTGAAGCTACTGTCGAAGAGTCTCTCAAGTCATTGGGGTCATCCGTCCATGAGTGTCAGTAATAAGTATCACGGACGTCTTCCGTTCCTTGCTGCCCAACCAACCCCTCCCTGGTCGCGGCTCTCTGCAGCAGCTCGCATGGGACGACGCACTGTCCCGGTAATTAGAAATGAAAAGATGGCGCAAGCAACCTCGTCCTGAGGGACTGGCCAGTAACGACCCAGCCGACCTCCCCCTCTGCGTCAGGGGGACCCTAGCTAGTCGGTGCCCCCCATGATGATTTGGATTTGCCTTCAACTACATACGCATTAATAGTTACTAACAGAGCCTAATCTCGGGACACATGTGCATCATCACGCAGAGGACGCACGCACCGACCAAAAACTTGGCAGGGATGTCTTGGTGCGTGTACTGTAGATACAGAGTAAAAAAGCCATGACATACTGACTGTAAAGTAACCCAGTGGGACGGGTCCCCCCAACGCCCGTCGCGGCAAGAGATTACAGCGGGCTCTTTTGCTCTTGTGTGTCACCGTGTGTGTGCCCTCTGATGAATGACCTTCCTCTTACGATCATCTGCAATAGAGAGGACGAAACGTTTTCCCCTCTTCACATGCGACAGCGGGAAGCACAGAGCCCACCAAGTTACGGGTTGCAGGGATGCCGGCCTGGAAACGATAAACCGTTCGATTCCTTTACGCACTACGTTAATAAAAGAAGGCCTTCAAGACTGTTGGCAATGGATGCAAGACAGGGCTCAACTAAAACTTGAACTACTAGCAACTTCCTAGACATATTGCGCACCTGGCGAACTGGTCTGGGCTTTTGTCTCTGGCTAAAAAGAGACGAAACGGGAACTAAGCTAGGAAGTCGCAAGCCTCCCTCGGCTCTTTTTCCCTCTCCGTCTTCTTGTCCTTCTAATCTCGACCGTTGCCTCCCGCGCACCGCCGCCATCCCGCGCCACCCAATCCTTTCCAGATTTCAAGTCGATGGGACTAAACCCTGTTCAAGGATGGATCCAACGCCGTGGTGTGGTAGTGCGGTGGTGGTGTACAGTAGGTGGTGTGGTGTGTCCAGCTGGTCTTGAAGGCCCGGCTACTGAGCTGCAGTAGCCTGTATGTATTACTATCAACCGTATCAAACCAGAATCGACACTGGAGAGAACCGAAAAATTAAAAATAAAAAAAATAGTCAACCACCACAAAAGGTCCCGTCCCTATCTGCATAGTCTGACGTGCCGCCCCGCCATCATGTCGGCCGCGCTCCCCCTTCTGGCCCGGCTTTCACCTACTCCGAGACCTCATGGTTGATTCCGGCGGCAATTTTCAGTCCCCAATCGTCAAGTCCTCTCTGGTGCGAGATGGCAGTTCGAATTTCGGAGCAAGTCATCCCTCGCATCCCCTCAGCCGCTGCAATGCCGGGCAGGGAATGACAATGCAACGCAGCATGTTAGCCTCCATATCTAGCAGACTTGTCCGATTGGTTTCTTCCCATCTTCCCCTCGTTTCTCCCATTCTTCACACACACCCCTCCCGTCCCAATCCGTGTCTGCCAAGTGTAGGAGACAAGAGGGGCGGGCGCACCGGTGCCGATGGAGCGACCCCCCCCGACCCCCCCGGCTTGCACTGGTACTGGTTCCCAACTACTCTATTCGTACTGGTAGAACGGTGGCCCGGGAGTGAATAATAAGGAGTGTCTTTTGACAGGCTAATGATATTGTGTAAATGGGCCGTGGTCGCTAGTTGTGGTAGTAATTTACTGCTTGTGGCCCTGGTGCCGTGGCGCCCCTTCCCTTTCCTTCTTTCCCGGCCGAGATTTGTAGATGCACTCTTTCCTTGACTTCTTTTCTTCTTCGCACCTCAAACGCCAGGGTTGCAAGTGTCGGACGACATTTTGGAAGTTTTCGCTCAGACTCGCCTCATATTGCAGGTCCCCCTCAACGAGTGACGCAATAATACAGCACCATCACCTGGTATATTGATACAAGCATCCGCGGTCTGAAAGGTGCCTTGCGACTTATAACCCTCAGCAGACCATTGTGCCACAAAGTGACTCAAGCTCAACTCAGATCGGCATATCAGACCACGCAAACCGCATTCCTGATTCGCCTTGCATAACCACAAGGCCAAGGAAAGACTTGCAAATCGGAAACAAACAGGACGAGGTCGTCTCCGCGGACATAAGCTTCCGAGCTTGTGCGTCTAAAGCTTGGGGGACGTTTCTGCGATACCTGCCTGCCTGCTTGGTCAGCCCGCTCACGCACATGCAATACCACCCAACCATCAACCCCCTCGGCGAGACTTTGACTGTCATTTGCGTTGCCACTGCAAAGGACCTCACGCGGCTTAAATCATCTGGTGGCTGTTCTCTGAAACTCTTTATATAACCCGATACTTGGGCCGCCAAAAACGCCGACTTCATCCATCTACGACATTGCCGATGCGCTTCCTCGTGCGCTGGTGTCAGTCTTGAAGAATGTCGGGCAGCCTCGACGCCAAATACCGCGATAAACAAAGTACAGCCAATGTTGCATGATGCGTATAGCAGTTGCCGGAGGATTCGGGCTGGGATATCTGATCGCGACCGGGCTGTCGCGTGCAGAGACCGCCCACAACATTGTTGTGCTGTCCCGGACGGTATGTTTGTTGGTTCCCATCCGACCAACGAGTGCTTGACAGCATCTCGTGGCACACGCTTCCATTCTCGAGCGCTTGGGCACTGACTAACACTCATCTCATGGCGAATGCAAAAGCCCAGGAGGGAATTCACCGCCGTCGGTATCCAAGTCCACGTCGTCGACTACCACAACAAGGACCTGCTGCAATTCGCCTTGAGCGGCATCGACCTCGTCATCTCCACCATTTCCGGACAGGAACAGCTCAACCTCATCAATGCCGCCTGTCATGGACGAGTCAGCTACTTTGTGCCGTCCGAGTTTGAGGGACCCCTCAACAAGCGCCCACCGGCCCGCCAAGATCCCCTAGATAGAGGCAGCTCCGCGGCGCTCACCCTCTTGCGCCAGTGGTCCGACACAAAGCCGCGCTTCAAGTGGACAGTGTTTTCCTGTGGCATCTTCATGGAGCGCTTCCATCCTTATGGGCTCGCCGCAAGCTTGGGCATCGGCAACGGCGAAGGGGTCGGCGCCGTCGGTAGCTACGTGGCCGACATCAACGCTGGCATCGCTGATTACGTGCCCAAGGATGCAAGAGGAAGCTCGGTCAAGGTTTGCATGACAAGTGTATACGACCTTGTCAGGTTCATCATTGCTGCCATAGACCTTGGTCCTTCAAGCTGGCCAACCGAGTTTACCATGAGAGGCGACAAGATGAGCTTGGATGACCTCGTTTCTACAATTTCGGTTGCTCGAAATAGTGAGTCTCGTCGTCTTCAGCTATTGAGCTGGAAGCTAATCATCCCAGTGCAATTTCAATCCGTCACCCTCAGTTACGAAGAGCTAATAGCGCACATCTCCTACAACACCGATATGGGCCAATACGCCCGTGTCTCGTATCTTCACAGAATTCTCGAAACTGCCAACGGACGCTACGATTTCTCGCGGACCACACTCAACGACGCCATCAGCAGCAACAGGCATGTTAGGTTTAACCCTATGAGCTTTTCGCAATGGTTGGCGACGGTGCTTTCTTGATTCTAGGCTGTTCTTCGTGTTTCACTGTACCCGCTCTCCTGGCTGAACGGCTTGTTGTATGCAATTTTCCATTAGAATGCCTTTTTCCAAAATTTCCTTTTTTTTACGTTCGTTGCGAGGAGCATGGCGTGTATTAAATACATGGGATTAGGCGTTGGGCAGTGCTGCGCAAAAGGCATCGGCGGAGCACACGGTTAGTGAATACAAGGGAAAGTGAATACAAGGGAAAATGAACGTCATCTCTGATAAGGAAAAATATCTTGAAATTTGTTAATCTCATTCTTGTTGAGTCTTGCTTGTATGTACCTCATTGTGGACTTGGTCTGTTATGGACATGTTTATCTCCAAATATCATTGATGAGTTTCTGTATTCATGACCTCCCATTTTGATGCACCTTTCCATTGTGACGAATCTCCCCGTCTTTCCGAGACCGTGCTTTCCTCCCACTACGCCAATAAACAAGAAAATAAATACCAACAAGAAGCCGTCTGCTTTGAACATCATGCCTTGTCAGCTTCAGGAACAGCAACGACAGGTTGCTTGCCAGCCGCGACGCTCTCTTCCGGCTCCGGTGTGTCGTCGTACTGCTCCCCGTACTCGTCCACGACCCAGAGGCAGAAGCGCTCCCACTCGACCTGCCACTCCTGCAGGCGTCGTGCCTTGACGCCGTCGCCGAGACTGGCCGCCTTGACGCCGGCCATCCACTTGTCGTTGTCCTCGTCCTCAAACGCGGACCACCGTACGCTATTCTCCGCGAGGCTAGCGAGCCCGGCGAGCCCGAGGTTGTGCCAGCCCTGGAGGGCCTGCCAAAAGTCGTGGGACATGCCGGCGGACCCGTGGCCCATCATGGCCGGGTCGTCGTTGCAGAGGCAGCAGGGCACGCCACGCGCGAGCAGCGCGGGCAGCGGGTGGGCTGCGACGGAGCCGCACAGCCGGAGCACCTCGTTGGAGATGGGGCAGGCCTCGACGAGCACTCGGCGCTCGCGGACCATGTCAACGAGCACCGGGTGCTTGTAGAGGCTGTAGCCGTGGCCGATACGGCGCGTGCCGAGGAGCACCGCGTCGAAGAGGTTGGCGTCGGGCCCGTCGCCGTCGCCGAGCGTCTCGCCGGCGTGGAAGAAGAAGGGCACTGAGACGCCCTCCTGCGCACACTGCTGCCGGAACCAGAACAGCTCCGGCAGCAGGTCACGCAGCGTGCGGCCGCGGTTCTCGTACCCAACCACATCGTAGCCGACGACGAGCTCCGGGAACTCCATCTTGGTGGTGATGCAGTGGTCCATGTCCTCGACGATCGGCCGCGTGGGCAGGGAGCGCAGCGAGGTCCAGATGATGCCGAGGCCCCAGAAGTCGCGGCCCTCGTCCGAGGCGCGGAAGCGCGCCACCTCCTCGCGGATGACGGTGAAGAGGTGCCAGTAGTCGGGCTCCGGCTGCTCGTGGCGGTCGCGGCAGTAGTTGAGCGGCCATGCGAAGCGCAGCTCCGCCCAGCGGACGCCGTCGGCGAGCAACTGGCGCATCAGCGCGCGCAGGTAAGCGCGGACCATGGGCTCGTACGTCATGATGGTGGCCGACGCGATGAAGCAGTCCTGGAACTTGTCCCAGATGGCGTCGATGCCGTGGTGCTGGTGATGCGCGTTTTGCGGGTGCAGTGTGCAGCGGCCGACGAGCCACTCGACGAAGCCGTCACGGCCACCGCCGGGGAACTCGTCCGCCATCTTCGTGAGCAGCAGGAACTTGCCCGGCTTGTAGTCGGCGCTCCAGACGGCGGTGCCCTTGACGCGCTCCTTGGCTCGGTAGCGGAAGGTCACCTGGCCGGCGACAAGGGCATCATGGCTCGCGAGCGGCCGGTCGCTGGCGATGTGGACATTGGGGAGCGCGAGCAGCTCGCGGATCAGGTAGTCAAAGTCGACCATGGCCTCGAGGTGGGCGTGCAGCAGCGAGCCCTTGGGCATGCGGCGGACGATGCGCCACAGCGTGGTGCTCTCCATGCGCTCGCGGCACATGGAGAACATCATGCCGGGGAAGACGGTGACGTGCGGCGACTCGCTGGCCATCCTCTCCTCGACGTCGCTGGTCCATATCGTGCGCTGCTCCTCGGCGCGGATGCGCTCGACGATGCGGCAGGCGCGCTTGGCGATGGGGGAAAGGGACTTGCGGAACGCGACGTCGGCGCGCTGCGTCTTCTCGTTGGCGATCAGGCTCTCGCGGCCGGCGAGGTACCGCTGCAGGAAGGGGTCGTCAATGGAGGGGATCTGCTGGGCGATTTCCTCCCAGGCAGCATCGGTCTCGGTCGTGGAGAGGGGGGCCTCCGGGGTGACTCCATCTTGCGCATCCTCGGGCTTGAGCGATGGATATTTCTCCAGGGCACTTTTCCCTTGAATATCTGTGGGCTCGGCCATGCTGGTTCTCGGGGAGAATGGTGAACCTGGTCAGAGGTGGCGTGTGATTGTGAAGACGGCGTGTAGTAAAGACAGGTAAAGACAGGGCCGACCTGGGGTCTCGGCCGGTTCCGACAGGGGCTGAACAGATGAGCCTTGTTTACTGAACAGATGGGCCTTATTTACCCTTGACAGTGGTTCACTGGGTATGGAGTACTTCGTAGAACCAGACGCTGCAGATTGGTGACAAGCCTCGGCGGCTCAAGGCGGCCCAGGGCGGGGATGGCTTTAAGGACCACCCAGGACAGGCTCGGTGTTGTCGGTTGATGGAAAGAGACCCGGAGGGGCTTAAACCAGAAACCTAATTACTCAAGTAGGGCAGCTCTAAGCTATCGGCGTTTGGAAGCTTCACCAGTACCTCGGCGTGGAAATGTTGTCTGATCCGATCAGTGTTTGCTGGTGAAGGAAGGAGCCGGATGCTGACAGAGCAGGGGAACGAAGCTAAGCGTTGGCGGGGTCAAGCGACGTCACCGAAAACGAGACGGAGGGAGGTTGGGCGTTCGAATACTAGTAATTATTAGTTGGACAAGATTTAGAACTACGCGTAGGATAATGGGGTTGTGGAAAATAAAAACTTCTCCTTGTCTCTCTCTACTCCGTACTGCTTGGTGAACCACTTGCAGGGCGCCGACTATCTACTAGTTAAGGCGTAACGCCCTGCCACAACTGTGATATCACATCTCCCGTTACAGCGGTTGTACAGCGAGCTTCAGCGCTGATTAGTGGGGTTTCCAGGCACCCTTGGCGGGGAAGCTCCCCCGAACCGACGAGGAGAAGAAAACGAAGAGGAATCCAAAGGAAGGTAATCGATCATGTCCAAACGACTCGCTTTATCCCATAACACGCGCTACAGCTTGCACACACCCTGCATCGTGCGCATCGACTTGACATCCCTCACAAACGTCTCTGGCAGCGTATCAATCCTGTCGCTCTTGAGCACACGCCACTCGGCCGCCATCGACTTGAAGGCGCCCTTCATGCTGCCCGCGTCAAAAATGATGCTGAACAGATTCATCAGCAAGTTATCCGGGTGCTTCACCGTGTCATAGATCGAGTAGCCGATATCCGCAAAAGTGCCGGCCAGGTTGATGATGGTGCGCATGATCGCGCCGCCAACCAGGCTCGCCGCCTCTCCGACAAACGGGACGAAGAAGAAGACGGCGGAGATGATGGCCGCGATGCCCTCCTCGCGGTCCTGCTCAATCTTCTGGTTGGCAACCTTGACGATGCCCTCCATGTTCTGCACCGCCGCGCTCATCGACATGGCGGGCAGCACCAGCGTGCTCGCCAGCTCCTCCCACGAGACCCAGTAGTTCTCCGCCATGGTCATCTGCAGCTCTGTCTCGTCCATCAGGCGCGTCGTGTTGGCGTATGCCCGCTTGATAATATCTGAGGGGTCCGGCAGCTTGAAGTCCCTCTTGAGCGAGGGGTAGTTGTGCCAGAACACGTCGGTGTCCTTTCGGCATTGGGCCATGCCCTCGACGTCGACTTCCGTCCACCCCCAGACACAGCCGTAGTTGTAGTAGACATCGTAGTCAGTGAACTCAATCCAGTCGCGCAGGACGCCGTAGTCCTTTTCCATGTTGTCAAAAAACTTGTCCTTGTCGTCTAGGCTCCAGCTCAGTGGCTTGGGGTAGTCGCCGACCTGGTCTGGGCACGACACCTTCTTGCCAACTCCATTGCTGCACTTTTTAGGGTTACCGTCATCAGCGCCAAAGCAGCCGAGATGGAAGCAGATCGGATCCAGGTAGTTGCCACCGATGTGATCGCACTCGTTACAGCACTTGATCGGCTCCGGTTTCGCGCAGTGCCATCCCTCGGCGCCCTTGTCCAACATGTACTTCTTAATTTGAGAGATGGCCTGCGTTTGGACAATGTCGTGGTAAATCTTGAACTTGCTCTCGTAGTCATCCCCCATAATGCTGTTGTACTTGTCCCTGGTCGTGGTCAGGTTCTTAGCAAACGCCTTGGCCAGATACTGGTTTACGCAAGCGTCGGGTATCGAGTCGTAAGACGCTTCAATGGCCTTGAGAGTGTCATAAACGCCATTGCACGAAGTAGTCGTACCATAGTCTTCATACTCATCATTCTTATCATCATCGTCGAGTTCGCCCCTGTAGCCACATTCAGCAAGGTAAAAAAGGGACACAATAGACTGCGTCTGAGTGCACGTACTCTCCGGTTGTGGCGCGCAGCCAAGCATTAACCACGGAAGTGAAAGGATGAATGTTGGTATTGGTGTTTGCCTTGGCAAGTACAGGCTTTTTAGAGCCGTGGTTGATCATTTCGACAGTGCCAATGGTGTAGACATTGTACAGGAACACTTGGCCGCTCTTTTCAACCTTGAGCACGCGCTTCTGACAGTCTTGGGTGTCGACACACGGCTGTGCGTACTTCTGGAACCAATTGTACAGACCAGCGCCGTATACTCGGACGTTGGTTGATCCAATGATGGACAGACCCCAAGCAGCCGCACAGTGAGGATTGGACGAGTCGCATTCCTTAAAGTCAGGGTCTGACCGGAGATTAAGGCTCTCCTGGAACGGCGCAGGTGCCTGTGGATCAGGTAGGTAGTATGGGCTTTCCGTTTGGATCTAGGAAGAAATTAGCAACTTTGTCGAGAGAGATCGTCTTGCATTCAACTTGCCATGGACATGACAATGTTACGTGCACCGTAGATCATGTACTGGTAGAGAACCGAATGCTCAGATGACGTGCCGTACAGCCAAACAGGGGCAGCTATACTTTCAATCAAGATTCCTTTGCAGTATTAGTCGTGAAGAAGAGCAAAGCGAGAGAAAAGCATGTGCTCGCATACCTCTTGCGACGTAAATGTCAATCTGCGTTTGGCTAGGGCCACCATCAAGCTCGTGATCGGCAACCCAAGCCCAAACATTTTCCAAATATCCAGACGATTCAGCCGTCATGTGTAGCATAAGGGAGCCAGCAATGCACTTCTTGTTCACAGAGCCGGTCAGTTTAGGGCAGTCAGCTTCTTGCAGATGCGAACCTGCGGCACCACCGATGCGGAAGTGGACGTCTACACATCTGTCAGCATGGGATGTGCATGTAAACACAGGTCACATTGCAATAGAAGACTCACCCCACATTGCCGCAGCGCCCTGCTTGTCTTGTGCAATGTTCCATTCCATGAGCACGGCACCGGCGGTTGGTCCTTGGACCGTTAAAAGTAAGTCTTGAAGCTCCATCGAGCCAATGTCTCCATAGCTTCCAACCGAAAGCACCGGCTTTGGATCTGCTGCATCCTCAAAAAACTTTACTGAAGGTTAGAGAAATAAGACATCTTCGAGTTTTTAGCAAAAGGGGGGCTTACCAGCCCTCTGGCGACAATTTGAGCCCAGCATTCTCCAACAATGACAGAGCCCGGGGGTAGCTGTGAAAGCGGTAAGCATGTCTCCTGGCGAGTATTCAAATGAATGAAGAGCGTACGAAAATGGTAGTCGTAACAATGTAGGACCCCATAGGGATGTATAGGAGCTTATTCGTCATCCGGGCAGTCGCAGCCGCAAGTGCAAAAGCGAAACTGTCGTCCGTCACACCGTCCCCTTGGAAGGCGTGTCAGTCGCTAAAAAAAAACATTGTCAACGGTCGTGACTAAAAGCTTACCTTTGGCCGTGCCTGCAAGCGAAATAAAGTCATCAGCAGACTTATGTTCGTACTGTGGCTTGGAGCGGATATAATAGCCGTCCGCAGCAACGCCGTTTGACATGACCAGCTCCGGCTGTCTCTTCGCGAGCTTGTAAGACTTGCCGGTGACAAAGGTGCCTTCGGGATGATGATTGTCATACATCCTCCCAAGAATCCACGACTCGATGAGCGAAGAGCCCCCAGCTAGCCTCGTGTTTGAAGCCTCGTGGATGGCCATAGTCTTGACCCCGCTCATCTTAACATTCTCCAGCGTCATGGAGAACTGTTCTGGCTCCGTTCCGCCTTTTTGGGTTTTTATATGTATACCCAAGTTTACAAATTCAAAATGGCTGTCCAAAAGCAGCATTGAGCCGCCCATAAAGCTTCCATCCATGCTGAAGCCGACATCAGTGTTAAAAACGTACATGTTCTTCCAAGTCCAGCCCCAATCCCACAGTAGGTCAACGGCAGTGCCTACATTGAGAAAGGCCATGGAGTGCGAAGTGAACTGCTGGTTGCCACCTTTTAGAGCTGAGTTAGACGTGATGCTATGTACGCCATCAACAACGACTTACAGCGGATGCCGATGGAAGTGTCGCTGAAGACCAAGTCGCCCATAAAGCCGCCGCTGCCGTTTTCCGCAACTTAACAACAGAGGATGGTTAGCATGCAAAAAACGTTGAGTCGCGGCTAAGTACAAAGCATCCAACATACAGATGCCAATATGCTTTTTGCCTCTGTCCTTGGATCCGTAAAAGTGAACATTGAAAATGCTTGTAGCTTGCGCAACTTGCCAGTGGAGACCTGCAATGTTGGCCATCCTGGCTTTGCTCGTGTCGATAATCAAGTTGCGGACTTGACGGAAAAAATTGTTCTAGATCTTTGATCAGAATAATGTCTGGAGCATTGTCAGTAGAGTAACTGTGTATGCTATCATACCTGGTTGATGAACCACTCGTCTGCGCCACCACTACCGCCAGTGTACTCATCAGAAGAAAGAACACCTAATCCAACAAAATTTTCATCGGCCAAGATAATGGGCATGTCATTTGGCTGCAAGTATTTGTCAGAGCTAGCGTTGCATATATAAACAGTATGTACATACGTTGCCGATCACCTGAGTGTTGTAGAACATGGGGATTGTTTGACGGACGCGGTAGGAGCTGCATCTCATGTCAGTTTTTTAAGCAGGCGGGGCCGGGATATACCAAGATCTACCCTGCTGGAAAATAGACGATAGCAGGCTTAATAGTCGAAGAACCACAGTCGGCACCGCATCTGTGGCCGTCTGACATGGCTTTGTTAATGGCGTCGGTATCGTCTGCCTTGCCGTCACCCTGTACGTCCCATTTGTTAGTATCCTCTGTTACAGCGACAAACACGTTTTGAAACGATGTACGTACCACTGCACCGTAATCCTTTACATTTCTGAAAACTTTATAGCCGTCATTCGCGGAGCCACCAAAGGGAACTTTGCCATCATGGCGAATGGTTTCCATCCACCAGCTCGCTCCCGTTCCCGGAGGCGATCGTTTTATCAGGTCGGAGTCTTCTTCGAAAGACGCAATTTTGGACGCGATTTCAGCAGGGAGAACATATTTCGAGTAGTCCACCTTGGTAACATTGCCCTCATTCGCGGCCGCCACGATGGCAGCCGCAGTGGTGACAGTTTCGTTGATATACAGCGAGACCCTGTCCAGAGCACGAGCTTTGTTGGCATGGCCACTGTGGCGGTCATAGTAGTTGTTAATACGGGGATCGGCAAATCGTGCCTTGTTACGCGAGTCGAACTCGCGCTGCGCTTGCTGGACGATTTGGAGGGCGCGATCAAGCGTCGCGCTGGAGTTGGCACCGCCGGTGCTGTTGCTGGCGATCTTCCCGAGCCCGGCCCGCCATGAAGAGGAAGGTCTATTGGCAATTGACGGGACAACTACCGGCGGTTCTGGAGGAGACGGGTTGGCCAGCTGGTCCTTCATCCGATTTGCGGTGCCGTGGATATCCGAGACTTCGTCTTGGCTGAGTCCGGGATGGTCGAGCTTCCACTGTTCCACGAAAGAGTCAATGTGGGAGAATGCGGCATCTGTAATGCAGAAATGAACAAAGTCAGCTTTAAAGTTTTAAAAGTCACTCCGCTAGATCTTTTTGCCGCCATATAAAAGAAAACGAGGCATGTGTTGTAAACGTACCGATCGCTCGAGGAGACACTTGAGCGTGGGCATTGTATGCCAACAAAATCGGAAGAGCAACTGCGATGACTTTCATGATGTACAGCACTTATGTCACAATAAGACTTGGAAGCAAAGCAACGAAGAAACTCGAAAACGAATTTGGAACTTGACGGAAGAAAAAAAGAGTGTATGAGTTAGTGCAACGGCGTCATTGAAGACGAAAGAGAAAAGACAAGACGAAAGAGAAGAGCAGAGAAAACGCGCTCTAGAGACTTGCCCGCCACAGTATCAATGGTTGCATTACCTCATAAGTTAACCATGAATTCTGCGGATATGTATCTCCAACCTGTTCCTGGATAATGGAGCCTCGCCTACGGTCGGCACCGCGGCGAGGACAAGCAGGGTGGCCTAAAAGCAGCCATGAGCCCACGCGCACACGCGCACACGGCAAATCGGCAAATCGGCAAGTTATTTTGCCATTCTGCCATTAACAGTTCCATCAACATAGCTTGCTCCATCTCGCTGCATCAGCATGAGTTCTCATGAAGCTGTGAGATCAGTATGCAGCACGATTGTCCCGTTCCAGGGTCGCGATAGCCCTGAATCCGGAAACAGAAGCCGCTGGCCTGGGGCAAAGTGGAAATTACTAACCCTCTATTCCCACAATAAGAGGCGCGCTTTACTAATAGCCATCTGCGGCCAAACGGTTTCGATGAGCTAATAACTAGGGCTTCCCATGAACGATCGTGACAGGTTCGGAAGGCGCCGGACAAGAGCGAGAACCCCACAGCTTAAGCAAAAGCATTTATTAGTAGACGTGTGAAAGTCCAATACATCGCCTTACACCGGGCCTTATGAAGACTGGGGCGAGCATGCTGTTGAGCACTGGCAGCAGCCTTCGATCTGTTAGGAGCTGGAACAGGTTATCTCTGCCCTCACCCCCGACTGGGCACATCTGGAACGGACGAATGTTCCACCGGAGCACAGTTATGTAGGCACATCATGTAGCAGTCTCAACTAACCTTCACTCAATCACCTCTCTCTCTCTCTCATGTTCCTGAACCTGATCTTATCATTAGATACCTAGGTACGGCGGTCACTGGCGGGGAAGCCCGACTCAACTGAACGGACTTCATGCCTCTCCGGCTCTCGACATCCGGCCGGCCTCCTCACGCGCATTCCCAGTGTACGTAAAGCCTTCCGTCTCCTCGGTCCTCGGTCGAAAAGTATTCGGTTCCTAACAGCCTTGGCAGAATTCTCAACCCCGAGACTCTTTCTCCCACCCAGCGCCCCTGTCAGCCCTTCCTTGCTCCTCAACTGTGGCCCCGAGAGTGGGCTTCCCTCTGCAGCTGACAAGATCCGCTCAGATATTGCTTTGCAGGCATCCTGAATGTTTCCGCGATGGATGAACAATCAACAACCATGTTTCCGCTCTTCCCTCAATTTCCTGCCGAGATCAGACGCAGAATATGGCTTGCTGCGCTCGAGCCGATGACACTCACCTTTATCGACGAATTGCCCCCACGCAAAGACGAGGAGCTCCCCGAGGATCCTCCCGAGGACCTGTCATGGTGCACACCAGGGGAACTGGCATACTATACCATTCCGCCATTGTTCTCCAACTTTTCCCGATACTATGGTTACGTTCAGCTATCTGACGGAAGCTTCCGCTTACAATTCGTGGTCAGGTCATCCGCAGCCTACCAGGCGTGCAAAGAATCGCGTGGGTTTTTAAAATTCATATTTGCAGAGCCGATGAAGTCAGGAGGAGGCTTGCCGATTTGGTTCCGCTTCGACATGGACACCATTCGATTTCATTCCTGTTACTTGCAGACCATCACCCGACATCCTTGGTTCATTCAAGCACAGCATCTCCATATCGTCTTCATGTATGACATACTAGACTATACAGAATCCTACTCAGACGATCACTTAGAAGGCAAACACCATCGTTGGATAGAAGACAACTTGGCGTCACTAAAAAGCATCACTTTCGAAATGATGTGTGATCCCTCGGAAAATCCAGACGACCAAGTCCCCAGACGCTTCGCCGATTGGTTTCGAGTTTTTCAGGAATGGTACAATTGGTCTGAATTCGAAAAGCCCGTTCCTTATTATGCTCGAGTTATTTTTCTCGAGAATGGTTCGGCGGAGCGGGAATGGTTAACGCCAACCAACTATCTTTGTGTCCAAAAGCGGTATTATCAGAAGCACTTCCAGCGGTGTTATCCCGGTCATGATTGGAAAGATCACATCACCGACCAAAAGACCAGATGTATCATCGACGCAACGGATGAAGAGCTAGGGAACCCTACTGAGTTTTTTGCCAAACATCGACCATTCTGGGACTAGAGGACTCGACAAGAACAGAGTTGAATGACTATTGATTATCCGCGCGAAAGAAGCCAATCGATGCATGTGTTGTCAGGCAATAGTATCCACAAGCCATAGTGGCTCATCCATACGCGGCTCCGAAGACGATGTCCAAAGGGACGTTGTCCGCATATCCAAATTTCCGTAGCTTTCATGCACATATACCAATAACTAACGTAACAAAGTAGGAAGCGGGTGGGCTTTTACACGACCCAACCGTCGGGTTCAGGCCAGGACGTCATTCCGAGCAAATACGGTAAGAAAAATGCGAAACAGTTTCCGGTTCTCGCCGTCCTGCTTGCGGTTATTGCCCCATCTGTGTGATAGCCATGACATGAACTCAACCCAATTCTGTCGACCATGTATTGTATCTATGGAGGAGCCGTCCCGTCCATTATCCACATGCAACAAGGGCAGGAACTGTTCCTAATATCAGCTTATGAGTTCGGACTAGAATATTGTCTGCAAGGCTGCCGCTGCTTGGCGAGGCAAGATACACATCCATATGTGATGTCTCTGCTCATCGGTCTACCCTTTCTCTCCCTCCGCTCACTGCACTGCTGGAATAGGCCGTGGCTCTCCTTCTTCATTCTCTCAGGTCTGTTCTTTCTGTACTGAAGCTACTTGCTTACGCTTTAATCCTCATCATGAAAATATCTTTTTTTTTCCTTCTCATCACGACACTTCTGGGTACCGCGGAAGCCGGTCTACGCCACATCTACGAGAATTTGTTTGTCTTCTTGGCATATCGATTCGAGTTAGAGAACGTGGAAGACAGCGATCGAATCATTGGGGTCAAATGCGCTTCTGCCGATCAAGCCACAGGAAGATGTTTGCCTACTAATCCCCAATACAAGCGCTGCGTCGGCACCGCAACGGTCGAGGCAAAAGGTGGCAGAATGACGGATGCCTGCAGTCTGCGTGAGTTCCTGAGTCACATCAGCGGTAGCAAGGGGGCACGGCTCAAAGGCGAGCCGTATGACGGAGAAGAGCTCCACGACTTTCGCAACAAGCCACTTTTTGGGGCAGGCCTAGAGAATTCGGCCGACTTTGATGTGGACAAGACTGCAATGAACATGCTCGACAAAGAGATTGGCGACATCCAGTGTCCACCTTGGTGCAAAGTCAAAGATGGTAAATTTCTTTACTTGCCTTCTCTTGAGACTATTGCCATGCGCGTCGGCGCCATCAAGGCTACAATGTCGGTCGAAGAGCTCGAGAGCAACAAGAGCCTGTTTCATCGCCTGGACACCTGCGTGGATGGCGTCATCACTGACAGGAGGGCTGATATGTCCAGGTATCTGATACCACATCTGAGAAAAGCGGTGAAGGGCGTCCACCCCATTGCCTTTCGGTCATTGCTTGGGAACAGACAGCTGTTCCTCTACGGCAAGACGATTCAGGGCATCAGAGACTCGGTACAGGGCACCGGCGCCAACGCGGAATCGTTTTTTAGGAATCGAAAAAAGATATTGGATAATGCCTGGGAGGAGTATATGGGAACGAAAAGGGCATTGGAGCATAAAGCACCAATTGAGAAATGGGGCGTTCTCACGGCTCGCATGTTTCCAGTCAAGGGCTGCGAGCAGCGACCAGCAAATTAGCCGTAGGTAATCGCGGCATATTTTCAGAAAATCTCTAGGAGAACAAGTTTAACTCTGAAACTTCCAAGTCTTAAACTATGAGCTTTGTTTTTCTCGTGCTGCCGCTCTACTACATTCGAAGTGATCAACAAATGCTTTCATCGTGTGACACTTTGCAGGGTATAATGCTTTGTAACACCAATTCGCTGCCTGGCGCCTGCCTTGTAGTAGCCGAATAAATGGCTTATTCCGTGCTATCTACGGCCTCGTAAGCCAATATGAATTCTGAGACGCCTGATGAGCTAAGCGCAGTTCCGCTGATGTTACCGGACAAGCTTTGTTCAGGACTTGAGAATGACTGGACCAGCCCAAGAGTAACAACACTGGCAGTACCTTTGATGCCGAGAACTGCAGCCCACATAGCCGTTTCGGAAACAAGACCGATGGACGAGATTCATTACCATGGGGAAATCCACCATTAGTTAATGTTCATTTCTCCTCTCCGCGGGAGCCACTCAATTTATTATCAGGCTGAGGTGGGCTTACTTGGCTGCGCTCCTTCTAAAGCCGCATTTTTACATGTCGGCGTATTTCACTGGCAGGGATCTTTTGGCCAGGAGCTCATAATATCGGTGCATGACGCCCCAATGCAAGGCAAAGGATCTTGTCTTTCGCCGTTTGCAAGGAGAGATATTGGACAGGCACAGTCGCATGCGGTACTCTTCCCTTCTCGCCGCCCTTGCCTCCCCATACCTTCTCTCTTAATACCCGACTTCTCACTTATACACCGGAGGAAACTGGAGTACCAACCTTCCCCCCTCTTGCACACTCTTGAGCGCCGGAAACACATTTTCTGCTTCTTTTACTCATCTCATTCTTCTTTCAGTGGGCAGTACATCAGAATGAAGTCTGCTCGGCTTCTGTTTACGGCTTGGTTGGCCGGCCTGGTGGAAGTGGCCTGGGCCGACACGGAGCCTTTTCTCAGCTATGACATTCGTACCATAAAAGGCTGCAGCTACTGGTATGACAACTATGGCAAGAGAACTTGTGAATCCATCCGAAAGGCTTGGGAGGTCTCTCCAGAAGACTTTGCCCGCTGGAACCCGTCCCTCACTGTCGACTGCAAGGGCTGGAGCAAGCATGCCTACTGCGTTGCTGTCGCGTCGGAAAATACGTCCTCCTCAACCACAAGCACCACTACTACAACCACGACAACTTCCACGTCCGTATCGCCTGTGTGGACTGATATTGGCTGTTACAAAGACGCTTCGATACATCCGTTCCAGACGCAGCTGGCCGTACCGAATGACCTCACCCGCCTTGAATGCGAGGGTCATTGCTGGGACGCCGGCTATAAATACGTCGGATTCAAGGCTGGCACTGAGTGCTGGTGCGGCGAGTACGTCCAGGGCGACTTTAGCCCTTCGCCTACGGATTGCGCAATGCCTTGTGCGGGCAACGCTTCTGAGATTTGCGGTGGCGAAGGCGTATTCAATGTCGTCGCAGGCAACAAGCCTGCCTGGACTCCTAAAAAGACCCCCGCTTCTACTACTGCTGCAACCTCCGCCTCTGTTATCACAGTACCTACCTCTTCTACCTCTGTAAGCCCCCCTGGTGCCTCAGAGACTGCGTTTCTGCTCATGTCCCACAAGAATGGGGACTGCACGGGCGACGTCACCAATGAGGTTTTGATTCGGTCAGATTCTGACGGCATGTGCATAGACACAAACTGCGAGGTCAGCTCTCTGGATATTGCCAGCCTTGGTGGTTGTCCGGATGGCGAGATCCAGATAGGCTACTGGCAGAATGCCGGCTGCTCAGGCGAATGGTACGGCTACGGTTACGGCAGCAGAAACACTTGCCGACAGCTTTGGTCGGGCGGCGACAGTTTCAAGTCTCTCTGGCTCCGTTGCGCCAAACCAGAGAACGATTGCGTGAACAAGAAGACATGCACCGTGTCGCCGGAACCATCGCACGGCATCTGCCGGGGTGGGCAGCCAGAGAGCGACGTCTCTTTTAGCCTCAAAAGTCACTACCACGCAGACTGTACTGGTAATCAGCACAACGATGTCACTATCAAGCAGGACACCAATGGCATGTGCGTGAACCTAGACTGCCAGGTTGCAAGTCTGGATATTGGGAGCGCTGGCAACTGCCCTGATGGCGAGGTTCAAATTAGCTATTGGCAAAGTTCGGACTGCTCTGGGAACTGGTATGGATATGGTTATGGAAGTCGAGGTAGTTGTCGCACTCTCTGGGGGGCAGGGTGGAAGACAAAGTCAATTTGGGTTCGCTGTGCCAAGCAGAGTGATAATTGTGTTAGTCAGGGAACTTGTACGGTGGCGCAAGAGCCGGCCTTTAACGAATGCTAGATGGTTTATAAATGAAGCGCCAAGTATTGCACTAGAAGAAATATTTCGGCCGGAAGCCATCGAACCTAATTTAAGGTGTGAGATACAATCTCCTGGTGAGTCATAGTAGGACTTGCCTAAAGGAGTTTTTCCATCTCGGCTTTCTAACCTCAACGGCAAATGTTCCCCTCGTTTCTTCTTCGCTAACACCGAATCAAGTTCTCCTTTACAACGGCCAACAAGATTGCTGAAGAAATGCCAATGCCAAAGAGGTCGAGTGGTAGGATAGTCGTCCTAAATGGCTTCCCGGGTACGGGCAAGCTCACCATTCTCAAGCAAGCCAAAACGCTTCTGCCCGCCGACATGACATGCCTCCTGGACAACCACCTGCTCATCGACCCGGTAGTGGCCATCGTCCCCGGCCGAAGCGACGAGCACCACCAGCTACGGCGTAGGGTCCGGGCGCCCATCTTTGGAAAGCTGGGAGAGCGTGGCAAGGGAAGGCTACACCATCCTCATGACGGCATGCCTAGTTGAAGACGATGAGAGGGATGCCGCCTTTCTCAAGGAGCACCTCGACATGGTGCATAAAACTGGCATACCCATCTTCTGGGTAAATGCATACTGCGACCAGAAATTCCTGGAGCGGCGTGTTCAGAGCCTCGGGCGGTGCCAGGGAGACGGGACGAAGCTGACAGACGTGGGCATCCTCCAGAGCTTGCTACATACGTAAACATCACCTCATCGATGCCAGCAAGAGCGCTGACGGATCGACGAAGCTGGTTTTGGGCAACTTGGATGTGAGTGGGCCTCTGGAAGTTTCTGTCAGCCGTTTGTTGCGCATGATCGAGCTTCCACGGTACATTATATCGGCATAGAGCCCGCAAGTGTACTGTTGGTGTCAGGAGGAAAGGGCTTGAGAAGGCTTGAAGGAAGTGAGTGGCTTGACTCGGCAGGTTATAGGGCCCGCAGCCACCCGCTAGCCCCGCCAAGTCCCCTGGCGGCTGGCCTGTAATGAGCCGATTCACCTCGACGCCACATCACATCGCTAATCCCCCCAACATCCTTCTTCCCCCTCCTTGGTAGCCGATTGGCACATTCTGCAGGCTTGCAATGCATGCAGATGCTCACGGGTTCAACAGCCCCTCAACGCCGTCTCCTCATTTCGGAGCCATTCAAGTTGTCTGATTCCGCACTCCTACCAGCCGGCCGCTACACCTCGCCGCCTTTCTGCGCCCAACGGCGTCCGCTTTTCCGCTATGCAGGTCTTGACCGCTGCATCGAGGGCATCAAAACTCCAGCCTAGCATCCTGTTCTCACCAGGATAGGCTAATCAATCTCCCCGCTGGGTGATAGGAAAAGCCGCAAAAAAGCCCATCACCAGGTCCCATACCACAGAGAATCGACCTCGCATGCCGCCATCGCCAGAACCAGGCTAGAATGGATCGGCAACTCTTTCCTTCTTCCTGCTTCAACATGAGGCGGCTGTATCCGTTCGTGCTCTTTTCTGCTCGGTGACTGGCTGAACATGAGCCGATCGTCCTCCTCCTACCTCGATGCAGTCGGGTTGGCCACTTGGCACATCGCAGTCCACATATTGCTGCACCACACCACCGTCGTCACCTTGTACTACTCCCGTACCTGCCTCTGCTCTGGTGGCGCCAGGAGCACCATGCATGCACTGCTATGGACAATTCTGTGTGACGGAAACTCTAATTCGTGTCGGCAACTTCCTAATCCTGAAACTGCGCACCCGCTTGTGTCCCAACAGCCCTGTCCCGTGTAAGTCAGCTATAAGAAGTCACTCTCCGCCACCCTTCTTCCACATCCACGCCTTAACATTACCTGATAAACACAGCAAGATACATGACAGCGTCAACATCATGAAGCTCACCTGCCCCCTCATGCTCTCTTCCATCGTCGGCATCGCCCTGGGCGCCGCCATCTCTGCCCGTCAGGATGACGTTCCCAAGGGCTTCTGTTGCTTCCACCTGCAAGACACCATCAGCGGCAAACTCCTCCAGCAGGACGCTCATACCCACGAGCTCTTCCTCGATGACCCCAGCCTTCCCGCCGGCTGGTACTGCATTAACCAGAACGCCGGCTCCAACGTGCTCTACGACCGCGACAACAACGCCTGCATCCTGACCGACCCTGGCAAATCATTCGAGTGTCTCGACGGCACTCCTGGCGGCGACACGTGGCAGCTCGTCAAGAACACTTACAACGCCATTCTTCTCGAGGACTACGGCAGTACCGACTTTAATATTTGTGACACCAAAGGCCGCCGGCAGATCTTTGGTGCCGACCCCCCTAGTGGTCTTAGCTGCCAGAAGACCAAACTGGCTACGGACAACCGCACCGGAGAGTGCAAATGGTAGACAGGCTCTGCCATGTATATCACACAATTGAACAAACGATTTATATAGGGGAATTATATAGTGATTATACAAACTTGCTAGTGTATTGCACTCCCGTGATCTTGATGTCATAGCTTCGGCGGCGCGGCTCCGACGTCCTCAGTCCCATACACAATGAGCGTATCCTTCTGTAATTCAGCTTCCGTGTCTTGCCTCTCTCGTTTCTCAACACCATGATATTTCCGCTCGACAAAGCGCAGGAAGATCTCTTGCGCGGCACTGTCACCATCACTCGCAGCATCCACGTACAAGAGAAGCGAGACCAGTATATCCCCGAGCGCCGAGACCAGATCCCTGGCCTCGCCCATGAGCTCCTCCTGCGGCGTGCTCACAATCTTCGCGCGAAGCGTCCTCCACTCCTGTACGGCATCCCATCCCTCCGGTGCGCTCCCCGCAAACGCAGCAGTCCTCTCGATCACGCTGTCCAGCGCCGCGATGCAGTGCCGGCCCGCCTGCGGGTGCTTCAGCGCGCGGACCGTGTCCGTGCTGAGCACGTCCGTCGTGCCCTCCCAGATCGGCAGCACCGCGACGTCCCGGAACAGCCGCGACACGTTCAGGTACTCCTGCTCCTCGTTGTCCATGTACCCGACGCCCCCCAGCGCCTCCATGCACGAGAACACCAGCGCCACGCACGGCTTGCACACGTACGCCTTGGTCACCTGCCCGAGCACGCGAATCAGCGGCAGCGCGAGCTTCCGGTCCGGCGTCAGCGCCCTGAGCGCCGGTGGCAACTCATCGTCACCGGCCGGGTGCTCCGAGACGCCGAGGATGTAGGCCGCGTAGAGGCTGAGAAGCATGAGCCCGCGGTACTCCCCGGTCATGGCGGCCAGCGTGCGCATGTGCAGCGGGCTGCGGGTCAGGCGCATGCGGGCGCGGCGGCCGGCGCCGACCTCGCGCACGCGCGCGTACGCGCGGGCCACGGCCAGCGCGCGCCCGACGTAGGCGACGGCGGAGACGGCCGAGTACACGCGCGTGATGGTGAGCACCTGGCTGATCTCGCGGATGCCCTGGCCCTCCTCGCCGACGAGCCAGGCGCGCATGCCGTCGAGTTCGAGCTCCGCCGTCGGCAGCGACTGCGTGCCGAACTTGTGCTTGAGGCGCGATATGCGCACGCCGTTGAGCGCCTCGCCGCCATTCTCAGCGGGTCGGCCGGTGACGGTCACGGCGTGCGGGTCGTGGCGGCGCATCGGCGCCACAAACGCCGACAGCCCGCCGCCGCCGGGCGACGTGCGGGCCAGCAGCACCGTCATCTGGGAGTCGGTCGCCGACGAGAACCACTTGAAGCCGCTGACGCTCCAGGGGCCGAGCGGGACGTCGCCCCCGGCGAGGCCGGGCTCGGTTGCCGGCGTGGCCACCGTCTCTGTCAGAGAGACGTCGCTCCCGCCGGTGCGCTCGGTCATCCACTGGCCGGAGGTCCAGGCGACGCGCGGGTCGCGCGAGGTCAGCCGGCGGTAGGCGTCCTCGAACGCGCGACGGGCGTCGGGCGCCAGCCGGGCCGAGAGCGCCGGCTCCGTTAGGTGTCGGCGCAGCAGGCACGCCGCACCGTCTTGCATGGCGGACGGGCAGGTGACGACGGCCGAGGACGGCTGCCACAGGTGCAGGCGCAGGAACTGCAGCGGCCGCGAGAAGCGGCCGTGGGGCGTGTCGTATCCCGTCGCGACGATTCTGTGACAAGTTTACGTGTTAGCCAAGTTATTGCCAATGTTCTGTCAAGTGCTGCAAAAGCCAAAGTGTGCTTACCCTTTGGAGATGCCCATCTTTTGCAGCTCGCGCCATCCTTCACCGGTGACGAGCTCGTTGGTGCGGTGGCCAAACGACGACCGGCCGGAGCCCTTGAGGTACGGCAGGTTGCGGTAGGCGTCCGAGACCCAGGCAAAGACCTGGTCGGACAGCACGTCCTCGCCCAGTGCTGCTACTTCATCCCGGGCTTGGGAAGCCACATTCTCCGACAGAAACACTACGCAAAAAGGTTCGTTAGCTTCCTAGGCGTCTCGGTCGAGCTGCCCATCCCGCAGTGGACAGAAACGCCCGGAACTTGACTTACATTTGAAGCATCGCTTGTAAGACTCGTCGTCGTGGAACTGGTTCGACAGTGTCGGTGGTGTCTGGAAAAAGCCCTTATCGGCTCCGGAAGGTTCCATGGTGATAGTCGCTTATAGATCCAGGACACTGATGTTGATAATGCGGGAGAGGTGCTCGCGTGTGGCGAGTCCTTCATATACTTTACATAGTACGGACGGTCGAGGCGGAGCTGGCCGTTTCTAGTGGTGGTAACCTCGGCAGGTGGAGCGATGGCTCCCCCAGACTGCGGAATAGTCCCGTGAGGGGTTCTTTGTGGATGGATTATCATGATTTCAAGGGTAATGTGTGGTCGGTGAGTTGAGGAGAGGTCGGGTTCGACATGAGTAGTGAGGATAAACGAGAAACATCAATGTGAGGTCATTAGGACCAAGACTGACGACTGTGTGATTCGGATCCAGTAGTTAGTACATAGAAAACTGGCAGTCCACGTTCTCGAGACAACGTTACGACTATATAGTAAAATGGTGCCGTGTTTCTGGTGGAGACATCACAAAGATGAACATTCGTCTCCGTCGCCCTTTTCTTGTCAATGCATGCCTTTCCCCCGTGTCGCGGACCTTGTTCCGTGGGAGAGCCACAATGGCTTGCTGCCAACCCACATACCCTGGATGCATGTTAGTTGTTAGTACCGCGTCTTCCGGTGAGCTAGATGAGCGCAAGTTTTAGTCAAACATGTAATACCATGTGACTGTGGAAGTAATCAATTTCTGTGCATTGTTGCTACGTCATCTCATTCCTGTGGTTAATAAATAAGCTGTAGGATCAGCTTTGCCCTGCAAGGTCATCGGAGAACACAACTGAAGTTGCTTAACCATGAGCTAAAACAGCCCCTTGGCCTGTACACTGGCGTTGGGACTGTTCAGCTTGGGAGACACATCTCCGCTTGATTTTATCAAACAATCGGTCACCTCAAATATCAGACTTTTTCCAGAAAAGAAAAAGGAATTTGTCTAAAAGCTGTGCTCTGCATGCTAACCTCAAGGACAACTGCTGTTGATACATACATCTGTGACCAATTAGGCGCGTCATTCAGCGGAATTTAGTGGAGATTTTGAGCCCTGGACTACATAAGGCACTTTAAGCTTGACTCTTCTCAACAATCAGACCAAGTCAGCCACAGTCGTCTAGGGGTCAGGACACTAGTTTGTGGAGTTTACAACACCGCGAACCACTGGAAACCGAGGTTCGAGTCCTCGCTGCGGCACTTGTCTTTTTTTCCACGTTGCACCTAATTTAGCGCTGTCTTCCGACAGTGAAGAGGTTATTGTACAGCAACTTGCTTGGCCACAGTCGTCTAGGGGTCAGGACACTAGTTTGTGGAGGATATTTTCTGCGCAAACCACTGGAAACCGAGGTTCGAGTCCTCGCTGCGGCATTCTTTTTGCTTTTGTGTTTGATTTTCTTTTACGTCCGCCGCCGGCAAAGTTTACTGTTTCGCATAGGAGAAGCACATCACCGCTCCCGGTTTCCGCTGTTTCGTGACGTCCACCAGCACCCACCTCGGTGACGGAGCGGCTGAGAATATTGTACAAATGGATGGCCGGTAATGGCGCGCTATCTCAGCCAGGACAAGCTTGGTTACCATGCCGAACCATGTACTTCGCACGAACCTCGACTTGTATTTGATATCCTCCTTTGGCTGCGGGACCTGCGTGCTGGCCGTTTCATGGCGTTGTGAAACGGCGTTGCAAATCCTCGAGCGGACTAAAGGAGAAACGAGGGACAGACAGGCCGAGACAGGTGTCTCAACGGGAGGTGGCCATGCTCAAACGGTAAACCGAGAAGACTTGTGTGCTCTTTGTGTGACTTAACATTGGTGTTTTGCAAGGAGCTGAGACGGGCCGGCGCATCACTTCTCTTATTAATAAGTGGGAAAGAGGTAGGTCAGGTATAAGTGCATGTAGTCAGTCGCCGGGCGAGCAGCGGATGGCGGCAAGACAAACAGTCGAAGGACAAATATTGCTGCACGTTTTGTGCGAGTCAACTGCCATCCTTTGTCTTCCCTTTTCGCTTTTTTCTTCTTTGGTTAGCTGGAACAGATGGCGTCCGGATCCTTGGCGGAGGCAGCGGAGGGAAGCAGCACAACCTGCAACCAGGCGAGGCTGCCAGTTGGTATGCATATTATATAAGACGGTGAGGAACGCAGAGACGACTGCCGATCGCCGTGACATTCGGGCGAAGCAGCATATATTGGACGAACAGTCACATTTGACGAGGCCGGTCACGTAGTACATGGTTTCTGTTGGGGGGTAGAAGTGCAGCCAGCACAGAGGTGCAGAGGTGCCCGCAGCCACATTTGTGATTGTGTGCGCAAGAAGCAGGAGCGACCGGGATGGATGTAGAAATCACGTCTTGACATGGGCTTGTGCTCAGGTGATGCGCGAAACTATTGGATTCAGAGGCGGCGGGCGCGTACATTAGTCCTGAGCAGGCTGTGTGGGGGGTTACTTGTCTCTGCCCGGGGATCGGCAAACATGGGTGCAACCATGTGCCGGTGGTAAGTAGTCGAGATATCAGAATTCAAAATTGAGACATGCGGGAACACAAGACTGGGGCTTGACTCGAGACAATGCAGCGACAGAGGCTTTTGGTGATGTTGGCGTGTTTGAAGGCGGAGAGAGGTTGTTGCGATACAAAAGTCGTCGTTTGTTCGGGCGGGGAGGACGGGATTTGGTGCCGCGGGCACTGGGCAGACATTTCGTCAGCAGGCCGGGGGTCTGGTAGAGGCTTAGCGGAATCGAAAAGATGTCCATCGTGCATGATGGAGCTGCAGGGTGTGTGCTGGATGGGCAAAGTTAGCGAGACGCGGTGGCGAATGGGTTGGGTTGGGTTGGGCTGGGCGAAGGAAGGCCAACGGGTTCGCGGAGCGGGCAGGAATTGGCACAACGGAGTTGATGAAGGAAGTGCCGTCGTGCAGGCATTGGCAGGTTACCTTGGGCTCCATGAACGTCGATGGACGGGTCGATATGGACGGGATCAGGGATAATCGGCGGGCCTTTCTTTGCCTCCTTGTGTTAGTGAGCGAGTAAGCACTGCGCGGTGAGCCAAAGGTATAGCCGGACGGATTCCAGACGGTTCGAGCATCACGTCGACTGTTGTCGAAGGCGCACACGGCATATGCACAAAACGACAGCTGACGATGCCGAAAAGCGTAACTGCTCGTGTCGCGGGTGTCCATTTGCTCGTATACCGCCTTTGCATGTTAGACCGTTTGTTGGTACATAAGTTACCTATGTACGTACTGTAGTGGTGCTCCGTTCTGGTCTTTATATGCAGGCATGCCTTAGCCGCCCACGCCCAACTCGGGGCGCATGGTGGCGGAGAGGACACAGCGTGATCCGCAGGACCACAGGGAGATATGAAGCAGGGTCTGGGGGAGCTTATATTGATTCTTTCATTTTAACAATGCTGATATCTGCACAGTGTGCTGGCTCGTGGCTGAGGTGTGACGGCTTTATTATGAGACTCGTCTGGCGCCCCAGACGCCCCTGCCTTGGTATGTACTCCGGGTGCAGGTCAGCTGCGCAGGCCACAGGCCAGCCAGCGAGATGCCCAACAATCGGCCGACACTCGGGGGTGTGTCATCAGTCATGGCTTTTGCTCTGACGGGCGTGTGCGTTGGGTCCAACAACTCGCCATCGGCGCTAACGTTACCAGAAACTTGTGGAAGCGACAGATACTTTGAGCACGGTATCATTGGCCATAGAAATCAGAGTACCTTCGGCATCCCAGCGCCCGGAGCAGACGACCCAGCCGTCAGGTTGCCTTACTGTGGTGCCTGCAAGACCCTGCATCCCCTGTATCCGCTATCTCTGCTGCTGTCCTTGTGCCCAAGCCAAGTCTGCCCACTGTCCCGAGTACCCGCTGCCCAGTCAGTCATCCGCCACCGCATCGTCTCGCCTTCGCCTTCGCCTTCGCCGCCTCCGTCTCCTCTCCTTCCCTTCTCATCCTCTCCCAACAAAAACACAACTTCTTCTCCTCTTCATACCACTTTTTCTTCTTGGTCCTCTTCCTCTTCCTCCCTGCTCAAGTTATCCTACATTCCCGTACACATAGCTTCGAGTACACACATATTCAACGACGTACCGCTGCTAACCGCCTCCAACGCCTTTCGCCTGCACACGACTGTTGCTGCTGACCGATCACGGAACCAACCAGCAACCCGCCCATTTGCCAACCCCGACAGCGACTCAAGATACAAAAACCTTCAATCATCGCTCGTACAATTCTACAACTGCACCCCGCAACATCACGACATTATGGCTCCTAAAAAGATTCGTTGCAATGCCAAGGACTGCCGTGAAGCCGCCCAACGCATCGTCGGCGACTGCGGCTTCTGCAACGGCCACTTCTGCGGCAAGCACCGCCTATTAGAGGATCACAAGTGCAGCGGCCTCGAAGACGTAAGTCGATCCCTTTTTCTCTTGCCTCCTTTCCCGGTCTTCGGTCTCAATCTCTGTTATTACTCATCCCCGTCCCCATCCCCGTTCTATCCCGGAAGAACACGACACCCGCACATGTACGACGCCGGGCGACCCCAACCACGGCGCTAACTCAAGCATGGTTGGTTGGTTGCGCCGCCCACTTTCCACCTTGCCTACCCCGGCGTCGCCGCACCAGGCCGCCCTCGCCTACGTCACCGCCTGTCACTCCCCATCGCGAGGATTCGCATTGATCAATCCCTTCGCAATACAAGGTGCTGACAAATTTATCGCACAGTGCAAGAAGCAGTCACACGAGCGCAACGCTGCCCAGCTCGAATCGGAACGAACCCAGGTCATTCGTGGCGTCTAACAGCGCCTACCGTATCCGTTACACGAATGCATTACATGGCATCTAGTTCCACGGCGTGCGCCGGGCCCAACTCTCGAGTCCTGCACCACCACAGCCGCCGCCGCATTTCTCTCCCCTTCTCCCACACGACGACGATTCGACGATATTGCTAGCGACGGAGGCAATTCCAATTCCATTTTTGGTCTCATTTACCCGGCCAGTTTGTTTTTCTTGGGTTACATGATATTTTTACGGGACATGCGTCTGCCATGCCACAAGCAAGGCGCGACAGTTCTTTTGTATTCTATTGGAGCTAGACACCCATTGGTGGCACATGGAGTAATGGCTATTATTTGAGCATTTTAGATATTTTGTGAAACACATTTTGATATATTCTTATTATGTCTGTGAATGGCAGCTTTCTACTTGACCACGTGGCTCGCGATACGTATTGGCTGAGATTCGATTGCGATGGTGTGAGCTGCGAATGGTGTGGCCTGCTGACGTCTGCCAGTAGACGCAGGGCAAAACTGTGGCTTGCCCGCGATGCATTGACGAGGACAAATTGTGCATATATGCAAACAGGATGCAAACCGTCCATCTGCAGAATGCATCACCCTGGATTTCACGCAAAAGTGGCAGCGGGCGGAACTGGGCGGACTGGGCCCCAGCCTACTTGCAAACAGCTGACTCGTGCAGTTGTTACGGTGAGCGTCGCCCGTCACAAGCGATGGCGGCATGCATTGCAGCGGCGACGCCATTTCACGCCGAACGCTGGATTGATTGGTTGGCACTTTAATTTCAGGATGCATGACTGTGCAAGTATGTGAAGTGGTTTTTTCCCCTTGCACCCGACTTCACTCCATCTGACTTCGCGATGTTAGTACATACATAGGTACCGGGCAGGTACCTACTGCAGGTTTAGTGGCAGGCAGCGGCCGTTTTGTTGGCGAGGCGGCGAGTTAGCGGAGGCGTTGCCAAAAACGGCCTCGCCGTATCCGTAGATCGGAACTCGATGGTGATGGGTGCTGTAACTGTAAACTGCTGAGGGAAGCTACTAGACGACAAGCGAGACCACATGACATTCGCCAGTATCAGCGACAATGCGGGAGACCTTGGCAGTCGCAAGATAAGGGATCGGCACCAACGGCGTGGTCGGACTTTTGATAAAGACTCACGTCTGGCCGTCGTCCGTCCCAACATTGGTCGCCAAGGGTCCGAGTACACTGGATGCCGACAGGTGACGAACCAGCCGATGTCGATGGTATGCCTAATAAATGGATGAGGCACCACACCGATATGGCGAGCATTGACAGATGCCCATCTCACATCCTGCAAATATTGGCATAATAATCACAAGCCAAAAATCATAATGTACGAACAGTGGCCCACCATTTACATCAACGCGTAACCACGGCCATGACCATCCGACCGCGTTCCGATTACAAGCTCGGGATGGTCATGATTCCGTCACCAGCTCCTTTTTTGCTCTTACGTTTTTTTCTTCGCCGCCCAGCCTACCCTCGCTTCGACTGCCCTGCCTGGAGGCATGGATCCCTCGTCTACCAGCGGCCGAGTCTTGGCTACTGCCCGCGACCGCGGCCTTGTCCAGACGACGCTTGCGGCCCGGCCAAACTCTATGCTACCTCCCGTAACTTGCCTTCTTCTTGACTTGCCTGAAGTGACCAAACGAGACAATACGTTCCGGGTCTTTAACACTCAGACAAACTAATTGTCTACTGCAATGATTTAGGGAAGGACCCCTTAGAAAAAAGAACACACGCTCCCGTGCCATGCATGGCGCCCAGGTTTTAGTGTAGGGAAAGTGATCACTACCCCTTCATGGCCTTTCTATCAGTCTGTCTGGGCGACTCCAGTTCATAGCTCGGGTTCGGATCGGCTTGCAAAAGACACGCCAGAAAAGAAGCAAGATGAAATGAAATCTCAGGCGCGGCCATCGAAAAGTCCACTCTGCCCCTCTCCCAGGTCTGCCGGGTCGCATTCCCGTCCGGTAAGGCCCAGCCGAGAGCCCAGGTGTAATAAAATCCTCTTCCGGCGGCCTCTGTATTTTTGCTGCGCCCCGAACTTGTGGTGCAGTTTTTGTCGTCGCTTTTCGTAAAGCGTCGTATTGGTGCCATTCTCCCCTCTTTCACCATTTACCACCGTGGCCAACGACTGCAGTCGCTTCTTTCCTGTCCAATATCATAGCATCTCCTGCACATGGCCTCTCTTTTAGAGGGCAGGGGCCAATATCCAGGCACCAGTAAGCATTTTCATATTTTTTTCCTAATTGTCCAGCGCATAATTATAGAAACCAACCCCTGCTCAACACATCCATCCGTCCCGCCGGACCCCCCGGGCTCACGCACAGGTAGATTCGGCGCGGGCAACAAGCAGGCCGAGTGGTTGAAAAAAAAAAGAAGTAGCAAAAGCAAATGGAGCAATAAGAAAGAAAAAGCAAATCAAATCAAAACATCAAGTGTCCTGTGCCACTGGCTATCATTGTCCCTTGGCTGCTACCTGTAAGGTACAAGTTAGTGAGCAAGTTGCTACCTCGGACTTGCCCACGAGTTACCGCCACTGCCTCTAACTGCTAGCCTCGTTGCCCGCCGACTGACTTGGACTCGCTTCAAACTTTTTTTGGGCTCTACATCCTCTCCCTCGCACACTCGCTTTACCTCCCTCCTCTTAGAGAAAAAATCTTGTTCTATTTTCATTCTTTTCCCCTCTGGGAGCACCATTGCTCTCGGATCCCATTCCATTCTGATTCACCTTGTGCTCGCGCTTTCGTCCATGGCATTTGCATCGTGCACTTTATTACACCCTTCACCATGACTGACGCCAAATCCGAAGCTGCACGAACTGCTACCAACGGCGGCGCCCCCGCCCGCCCCGACGCCGCACAGGAGCAACAGCGGCAATCGCCTGCTCAAGATGCCGACCGCGATAATAAAGACTCCAATGCGGCCGGCATTTCAACGCCCGCTGTGCGATTCTCGTCCGCCGTCCAGGAATTTTCTCCGGTCCTAGACGACGCCCCAGCTGCTTCTCCCGACGCCCCCGCCGAGTCGCCAGAGGTCACCCCGGACCAACTCAGGGCCTTCACCAAGTCGCTTCATGGGCCGCTGTTGCAGGAGCGTCGCCTGAATACATATCAATTCGAAGCATTTTCCCTCCCGCCGTCTCGGGTAAGTTTTCTCCCCACTGCCCGCTGCCACTTTTTGGAACGTCGACGACATCACTGTCCCCGCCAACCAACCCCACCTCAGCACTGATACCATCCCTTCCAGGTTCCCTCTCGCGATGAAGACTCCCCCGACTCAACGCGCCTTCATACCCCCGTGTCCTCCAGCTACCAGTCGCCTCATGGCAGCCCTCGTATCTCAGCACTGGCCTCACCGCCTCTCACGCCCGCGGGCTCGGCTGGTGAACGACGAGCCAGAGACAAGCGCCCCGTCGGCGCAACCGGCAGCGACTCGCACATGATTACTCCGCTACCATCCTCATCCCAGGAAGCTATCCCACAGGAGCGAGGCCCATTGGTTCACCGACCAGTCTCCGACCATGCTGGTCTGCGTCGCTCTTCGTCCGTCGAGGAGCGGCTCGGCGACCCCCGCAGCCACCGCAAGGGCATGTTCAGCGTTGGCGGCGGTTCTGTCCCCGTCTCCCGCGAGTCCAGTCCTTCTCGCAGCGCTGCCTCCAACTTTTACTCCAAGCCTGCCACCCCAATCGGTGACCTCAACGACCCATACGCAAAGAACCGACGCCCACCGCTCCAATCCCACCCCAGTCGTGCCTCCATCGACCCGCGCTTTGTTTTTTCAAAGAAGAAGAAGCACGGCTCTCCTGGTGGCTCCCGCTCCAGCTTGGCCGGCTCTGGAGCCTTTAGCAGCACCAAAGACGATTCCAGCGATGGAGGCTCAGGCCATGGACATGGCCACGGCCACCACCATGGTCACGGCTCCATGGCCGACTTGAAGCGCTTCTTCCGAAAATCGGGAAGCCACAAGAAGCGTGAATCCTCGCCCGCCCCGGCCAAGCCCAAGGCCCACACGCCACCGAGCAGTTCGCGTAGTTCTCAGCTGGTACCTTTTGCTGATGATCACGGACTCTCCTCAAAATACGGCAAGCTGGGCAAGGTGCTTGGAGCTGGCGCTGGTGGCTCCGTCCGTCTCATGCGCCGCAAAGAGGATGGCACTGTATTTGCCGTCAAGGAGTTTCGGGCTCGCCACACCTACGAGTCTGAAAAGGAGTATGCCAAAAAGGTGACGGCCGAATTTTGCGTCGGTTCCACCCTCCACCACGGCAACATTATCGAGACACTCGATATTCTTCAAGAAAAGGGTCGCTGGTTCGAAGTAATGGAGTACGGGCCCTACGATCTATTCGCCATCGTCATGACCGGCAGAATGACGCGCGAGGAAGTCAGCTGCTGCTTCCTGCAGATCCTCAACGGTGTGACGTATCTACACAGTTTGGGTCTGGCCCACCGCGATCTCAAACTCGACAACGTCGTGGTTAGCGAAAAAGGCATCATGAAAATTATCGACTTTGGCAGCGCTCATGTGTTCAAGTATCCATTTGAGACGGAAATCGTTCGAGCTAAAGGTAAGGCGACCGAATTTTCTTTCGCAAACGTCACTAACAATTCGTAGGCATTGTTGGATCTGACCCATATCTCGCCCCCGAAGTATACGACCAGAAGGAGTATGACGCGGCTGCGGTTGATATTTGGTCGCTGGCGATCATTTACTGTTGCATGAGCTTGCGTCGGTTCCCCTGGAAGCTACCGCGCCTGACGGACAACTCTTTCAAGCTGTTCGCCTCGGAGCCGACGCCTGGTCATGATCCCAAGAAGCTGATTGTGGCCGCACCGTCGACAACTACCTCGTCTGCCAACCTCTCTGCTCTATCTACTCGCGAAGCCGAGCAGCGCTCTAAGAGCCAGACTGAGACAAGGGAAAGTGGCACAACCAACTCGAGCGACTCGAAACCGGTCGAACTCAAGCACGAGCCCAAGCACAACGAGCAACCAGAGCACCAAGAGCACCAAGAGAAGCACGAGAAGCACGAGAAGCACGAGGAGAAGCACGAGGAGAAGCACGAGACAAAACCAGAGGCCAAGCCCCAGGAAGGCGAGAAGAAGGAGATTATCAGAGGTCCTTGGCGCATCCTGCGACTTCTGCCTCGATACAGCCGTCACGTCATCCACCGCATGCTGGAGCTTGACCCCAAGAAGCGTGCCAAGATGGAAGAGATCTTGGAGGACCCCTGGGTGGCTGACACCGTCATATGCCAGCAGCTGGAGAATGGTGAAGTGCTTGCGGCTGAGGATCATGTGCACGTACTTGAGCCGCCCAACAACCCGAGCTCCTAGACGGCCCCGGGTTCTCGACCAGGCGGTCCACAACCACCCGGTCCACACCTCGGCAGAGTCATCGCCAGTCTCCGAAAGACGGGATGAGAGATTGAGGAAGAAGCGATCAATAATGCACGGGAAATAATCTTTCCGTTTGATTTATGGCTGATATTACCAGTAGTAATAGTATAGAGAGAAGGGTTTATTCAGACAGCGGATACAGCGAAGAGTCAAGTACATGGGTATAGTTTACAGGAGGGGCCTCGGGGTACTTTTTTTTTGTTCGTTTCATCTTCGGTCGTTTGGAATATTGGATATATTTTATTGGTTAGAACAACATCATTAATGAAGGCTTCTATATTATTATATCTCGAATGTGACTACAGTGCTCGCTTTCCCATCTGGTCGGTGTCTGTCGGAACAGGAAAAATGGCGTTGCCGGGCGGCGCAAAATTTCTGGAAGCTGTTGGAACAGAGCTCCACCCAGCTGCGGGTGACTTTGCCCAAGGTTCCCCGAGCAGAGAACTTGACCCTTTTTTTTTTAACCTGTCCAGCAAGCCCAAGTCTTTAACAGCAACTCGACGACTCGACATCAATTGATTGCACCCGTGCATTTCTATACATTCATATCAAAATGGTACGCATGGCTTTACTTTCGCCCAGAGGAAACGGGGTGCTGGATGGAAGCCGCGTAGGCTGGAGTCTTGTTGGTTCGGCCGCCGCCCCTAAAGCGAACGATTCAACGGCCCCCCCTGCGCGCGCTCAGGAACAGCGACGAGAACATGGGAGAAGAGGGATGGCAAAGCTAACACGATTCTTGATGCGCAGGCCACCTCCATCCGCTCGATCCGCGCCCTTGCCCCCCTGCTCGACCGCGTGCTGGTGCAGCGCGTCAAGGCCCAGGCCAAGACGGCGAGCGGCATCTTCCTGCCCGAGTCGTCGGTCGAGAAGCTCAACGAGGCCAAGGTCATCGCCGTCGGCCCGGGCGCGCTCGACAAGGCGGGTGCGCGCCTGCCGATGGGCGTCACGGTCGGCGACCGGGTCCTGATCCCGCAGTTTGGCGGCTCGCCGGTCAAGGCCGGCGAGGAGGAGTACCAGCTCTTCCGCGACAGCGAGTGCGTCTTTTTCATCCCCCCCCCCCTGTCCTACACACCTTGGGTACCGTGTGGTTAGATGTGCTAACAATTGCTTGTAGGATCCTTGCCAAGATTAACGAGCAGTAAATTTGCGCGGAAAAAAATGGAAAGGAAGGGGGTGCACGGGTTGAGTACGGACGATGAGGACTTCTGTCCACGAAACGAGTCACCGCTTCTTTCCCCCTGGCCTCGGTCAGTGATGACGCCAATCTGAAAATGAACAGAAGAAAAAGGAAATATAATGTGGGTGTACTATATGCTGTACAATAACAAAGAAAACAAACTCGAGCGAGGGGGGTATCAATCATCTGTACGAGCTGAAGACGGGAAGAAAAAAAACCTTGTATCAAAATCGAAATGCTTGGGGTCTGCACTGCACGGACGCTGTTGTAGAACTTGTGCGCTGTACATGGGAGGCCGGATGGCTCGCTGGGGGGGACTGCAGATCAAGAATAATGAAAACAAAAATCTCCGCTCTTATTAAAACAAGCCAGGATGCTCGTTTCGTAAAATATCTGAATGAGGAACAAATTGCGAGAGAGGAAGACTGGTTGGAGAAGTGAGAGAGCGCCAAGGCAATAAACGCCGACATCCGAATCTTGATCCTCCTGGATGGCGTTTCCCCCCCTCGTTTCATCTGCCTGGGACCAACCCAAACAGAAGGTTCCTACATACATCATTTTATTTTCTCCGAATCTCGCTTCGGCGACAAATGGGACGAATGAGAAATCGGGGTTGATAAACGGACACTGTGTAACCCATGACGGAAGGTAAGCATGAAAATAACGTTTCATATTTCCACAAGGAGGGTGTATGTGGGCGCGTCTGGTTCGTTCTCACGATAAGTGTGTGTGTGTATGTATGTGTATGTGTGTGCTTGTGAAAAACACAAGAGTTGCAAAATTTGCTTGCGTTGAACCAAACAAAAAACAACCAAGCGAGAGGTACTATATATCCCAGGTGCCAGCCGCCCTGTTTGCTCAGTTCTACAACTTGACACTCCTCAGGACTCGCTGGCTCGTTTGTCTTTCTTTTCTTCATTCCTTTACCAGCTGGTGCTGAACCTCGTTCTCGTACATCCACTCTCTTCACCTTTTCACATACTCACGCTCTCTTTCAACATTTCCTTTTTGCTACTTCTTTACTACTTGCTCCCTTTCTCGTCATCGTAGCCGCCAGGAAGCATACATCTACACCTTGCCTCTTGTACTAGCCGAGCATGAAGCTGCTCAACGTCCTCGCGCTGGCGTCCGCCGCCAGCGCCCACACGCTCTTCACTACGCTCTACATTGATGGCAAGAATCAGGGCGACGGGACGTGCGTCCGGATGCCCAAGGACGGCGCTACCGGCACGGCGCCCATCTATCCCATCACTGGCGACGCCATGGCCTGCGGTACGTACAAAAGCACTCTCATCCTCGCCTTTGTTCTTGTCCCCTTCTTCACGCACACATGCAAACTGCGACTGACACGCTTCTGTCTCAGGATATGGCGGCCGTGACCCCGTGCCGTTTGTCTGCCCGGCCTCGTCCGGTGCCAAACTCACCTTTGAGTTTCGTCTCTGGCCCGACTACCAGCAGCCCGGCGCGCTGGACACGGGCCACAAAGGCCCCTGCGCCGTGTACCTGAAGCGTGTCGACGACATGTTCAAAGACCCGGCCGCCGGCGACGGATGGTTCAAGATCTGGGACGACGGCTACGATAACAGCACGCGCCAGTGGTGCTCCGACCGCCTCATCGCCCACGACGGCCTGCTGTCGGTGGACCTGCCCGCCAGCCTCGCGTCGGGGTACTACCTCGTCCGGCCCGAGATCTTGGCCCTGCATTTTGCGTACAAGGGCGATCCGCAGTTCTACCTCGGCTGCGTGCAGATTTTCATCCAGGGCGGGCCGTCAGACGCCCCCGCGGTGCCCAAGGACAAGATGGTGTCAATTCCCGGCTACGTCAACCCCGACACGCCCGGTCTTGGCTTCGACATCTACAAGGACACGCTGCCCGCATACCCGATGCCCGGTCCGGCCGTCTACGTGCCCAAATCTTCGTCGGGCGGTGCCCTGAAGCTGGCGGCCGCGGCACAGAAACTGTCCAAAGGCGCGGTGCCGGAAACCTGCCTCATCAAGAACGCCAACTGGTGCGCCAAGGAGCTCGCGCCGTACAGCGACCAGGCGGGCTGCTGGGCGGGCGTCAAGGACTGCTACGACCAGAGCAAGCGCTGCTGGGACTCGGCGCGGGCGAGCGGCTCGGCCAACTGCTACACGTGGAGCGACTACTGCACGGCCATGAACGATGCATGCGAGCGGGAGGAGTTTACCGGCCCGCCGGCGTTCCGCGGCAAGGAGAAGTTTGCGACGAAACCGGGCAACATACCGGAGCCGTGGGGTACTCGTAACAGTAAGGGCGACGAACGGGAATCTCCCGCCGGGGAGAAGAAAAAGGCGGACGATGGCGGCGCTCCGGATGGCGAGAAGAAGAAGGCTGACGATGGGGAGTCTCCAGCTGGAGAGAAGAAGACCGATGATGGTGGTTCTCCGGACGGTGAGAAGAAGAAGGTCGATGACGGAGAGTCTCCAGCCGGTGAGAAGAAGAAGGTCGACGACGGGGAGTCTCCAGCTGGAGAGAAGAAGAAGGTTGACGACGGCGAATCTCCGTCGGGGGAGAAGAAGAAAGTTGACGATGGGGAGTCTCCGGCTGGTGAGAAGAAGAAGGCTGACGACGACGTGGCGGTGACGACGACGACGATGGTGACGGAGGTGCGCACCAAGACGGCGACGAAGAGCACTACCAAGAGCACCGATACAGCCACGGTAGGTGGCGGTGGCGGTACGGTGGTATGGGAGGTTTCGAAGGACGGTAAGTGTGGTCCCGAGTTTGGGCAGACGTGCTCTAGGAGCGCGTTTGGGGACTGCTGCTCCAAGAAGGCCGAGTGCGGCCGTAAGGCTAGGCACTGCGCGTGCGGGTGCGTTCCTGAGTTTGGATCATGCTGGTAGATGGAGGGCGTATCCTTCAGCTTGACCAGCTTCTACCACGAATCGAGTGTCTTCTGTATGTAGGCACGTAGTGAAATGTATACGGTTGTCGTCGTTTTTCATCCCACAAAGAGTTTGTGTTATTATCTGTCGTCCTGCGCTCTGGTCATCAGAGTAACGGTAAGCTAGATGCTGTAACGGTGATACGCTCAATCGCAACGGCTGTATTCCAAGGGGTCATTGTTGATGGCCATATGGTTTTGGAGGAGGGGGTGGTTCGTGTGGTTCATAAAGGGCAGCCTGGAGATGCCGTCATAGGTTTTGAAGTGGGTGGTGCTGGCCAGGATGCCAAGCGGTGTACCTGATACGAAACGTGGACACGTGGAGCAGATGGCTTGGGCGGGTAGAGGGTACCTGGAGGGGAAACAGGCCATGACCCTGGTGGATGATCGCTGTGCTATTATATTACTAGGTACCTAGTAATCTAGCTTTGCAAACTTACTTCGTAATGTATTCGGAAATAAATATCCTTCGTAGTTACGAAGTCGTCATGTAGGCTGGCGGTAAGTAAAGGACGGCAACTGCCAGTACTTTGGTGCAGCTCGTACTGAGTTAGAGTTGGTGCTTTGCCGTACCTTGGTGATTTTGGGTAGCATAACCAGACACCAACAAAAGGTCTCGCAGGCAATCAGATTTTCAATCCGAGCCAAGAAGCCCTGCATTCGTTTCTTTTCTTTTCATTGCTCTTACATCCATACATTATTATATTCATTTTTTCCACTCTGGTTCGTTTACCATAACCAAGTACCAGGACGGCTTTCCCCACGCCGGCTAACGCTAACGCCTAGGAACGGGTCCCGCTCCTCTGTTCGTCGTCGGTCTTCACCCTTTCCCAAGTCGAAACTCTCTGTCGCCGCAGGACCACCAGCTCAAGCCAGAAACCCCCCTCCGTCATCACCACGATTTGCATTGTCCGCCTACAACGCCCGTCCCTTCACCAACAGCACCAGCGGCCCCCTAACGCACAGCGTTCGCCTCCATTTCGCGCAACAGCTCAAAAGCTCAAATAAAAGAACACGCGGCCGCTGCCAACCTTGATCGCCTGCCTACCTACGAGCCACCGAGACAGGAAGCCCGCCCCTCGCATAAACGCCGCGTTGTCCGCCACCGCCGCCCAAGACAACCACCACCAGCTTTCCACCCGTCCAGGCACCGATTTCGCAGCCCGTCGCGCGAGAATAGTCTACAATGCCAAACCCTCGCAACTACGATTTCCTTGTACGATCTCCCCTAATTCCTCTTCTGCCCTGTCTGCTCTGGTGCCGTCGCGGCTAGAACTTGCAATCGTCACTCTCAAACCGACCCCGGCCCCCAACATAACGAATCCGTGGCCCTTTCTGCACCGTCTCCCTAACGCCTTCAACGCCTCGACAGACCAAAAGAATGATAACAAATTGGACTAACCATGCGCGCCTTGTCGCTGCACCCTCTACAGATCAAGCTCCTGCTGATAGGCGACTCGGGCGTCGGCAAGTCCTGCTGCTTGCTGCGCTTCAGCGAAGACTCCTTCACGCCCTCCTTCATCACGACGATCGGCATCGACTTCAAGATCAGGACAATCGAGCTCGATGGCAAGCGCGTCAAGCTACAAATTTGGGACACAGCCGGCCAAGAACGCTTCCGAACCATTACCACCGCCTACTACCGCGGTGCCATGGGCATCCTACTCGTCTACGATGTCACCGATGAGCGTTCCTTTAACAGTGCGTTCTGTCCCACACGTGCCGCAGGCTAACGCGTTGAAATTGCCAACGGCACGATGCTCTCCTTGCAGCCGCAATCACTGACCGCAGATGCTAGATATCCGTACCTGGTTCCAGAACGTAGAGCAACACGCCACCGAAGGCGTCAACAAGATCCTCATCGGTAACAAGTGCGACTGGGAGGACAAGCGTGTCATTTCCGAGGAGCAGGGGCAGGCCCTCGCAGACGAGCTCGGCATCCCCTTCCTCGAGGTCTCGGCAAAGAGCAACATCAACATCGACAAGGCCTTTTACAGCCTGGCTGCTGACATCAAGAAGCGACTCATTGACAACCAAAAGAACGAAGCTGGCTCCTCTGGAGGTGTCAATGTCGGTGACAAGACGGACGGCGGCATGGGAAGCAAGTGCTGTTGAGAGTAGATGCCTCTGCAGAGGGAAGCGGGCGAGCTGGCAAGAAGATTGAGAACGAGAGATGACCGGGCAGGATATGCTGAGGGCAAGGGAAAGATGAATTAATTTTTTGCCAAGGATAGACGGAAGAGAAGGCGAGGAGGATGAGGAATGAACTCCCCCTCGTGGAGACCACAATACCACCACAACCACGACACTCGACAACGACAAACACCCACTACTTACTACCCCCCGTCGTCCCACCCAGTGCTGCTTGGAGAAGCACAGCACACAAATACACCCGAGAGAGCCTTTCTTTTTCTGTTAGTTTACTATTTATTGCATGTTTCTTCTTGACTTGGATGCTCGCTGTGGCTGTTTGCAACGTCGTTTTTGTACTATACACTCACGTCGAAGAGCGTTTTGACGCGCAGGCGAGATGCCAGAGTAGAACAAGACATTATTTGCATTTAGGGTCTGTATTGTTTTCTTTTTTATATTACACATGGTACAAAATATACATGGACTACTACTACACTTTGCCGTCTCGTTTTAATAATCTAGCACCTGCGTCCGCACAAAGTGCCGCGGAGCACCGGCCGCCGGCGGTACGTCGCGGCCGCCCAGCCAGCGACCGTTCCACAGGCGGTGAAAGCGCTGCGCCTCGGCCCTGTCGCGGAAGGCGACGACGAATCGTCGCAGCGCGGCGCCCTCCAGGTGGCGGGCGACGCGACGCAGGCCGTCCCTCTTGCGGAGCACCGCGCCGAGCCGCTGCTTTCCGTCCTCCACGCCGTCGTCATCTTGCCCCGTCGCTTCGGTGAAGGGCTGCTGCTGCTGCTGCTGCTGCTGCTGCTGCTCGCCGACGTCTTCGGCACCGCTCGCGACGTTGTCGAGGCGCTCTCGCTGGGCGGCGGCCTGCTCGGAGAGCCGCTGCAGCTGCTGGTGCATGTTGGCGGCGACGGGGTGCGCGCGGGCGAGCCCCCAGGAGCCCCGGGCGCGCTGACCGTGCTGGCGGACCGGACCTTGTTGGACTCGGGCCCGGAGTTGACGCGCCGGTGCGCGAGCGCGACCTCGTGCACGCCGGCGGCAAGGCTGAGCCGTGCAAGCTCCGCTTCGAGGTCTTCCTGCGTCGTGGTGGTGTCGGCGACACTGCCACCGCTCGGGAGCAGAGCCGCGGGCACCTCGCTCCGCCACAGTCCGGTGCGGGAGTTCGCGCGGATGCGCGCGATGGCGTGCAGTCGCTGGAAGCGCGTGGCGTAGGCGGTCGCGGCGACGGCGGAGGAAAAGGTCACGTTGTAGGTCCCGGTTGGTTCGAGCGTCATGCGGTCACGAACTTGCTGCACTAGAGAGGAAAGAGAACCGGTCAGTTTAAGGAGGTCGACGGGCTTGCGCAGATCGGGAGGGATATTTACCCTTTGTGATGGATTGGTTCCATTTCGACAGTTCGTTGTCAGCGAGACGGTAAAAGTCGGACGCGTGGACGTTAGTGCTCAGACCGTCTATTCGGATCATGGTGTGTGACTTTGCGGCCGTAGGATCCCCTTTCTGCGCGAGGTTGGCTTGGGTTGCCGCGATCAAATCCGTGGAGACAGGCGTCACTACAACATCCGTCGAGGCATCAGCGGCCATGTCCGCGAAATCCATATATCCGTAGCTTGGTTCCCGTCTCTTAAGAAGTGGCCATTGCTGGGTATTTATCGTTGTCGTCTCGGTCTCGTTGTACAGTTGCGCATTCTCGAGAGCGGACTCTGGTTCGGCGCTTCGTTGGCGTCTCTTCAATAACGACCATTGACTCCCATCACTCTCCAGATTTACATTCGCGGTGCTCCCCGCATATCGACCAGATCCTCCCGTATCTTTGATATTTCCGGACCCCCCAGCTGTGATCTCCTTCAGGTCCAGGCCCTCAATCGCTGCGGCCGCATCGGCCTGCTCTGCCAGCGATAGCCTACCCTCCACAAGTCTTTTGCGTAGATTTCGCTCTGCTTGTTGTCTTTGTTGTACCGTAGCGTCTCGATGCTGCGGACGACTTCGTAGCTTGTCGCGGCGATCGTACGTTCTCGTTTTTCCTCGCGGCGCGCTGTCGTAGCTCGGCCGGTCTGGAAGAGTGCGGTTGTCACCGCGCGAAGATGAGTATAGTCGTGCTCCCCTAAGGCAGCGGCAAGTGGCGGCAGCTCCGTAGCGCGGCCATGTCGAATGCAACATTCGGGCTAATTGTGTTTTTGCCATAGGGTACGCATCGGGATTGTGGCTGTCAGCGTCTGCGAAACTCGCCTGGACTCGATATTGAAGGTGCGAACTCAGAAACGGCAACGAATCGCTAATATTTTGTTTCGGCCTTTTCGACCCACCCACCACCAGTTTAGAAACATTGAGTCCGCCTGCCCCTTCACGCAACAGAGCCCAGTCTTGCAATAAAATATAAAAAGTTCTTTTTTATTTTTCGATTTTTCGATACATATTTTCATGCCCTAATTCATTGGATTTTGACCAGCTTCTATCTATTGTGCTCTCTCTGGCGCACGGGACCTGCCGCCGTTTCATTATTTGCTCCCTAATTCTAGCGCAGCGAACACACTTGCCTCATTCAACGTCTCAGTATGGGCTAAACATCTGCCGTAAACTCGGCTCAGAAGCAGTCAACGATCAGATACGACTTTCCGAAGCATCGGCTCCTTCCATGAGCTCCCATGGAGACTCCAACTGGCTGCGCGAGCCTCGCGGTTGCTGCGCTCCTCACACTCCAATGCCTGCGTGTTAGCAGCAGAGCTGACCAGCCGCCGAGGTATGAGGCTGAAGACGCGGACTCTGCGCAGGAGTCAGAGTCAAGGCTGCGCAAACTCACTGCATCCAAGCTTTGTATGAGCGCTGCCGCTGTTGTTGGAACCTCCGCGTCTTTCCTAGATGTCACTTCTTTTGGCAAGCCAAGGCCGTCGATCTTGCCAGCCGTGGCAAACGCTCGTGTTGGCCTCTGGGTATGAACTTCCAAGCTGGCCCTTCGAGGCAAGACATATCACTAACGCTGCGGCAGATTCTTCTTACAGCTCAGGTACTAGCCATTGCAAGCGAGGTGGGCATACGTGAGCGATACAGACAAGGTGTTTATGCCGCGACGACGGCTGCAGTCCTCGCGCTCTACATCGCCTTTCAAGAGGTCACACCGGAACTGACAGTCATTCCAATGGAAACAGCTTGCGTCCTAGCAATTGGGATAACTTGCTTAACCCTACCTCGACGTCCAGTAGTGTACGAGGACGGTCGCCTCGTAGATCGACTGAATTGCGCCTCGATTATTTCTCTGCTCTCATTCTCCTGGTATCCGTTGTACCAACACAGATTTTCCAATATCGACAATTTACAATTACGTGATTTGCCATTGAAGCCTCTTGAGCAAAGAATTCGGAATGTGAGATCAAGCTTTATGTTATTCGCCTCCTCCGGCACGCTTTTGTCGGAACTGATCTTGACGTGGAGGTACAAATTCTATATACAATGGGCTCTGACCATGGTTCACGGCGTGTCTCAGGTCGTTGGTCAATATTTGCTTCAACGATTGCTGAGCAGTCTGGAGCGGCCTCTAGCGCCGCAGCAGAAAGCCATGGGCTATGCAGGCTGCCTTGGTTTGACGATGTTAGCGGAAAATTTGTCTGCAGGTTGGATTACCTGGGTCACACAGGCTCAGCTTAGTATGCCAATGACTGCCCTACTGAAGGGTCTTTTGTTTGAAAAGATGACCAAAAAGCGAAGCACGCCACAGACCGGGCCAAAGTCTGCAAAAGGCAAAGACTTGCTCTCCTTAGAGAGTCTAATGGCAAACGATTGGTAGGTGCTCGTGTCTTCAGTCCCGCCTGTGCTAACAATCCCAGTGCATCGGTGTCCCAAGCTTGCGCCTCGAGTCAGCATTGTCTGAAAGCTGCTTTTAAGCTTTTGTTTGACGTTACCTATCTGATCCATCTCATCGGTTTCAAACATATTCTGATAGGCTGTTTATTTCCTGTCATTCTATTCCCAATCTCAAAAATGTTTGCCCATCAGCACAGGCTTGCCAGGTTAGAGCTTTCGAATTTGCACAATACCTTCACCGTTGAAGTCTCTGAGCTACTTCGAAATCTCCGCCAAATTCGTCTGTCATCTATGGAGGAGCTTTGGCAGCATCGAGTCACCAGATCCAGAGCTCTTGAGCTGGGGCAAATATGGCATTGTGGGATGCTCTTGGCAGTCCTGGCACTGGTGACGAACTTGGGCCCTATTTTACTGATATCGGTGGCGCTGTCCTCCTATGCCCTCGAAGTCGGACATCTGAGTCCGTCGCTTGCTTTCGCTTCTATTGGCTTGTTTCGTGGTCTTCATGCCCTTGTTCAAGAACTGCCATCAATGGTAGCCAGTCTGAAAGAGTCTATTGCGGCGAGCAAGCGCATCGAAAACTACCTCCACCAGTCTACCACAACAAGAGCTTCCTGCAACACCGAAGAGATCTCCTTCCAAGATGCCACAATAACTTGGCCCAACCTGAGTTCCGCCGGTGAGTCGCCAGGTTTGTCCTTCAGCTTGAAGAATGTAAATCTTCAATTCCCGCAAGGAAGACTGAGCGTCGTGACCGGAAAAACGAGTTCTGGCAAGGGCCTTTTGCTTTGTGCAGTTCTTGGTGAAGCTATTATTCAGCACGCGAGCCCAAAGCTGAATTATGAACCTGTCGCGGAAACGCAAGGGGAAGGTCGCGCGACGGACTTTGCCTACGTATCACAACCTCCATGGATTGAGGATCGAACGATCAGACAAAACATCATCTTCAGCGACGCGTTTGACGAAGAGCGGTATGCGGCAGCTCTACGTGCTTGTGCTCTGGAAAGGGATCTCGAAGCTCTTCCTGACGGAGACATGGCTATGGCAGGCGTCAACGGCGGGGCTCTCAGTGGTGGCCAAAAGTGGCGAGTCTGTCTGGCAAGGGCTCTGTACTCTCGTGCCCAGACCCTTGTACTTGACGATGTTCTGAGTGCGGTTGATCCCCATGTCGCAAGATGGATTTGTCAACATGCGTTGTCAGGGTCATTGGTTCGTGGCCGCACAGTGATTATCGCGACCCATCATCTGGCTGCTTGCAAACACTTAGCCAGTTATGTGGTTACTCTTGAAGATGGGACTGCTTCAGGGCATGATGCTAGTCCGCGGCGTAGCAACGAGTTTCTGAACATCGAACCCGTGCCACGGTCAGCTACCAGCAGCCCTAAACCGGAATCTGTGGTGCACTCGACAGAACGAGATATAAATAGGTCATCAAGATCTGAGCATTCTCTTCTGCAGACCTTTCTTATTTATCTTTTGGGTAGCGGAATTTGGCCTGTTCTATTCGCCGTTTTGGCAACTTCTGCATGCCGGCTTCTCGCAGTGGGAAACTCGTGGTGGTTGACTAGATGGACCTCAAACAAGGAGCTCGATAACGCGAGCCTTCGGCTGAACTTGTTTCTTTACCTTGTTCTGTCTGTTTGCGCCGCGATCGCCGTAGCAGTGCATTCCATGGCTGTTCAGAGTGTCAGCCAACAGGCATCGGAAGCGCTCTTTCGGAGAACAGTGCACGGTGTGCTACGCCGTCCTTTGCGACTGATAGACAGCACATCGTTGGGGAAGCTCTTGCAAAGTCTTGCCGCTGATATGCATTTGATTGATCACCGAGTGGCGGCCGGCTTGAGTGATTTGCTTCGAATCATTATGCAGCTGTTTCTCGTGGTTTTCACTAGGTGCGTGTTAAACTTGATTCTTTCGACAACTTACTAATGGCATCAGTGGAATCGCAACACCTCAGACCATCGCGATGATGGTTATAATGCTGAGCTTCTACCTGAAAATCACGGCTAGACATCTTCACATGTCAAGACGCCTGAACAAGCTCGTTCCACTAGCAGCACAGCCTATTCTAGAGCACACAAACTCTACAGAATTGGGTATTGTGACTATACGAGCATTTAAGAAAGAGTCGACGTATGCTGAGCGTATGTACGACCTGCTTGACGTGGAGATGCGTCTAAGTTGGCACATCACGCTCGGACAGCGATGGATTCATGGACGATATGGCATCCTTGGCTCGCTATTCGTCTGTGCCACAGCAATTTCCTTGGTAATGGCAGGTTCTGATGCCGCGACAGCAGGGTTTACCATTAACGTGGCCCTCCAAATCAAAGCAACGATGAGCGGGATGATGGGAAAGATCAACCTTCTCACCAGCGGGGCACGAGCTATTGACCGTGTACTAGACATAGCTGACGCTCCCACCGAGAGTCAGGATGGCTCGAATATGGTCGCATCTTGGCCTGCTTCTGGCAGAGTCGATTTGCAAAACCTAACAGCTCGTTATGACGCAGATCTTCCCCCCGTTCTTAGAAACCTTTCCATCTCAATTGCGCCGGGCCGGCGCCTGGGTGTTGTTGGACGTACTGGTGCTGGGAAAACAAGTCTTATAAATGCATTGCTTCAATTCATTGACATTGAGTCAGGTACGATTTATATCGACGGGGTGGATATTGCAACTGTCAAGATTGACCGTCTGAGGAACTCGATCTCCGTCATCCCTCAAGACCCGTTCCTGTTTTCCGGCACGCTACGTGAGAATTTGAGCATGCTTGGCGGCAAGACTGATGAAGAGCTCAAGATGGTACTGAGAAAGGTGGCGGCGACACAGGATGGGCGAGGCTCAAGCGATGCCCTCGACGACCTGGACATGGCCATCCAGCCAGGTGGTGAGAACCTCTCCCACGGGCAGCGACAGATGGTATGCCTCGCCAGAGCGATTCTGGACCCCCGGCGCATTGTCATCCTGGACGAAGCGACGAGCGGCGTGGATCAGGTGACGGATAGCGTGGTGCAAAGAGTTATTCGTCGTGAGTTTGCAGAGTCTACCATGATCGTGGTAGCCCACAGGCTCGCCACAGTCGCGGACTTGGACCAGGTTTTGGTGCTGGATGAGGGCATGGCGGTCGAGTCTGGGTCTCCGGCGGAGTTGATGCAGAAGAAGGGCGTCTTCTGGGACATGGTAAATCAGGGTGGCGATGCGGAGAGTGTGCGGATGGCGATTGAGCGAGGCTCATGACGAATTCGGAGTCATCAGACATATAATCAAGAGAAAGAAGCCTACAGAGATTGGCGATATATCCAAGATACAGGGCATTATTTTTATAATTTCAGGATAATATTTGTTTTAAGCTAATCGACCTCTGTCTTATCTCCATTGCTGTGAGAGGAAGCTATTGAAAGGCCCTAAAAAACTACGACTTGAACAACCAGGAAGGCGGTGGGGCCGCCGGAGTGGAGGCCGACCGTATAAAACCCAGCAAACGGCCGACTTTTCTACATCAAGCATCAAGGCACATTTGTTGACAACGACCCGTCAGAAAAGCTCCCTGTCTCTTTCTTTTGCTGCGAAAATGGTGCAGGGGAGCGTCACCGTCAAGGTGCGGCCTCTAACGCTCCCAGGCCTCGAAAAGAAGAATCTCCAAGGCGCCGCCCGCCTCTACGTGAGCAAAGAGTCTCTCATCGCCCTGACAAAAAGCTTGGAAGGCAACAAGCCGTGCGTGGTGGAGAGGCTGCCACCCGACGACGATGCTGCTGCTGCTGCGGAGACGCCGATCCAGCGGGAGGCCCTTCTGTGCGTGCTGCCGGAAAAGAACATGAGCCCAAACATCGGCATGATGACCCGCGCCTTTCAAGAGGCGACGGGGTTCCGCCTCGGCGATCAAGTGCGCATCGCACTGCTCCAGACTACGGCGGATGTGGAAGAGGTTGTCGTGCGGGATACGAGCGATGCCGAGGTCAATGTGAAGCAACGAATGTACCCTGTTGATTGGAGGGCCGTTCTGGGGGAGGCGATGAGTGAGTATCCTCATGATATTGCAGAATCATCATCCAAGAGCCGGAAGCTAACCAGTCTTGCGATGCAGTCGACGCAGAGCAAATTTTCCCCGGCATGGTCTTCGAGGGCGTAGCAGCTCACAAGACACGTCGCAACTTCAAGGTTCTCCGTGTCAATGGGCAGGCCGATAACCTTGGTCGCTTCAACGAGGCCACCAGCGTTATCCGCATCCTTAACCCTGGTGAGGATGATGCTCCCCCCAATTCTACCATCACTCCCAGCGGAGAGCTCGCCGTCACAGGCATCCCCGGCCTTGCCGGCCAGCTCGCGCCGCTGAACAAATTTCTTCGGGAGTTCACCCGGCCATTGAGGTTCGCGGATCGGAAGTGTTCATGCGCCTTTGTGATTCATGGGGGCCGCGGCACAGGCAAGACGATGATCTTGAACAAGTTAGCCGCCACAGGCTGGGGTACAGTCCACTGGATCCAACCATCGTGCAAGTCCACGGTCATCCGTGAGACCTTCAAAAAGGCAGCCGCCACCGGGCAACCGAGCATCATCCTCCTCGACGAGCTCGAGGACCTGCTCGCCAAAGACCGCTCTAATCACGATGTCGTCGTCGAGGCGCTCGGGGCGGAGCTCGATGCGCTGGCGGCTCGAGCTTCCGCGCAGGGATCCCTGCCACCCGTCCTTGTCGTGGCTGCCTGCCTCGACTTCATGGCGAACGTGCCCCCCAAGCTGCAGAAGCAAACGCGGCTGCGCAGAAACCTTGGCCTGCGAATCCCCCGCGCCCCGGAGCGCCGCGAAATCTTGGACTTTATGAGCCTACCCCTGCGCGAGAGCGAGCGCGAAGCCTGCCTGGCGAGCCTCGTATCGCGGACTCCCGCATTCAACGGTGACGACCTCGCAACACTTGTAGAAAACGCCAAGAATATCGCGAGCGAGCGAATATGGGAAGCTGAGGGTGCTCTAGAGAAAACGGAGGATGAAACAGAGGAGACACCCAAGCCGATAGACTTCTTAGAACTGTCCGACTTGGAGCAGGCGCTACGAATAACTAGACCTACGGCCATGAACGACGTCAACCTTAACCCGCCGACGGTTCACTGGCAGGATATCGGCGGCCAGGAGGAACTGAAAAAGATTCTTTCCCGGATGATCAAGAATACAAAGGTACGCTTTCCCGTCCCCCAGCTTGCATCCCATGAACTCTTTTGCTGACTGACTACGTCAAGTCCACATCCCCCATCAGCTACCAGGTCCTGCAAAGCCCGTCCAAGGGCTTGCTACTGTACGGCCCCCCGGGCTGCTCCAAGACGCTCTCCGCGCAAGCCCTCGCCACCGAGTCAGCGTTCAACTTCTTCTCCGTCAAGCCGGCTGAACTGCTCAACATGTACGTCGGCGAGTCGGAGCGCGCGATGCGGACCCTGTTCGAGCGCGCCCGCGCCGCCTCCCCCTCCATCATATTCTTCGACGAGATCGACTCCATCGGCGGGCAGCGGGATCCCAGCAGCGGCGGCGGTGGCTCCACCGGCCGCAGCAACCTCTCCGTCAACATGCTCAACGCGCTCCTCACCGAGATGGACGGCTTCGAGAGCCTCGGCGCCGTCATCGTGCTTGCCGCCACGAACCGGCCCGACGCCATGGACCCGGCGCTGCTGCGCCCGGGTCGCTTCGACCAGATGGTCTACGTCGGCCCGCCAGACGAGGCCGCTCGCCAGGCTGTCTTCGGCGTGCACCTGCGCGGGCTCTCGCTCGCGCCGGACGTCGACTTCGCGGCGCTGGCGCGGCTGACGGAGGGCAACTCCGGCGCCGAGATCAAGGGTATCTGCGCGGAGGCGGGCAACGCGGTGCTGGAGCGGCACGAGGACACGGACGGCGCCGCGCCGCTGCAGATCGCGATGGAGGACCTCGAGGCGGCGATACGGAGGGTGCCGAGACACATCACGAAGTCCATGACGGATATGTATGAGGCATGGGCGCGGAGATTTAGAAAGACTTGAGTAAGGACTATATACATGGGCTAAATATAAGTATAAAGAAAGACTTGTTGCTTTCAATACACTCAATGCTCGGCTCCATTTACCCAGTTGACTCTCTCCACGACGGACAGATGCATACGCCATCTTTAATGCTCGTGCTATTTCATCCATCTGCCGCGACCTGCATGCATCAGCTTCACTTATTCATCATTCAGCATGCAAAAAAAAAAGAGGGTTGGTTTATTCGCTGAACTAAGCACTCATACACCCTCGCCAAGAAGAAAGCGGGTCGTCGTCATGTTCATGAGAAGCGAAAAAGAAGATTGGGTTGCAAGGACAAGATGAAAAAACAGATTCCATCCTTTCCTAAGCCCAACAACCAACACGTTACCACACCATCACTCAGTTTCTCTTCATTCACCGCGCATCAACACAACATAAAAAATGGCAAGGAGGGAGGAAGCAAAGGGAGGCCAAACACGCTGTCCGCGTACGCGATAAGAATAAACAACAAACTAATAAAAAAAAACAGAGCAGTGTAGCCGCCCAGAGCCGCCCCTGCCTTCAGAAGAAGGAGAGCAAGAAGAATACATCAAAGCCCCCCAAGCCCCAAGTAGAAACAAGAGAAGAAAGAACAAAGAGGTTTGTATCCGTTAATTTCGTCAACCTGTGTCCGGTACGCCGATGCTTTGAAAGCATATGAAAAAGAAGGAAACAAACAAATAACAACCAAAAATGTTTCATGTAACGATTTGTTTTTGTGTATAGTGCCGCAAAATCCCATCCATAATCCTCCGCCAGATTTCTTTTCCGGGTGATGAATAAATAAGTGGAAGAAGAGGGGGAAAGAGAAAAGAAAGGACGTTGCAAAGCATTCACATTTCGTCGTCAGATCGGAAGTCTCCGCCGCTTTTGAGAGCAGGGGATAGAGTTATGGCAATCTTCTTGGGATTGGCATGGCTGCCACCACCGCCACTGCCCGCTGAGAAGCTTCGCCGGCGGTGGCTCGCCCTGGTGGACGTGACCGAGTTGGCGTCGGCGGAGCCGCTGTTGCGGCGTTTGTTGGCCACGAGCTTGCCGAGCTCGTCCTCTTCCTCGTCCTCTTCGCGTCTCCGCTTCTCGCTGATACGCTCTGGAGGTGACGTCAGAGGAGGTTCAGCCTCTTCTTCCCGTGGCGAGGATCCGGTCTTATCTTCGCCTTCGTCATTCATGCCCTCCTCGTCCTCGCCGTCTTCATCCGATGGGTAGTCTACCAGCGGTTTTGATGGCCCCGAGCCGCTATTACTGGAACTCTGGGTTTCTTCGCTGTCATCTTCCGGATCTGACGTCTCCCAGTACTCCTCCTCTTGAGCATCAACTGTGAGATGCTCCATCAACCTCGCGTTGGGAGGTTGACGTCTAGTCAAGTCCTCTTCCGATTCCAAGAAATACTCCACTTCTGTCGTAAAGCCCTGCGTCTGGTCGTAGCGTAAAACTATATTGCGGAAGGTCGCCATGTAACTCAACTCGGCTAAACGGTCTCTATACGTTTCGACGAGGTGCTTGACCAGGTCCTTCATATTCTCCTTTTTGACATGTTCGAAAAGCTCCAGGCAAGCAGAGCTAAGCAGGTTGTCGCGGGGCATTGTGGCAATGAGAACGTCCAGGATGGGCCCAAGCACGCGCTTCTCTATAATTTGCTTGATGTAGAATTCTTCCTGTAGCCCGATGAGGGAGCGGAAAAATCGAATAGCGACGAGGCGAAGGTACTTTTCTGGCGACTTGATGAGGTGCACAACGCGCTCGACAATGTTGTTGGTCATGACAAAGTAGCGGCTGAACCGATGATGTTGCCGGATGAAGAAGCTCAGAATCTCAATGAGGTAGCTGAACATCGAGGCTTGTTGGACGGAGAAGTTCATGTCGGTACGGTTTTCCAGGTCGATAAGTGGTTTGAAGAGCTTCGCCGCCGATCGATCGTAAAAGCGCGTCAAGAACAGCTCTTGCTGGGGATCGGCTGATTGCTGCGGCCTCGGCCGGCCAATAAACTCGCCGTTAACCTTGGCCATGACCTCGGGGCCCTGGCCTTGGATGCCATGGTCAAGTATTACCTTCACAGCTTCCGAGATTTGTGACTTGACGCCAAGATCGACCTCAACAAGTAGAAGCTCTATCAGCGAGTCGGTTAATGAGGGTTGGTTTTCGTGCATCTGTCGGTAAATGGTCTGTCGAATCATCTGTGGGTCGTGATCGATGATGGAAACAAGGATCTCGGTGGCACCGACGCGAACAGCGACATCGTCGTGACGAAGACCGAAATGGATGACCTGAAGCAGGCCGTGTGCGATCAAGTTGTTGTAAAGAACCTGACGCGCGCCTGGTTGAACAGTCTTGGCAATTGCACAGCACTGTTGAATGAACAAAACGGCCTCCTTCTTTTTCCTGTAATCGGGCGGTACAGCAGTGAAAATGGCAAAGAGTTCGTTGAGAAATTCGGTATTGGATTGCAAGTGCTGTAGAATGTCGACCTGGTTGAAGAAGATGAGGGAGTTGAGCACAGAAAAGGTCGGGTCATCGAGAATTCGGGCCAGGACGACGTCCTTGAGATACTGAAGTCGGTAGGTCTGGTGAATCTTGCGTCGCGTGATCTCGTCGTCAATGGGCACCACTTCCTTATAGCGGCCTTGGTTATCCAGCCAGTGGCGGTGATTAGCCTTGTGGCTAGGAAAATCGGGGTCGTACTCGAGGGCTCCAACGACGCCCAGAACGTTCTCGTCGGTCACGGCGTGTTCAATGATGGTGGTGTCGTTGAGAAGGATAATCGTCTTCATGATGTTACAGAGTCGGTGAAGATCCGGTAAACTCTCAAGATCCTCGGCCATTTCGACAAGGGGGATGAGCTTGCCAATGTAGTCGTCAGCCATGATGAATTTGGCTAGGGCGTCTCGGCCGTTGGCAGTGTTGTTCATCATGCGCATGCCTACTTCGATGTCTGCGAGGTTTCCGAGTTCTGCTGCGGGCAGGCTGACGCTGTGCTGGTGGATATCGACGGTGAGTTCATCGGAGAGGGAGTCATCTAGTCGAGTTAGGGGAGGACGAAAAGAGGGTACGATGAAGAGACGTACCATTTAAGGCAAGGCTATTGTGAAAGGTTTGTTGAACATTATTAACGAACTTCCTTTCAAGACGTCAGCAAGGGTCACGGCGGCAAAGGAGTAAGCGCGCGGACGAACCAAATACTGGCGCAGCCTTCGGCTTCCTGGAAACTCAGAGCCATGTCGACGCCACTTCCTGGCTCCTGCCAGACGATGAGCGTCTCTGTTCGGGCGCATTAGTATAGCGTTAAAGTGCGGGGAAGTGCTAGGCGCGTCATACCCTGCTGCTTCTGGAAGCCATCCTCCTTTTGAATCTTGGTCTCGAGAAGCAGTCGCTCGGGTTGGTCCTCGGACTCGACAATCACGCGAGGGTCTTTGCGGCCATCACTTGTCTGAGAGTTGGGCGCACGCCGCCGTTAGCAGATGCGTGTAGGTGTTGGGCATGGATGCGAGATGCGTGGCACCAGGTGCGCGCGGGACCGAAGGGGGGCGCAGAGGCGGATGGCATCGAAACTTACTGTGGAAAAGGACGCGGTGCAAAAGCCGGTGCCTCTGTCGAACCAGTCATTGTTGCGCAGCTCGTACACCTTGACGCGCTTCTTGTCCGTCGCCTGATGAGGCACCTGCTGTGCCATCATCAGCGGCTCCGAGTCCACCTCGGTGGTGATTTGCGCGATCAGGTCTGGCGATATTTCGAGGTGCTGCTGCAGGGAGAGCTCGGTCGTCTCGGAGTGGCTGAGGAGGGTAAGCGCCGCCACGATTCTCTATGTGGAGGATGCGCACGCTTCCGAGATGGATGCGCGCGACAAACAAGGATGGGGGGGGGAGGCGAGGGGGGAGAGAGATAAAAGTGCCGAGGGTGCCTGCTGGGGGTCGGCGGTAAGGGTAGCGGCGAGGCGAAGGGGTGGATGCGAGCCTGGCGACGAGTCGGGCAATGGTCGGCGGTTGAATCAAGGCGCCATGCAGTAATCAAACGATGGAACGAGGATCGGGCCGATGGTTTGTGGTGTCGGGGTCGCGTTTTCGCAGCGTGGTCGCGATGCGGAAACGGTGGCGAGGCGGGGAATCCGCGCCGGGTTGATGGTTTCGTTGGGCAGCGGGCTGCTTCTTGGCTCCCTTGCGACACCGGCGTCGGGTGGACGGCAGATGAACAGAAAAAGAATATGAATCAAACGGTTGCTAGGATGCTGCGCGACGCGATGCGAAGCGGGCGATGTAACGAGCGAGGCGCAGATGGCCGTCCGGGGGGGGGGTTGCGATGGGCGGCTGGGAATGACGACGATGCGGGAGGGTCGTTCGGGACCAAGCCTAGGCTGGGGGATGGGCGATGAGGCGGGAAAGCGCGTGACCGCGCTTGGTGGATTTTTTTTTAGGTGAGGGAGCGGCGGCCACGGAGGACGGGGCAAACGGGCGGCCCCCTGGACTCTAGCCGGCGAAAGCACCCGAAACGGGGTGGTAAAAATAGAGGGAAAACGTGGGCGCTTAATACAGTGGATAGTGGTTATTTTGAGCAAATCAGTGCATGAAAACATTCAATTGTTGATTGCAATCAACTCGCTGTCGGTTGGTGATGCTTCACTGTGGGCGAAATACTGGGAGCATCTTTCCCCTAACGCTTTGGGTACTATAGTGGCATTGGGCGCTAGAAAAAGCCAAACGACGCTGGAATACCAACAACCTGCAAACGCAGGCAGAGAGCACAAAAGACCAAGCAGTTACACGTACGCATTACAGAGGCACTCTAAATGTTACTACAGATGCAATGCAATCCCCCAAGTTTCGGCTTGCCTTGCCAGGAAGTCTGGGGTCACCAGCCTCTGCACCTGTGGCTTTCCTCCCTTTTCTCCCCTTTTCGACAGTAGTTCGCATGTGGCTAGTGCACCGCACCACGAACTCCAGTTTTTCTTCCTCCCGCATCAATTTTTTTCCCCCTCCCCTCAATTCGGCGTTCCCTAGTGGCTGCACTAGCTTCCCAAAGCACGTCAGCGATCACGTGCACGATCCATTGTTCAAATTTTCATTGGCTTGCATTCTTCCAAGTCTTCTATTGTCTCTCTGATCGGCCTGCGCTACGAATTGTTAGTCAAAGGCCAGTTCACCAACTTTGTTCCAATGTTCCAACGCCTGCCGCAGCCACCGACCAGCCGGCCCCAGCGCGCCGGCACTCCCTGTCGATCCCGCCTTGCGAGCGCCTGCGGCAAGGCCCGCCCGCTAATAATATCACCGCCCGCAGGAGAGCCCATGGCAAGATTTGCAAGGAACGGTTAATCTACCAAGCTGCATGACATGGCCAATAGTTCAGTTTATAAATTCCTTCCCTGTTTTCTTTTTCTAGTGCAGCCGCCATGTCTTCCGCCGCGAACCATCAGCCCTGCCGTGTATGCCGCGGCCTGCACCACGCAAACACCCCGCGATCAACTACCACGCACGCCATACGGCGTGACCGGTAACTACACCAATACGGAATGTTCGTGCAACACGGAAATCTGCGTCAAGGTGAAATTCGGTAATTTACAATACGAACACAAGACCTTGCTCTGATGTCACAGTTCACCAGCCAGTCGGTGCCATTTCCCACCACCCCGGGTAGGATAAGCTACCTCTTTACGCCCGTTTGCCCGGAGGCTGGAAGAAATCACGATTTATTTGGCACAGAGCAGAAGCCGCCTCTCTTCTATAATTCTATCTTGATCCTGTTTAGCTACGCATGGTCGACATCTCGGCCTTTCCCTGTCAACGCCCATGCGCAGGTCTTCTCCGAGGGTCGCGCTGTTTCGGCGTCAACCCGGCTGATAGCCGATATTTGCCGTGAACTACCTATTGTCGACGTTTATCGTGAAGAGGTGATACATAGACGAACTATTATTGGCGCGATGGACCTGCAGCGCGGCGTCACATGCATCGTCTTTTAGAAGCATGGCGGCGATGCGTGCATGCGGCTTGCAGAACAGCCGCCAACGGCCGCTTCCACGCTTCCATGCTTCATTTTTGCATCTTGCGGCTCGATTCGACAAAGATTCAGCATTATCGGACGCTCCGTTTTCCGCGTGGCGCATCCAGCAGTTTCAGCTCCGTGAGGGTAGCTGCAGAGCGGCTGATGGCGGCCTCGCGCTGGCGTTCCTGTGACGTTGGTTGGCCGGCGTAGATTAAATGAGGCTTTGGACGGCCAAAGTGGCAGTAGTAAAAAGAGTGACATGGCTCAGTCACCGATTTTTGCGTCGATTTGCCATGCCCACGCGGCGGCCGCCGAAAATGCCGTTATTGAGCTCGCACCGCGTCATCAACGTCGTGACACCCTCAGATCAACAACGCAGGCTCACGTCATTGCCGCTATGTTCCACGGAGCAGAAAACGCCATAGGTTTCTTATCTGCGCAATATCTATGTGGCTTTGTATCATGGAGCTGATACGCATACAGATTGCGCACTCCCGCAAGGCTGTGACTTTGTTGTCGGAAAGAGTCCGCAGATAACCCGCAGAACCCGACCCCAGCGTCGGTACACGTTGACAATGAAGGGATCCAAACCTTGCCGTATCAAGGGAGATGTAGGATGAGCTGAAAGTCAAACAGCAAGGCGGCTCCGGACCAAAAGTCGACGTGAGGATGAATAGATGGATGGATGCCAATTCGTTCCGAGAGTCCAGTCAGTGCGTGCGGCTGGGAGAAGTGGAGGAAAGGAATTGGCATCATGCATGGCGGCGGTCTAAACGAGCCGCAACTTTGACTGGGACTCGAGTTGTGAAACGCTGGCAGAAACGTGCGTGCGCAATCATCAGGTCTGGCACTGTATCAGACCAGCGGTCAAATTCAACCCACACACATGTATTGTCTCTTTTTTATCTATGATTTGATGGATATTCGGGATTTGTGCAGATATAACTACACCGAAAATCTAGTTACAGCCACCCGTCCGTGAATCCAGCCATTCATCCATCCATCAGGACGCCCGTCGGTCCACCAGGCCCGCCGGCCATATTAGCGGCTGAGAATCCCAGATCAAACTTGCGGCTTGCCTTGTCAATACGAGCTCGACGGGTGCCCAGACTCCAACGGAGTGGTATTTCTCTATTTTCTGATACGGCGGCAGTGCCAGATCCAAAGGCCGGGTGTCCATCCTGTTGTCCGTGGTACGATTTCACCTGGGCAGATTGCTAGGACGTAAACGGCAGCAAGCTGGCCCGAGCTCCCACAGGTCAAGGTGGCGTCTTTTCATTTCGATATTTTTAGCTTCTTTTCTCCCCTTCGGCTGAAGACTATCCAGGTAGCTCAAAACACGAAAGCGGCAAGTCGAGAGATTTACAGGGAAGGGAAGTAACAAACCGGCAGCGGAACTTTGGCTTCGCGGCCCCTCTTCCGCGGCCCAAGGAGGCTGAAGACTATCGCGACCACACAATTGCCAGCCCCAGTTCAGCCCAGGCTGACCATCTGCATGCCAGGATACACGCCCAAAAAGCCCACTGTGGCGGTCCAGCCAGCGCCGTCCACGGGCGACGACGCCATACCGGGTCCGGGTTCGCGGCGCGGCGCGGCCCAGGCTCGTTTCGGGCCACGTTTTGAAAGGGGAAAATCGTGTCCAAGTGGCCGGAGACGTTTATCAGCTCTGGGCGGTGTGACATCAAAGTGCTGAAGCCGTTCCAGAGATAAGTAACGGTTGTAGATGGCGAGCCTGGTTTACAGAAGAGGGGACGGCAGATAAACAAGACCAAAAGACAGGGATACGGACATGACATGACAAAACGTGCGTCTGCCAGTGGCTGCTGCGGATTTATTCCCGTCTGGCGAGGCTCTACCAGTAAAGATTACGGTAGAGCTACTTTGGTACAGAGGTACATTGGTGGCAGTCGAGGATTGTCTTGATTTGTTAACGGAGCTGAGGGAGGGTGCTGGCAGGCGCGGGAGACCTGACGCAGGTGTGTATGCATGTATGCGTGTCGTGCTCAGCCCTTCCAGGATTTCTGAGAGGGACAATGGACTATTTATTGGCAAAAGTGTCAATAAAATGGCAGAGAAAGACGAGCATGGGACGTCGAGTGGTGGCCAGATGGTTCCCGCGTCAAGAGGCGCCTTGTTGGGCAGGGAAGGCCGAGTCAGGGTTTGATGATGCACCGATGCTGCAGGCTCAGGTATAACCAGCATCTGCCATGAATCTTCATTTAGCCTTTTTTCCCGTTTCAGTAAATGAATACGGCCGGCGCCAGAGAAAGCCGTGGCTGGAGGGGGGCAAATAGAATAGTTTGAGCCGCACGTCCCAGGCCATGGGCCTTTTACGGTGCTTCTCGCTTGGCGATGTGAAGCTGGGCATCAAGTCGAGGGGCGATGGGGGGGGTGAGGTCAGGAGGAAGATCTCATTGTAATACTGAATGATCAAGTGGTAGGACGACCTGATAGCATTCTGGCTGTGTCTGGAGGTGTCGCGGATGCGCCAGGCTGAGAGCAAGAGCCCGACTATATGGCGACGAGAGGTTGTAAAGCGGCGCGTGGCCATGCGGAAAGGTTGCAGTGCAGAAGATGTGAGTGCTGGGTAGGATTGTTAGGCAGGCATGTCTCGGTTGTATTGGAATTGGCTTTCTTTGTTCTTAGTCGCGGTCTTATTAAGTATTTTCTATTATTTCTTTTTTCTTTTCTTTGCTTTTTTTTTCCTCATCCTTTTCCTTCCCCCGATACGATACGACACGTACCAGCTAGTACGGTACCGCAGGAAAAGGCTATCAGGCCCATTGTTCCATTGTTGCTCGTTGGCAGCGGCCCCTCTTGACACATTGTCCATCAACAACAGCGGAGCCTTGTCAGACTAGAGGACTCGAACAATGCAATCCAGCAATTTTTTTTCTTTTTCTTTTTTTAAGCGAAAACAACAGTCAACAAAATCGCTCGGCGGGCAGCCTTGATATAGCGTCTGATTTTAGCGGCACCAACCCCTGGCCAGGTGCCTTGTACCCGCAAACTCCACCGCCTAGGGCAGCTCAGTTTAGTGGCAACTTTAGTGGGAGGGGGTGCGAGCTACAGCGCATCGGGCACTAAAAGGCTCTTGTCGTCGGCCAGGAATGACCTGCGATATAGGGTTAGGGCGAGCAGGTTAGAAAGCGCTCAAGCTTGCCTCTTTCATCCTCCTCGTATGAATGATTACATATGTGCATGTATGGGCGTACAGACACGAGCCAACTCTCTGCTTGTCTTGTTTTCCCTCTCTTTCATCAATAGTTCTAGTTAGCCTAATCGTTCGAGGTCGTCTCCCCTGCTCCCTGCTCTAGTTACCATACACCCTCCCGTTCATCCATCCATCTTATCGACACAATCATCATCAGAACCGACCTCACTCCTTGCTCGATACCAGACAAGCCTTGTCCCACCAGACGCACCCTGTTCATGTCTCACCAAGAAAAACTGCCCTGACTTTTCCGGATTACGTGCGTGTGCGACGAGGACGGCGGTTCCTCCAGTCCAACATCACATTTGCATGCCCTGTGCCGCCGTGCTCCAGCCAGGACGCAAAGGCGGCCTGAGCCCACCATCTCTCTTCCCAGTTCCCAGCTGCTGGATTCTGGTAGCTGGTGTTGAGGCTGCCATCTCATTAATCTGCATAACGGATGGTACGGATATTCCGTGCTGATAACATTCGTCACGTCCAGCACCTCCAACACCACCACCAAGTCATCTACCAATTGATCTCGAGCATTCTCAAGTATCCATCCATCCAACCATCCAACTCATCCACCCATCCAATTATCCCAGCTCCCGTCTCATGCCCCCCCCAGCCAGCTGCACAAGCACTCCTCCTCCCTACAGCCACACCAACGCCACGACGCACCCCTCGCACAGCGCATTGCCCTGCTTGCTAACCGGGCACTCACTCCAGCCAGTACCGAACCAAGGACGACTCGTCTGTCCGTCACTGCTAATAAAGGCCACCTCCCATGCATTAATACGTCCCTCTCCCAGCGTCGTCTGTCCTTGGTCCCTTGCTCGTCCTATTTCTTTTCCAATTCACCTCACAAATTTTGACCTGGTCTCTTCTTCTTGGTGCATTCTATTCTCCTCTGGATTTGGACTTTGCTTTGCCAGCGTCTGCCCAAGTTGCTGGCCTGCCACCCTCCTCGCTACCTGCATCTTACCTGTACCAGTACTGACCTGCCAAGGTTACGGCACAACGGTATACTTGCGTACGCGCTTCTTCCCCTCACAGGCGCACAACATTTCCGGTCCTTGACAAAGTCACATATGCAACGCAGCACGGCCCTTCTCTCCGATCTTTTTTGACATCTTTTTCTCTGGATTTTCCGAAATTGTCGCCTGGCCGCCCCCCACACGTCGCATCCTTCAACCCACCTGCGCCAGTCCCCCGGGCTCCGGGCTGCTGCACCACGCCAAGACGAGACAAAAAGGCTAACACAGCCTCCGTCTCGCAGCTCACTGAGACAGACCCTTTCTCTTTCTCTTTGGAGCGTAACTATACGAAAGGACGCGTCGTTCCCTGCTTTCTTCATACACCGATCCTCTGCAAAGTACCACTAGGAGACGGACGCTGCTCTCCATTCGCCGCTCCCATACCCGTACCTGCGGGTGTGCACTCAACGTCAGCAAGCCACTTTTTCTTCAACAAACGAACACCTCAACCATCTCTCCACCTCGTATCGCCACACAATCCTCACCTCGCCATGTCTATATTCTCCCATCTCCGGAAGAGCCGCCAGCAGGCCAAGGAGCACAATGCGAAGCTCGCCGAGCAAAAGAAGAAGGACTCTCAGAGGACACCCTACCGACACGTTCCCACCCATGCCGCCTCCGACGCCATCTCCTCTGCGCCACCTGCCTGGCGAGAAGTCAACGACAGGCCCCGCATCGTCGAGCAGAACCGGAGACGCAGCGCTATGGCTGCTGCCGGCTACTCTATGAACATGCCGTCGACCACCACCATTCCCGCCATGCCTCGCGTCACCAGCAGCCTCTCCTACGTCTCCTACCCAAGCGGCGAGGCCTCTCCTCACGTCGGCATGCCCCGCGCCTACAGCTCCAGCAGCGTCCATCATCCATATGGGGCCAACCGTGAGGTCGTCTACTCCATGCCCGACGCCACCCTCTCCCAACCTTCGTCCTGGAAGGGTAAAGAGGTCACCAGGAATTCATTCTCCGGCTACGACATCTCCGGGGGCAGCAGTAGCCTTGTGAGCAAAGGTGAGGTCGGCTCGGCTCTCATGTTGTAAGCTTTCGCCCTGCTGACCCGCCTTTGGTTAGAACCTACACCGGAAGGCAGCTCTAGAGCATCCAACAGCTCTCATGATGAGCTTGAGATGGCCTTGGTATCCCCTACTCGGCCAAAGATAAAGGCTGTACAGAACCTTCAGGTTCCCCAGCCCCATCCTATCCAGCAGCTGCAGACATATCACCAGGTCCAGCATGCCCAACAGACGAAGCAGCTTCAGGCTGCACAGCAAGCTCAGATTCAGTCCGTCACGCCGCCGCCTCAGCCCGTCCAGCCAGCCGCTGCAGTTCCACAGCCGCAATCGCCTGTTCCGGAGTCTCCGCGACCGGCCTCCGGCCACGCCCACCGCCTGCACCCGAGCCACCGCCGCACCTCATCCGAGACATCCGATAGAACGGCTGTTCCCGTGAGCACCAAGCCTGCGCCCAGAGACTCCCGGCCGCCGCCCACATCGATGAGGGGCTTCAATTTCATCGCCACCACGGTAAACAACCATCAGCCCGCCCTCGGCAGCAAGCCCGCCCAGCCGGAGCTAAACAACGGCGCCCGCCAGAACGCTCCTCAGTACCGCGCCAGTATAGATTATAGCGGCTTTGCGCCCAGGGCTCCTGCGGCCCCAGTCGTGGCGCCGCCAGCCTCACGAAACTCAAGCGATGTCAACCTCGGAGCCTTCTCGACCCCAAGCCCAAGCCTCAGCTTATCAGGAGGGCAGGTGACACCCCCATCTGGCGGCCAGCGGCCGTACCAGAGCCGCATGAAGGAGCACTCGCCATCGCCTGCAACTCGGCAACAGCAGCCCGAGATGGAGCCTATTGTCTCTAACGGCTACGCGCGACACGCTCGTTCCGAGATGCCGCCGCCGCTCGCGCACGAGAACTTGGTCAACATCTTCCCCGAGCCGGTGCCTGAGTCGTACAATGCAAAGTCTGGCCGTGGCAAGCTCAACAAGGGCAAGAAGACGCGCTGGTCGTTTGCCAAGTCGTCACCCATCACAGCATAAGTATGATTTGCGCATACAAGCTCATCATCTATCCTCAGCAATTTTTCTTTTTAAAAAGTCTTTATTCAGCATGTACCATCCGATCATTTCCATGCACATCTTTTTCTACACAAGCGCCGTCTGCGGCTTTTTTTTTTACTGCCATTTTTGCGAGCGGCATTCACGCCACAGGTCCTGATCTGGACCACACGCCCGCGATCTGATCCGAGACACGGAACGTCCAGCTGCATCGACAGACGGGCGATCCTTCTGGACTTTAGGGCAGTATCTTTAACGACGATTATGACGAACATGGTTTCTTTCTCTAAGCATAGATTTTTTCTGTTTTTCCTTATACTTCAGAAACGGCGTTTGACAAAATTCAGTCGTGTTATTTAAAGCATAGATATTGGATATCAATACAGATGGTTTTATGAAGCTACCGATAGTACATGCATGTGACAAGTGATTTCTGATTGTTGCTTGTGACGACTTGGAATAAATCAAGCTAAGGTGTCTTTCTCAAGACCAAGCTCGGCTGGCACGTATCTGATCAGGTCGTCTTGTCATGTAAGCTGAGACTGCTACGACGGACACTCTGCATCACTTATCTAGCTGACCATACCTAGAAAAGTGAGACGAACTGAAGAACGAAAGTAGAAGGTTCCTAAACGGACTTCCTACTCTCCGGGGAAATCCCCTGTATTTTCTTATACCACACCTCTTTTTCTGCCGTGCATCTTCAGATCTAGGGTATTCGTGCATCTTAACACCACCCCACCCACCTGTGGCGTGAAGCAGGTACCCGCGTCGCCAGCAGCAAACGCTGCACCAACAAAGTACCCGCCTAGCTTGTATGTAGTATGTACGTCAGAGTAATTTACGGAGAGGGACCCTTCTTCGCAACCACGTATGCCGTTTGCTCCAAGCTTCTCATGCCAGCTGCCACGTTCGTTTTGTGTTTCATTTCTTTCTCACTCAACATACCATTTGGGATTTCTTTATTTTTCTACCGTTTCCCTTTGTCTCATTGCATAATCCTTCTTTCACTTTTTTCATTTCTCTCGTTATCTCTCTTCTCCAAACTCAATGCTTGCCTGAAATCCATACATCCGTGCACCTTGTACCCCAAAAGCGCCCTTGGCGGAACCAAACAGCCAACGCCGCCATGGCTCCTGCACCGACGGGCTTCCAGGCGCGCATCCTGCATCCGCTGATTGCATGGATCCAGGCGACGCCCGTGTACATTCTCCTGGCGCTCCTCGTCACCCTCATCCTCGTCGGGCTGCTGTCGGTTCGTCGCCCTCCGGTGCTTCCCCTCCGCCGGCGCAAATGCTTCCGTTTGATACTGACAAGACTTCTCCAAATAGCTCTTTGTCCTGCTACACCTCGTCGCGCCCAAGCCCCGCGCACCGTTCCCCTCGGAAAAGACATACATCACCAGCGCTCCGAATGGCGCGCCGACGGCGCCCCGTCCGCTGCCTTGCTGGTACGACCGCTGGTTCGCTGAGCGGCGCCTGAGCAAGACACGGAGCGCTAGCGCCAGCGCCGACGCCGACCCGACCGCGATCCCCGACACCGGCGCCATCGAACCGGCCGAGCTCCTCCTCAGCGTCGTGCTCCCCGCGTACAATGAAGAGGACCGCATCCTGCCGACGCTCGAGGAGGCCGTCGCGTACCTCGACGAGCACGTCGGCCGCCCCGGCGGCAAGACTTCCGCTGATACCAGCTCCAGGAAGGCCCCGCGCCCGCACCGCCACGCGGCGTCGCGACCTGCAAGCAGCCGCCCGGAATCGGGCTATGAGATTCTTGTCGTCAACGACGGCAGCCGGGACAAGACGGTCGACGTGGCGCTGCGTTTCGCGCGCGACAGGGGGCTGCACGACGTGCTGCGCGTCGTCAGCCTGGAGCGCAACCGCGGCAAGGGCGGCGGCGTGACGCACGGCCTGCGCCACGTCCGCGGCCACTACGTGCTGTTCGCCGACGCCGACGGCGCGTCGCGCTTCAGCGACGTCGCAAAGCTGATGGAGGGCTGCGAGGAGGTGGTTGATGCCTCGGGCCGGGGCGTGGCGATTGGCAGCCGCGCGCACCTGGTTGGCAGCGAAGCAGTAGTCAAGGTGCGTCTTCCCCCAACATCCTCCTGACTGCACACAAGTCCCTCCCCCCCCCCCTAAATGTTACAACAGCGCTCTGCCCTGCGCAACTTTCTGATGCGCTCGTTCCACCTCGTCCTCACCATCCTCACGCCGCCCGCGACGTCGCGCATCCGCGACACGCAGTGCGGCTTCAAGCTCTTCACACGTGCCGCCCTGCCGCACATCGTGCCGTACATGCACGCCGAGGGCTGGATCTTCGACATTGAGATGCTCATGCTCGCCGAGTCGGCGCCCGCCGCGCCGCTGCTGGGTTCCGACGGCGCCGTCATCGGCACTAGCCCGGGCATCAAGGTCGCCGAGGTGCCCGTCGCCTGGCACGAGGTCGGCGGCAGCAAGCTCAACGTCGTCCAGGACAGCGTCAAGATGGCCGTCGGCCTGGCGGTGCTGCGCGCGAGCTGGATGCTGGGCGTGTACAGGCGGCGACTGACGTAGTGGTGTGTTGGGAGGAGGAATGGCGATGTCAGGTTATCAAGACAACTAGCTGGATGGAGGGGAGAAAGCTGATAGAATGGGATGCCGAATTGCATTAATTAGTATATAAGTGAGGAATTTTGCTGATCTATAAAAATCTAAAGACTATGCCTTTTTTCCTTCTAAGAGCCAGCCACCCAGAGAAATCGTTCGATGACAAAATCCGCCTCACCTGTAATTATCGATACTGAAATATCACCAAACAAGAAGAACGCCTTCGTTAAAATGCCCAACGTTTTGACCAATGTCACTCCTCCTTTCGCTGATCATCCGTATTCTCCTGTCACCAGCTCCGAGATTATATATGAAAAATGTAAATGTACACGTTAAAGAAGGAGAAGAAAGTACGGTGGAATTGGCCACATCCAGGTCAAACATATTAATCACCGGAATCCCTCCCTCCAAATCAGCGGCAGGAACACGACGCACGCCTTGGCGAGGATCAGGACGGCGTCGACGACGGCGATCGGGGCCTTGAGCACGCCGAGCGGTCCGGGCCCGCTGGTGACCGTCTCGACAAAGTGCATCCAGATGCCGAGGAACGCGACGGAGAAGAAGTGGTAGGCGAGGACGACGGGGCGGTGGATGACGCCGCCGAGCATGCCGCAGGGCCCGTCGGTGATGCCGCGGCGGAAGTACTCGAAGCAGCCGACGCGGAGGGCGTGCAGCTGGGGGTCGTCGGCGGCGAAGAGGGCGTAGAGCGCCTGGGCGAGGACGTTGAGGATGGCGGTGTAGCTCTTGCGGCGCCAGTAGAGGGCGCGGAGAGCGGCCTGGACGGCCGCGTCGTCGCTGAGGCTCGGTGTGCGGTCTGGGTGCAGCAGCTCGGCGAGGAGCAGCGCGTCGTGCAGCGCGACGGTCATGCCGGCGCCGGTCAGCGGGTGCCGCATGTTGAAGGCGTCGCCGAGGACGACGACGCCGCGCGGCACCTGCGGAGTCGGCGGTAGCCAGCTGTTGGGCATGCTGCGCAGGCGGCCGCCCTCGAGGGCGGCGAGCGCGGCGGGGCGCACGGAAGCGGGCAGCGCGGGGATGGCGTGCCGGGTGAGGTAGTTGCGGACGCCGCCGGCGGCGACCGAGGCCTCCGGGATGTTGTGCGGCACGTCGAAGAGGGCGCGCGTCTCGTGCGTGCCGATCTGGTACAGCAGGATCGGGTAGGCCTCGCCGATGACGACGTGGCCGAAGCCCGGTGCGGGGAGGTCGGCGTCTTGGAGCTCGAGGGCGTAGAACTTGGAGCGCGCGACGGGCTTGTCGGCCGTGACCTCACCGCGGAACTTGCTGTCGTAACCGTCCGCGATGACAGTTAGCTGGCCGAAGAAGCAGTCGGGCGTCTTGACACCCGTCGCCGGGTCCTTTGTGCGCGTCTCCACGCCCAGGACGTGGTCGGAGTGCTCGCCGCGGATCACCTTGACGACCTCCGTCTCGCGGACGGTGATGTTGGGGTGGGCAAGGCAGGCCTCTCGTAGGCGACTCACGAAGCGGCCATGGTGGAAGCCTTTGCCGACCTCACGCTTGCCCTCCTTGCCGGCGCCGGACCACTGGTACGGCACACCGCCGTCGTCGTCCATGGTTGGGTAGGGGATGAGGACGTCGTGGCCGCGGTAGATGACGTTGTAGCCGCGGCAGGTGATGCTGTCGATGCCCTCAACGCAGTGGCCGAGGCCGAGGCGCTTGAGCGCCTGGATGCCGCCGGGCTGCAGAAGCTCACCGACGATGCGGTCCGGCTCGGTCATCCAGCGCTCGAGGAGGAGTACGGAGCGGCCCTGCTCGGCGAGGGCGTGGGCGGCGGCACAGCCAAAGACGCCGGCGCCGACGACGACGACGTCGGCCTCGTGATGGCGCTCGCGCTGGAGGCGGCGGGCCTCGACTGTGGGTGTAGCCATGATGGCAAGGTTGTGTGTGTGTTTTTATTTGTGTATAGAAGTTATGTCGATCTGTCGGGGAATTCTCAAGATCTCGTGTGCGTGGTTCGTCACGGGGGGTTTGTCGTGGTGCGTGTGTCCCGTATTCATCAGTGAATGGATGGGATATAAAAAAGAGTCGGCTCCAAGAAAGGAAAGAGGAGGAAAAAAAGAAACAAGAGAACCCAATTCAATTCAATCAGAAACGCGCAGTCACAAAAAAAGGCCCCCGGTCGAGAAGGAGGAAAGCATGTGGAAACGGGGGGCAGATGAACTGATGCATCGCCTTACTTTTTTCCCCTTGCCTTTTGTCTTCTGTTGTTGGCCCCTCTAAAATGTCAAGTGGGCGGGCATTGGCTTGCATTGCAGGTTGCAGGTACGAATACTTCGTACTTGTTGGGTGGCGACATCGGGCCAATCGGCAGATTCCAGGGTCCCCTTGTGGCGCTACCTCAGATGAAGATTTCTGGAGGTGACTACAATACTGTGTTATTATTTTCCAAAAAAAAAAAAAGAATAAAAAAATGAACAATTTTCAGTTTAATCAGTAATAACTAAGCATTCAGCCACACTTTTCCAACTATTCTGCAGCCTACCTATGCTCTGCATCGCTGCTCAGAGGTACATTGGTACTTGGGCCACACCAGTGGAACCCATCACCATCCGAAGGGTACTTGGGTACGAAGACTCCGTAATCAAAGGTCAGACAACAAGACCGTTATTTCCTTACAAAAAAAGGCTGTTGTCCATTTCCAAAGTGGGAACATGCTGCTGCATTCTCATCCCATCTTCACATGCTATTTTCGCACCTCTTTCTGCTTCAACTGTGCGACGCAGTTTGCGACTGCGTCCCTCAGCCAGTCACTCGTTCCCGTTTTCGACTACCGCCGTATTCGCATTGGCGTCGGCTAGTAAGCCTCCACGAGCTCAGAATTCAACCATGTCACTTTCCAACGATCGAAGATGCGTTGACATCATCTCTGATTCAATGCCCAACCTAAATGTGCTACCCAAAACCTTGTCCGCTCTATAGATTGTATGCTAAATTTCTAAATTACACAGGTGTAGACCTTGGTTTGGTTGTATATACATCGGCGACGAGCCCTTTATGCATCTATGCTGATGTGCGCGATGCTGCCTTGTCGCAACGTTACTGCTCGTGGATTGGACGATGTCCTTCTGGTGGCTCGCTTTGCAAGCTTCTTTCTCTGCCACTCTAGAGCTGCCGCGGCATCTTTTTCTCTCGTAGCCTCCTCTACCGCCCGCACAATCATGTCGGAAATCATCGTCTGGTATCCAACCTCGTGCCGGCTCTCAGCATTCTGCTCCAGTGCTTGCTGCAGCAGTTCCGTAAGCCGCAGCTCGCAGTTCAGTGTGCTGCCCTCGGACCCGGGGGTATTACCCGCGTCCATCCTCGCGGCCGCTCGTTTCGTAAGCTCTCGTATGCCAAACTTGATGCTTTCCTTGCATAGCCTAGTTCCATGCCAAAACGGCTTGTCAGAGACAAATTCGGATACCAGCCGCAGTGCTGCATCATATCGATGAGTCGCGATATGGATATAGAGCAGCTTCGCAAAGCAGTAGCCGTTGTATGCGAGCTTGCCATGACCAAGCTGTTTGACTCCCAGTTGCAAAATGTCGTGTGCTGCATACAGGTCCTTTTCCACCACTCTTTTTACAGCAAGCGTATAAATATCCGCCGGGATGTCACTCTCGCATTCCACGGCTAGTAAAAGGAAAGCCTTGATATCGCGGATTGGCTTGCTTTTGATCTCCTTGGCAAGGAAATGATGCTGCGGGATCTTAGTGTCTCTTCCATAGCCGCGTGCGCGTTCCAATAGTCGTAGGGCCGGTTCTGCGTTGCCCTCATTTGCTTGTACATGCGCCTCCAGCGCCAATTCGAGGCTAGATTCGCAAGTGTCTCGAGACTTAGACAGCGCAGCTTCAAATACAAGGCACGCTTTCTCCCACAGACCTGCATTATTCAACTCGGCCATCCGCTTGCTCAAATCATCTTTCCGTTGCTTGGCCTGGTAGCCATTACCACCCATTTGCGGTAGCAAAATGGCCCTTTCCATTCGTTCCCATAAAATTTGCGTATTGTCCTTGCTAAAACGCAAGTGTCCCCGGCATGTCTTCTTCCACTCCATGGCAAAATGATAATCGACTTTCAGGCCATGCGCGAGACAAAATTCGAGCCAAGATATCATCCCTTTGATGTCGTGATAGCAAGCATACCCGTTGAGTACCGCAAATGCCCATTCCGTCCGCACCGTCATGCTGTATGATTCCGCGGTATATTCAAGCCATTGACACAGCTCATCGGCATCATGCGCCTTCGCGAAAAGGTCTGTAAAGCGTCGAAGATGTGCTTGAAATTCTGTCGAGGAAGACTTCTTGTACTTCTCGAGGTTTCGTAGTGAGTCGAAAACCGTATCGCAGACGCCGAGGGCTACTTGTTGAGTCATCAGGGCAGCTTGCAGTTCAAAGTCCGTCTCAACGTCATTGCCTTTCAATTTTCGCAGGAAAATCATCTCCGCATCGATGAAACGCGTTTGTCCTGTCGAGCAGGCTGCGATGACCGCCTCTCTTCTGATATCATATTCCTGCTCTGGTGTCCTCATTTTCGCGAAAAGCCCCGCGGATTTAAGCATCGTGTATTCTCTGATGGCGAGTTCGGCGGAGTCGGCGCTTTGTACTTTGATAAGCTCCTGAACGAGCAGCCCATCTTTCCACAGAGATGCCTGCTCTGGTTGTGTAAAGAAGGCGATGATGTTTCCTGCGACCTCTGTAGCATCCTCTGGTCTGTGTTTGTCCATCCATGCCAGAAATCGAGTAAGAATTGTAACAATCGATCGCTTAAGAAAAAGAGACGCCTTCAAAACTGCCCTCATTTCATCTGCCGTCAGATCCACGGAGTACTTCAGCAGGTTAACGACGACATCCTTGAGTATTTCTCGGAATGAGCGCCGGGTACCATCATGGGTACTAACTCCTTGCAGAGCTGTCACGGCTGTTTTGAAGGCGGACGACTGTTCTTCGCTGTTGTCGAGGTTCTCTGGTAGGGCTCGAGCGGCCTCGATGAGAGCGGCCACGGCGTCGTTGTATTCTATAGATGCTTCTTTGCTGTCTCGTGGGGTGACAATGAGATGTTCGTATTCGAGTCTATGGCTGGGAAGCGCGGCGCTCGTCTCTGCGGAGAGGTTTGAAATAGTGACGGTGCGCGCAGGTGTTGAAGCTTCGTTTGTCATCTGGCCCGCAGCCGCAAGCTTGGCAATCTTTTCAACAGGATCCGTTTTCCTTCGCGATTTTCTTGACAATACAGCACGCCGGATTGTGGGAAGCTCGCCCAACCCTCGTGTATTGGCCATGACCTCGGCAATATGGGTAAGGGGGATGGAATCATCGTGGATATTTCGGAGGGGTGCAGCGAGTGCGGTAGGGTGAGATTCGGTGGGGGCGACGGCGAGGCTAGAGGCGCTTGAAATCTCGGCTTCATTTCCTTTTGTTCGGCGATGCAAGCTCCGTTGCGCGCGTGGCTGTCTGATGAAAGATTCGCCGTCCAGCCTGGCTAGGTGAGCTTCTAGGTCGAAAGGCTCGATGGCTGCGGCAGCCTCGGCGCCGCGGTTGGCCTTCGCGGCATGGATCTTTCGAGCATTGTCGACAGCAGCACGGGCAATCTTGATCCGGCGGCGGCGTTCCTCAGCGAGCAGAACGACGGAGAGGGAGGTTGTGAACAGGACGCCGCGGAGGGTGTTGATGGCCGTCTTAGAGAGCGCGGTACTTGAGGAAGCCATTGGCGTGGTGAGTCATCGCGCAAGGCAGTTAAATATTGATACGTTTGAATTGGCCCCAGAGCGATTTTTTTCTAGGGCCGTGTCGAGTACGGAGGATGAGATGGGCTGATCAACGACAAGCAAGTCAGCCCGAGAACAGGCGATAATTATTCTGGGGCGGCAGTTCCTCGGCAAATTCCGTCACCAAGCTGTAGTATTGAACTTAAGGAATAATTGATAACTACCAGCAAGGATATAAGGATATTACTGAAAATGTTGTCAAGTTGAATTTGTGTATGTTTTTCCTTTTCAGTCTTCAATTTGGTGTGTATCTTATTTTTCACCCCCTGTTGTCGGTGGCTCGTGCTGTTTTTCACTGCTGTTGCTGCTGAGCAGCCTGGTGAGAAGATTGAAGTTAAATACAGTATCAGCACGATCTGTCGGTGTTAATCACATCAAGGAGTTTTAAGGCTTTTACACGCGGCAAATGAATTAATTTAAAGTAGATTCCCAGCAGAAAATATATCCCCAATGAAACCAGCATTGTACTATGAAAACATTGGCCGCCACAATTCAGCACAGCCGAGTAAGAAGACTTGTTTGAAGACAACACTTTTTTTATCAATTGAATCACACATCTGGTCTTGTAAAAATATACTTCGAATGTGTTTAGCCCAATTTTTAGGTCTACATTTTTGCCAAATCTCAACTGGCAGGAGCAACTGTCCGTCTACTACCCCCCCCGACGACTCATGCTTCGCTATTCCTTGAACCTTCCATTCTTTTGCCCCGATTCAATCCTTGAAACTGATCTGGGGTTTGAACATCTATTCTCTTTAGTTCAAGCACGTCACTACCAGTTCGCCTCTCAGCATGCCAGCTTACTTCCCTCCTGCTCCGCCACCGAAGTCCAATCTGGGTCGATACAGACTGCTTTCTCCTACTGCTTCGGTATGGGTAAGCCCGATATGTCTTGGGGCAATGAACTTCGGCGATAGCTGGACTCAGTGGTTTGGAGAGTGTACGAGAGAAACGACAGAAGAGATCCTAGACTACTTCTACGAGCAGGTGGGTTTCCTTGCGATGTCAGGTACTAATTTGGGGCTACATGTTAATCATAATAGGGCGGCAATTTTATCGACACTGCGAACAATTATCAGCGTGGAGAAAGTGAAACCCGACTTGGAGATTGGATGAAGCGGCGCGGCAACCGTGATGAGATGGGTGAGTAGAGGGCTGAATGTACTTGATAAGGTTCCGTGGCTGATATTTTGTTGAAAATCCATCTCCAGTCATTGCGACCAAGTATACAACGGCCTTTGTACCTCTAGAAGGAGATGCCAGGATAAAAATCAACCTAAATGGTTGTGGTACCAAGAGCCTCCAAAGTTCCGTGGCGGCAAGTCTACAGAAACTGCAGACAGATTACGTCGACCTGGTGAGAATAGCCGAAGAATTATTGGCACAACTTTACTGAGTTTGATTCTATAGCTGTATGTTCACTGGTGGGACTATAACACCTCGATACCAGAGTTGATGCAGGCTCTCAATAGCCTTGTCGTCAGTGGCAAGGTATTGTATCTTGGCATCAGCGACGCCCCAGCATGGGTGGCCAGGTACGAAGCTGTGTCCTTCTGCGACGATAATTACCTAACACATCTCTAGTAAAGCCAACGAATATGCCAGAAACCATGGTATGCGCCAATTCAGCGTCTACCAGGGCCAGTGGTCAGCAGCGCACCGTGACTTTGAACGCGACATCATCCCCATGTGCCGTGCTGAGGGAATGGCCCTTGCTCCATGGGGCTCACTCGGCGGCGGCAAGTTCAAGACTGCAGAGCAGCGCAGGGCTCGAGAAGGCAGACCGAACCAAGAGTATACTGAAGAGGACACAAAGGTCACTGCGGCGCTCGAGGCCGTCGCAAGACGCAAAAACGCAGCTCTCGCCAGCGTCGCCATCGCCTATGTCATGCACAAGGCACCGTATGTCTTTCCCGTGCTTGGTGGACGAAAGGTCGAACACATAAAGGGCAACATCGACGCCCTCAACATCGAACTGAGCGCGGACGATATACGAGAGATTGAAGCTGCAGTGCCCTTTGATCTCGGGTTCCCACACAGCTTTCTCTGGGGCAAAGAAATGCCCGCCGCACAAGGAAACGTAAAATTCGCCGTGCTTGGAGGCAACTACGATCATGTTGAGGATGCCAAAGTATGCCGACCAAGTTCCATGTCCTGCTCGCCTGCTGACTGTTTCGCAGCCCATCAAGCCTGCCAAGGCAGCGGAGTAGGTCTTCCGCTCGCACTTGAATCGATGGCAGTTGGAGACTACTCCGTGAGTAAGGGTATTGAATGGATGCCCCGAGGCTGGTACTCTCTAGCGGATCTTGTAATTGGTCAGCTCGCCGCACACCGTCGCCCGTAGTCAAAGTTTCTCAAGTTCATGCTACGTTCTCGGTTTGTTTTCCCGTTTGCAAGAATGATTAGGTATCGACCTGCATATTCCCCTCCTATATTTTGTTCAAAAATAAATATTCATTCCTGCTCCGAGTACCCGAACGCCATTTCGGTCCAGTAAAGAAAAACGCATAAAGCCAATCAAACGCGTGAAGCGCACACCCTCCTCTTATTCACCACTATGTAGACCGGCCTCTATTTGGACCCCTTGCCCTTGGCCTCATTCTCTCCCAGCTCGCGGATGATGACCACCGTCTGGCCCTCACCACTGTAGTCTTGCTGGCCCGTCTCGAAGCCCGGGCACACGCCAATGGCCAGGTACTTGCCATTGTTGGAGAAGGCTAGCGCCGCGACGCTGTTGGGCGACTTTTGGTACTGCTTTAACCTGCGCTTGGCCTCTGCGTCCCAGAGCGCGACGGTGCCGTCGCCGCCGCCCGAGGCGAAAGTGCCGTGGACGCTGTGGAAGGCGAGAGCGTTGACTGGGTAGACGATGTCGCCGTCGCCGTCCGGCGCGGGCTGTCGGTGGCACTTGAAGGCGTACTTGCGTGCCTGCGACTCGGCCGTGTCCTCGAACCACTCGACCGCGACGCGGCCCTCGATGCTGCTCGTGGCGTAGCCCGCATCGTTGGGCATGCACGCGAGGGCGCGCGTCAGGTACCGCAGGGAGGACTCGCGCTGCTGCCAGGGCTTGAGGTCGTCGCCGCTGCCGCCCTGGGCGATCAGCGCCTTTATGTCGTCGAGGTCGTAGATGTTGATGATGCGACCGGTCATGGCGACGACGACCTTGGACGGGCTGATGGCGACGGCCTGCGGCTTTCCGGGTAGGGAGACTCGGAGCGGCGTGCTGGATGGATTCTCGATATCATGCAGGGTCAGGCTGCAGTCCCAGGAGGCGGAGATGAGGATGCCATGCTTGGCGCTGTAGCGGACGTTGCGGACGGGAGCGGCGTGCTTGCTGACGAGGACCTTTTCGCCGGTCTCAAGGTTGATTCTGTAAACAGACTTTGGTCAATCAGGTGTTCTTGCCGCGCGACAATCGTGGTGCTCGGGATGTTGCTATACCTATTGACGGCACAGTCCATGCCTGCCGTGTAGGCCTCTTCGTCACTTGCGCCAAAGCATACATCTAGTACAGGCGCTCTGTGTTCGTATGTATTGGCCAGTTTCGCGTCACTCGCACCACTGCTCAGGTCGTAAAGGTAGACTTTCTTATCCCATGAAGATACAAGCAGCTTACTGCTCGTCTCTGGCGCAAAGATGACGGCAGAGACTGCGTCGCCAGGCGGCGGCGACAGCTCGACTTGTGTTGCTATTGATCAGAGTTAGCATGATCTACGGGGGGAAATCGCATTCTTCATAATCATGGCTGGGAAAAGGGGCGACAACATACCAGGAGCCATGCTAATGCTTCATACGATGTTTGGCAGCTCCCCGAAATAAACGACAAGCTCCGGTGCTCGCATTGAATGTGCGTCCGGTACCTTGTACTTGTTTACTTCGACAGGGTCACGTGCAGCTACCCGCTGCGAAACGTTTCGCCGCGTTTCCCCAAGCTTCAGCGAAAAACTACGTGTGGCGCTTTTTGCCAAAGACGACCGCCTTGCCCATCAGCCACACCCCGCCACCCCACCATCGGCTGGCCGGTTTGCGTGCAATTTGTGTGTCAAAATTGTGCTCTTGTGCTATAACTAACTCTTACGTTTCGCCAAAACAGCATCGGGGGAATACGCGTCGATTAACCACTGCATAATCCACAGCAGCCGAACCTCCTCTTATTTTGCGAAATCGATAAGGAACGAATTTGGACCAGATCAACATTTTTGCGCGCCACCTTCCCCTCCGAGAAAGCACAACCGGAAAAAAAGAGGGTGACTCCTAGTTCCTACCCCACAGCAGTCTCTCTTGTGCCCAACACCTCTCGACAACACCTTTAGCTTTTTGTATTTTTTGAAATATTCGCGACGATAGCTGGGAGACGAAACTACCGCCAAGATGTCTCTCACAAATTGCCGCTTCTACGAGGAGAAGTTCCCGGAGATTGACAGCTTTGTCATGGTCAATGTCAAGCAGGTTCGTCAGGCCACGATCCGGAATCTCGATGCGCATAAGAACGAAACAACCGGAACCGTCTTATTGCTGGGGGATGGGTGACAAGTAACAGAATTGTCTAACTCGGTTATCGCTTTATTTAGATCGCCGAAATGGGAGCCTACGTCAAGCTTCTAGAGTACGACGACATCGATGGCATGATTCTGCTCTCCGAACTTTCGCGACGACGCATCAGAAGTATCCAGAAGTTGATTCGCGTTGGCCGCAACGAAGTTGTCGTTGTTCTCAGAGTAGACAAGGAGAAGGGTATGTTGCCTTATTCGGCCTTGGTACAATGCTACGCGGCAGGTTCCTTGACTAATGGTGAACAGGCTACATTGATCTCTCAAAACGTCGTGTCTCCCCTGAGGACGTCATCAAATGCGAGGAACGATACAACAAGGGTAAAATGGTGCACTCGATCATGCGCCATGTCGCTGAGAAGACCCTGGTTCCTATTGAGACGCTATATGAGAGCATCGCCTGGCCCTTGAATCGCAAGTTTGGCCACGCCATCGACGCCTTCAAACTTTCCATCACGTACGTTTCCTACTGCCGTGCATGACTTTCGCGCGCAAACGGCAATTACATACTGACACCTCTTGTAGCAACCCCGAAGTGTGGGATGACATCACTTTCCCTGGCCAGCCTGTTGCCGACGAGCTCAAGTCGTACATTGGCAAGCGCCTGACCCCCCAACCAACCAAGGTCCGTGCCGATATCGAAGTCACCTGCTTCGGTTACGAGGGTATCGACGCCGTCAAGACTGCTCTGCGCACCGCCGAGGCTGGCAACACGGAGGAGACCCAGGTCAAGGTCAAGCTGGTTTCGCCGCCCCTCTATGTCCTCACTAGCACCTGTCTGGACAAGACAGTCGGTATCAAGCGCCTGGAAGACGCCATTATCGACGTTCGCAAAAACATCGAGGCTGCCGGCGGCAACCTTACTGTTAAGATGGAGCCTAAGGCTGTCACCGAGAGCGATGATGCCGAGCTGCAGGCCCTCATGGAGAAGAGAGAGCGTGAGAACGCTGAAGTCAGCGGTGACGAGAGTATGAGCGAGAGCGACGACAACATTCCCGAGACGATGTAAACGAAAGCAAAAAGCAGGGATGAATATGGGATTCTTTTTTCGGATACACTGAGGCAGCGAAAAAACAGGATTCGTAGCGTTGACAGCGAAGGCGAGGATATCTATCGCATCTCAGGAAAATGAGGCAAGTGCATAGATTGCTAGCAAAAAAAAATAATAGTTAGAGTATGACATCATTTAACACAGTGTTAGACATGGTGACGGTCCGGTGGCCAAGGCTTGCAAGGAATTAGCAGCTACAGATAAGCAGTCTTATAAATGAGTCCAATGACTTGTTGTAAATTTCTTTTATAATTCGAGATTGGACTGATACTCGAAATTTATAGCGCAGATTCAGGGGTAGGTTATTGATCCCTCTCTCTCTGTGATGCCAATAATTCATACTACGCATCTTTGTCGCGAGACCCACCAAGCTTTCCACAGTTAGGTGTTTTTAGACAGTGGCTTTGAAGCTAACAAGCTCTCAGCATTGACATCAGCACAACCACATCACAGTTCGTCGGACCACAAGGAGATATCCGTATCTTTGCGGCCAGCCATGACCCCTTCGTGGGCGCGCATACAGCATTGGCGCGGCTGGCGGCCACGCAGCCTGGCAGGCCAGACGGCCTGGAAACTAGCCGTTTTTGCGACATGGCTGCCGGCCGTCATTTCGCTCAATGAGCACGTTGTGGAAACGACGGTCGTGCAGGGAGCCTCGATGCACCCGTACATAAACGAGGACAAGGATTCGACTCTGCGAAATGACGTTGTCTTGACGTGGAAGTGGTCACCTCAAGAGGACTTGCAAAGGGGCATGGTGGTGACTCTGAGGTAAGGCTGGCCGTAGATGCGAGGGTGTCATAGATGTCACATCTATTGATACCAGCGCATATCGAATCTTTTGGACGAATATATGACTGACATGCTGTTTAGAAGCCCTAACAACCCAGAGACTGTGGCAATCAAGCGAATAGTCGGCTTGGAGGGGGACACTGTTCACACGCGCCCACCGTATCAGTTTCCGAAGGTCAAGATCCCCAAGGGACATGTCTGGGTAGAAGGGGATGGCAGACCTGGCACGACAATAGACAGCAATACGTATGGTCCGGTATCAAAACGATTGCTAGTGGGCAAGGTCACGCACATACTGTACCCCTTTCACAAGTTTGGCGCGGTCAAGTGGTGGGAGCATATTCCGCGTCCAATAGAACGCGGACAACGGTGAAGATCTGTAAAATTGATGTATATAGACAAGAAGGAACAATTCCGTTCCTTGTATTATTAGTGTATTTGTATGGCTGGCGTCTTGGTTTCAAATGGTACAGAGCACGCGACAGCAATGAGGCCAAGACAACTTGCTGCTGGTGCAACCATGGATGGGCTCGGCAGCGACAAGCAACGAACTCTTCAGCTACTTGAAGTCATTAATTTATCAGAAAAAAAGAACGCATCTAATCTACGTTTACGACCGGCTTTATCATCGTATTCCTGTACAGACTTCGATGCCAAAAGTGGCTCCGTCAGGCACCAACCCAATCATAACTGCCTAGAGCGCCACCAGGCCAATCACTACGGCGATAGCGCTCGGAGCCGCGAAAAAAAAGTTCGACTAGCAACAAAGCAAGACGTCGGCATCTCCAAGCAGCCACATCACATCCGCACCCATCAGCACACGGCCGGCTCGGTAGACCATTGCTTCATACTCTTCGCATTCATCATAATTTGCCAATCGCATAGTCACGACACCGGGCTCATTTCCTGCGCTGCTTTCCACCCCATCCCGCCACGTCTTTCAGCCTCCTTTCCCCTGTGCCTTTATTTGCGCCAGAAACCGAGACGACCCCTTTTTTGAACCTCGGGAAAAGCCGCCAGCATCAAGACGCAGATTTCTAGCGACCGGACGTCATCCATCTCGTCCCGGCCATGCTATTGGGCTTCAAAGCGCTCGGATTTGAACCCCCCGACCCTTCCGCGACAGCGACAGCGGCGGCTTCCTCGTCACCCCTCGCCGACTTGCCCTCCAATTCCCGCCATGCAGAGCAGTTTGCGCGCCATACCACCACCCACGCTGGACACGGCGGACTTGTGAGCACAGACTCGATGAGTCCGGAAGAGGATTTGGAGGTTGAGGGGCGGCCGCCCTACATCCACGTACGTTGTTGCCCCGAGGCCCTCACGCGGCCTGCGAGACCAGCCCACTAACCCGATGACGTAGGCGATGCTTGCTGGAGGAACGGGTGGTGCTTTTGGAGACATGCTGATGCATTCCTTGGACACTGTCAAGACGCGGCAACAGGGCGATCCAAATGTACCGTCGAAATACCGCTCGCTGACCTCGTCATACTACACAATATTGCGGCAAGAGGGCATCAGAAGAGGTCTCTATGGTGGTTGGATTCCTGCGCTAGGTGGTTCATTTCCCGGGACGCTCATGTTCTTTGGAACATACGAATGGAGCAAACGATTTCTTATCGACCACGGGCTACAACACCACCTTGCCTATCTTTCAGCTGGTTTGTCCCAACCTCCGACTCCGCTGGGCTGGCCACTTGCTAACAACAGATACTTCAGGCTTCCTCGGTGACCTAGCCGCCTCCGTCGTATACGTGCCCTCTGAAGTACTCAAGACTCGACTTCAGCTACAAGGAAAATACAACAACCCCCACTTCAAGTCTGGCTACAACTACCGCGGCACCATCGACGCCGCCCGCACCATCGTCCGCGCCGAGGGCCCGGCGGCCATGTTCCACGGCTACAAAGCCACACTCTACCGCGACCTGCCCTTTTCGGCATTGCAGTTTATGTTCTACGAGCAGTTCCAGACATGGGCGCGACAGTACAAGCAGAGTCGAGATATCGGTGTTAGCTTCGAGCTGCTTACCGGTGCTATGGCGGGCGGTCTCGCCGGCGTGATAACGTGTCCCCTTGACGTCGTCAAGACGCGACTGCAAACGCAAGTCAATCCGTCGGCAACGAACAACAGCCCTGCGCACGCCAAGGACCCGAACCCGCAGAAGCGCTCGATATCAACGTCCTCGCCGAGCACCCACCGCCCGCGTCCTGGTGCCATCCCGTTGGAGACATCGTCTGTCATTACCGGCCTCAAAGTTATTTACAGAACCGAAGGCTTGGAGGGTTGGTTCCGAGGCGTGGGGCCGCGCGGTGTTTGGACTTTTATTCAGAGTGGCTGCATGCTTTTCCTGTATCAACGACTCCTCCGGCAACTCGATATCTGGATGCCGGTTGACAAGGAGAACGACATGTAGAAGCGCCCACAACAAATGAACCGAAGGAACACCCAATTCAACCATGAGCAACAAAACGAAGAAGAGGATTGACTCACATCGAAAGCGACGATAGAAGGCTTGAACAGAGCAAGCGATGCATGACACATACACACCTGTGTCCACTTGTACGATTTGGAGGAGGACGAAACGGCCTGATGTATATTTTCATGCCCGGACATTTTCTTGTAGTATTTATCTCATATTCATCTGGTGGAATACCAAAAGAAGGAAACAATCTTTTGGTTTGGCGTTTTGGAGTGGCATATATAGACTCGGGGCGGCTTTGTCAACACACCGCCCCCCACGCATTCAAGAGCTGTTTTCTTGAGTCAACATTGATAGATCAATGACAGAAGAGGAGGAAGAGAACATGAAAGTTTGGAAAACTCGGCTACAACACATAGAAATTACTGTACACTTTACTTGCATCGTCCGTAGTTAGTCATGGTATATTTGCGAGTCTCAGCTATTTCCTGCTTCATTGCGAAACTAGCTAACATGGGGGGTATCTTTGATGTGAAGGGTGTCAAATACAGTAAAGAGCAACACATAAAGCCGTGCAGGGGATGCCTACCAGCGAGAACAAAAATGAAGAAAATAAACACACATGCCAGACATGGAAACACAAGAACACACAAAGCTGGCTTCTTGTTGCACATCTTCCTTGCACACTACAGATCCGGATCGCTGTCTTCCTCCTCCGGCTGCGGCTCAAAGTCGTCGGCGCGCTCGCGCATCTCGTCGCGCGCCAGGCAGGCGACCATGGCCAGCGTCAGCGCGTTCCAGACGCTCTGGCGGTGCTCCATGAAGTCGGCCTCGACGTGGAAGCTGACGTACGCCTGGTCGCCGAGCGACGCGTCCGCCGTCAGGATGAAGACGGAGCTGTCGAGGATGAAGAAGCCGTACACGACGGGGGGCGGGCGGCGGTACTTGACGGGGGAAGTGCTCAGCTCGTCCAGGTCGTCGTCGTCGGCGCCGCTGGCAAACGTGCGGCGTCGTGGTGTAGGCGCCGCCGCCACGTCGTGGTGCGGCGGCGTGCCCCGGGTGAGCTCATCCTCGGTCGAGTTGCTGTTGTCGCCCAGTCGCGGCTGCTTGCCGGTGCGGCCTGCTCTCCGGCGGCGCAGCTTGTTGACAAGCCTGGTGCGCCGCGGCGACAGGTATCCCTGCTGTAGGATGCCACGGCCCCATCCCTCTTCCGCGTAGTCATCGCCGCCGCCGCCCAGCGTCTTGGTGTTGTTGTTGCGCCAAAAGTTGGGGTCGCGGTCCTCGCGGAGGAACTCGCGCTGCAGGCGGGCCAGGGCGCGCATGCGGCCCTGCAGGAGCTCGGTGATAGCGCGCTCCGGCATGGCGGTGTCGACGACCTCAGTGATGACGTTGGGCACGACGCGGCGGTGGAGGTAGCCGCCGTCCTCGGCGGCCCAGGCGAGGAACCGGTCCAGCCCGTCCTTGACCATGCCGGGCACGCGGTGGTGCAGGCCCGACTCGCTGGTGGTGCGGACGGCGGCGGTGAGTTCTATGAGGCGGACCAGTGCGTTCGTAGCTTTTGGGGGTTTTCCTGTCGTATCAGTAGTGTATTTTCTTTTGGCTCTTGTTCGACTGCGGGAGGGGCCGGGGGGAGGGGCACAGGCGGGCCGTACCTAGAAAGTCTTTGGAGTGGGCGTACACGACGGGAGAGTGCTCGGCGTCGGCAAAGTTGGCCTCGGAAATTGGAACGTTGCTGAGGTCCATCCCCCAGTGCGAAGGCAGGATGGGCAGATCCTGGCGGAAGAAGAGCAGCTCAAACAGACGCTCCTCGTCCGGTGCCCAGGTGCTCGCCCCCGGATACTTGGACTTTTCGAGCTCCAGCTGCTTCCACATGTACATGTCGCTGGTGGAAATGGTGGATGGGCCTAGCTTTTCTTGTACACTGCTGTTGCTGCTGCTCTGTGACGCATCAGCGTCGTCGGCTTCAGCTGTCGCGGCGTTTGTGTTGGTCTTGGCCGGCTCATCGGTGGCGGCGGCGGCAGCGAAACCTGTGATTTTATTTCCAGCTTCTGGATCTAGAGTCCCATTCATTTCGAAACATCTGATACTTGGAGTTCCAAGTGTGTTTGTTTGTTTGTTGGATATGCTGGTTCTTTGTAAAGGGCAGGATGTTGAAGATGGCTGAAGCGGATGTCATCACTGAGTGGGGCTTGGAAACTGCGCTCACCTTTGATGCAGGTCATAGGGTAGAACAGACACAAATTGTCATAGCTTTCGCGTTGTTACAAAAAAACCCTTTATTGTGATACTTGTCAGAATTTATTGTCTTAACAAAGAAAAAGCAAGGCAAGGCAAACGACCAAACCTGGCCAACTCCCAAATTATGGCCAGATCGGGCTATCCAACAGCTCGATCGCCTCAGCACTTGAGTGGCTGAATGGGAGCAGGTATTCATCTTACACATAGCGGTTCGTTCATTTTGATAATTCGACTCTATTTTTATTTATATCGAATACTCCTCTTTTTTATCAGGCGATGTGAAAAAGTGAAGGAAAGGGCACGTGGACAAAAGGGGCGAAATCTGATGCGCCCGTTCTCAGAAGATTTCTCTATCCACCCAGCTCTTCCAGGCGGCATTGTCTCGCAATGCGGCCATGGATTCGACGTCGGAGCTGAGAACGGTCTCGTAATCATGCTGGTCCTGTCTTCCCGGCATGATCAAGCCGGCGCTCTCGTTCCACGCGCTCTGGCTCTTGCGCACCGCGTCCGCCACCGTCAGCTTGGAGCCGGTGGCGGTCGGTATCGTCCACTCAATGTCCGCGCCCAGGCGCCGCCACGAGTTGAAGAACAGCTGTCGCGGGTCGGCCGGCATGAAGCTGTACTGCACCTGGCGTGGGTCGCGGACGTTGTTGAAGAGAGTCGCGCGCGTCTTGACGTACGCTTCGTCGACACTGCCCAGCGTCGTTTCAATGCTCTGCACGACCCGCATCAGGGCGCCTTTGGCGTGGGAAAAGTTGGCCGGGGTGGCCTCAGAAATGGTGAAGAGGTCCTCGGCACCACTGCTGGCTTCGATGAAGACGACTTCGTTTCCTGCGTAGCCGCTCAGCTGCTCCTTGAATAGTCGGGTTCCCCACCAAGTCGGCACGTACAAACGGCACCTGACATCGGCTTCTCTTGACTCATCCGCGATGCCGACCGTTTTCAGGCGCGTGGTAGTCATGAAGGCCCAGGAGAGCGCGGCCAAGCAGGCGAATGTGGATGGCATGCGGGGGTAGCCAGCGGAAACGACCGCCTCTTTGAGCAGCCGCATCTTATCTGGGCCGAATACGAAGATACCACCAAATTTGACTTGAGACACACGGTACACGCTGCTCAGGTAGCTGCTATGGGCAGTGGCCGTCTCCGCCAGCGTGAGATCCGGGCACTGCTTGATCAGAGCCTTGGCCAGTTCAGCATCGTGGCCGTTGTCCTCTGGGCCTGACGGAACCGGGATGTCAATCTTGCTAGGATAGCACAGCGGCTCTCGCCTAAACTTGGCCGAGTCTTTCATCGCTGCTGCTACGGCAGTGAGGAATTGATTGACGCCCACGCCATCCGTGACGGAATGGTGGACAAAGATGGACATGAGGATCCCGCCATCTACCAGGTTGAGTAGAAACTGGGTGACGGGGATTGGGGGACCATCTTCGGACAAAGTCGCGTTAGTATCGAAGACAGGACCGATAAAGGCACCTGCAGGGAAGCCCTGCTCCTTGAGCTTCGAATAGGCTAGGTTTTCGTGGCCGCGTACATCGCACGTCCTGCAAGTGACACGGTCGTCCTCGCTCGTGTGCAGGAGAATTATACCAGGCTTTTCCTTGGACAGAGACAACTTTCCAGCCATGTGAGGCATACGCAGGCAGACATCCTCGAGAGCAGCTTCGAGCTTGTTGCCTAGCGCGTCCAACACCGCGGGGCCGCCATCTGTCTCGAAGCAATGCACCTGTCTTACATAGCCGCGCAGTGCAGCCTGGTTCCATGTTGTAAGCGGGCGAGGCTGCTGCATGGTGGGAGGTTCCTGAGACATGGCGGGTAGGCGTCAACGGCACCGGGACGAGCCTTTTTCGATTTCGGGATATGCAACATCATGATCAAGACAGACATGCCTACCAGAGTGCGGGAATATTTTTAAGAAAAGGAGACGGTTGTACAACGACGATGAGCTGTCAGTCACGGCTGTACAACAGTTACTATGACGTTTGTGGTCACGCGGGTCGCACTAAGCTCGGCCGAATTCTAGCGAAGCAAGTTTTTTTTTTTTCCTTCAATAAGGACGTTTTTAGTGAACTGATAGGAACGACACGATGGATGTGAGGGGCGCGCTGTTGAAGGATTAAATTCTAACTAGAGGGTTGGGTTGAGGTTACATACCGCCCAGCAAGCCCTGCGCCACAGGTGATGCTTAGTAACGTAGAGCACCAGCCACGACTAAATGAGCCACGGACTTTTTCGGGCAAATTTATCGCGACAACCAGCCCAGCACATCAGAGTATCACGCAGCGTCACCACTACACGACACAAACCATGGCTGAAGTAGTCAAAGCAGCGGCCGCGCGCCAATTACCAGCCTTTAGGCTTGGTCAGAAGCAGGTTTATCTGTATGGCCCCCAATTAAATCGTCCGAACCGCATGGGACCAGGGTGACGTGACACAATGGGAGGGATCGCTGCTAACTAGGTCAAACCCTTTCCAGGCCGACGCACATCATCACGATGCTCCGCAAAGAGCACCTGCCCCCCAACGAAGCCTGCTTCCAGGTGCCGCTCACATTCACCAAGTTCGATCTCCGCGACTACCTCTGGAACCTCTACAACGTCGAGGTTAAGAAGGTGCGGTCGTACGTCAAGGGGCGGCCGCTGGCCGAGCGCCCCAACCGGCCGGGCTCGACGTACCGCCCGCAGGCGCTCAAGATTATGACGGTCGAGCTCGCGCGGCCGTTCCAGTGGCCCGAGGTGCCGACGGACCGCGCCCCGTGGAACCACGAGCTTTTCGAGATGCGTGAAGAGTCGCTGGACCAGCGCCGCGAGGACCAGTACAACGCTGCGAACCGCATCATCCCGATGTCGAGCCGCCAGCCCCGGTCCGAGGACCGCAAGCAGCTAGCGAGCCTGGCCAAGGACTTGCTGTCGGGCAAGAAGAAGTGGTCGAACCAGGTGCAGCTCGACTCCAAGTGGGACGCCATCGTGCAGGAGGCGGCGGCAGCGGGCGGCGAGGGGAAGAAGGAGGCGGCGGCGGAGAAGATTGCCCAAGACAAGGATGCCCAAGACAAGGCGGACAGGACAAGCCCCAAGCCTGCGCAATAGTTGCCTAGAGCTTGAGGATAGGAGAGAGGGGAGAAGCATGCATAGGGGCTCTGGTCTACGAAACAGTCAGAGAGTTTGGTATTGTACTTTTAGCGCATGTGCGACGCGCACACTTGTACCAGCATCGTGGCAGACCGATACGGCTGTCTTGTATATGACATGAAATAAAAACTGCATGCAGTATAGACTACTAATTCTGCTTGGTGTGCCAATGCTGCGGCTGCTGAAACTTGAGCACCTCGTCTCCCCAGCTCCACCAGCCAGCCGTGAGGCCTCGCGCAAACACCTCGAGGCCCGTGTATCCCGGACCAAAGACCTCCCCAAAGAGGCCTCTGAGGTTCGGCTTGCGCGAGTGCACGTCGGGCACGGCGACGATGGTCCTCGAGGCCAGCAGTCCGAGATCCGGGACACCTACGCGCTTCGCTACGACCAGCTTCTCCCAGGGCTTCCGCCAGGCCGAGTCGAGCGGGAACAGCGGCTCCCCGCCGGCTGTGACCTTGAGCCACGTCCACTCCGCGACAACCTCGAGCCGCCATTCCGCCAGGAGGCCGGCGAGCCAGTCTACGATACGAGGCTTGTTGGTGATCCACACGGCAACCAGGCCGTCATCGTGGAGGTGTGCGCGGACGGGGATGGCGCGGAGGGTGTCGCCGAGCTCAGAAAGCGAGCCGGCCGTCTTGTAGCGGGCAGAGGTGGTGCGCCGGACGGAGCGGTTCGGCCACGGGGGATCCATGACGATGAGGTGGAATTTGGGCGCGCGCTGGGCAAAGGATTGCGCCAAGTTCTGTATGGATCCGTGAAGAAGGGCTGCCTCTGGTGGGATGTAGGGTTCAGAGTCGACGGTTTGTGGCGGCGGCGAGGATGGCAACTCTGGGGGTATCTGTCGCGGCAGGCAATACGCGCCTGTATGTTCCTGCGCGAGGGCCTCCAGTACGCTGCGAAGAGTCTCGGCCGTCATCAAGGTGGCAATCTGCGCTGCTGGCGAGGCAGTGGCATCAGGACCTTGGCCGTTGGCCGGCTCCGGCGTCGCAAACGGCGTCGTGGGGGCCGGTGAAGAGTAGATGCGGCATCGCGCAGAGTGCTCCTCGCCGGCGCATACCTGGCTCTCCTCGAGCGAACGGGGAATGTCGAGGATGACAGTGGCGCCGTCTGGGCTGCGGTAGAGAATGGAAGGTAGCTTGGCAGGGGCGGCGTTGGAAGGCCGCCGCTGCAGCGGGTGCATGAAAGGGATGGTGTGGTGATGTGTCGGGCGGGATGGTTGTGCAGGCTTACCCGGCCTGCATGGTGGAGGACTGAGACGTCGGAGAGGATGCCGATATGGTGGTGTTAGAAGGCGGCGTTTTGCAAAGGGCTGGGCGGGTGCTCGGCATAACGCCGACTTGACGAAGATTTCTCGGTAATTGTCGGCTTCGGCTGACTGGGTGGGCTGCGGGCAAGCGGTTTGCAGGGGAGTTGATTCCGGGGGCATTGTGGTAGTCACGAGGTCTGCTTAATATTGCGATAAATGCCAGTAAATTGTAGAAAGATGTAAGGAAATTCTGAAATCTGTGAAAATAAATAAAATTAAGCAAAACCACCCCAGCGCTGTCTATGGTTACTTCTTAGTAATAAAGAATAAGTCCAGGCTGGCTGTATGCGTTGCCGGGTTCCATCGAATGACGCATTATTTTTCCGGCTCCCCGGATAATCGCCAAAGCGGCGCCTGCCATTTGCTCCCCACGTCTTTGAAAGTCTCAACCCACGCACGCTTCCCCAATTCCGTACCTTAATACCCTCCCTAGTCGTCACCCGACACACTTCTCAGACCAATTTCACCTTTTGACAACCGACACAAGACAATTTCTCTCTTCCCCGCCGCCGTCGTCGTTGTCGCCTCCTCTCCCGTCCTCCCTCCTACCTACCTCTCAAACGGGCCATGTGCAATTCATAACGTCTAGATTCAACGGTCTTCCACTCCCCGCCGCCTTCTGCCACCCTTCTATATTTTTTGCACTGGGTCCGCCCCTCCAACCAATGCCGCAGACCTACGCGGCGGACCTCTCGTCCATGGCCCAAGCCGCCCAAACCACAGCGCAACATGGCGTCGCCACCGCGAAGCAGCACAGCAAGGCCGATCCCGCACTCTGCCCGACCGATGACGAGAACAAGATTATGCCCGCGGCGAAGACGTTTTCATTTGACTATGCCTGGCGATCAGGCGTCGCCGGAGGTGTTGCCGGTTGCGCAGTAAGCAGAACAAGCCCTATCAGGCAGTGGCAAGCCGTCCCAAAGCTGGGCGCACGCTTGACTGCAGTCAATCGTGTTGCTTTGTACTAACAGCGCGAAACCTAGGCAAAAACTCTGGTCGCGCCCCTCGATAGAGTAAAGATCCTCTTCCAAGCCAGCAACCCGCAGTTTGCAAAGTACACCGGTTCGTCCTTTGGCGTCTTGTCTGCCATGAGAGATATCTACGGCCACGAGGGCGGCCGCGGGCTCTTCCGCGGTCACTCGGCGACGCTTCTTCGCATCTTCCCGTACGCCGGCATCAAGTTCCTCGCCTACGAGCAAATACGAGCCGTCATCATCCCCGACAAACAGCACGAGACGCCTTTTCGCCGCCTCATCAGCGGCAGTCTAGCAGGCGTGACCTCGGTCTTTTTCACATACCCTCTCGAGGTGATTCGTGTGCGCCTTGCGTTCGAGACCAAATCGCAGGGCCGATCGCCTCTCATTTCCATCTGCCGACAAATATACAATGAGCACCCCGTGGACAAGACGGCCACTGCAAGGTTACCCAGCGCACCGAGCCCCGTTGGTGAGGTCGTCCAAGAAACGGGAAAGGTCGTCGAGGCTGTGACGCCGCGCAAGGGCCTCATCAACTTTTACCGCGGCTTCTCCCCGACCATCCTCGGCATGCTTCCCTATGCCGGCATGTCCTTCCTGACGCACGACACGGCCACTGACGCGCTACGGCATCCTTCGATTGCCAAATACACCACCCTGCCGAAGAAGGCCAACCACCCACCTGGGAAGCCCGCAGCGCTGCGATCCTGGGCGGAGCTGTCTGCCGGTGGCGTAGCCGGCTTGATCTCGCAAACGGCTTCGTACCCGCTTGAGGTAATTCGTCGACGCATGCAGGTCGGCGGTGCCGTCGGTGACGGGCGCCGGCTGCGCATCGGCGAGACAGCGGGCATGATTTGGAAGGAGCGCGGGTTCCGTGGCTTTTTTGTCGGGCTGACGATTGGATACGTCAAGGTGATTCCTCTGGCGGCGGTGAGCTTCTATACGTACGAGAGGATGAAGCTCATTCTAGGTATTTGAGCAATGGCTATTTTTGGAATACAAAAGAGAGAGTTAGTTTTAAGAAGGACCGTATGGGCTGGCGTTTTACGGATCATTCTGTACATGGCAGGGCTGAGCGACTATTGTATTTTTTCCCATCATCATTTTCTTTGTCAAGGATTGGCGGTTGGTTGGGTGTGGGCAGGCAAGTTCTGGACGGTCTTCCTGACATGGGAACGAACGCTCGCCGACCTATCCTTAACGCGGCGATAATATATATATCACGAGAATCTTGATATAAGAGTATATTTATTTTCAAAGCATGTCTAAATCAGTTTGGTATGCACCAATGTGCGAGACTTTTCACTGGCCGTGACATTTATACTTCTTGCAGAGCTTATAACTGAAGATGAAGACATGGCTAGTCTTATGGTATAGGTGAAATCCACGCAGCTCAGCCGCTTTGAAACAATGAGTTTATGAGACTGAAAAACGTTTATTACGGTATCTGCAATGCTAATGGCAAATGGCTTGGCTGCTGGCTGCAGGTCTCTGTGCACTAGCGTTTATTACGGCCCGGTAAAGTCCCGGCTAAATCCAGCGGTTAATACGGTGAGCCGCACACCAGCACAAACCGCGTTGAAGCGCACTCGCGCAGGAAAGCTCGAATCCATCCGCAATCCTCACCAACCTCGCAGCAATCCCCCCCGCGGCCGGGCAAACCATCGTCCCGAGCGCGACCGGCGAGGCGGGCTCCCCCGAGGTCAGCCTCGCGCGGGCCAGCCACCTTCTGATACCCTCCTCGTCGTCGGCGACGACCGCGCTGCCTGTCGACGCCCCGACGCGGTTCATCTCCAGCAGCGAGCGGCCGGTCGACCTGCGCTCCATCTACTTTGCCTGGCTGAACCGCGAGCTGGCCATCCCCGAGTACAACGCGTCCGCGACGGCGCTCAACGCGGAGCTCGAGGCCGGCGGGGCCAAGGTGCAGAATCTGGGCTTCATCGAGCGCCTCGACCTCATCACCTGGCTGGAGGGCGCGAGCGACGAGTCCGAGTACATCAAGCCCCTCGCGGGCGACGCCGAGGCGGCGGGGGCGGCGGCCCCCGCGGCCCCGGCGACGACCAAGGCGGGCCCGGCGGCGCAGGCGCGCGCGGGGAAGGGCACGATGGACCCCAGGCTGGCGAGCATCTACGACGGCGAGCGTCGCATGGGCGACCGGAACACGGTTCTGAGGGGGATCAAGCCTACGGTGGGTTGCCTTCCCTTCTCCCCACGGTCGAAGGGGTAACGAAAAAGAAGTGGCCATTGGGAAGCTAACCTTGAGAGTGTCGCAGGACTTTTCACACGTGCGCAAGCTCGCCGCGCCATTTATCCAGCGCAAGTCGCAACCTTCCGCGACCACGCTGCCCTCCACCTCCGCCGCGCTATCCCTCAACCAAAAGGGCCCGTCCAGGCGACCGGACCCCATCATCCTGCTGTCCCCCTCCGCCTCCTCTCTCCTGCGCCTCTCCAACGCGCGCTCCTTCCTCGAGGACGGCAAGTTCGTGCCCCCCGACGCCGGCGCCTCGACCGTCAGCATGCTGCACGTGCAGCGCTCGATGCGCGGCGTGGACGCGACCGGCCGCCCCGTGCGCTTCATCCTCGTCGAGGGCCCCGAGCAGTTCAAGCCCGAGTACTGGAACCGCGTAGTGGCCGTCTTCACGACCGGCCAGGCCTGGCAGTTCAAGAACTACAAGTGGAGCGACCCCAACGAGCTCTTCAAGCACGTCCAGGGCATCTTCGTCGGCTGGCGCGGCGACCAGCCGCCGGATAACGTCCGCGACTGGGGTCACCGCGTGCTCGCCGCGCCCGTGGATCGCTGGCGCGGCGGCGCGGACGCCGCGTCGTCGTCCCGGTTCCGCGACAAGGAGGCGGTCGAGTCCATCTGGAAGACGATCGAGCTCAACATGCGCTCCAAAGGCTGGCGCAAGGACGCAGCGCCAACGGCGATATAGATGAGAGAGCAAGGGACATCTTCGGAGAGGGCTCTTGTAAAAAGAATGTTTCATGCAAAAGAGGAACGGCACGGTGTTTCGCATCGGGTCAACCTAGGACCTCAGCGACGGCGTTTGGGATGTCTTTAGCTATTCGAATCTCGCTCAAGAATAGTGTAATTCTAGCAATCAATGCATTAAGTGTTCTTCAAGCACAGCAGTATTGAGTCGGTTTGAGCATCGACGTCGCCTTTCTACATGGCTCACTCACCTCAGACATCGCTACCAACCTGACCGGGTATTTATTGCCTGCTCCCTATCACATAAAATTACATATATACATCACCAGCCCGAGCTACTGTCATAGTTGTCTACAGACTGACAGCAGCCTCCTGCCATGTGTATGGTGCAATTAGAATCCGCAATGGTTTCTTCGCGATGCGCGACCACGATGATGGTGCACCCGCGAAAGTACTCCGTCATCATCTCGCGGACAATCTGGTCGCGCCAGCTGTCGACGCTGGCCGTCGCCTCATCCACCAAGACAAGCTTGCTGCCGGTCAGACGCCTACGGACCACGGCGCGCGCGATGCAGAGTAGCTGCTTATCGCCGTGCGAGTATCCAACCTGGTCGAGCACGGCGTCCAGGCCGCCGCCCGGGCCGGCGAGCGGCTCCCAGATTCCCAGCCGTACAAGTGTCTCGCGGACAATCTCGTCCCGTCTGTCGGCCTCCTGCTGCTGCTGCTGCTGCTGATCTGCACCCCGGCCAACGGACGGCGTTGTTTTGTCCCATGACTTGTCGTAGGGCAGCAGGTTGTCCCGGATTGTGCCGTCCAGCTCGACCAAGTCCTGAGATATGGTGATGATTCGAGCTCGTAGCTCGTCCGGATGGGCACTTCTTATCTCCACGCCGTCAATAGTGACGCTGCCGTCGTATTCTAGAAACCCGAGAAGGGTATTGAGGAGGGAAGACTTGCCGCTTCCGGTACGGCCCATGATGCCAATCTTTTTTCCAGGCTCAACGTGAAAATTGATGCCCTGCAGGACGGCCGGTTGTTCAGTCACGTCGTCCAGTTTGTAGCGAGCGGTGACGTTGGTAAAGACAACCTCACCTCGTGAGGGCCAGTCGGTGGGCAGGTCGACCGCTCCGTCTTTACACTCCATCGGGGTGTCTCTCAAAAAGTCACGCAGTCTCGCAAGGGATCCCACCGAGGTCTCCATTCCCGTCCACGCATTGACGGCCATGGTAAAGCCCTGGCCGATAAAGATGAGGTTGAGGAAGGCAAGGCCCGCAGCATTTGAGTCGGTGGAATCCTTGACGAACAGTGCAAGAATTGCAAGAACCAGGGCCATCAGCGTGACTACAAGCTCCAAAACCAGTGTCAAGAACGCTTGTGAGGTGAGAAGGTGATAATATGGCTTTTGCGACTGATCCAAGAGGTTCAAGCAGCGCGCAAAGTGGTGTTCTTGAGTGCCGAATCCGCGCATGTAAATGATGCCAGTTCCAATGTCACGCAGGGCAGTGACCAATGGCGCTTGTGCTTCAATCTGCAACAGTCGAAGCTGACGCGATGTGCGAAGATAGTATCTTTGTATCATGAAGAGACAAAATACGACCACGGGTAACGTGGCTACCATGTAGGATGTGCCAGCAAAGATCGGCGCCGTATGAGCCACGGTACCGAGAAAGGCATAGATGGTTGTGTAAGATTTGGACGGTACGCGTTTAGATAGCAACTCCATGTCCTCGCTGAACCGATTTAGAAGTGATCCGGAATCGGTTGTCGTCAGGAATCCAATGGTAGCCTGAGTCGTCACAGTGATGAGTTTTGCATGGAGTCTATTGGAAGCACGAGGCGCCAATCTGATAAACATTGTAGACAGTCCAAGGCAGGTGAGTAGACCAGAAAATAGCGCAATCAACGCGTACCCAATCAGGTACTCGTTGTTGGCTGGCGCGAAATGGATCCAAAGCCTCATGTAGATGTTGGGAAACGCATCCGACGCCGTCACAAACAGCATCAGGAACATGAAGACAGCCACAGACACCCTCCCGACAGCATTGATCCAGAGCATGTATAGACGCATGTCTCCTCTCTGGCGGCGCTGATCGACACCTTCGACACCACCTCTTGGTCGAGCCGGCGTGTCACTGAGGGGCTCGCTCGACTCACACGTTTCTGTCTCTTCAACCGAAACATGTTCCTTTTCTCCCAAAAGACCCTGTTGAAGCAGACAAGCCACTTGCGCTTTAACCTTGCCCTTGTACTGGTGGTTCTCCATGGTAATGTTGCCCTCGCCGTCGAGCAGCAAAAGGCTGTCGGCCACGTCTAGGCACTCAGGCAAGTAGCCGGCCAGTATGACTGTACAATTCTGCGCTCGAAGAAGACCATCCGGGCCACAGAGACCCATCAATACCTCCATGGCTGTCTTCTTGTCGAGAGCACTAAAGCTGTCGTCAAAGACAGTGACCTTGGTTCGCGCGTAGACAGACCGGGCAATGCCGATCCTTTGCCTCTGGCCGCCACTCAGTCCAATCCCGCCGCTGCCAATAACGTAGTCTTGCCCGTTGGGCAGTCTTTCAAGGTCTGCTTCCAGCTTGCAGCATCTAAGCACAATGCCGAACCAGACAGGGTCATAGTTGCAAGCTCCGATAATGCAGTCACGAACCGTGGTATTTGGCAGAAACACGTCCTGGCCGCAGAGTGCTACTCTCAGGACTGACTCGTCGATAGAAAGTCTGCCGGCCATAATCTCGGCTTCTCCTAGCAGACTCTGTATGAAGGTGGTCTTTCCAGAGCTTGTAGGACCAAACATTGCCGTGACAGATCCATCCTCAATGCACAAGTCCACATTTGTGAGTACTGGCTTGTCGGATCCGCGAGGTGCGATAGCCACCCCTTCAAATCGAAACATTACAAGTGGCATTTGACCAGCAGCCTTCTCTAGAGTCGAATACTGACAAGAAGTTATAAGAGTCCCATGGCCAGACTCGGAGAGATCTTGCAGGACCGTACGAGTATCCTGGTGCTCATCCTGGCACAAGAATACCTGAACTCTTTCGAAGCAGGCCAGCATGGACATGGCTCTGGGATATATTGTCACGAGAGATGCCAATGGCTCCTTTGCTAGAGTCAGAACGCCGAGTGTTGGAAATAAAATATTAGGGTCAATCTCATAGCCAAACATGTGGGTGAACAATCCAGCAGCGACGACGAGCACGGGAGTGAGATGATCAACCAAAACACTGGTTCCGAGTGAGACGGCTTGGAAGACGCGGTATTTCCTCGACGCTCGTGTCTCGTCGACTCGAAGCCGTTGAATGTATTGAGCCATTTTAGGGCCAAGCCCAAGGCTCTTGATGGCTGGAAGCTGTGAGAGTACATGCGACGTCTTTGCCACTCGCTTCTGGATCTCGCCATTCCACAAGGCCACGGCTGATGACGTTTGTCGGCCAATCATATGACCCAGTATCGGCGCTAGAATTAGCGGGATAAAGACTATAAAGCACGAGAGCTTGATAAAGCGAGAGAGGAAGAAGATGCCGAGGCTCGATTCCACGATGGAGAATGGAATCTCAACACAGGCAGGGATACCTTCGGCGATGCTCTCATAATCGGCACTCATCATGGTGATGGCAGCCTGCTTCTTTGCCTCGGAGACCTTGAGTCTATATGACTTGTCAAATAGCTGAGCAATCAATCCGCCCCGGACTCGAGCAATGAATCGATTCTTGAGATGGGTGGAAATGGCTCTACATAGAGCAGCTCCGCCGAATGCCGTCAGTGTCGCTCCGATGAGGCCTCCCATCTCATCACTATAGGGCTGTCCGATATGGGTAATGACGGCACGCATGACAAAGGGCTGCGAGTACACAAAGCCGGTGAGGCAGAGTCGAGGGATGAGGATAATGAGAAGGGCCCATTTCCAGGTCTTGCAGCAGGCGATGAATAGCGAATTCGCAGACGTCCGTAGCGAGGCCGGCCAGTGGTCGGACAGAGTGAGAAGAAGACCCCTGGCAGCAAACTCGATGCCAAGGTCGCTCAGATCGTCTAAGACGAGAATGCCATTGTATCCAGAGCGCAGCATTGGGAGGAGAAAGACGAACAAAGATCGACTGAAGAATCCGCTTGTCGCCTCGCCATTCGATATGGTGCGAAGTTCGGGATCGATAATCAGCTTCGTCTTGGGCACTTCCTCGAGGACAAGCAGGACAAGTCTCATGGCGGCGGTAGCAGCCGCGACAGCACCGGAAGCCGTCAGATGCCGCAGAAAGTACGAGCGGCTTTTGGTCCCATCGATCAGGGTTCCAATGGCAAGATAGAGGCCAAAGACGGCCGAGGACCGGATTGCATGGCCATGTTGGATGTACACGACAGTCACGACCGCGAGTGCAGCGACAAAGTCGAGAGACGCAGCCGGGTATGTGGTCTCGATACGGATGTCGGAAAGCCGACGCAGGATCAAGTTGACAAGCTCCAGGGCAAATAGAACAAACGCAGCGCACTGTAAATAGGATGAATGGTTTCTTAGCGGGCTGGTTGTCAGGGCAAAAAGGGCAGGAAGGCCTCACCATCTTTGTCCAGAGCAGCTGGCTCCGACGAATACGAATACGAGTATCACTCTGACAGTAGTGCCATAAGCTCACAGAGGCAAAGAGGATGAAGGAGCTCGAGGGCAGGATTTGGAGGATGGTCTCTTCGAACTTTAGGCTGAAATCGAACACGGGGAGGCCCGTCGACCAGAACAAGTGATCGGCGTGCCAGAACATGGCTGTTAGTGGGCGAAGTCCGCGGCAGCTGTGACAAGGTATTGAAGCAGGGTGGAAGAAGAAACGATACAACTGTGTCGAAAGGGAAGCATTTTCATGCGGGGAGAGGGGACGGGATGGCTTTTGAACTGCGGTGAAGGAAGGGTTCTCGCCAGATTCCGGGGACCAGCTAGGTTTCGTGGTCGGCTCTCCATGGCCTGTTTCTAGCATGTATTTATTACTCAAGAACACACTGGACCGTATGCAATGTAACGCACATGATGTTTTTATTATCTGAAATCAATTGTACCGGTTTCCCAGTCAAGTGCTACGCTCATCTACTATATATGCACGCGAGCTAGCAAGACTTGAAGATGCTTACGATCTGACAATAATGACCAATCTCTGCACGTGATAATTCCCTAGAAGTAGACTCTACGGGTAATGGCATGAAGTTATTTGTTACGTTTCTTTTTTTCTTTTTTGTTAAGAAAAGACAATGGTGGAAAACATGGTTGATTGGCAAACGACATGCTTAGGCTGCACTCTTCGAACCTTCCTTGGCGTCTAGGTCACCGCCCTTCAAGGCTAGAAGACGGTTAACTTTACAATCCTTGTCAATAGACTATCATCAGACATACTAGGCACTGCCAAAGCTGAAGAGAATAAGGCAACAACGGCCAGGAGCAAGATGCTAGGACGAGGCATCGTATTTGCGCTGCACAGAAAAGCAGTCGTTGGTGGTAGGTAGATGGTTCTGTGTGATGAGAGGGAGAAGATTCAAGAGGGAACCAGCCACAAGACGCGGAACGGGCATTTATATTATACAAGCAGCCAGATAACTAAGTCATGAGTTTATTGCAGCTGCTCACGCCAAATGGATGCATGCATGCATATTAACCGCCACTCCACCTGCGGGATGGGGATGGCCACGTCCGAGAGGATTCTAGGAGGATTCCGGGAGGTCTCATGGCCAATTTAACTAGCATATTTAAATCTAGTAAAGGCCACAAAAGTCCCAATCCCATGAAGAGGGACGAACGAGATGAACAGGCCGCTTCCAACTCGACAGCGAGTCTCGAATGCGGCGCAGTGCAGTTCTCATTGGCAGGACACTGAGTTGGAAGTTGTTGGTAGCTTTGCTTGTGGATCACGTCAATCTACATGCAGCCTTGCATGATTCAATAGTTTCAGAGCCACCGGTCCGAGGGATATTTCGGGCAGCGGACCGTACCCATGCCCATATGATACTGCAGTGTTCCATCTATATGCATTGTACTAGAGGGAGACGAGATGGCCAGATGAGGGGTTGGCCAATCCCCAGACCCCAATGACGTCTCTGTTGGTAGTTGCCATCGTCCGTCGTCTCATAACCGAATAAACTTATTCTCTCGACCAAGCGCTAGGATACAAATCTTAGTAGCCTCCAGTTCCGCCTGTTCATATCAACCACCAGTGGTCGGGCAATGCTACGTGAGGGCAATAGTACCGGGGGAAGGGGCAATATACAAAATGCGCACCGTTTTTCAAGTATTCGACCGATAGTACACGGATACTTATTACGGAATGCACCCTTCGGAGACAAAAGTTCTACTATGCGGGGGCCGGCGGATGCAGACTCGCATCACACACAGCACGGGAGCACTGTCTTGAGGTGGCCGAGTGCGACGGCCGACTGACTTGGCAAGCCTCAGCCTATGTAGGCTTGGGTTGTGTTTCATGGGCCTCCTCTCCCTCTTTGCCACTTTCCCCTCATTCATCCTCGTGTAGTAGCTGGCGACATATTGACAAGGTACTGTCGCCGTTGGCCCGTGATTCTTGCTTGATTTGGAGACTGCAGCTTGCCGCCCAACGGACGCCACCTATCACCTCTCCCGCCCATTAGCTAAACAGAAATGATAGAACCCTTGCGCTAGAACAAATTAACACATTTAGTATATGGTGAGGTTGCGAGTTAGTGAATGCGTCCAGTCTGGTCCGGTGCTACCCTGACGGAGGTTGGAAGAGAGGCGAGTCGTAGACATCGTGGTTGGGCCCTGAATATTGGTCATTGCGAAAATCTTGTCGTATCTCACGGTCTGAGCATTGCTCAGGTCTGGATCTCAGCATGACGAGCTGGGCAGTCAACTCCAGCTTGACCTTTCGGCATGGTAGATGTCGGTCCTCCACGTGTCTCACGCAACATCAATCGCCAAATTAACCTGCTTCTAGTGGAGAGAAAAGAGCTGAATAGGAATTTTTCCTCTCGCCGCGCCAATAGCTTTGTCGAGCGAAGCAACCGTGGAGGGTCATACCATGTTCCTGGTGTCTCCCTCAGCATTAATTTCGAGCGCTTCGTGTACCTTCACTTCTCTCATGGCTACAATCTTTGGCATCAAGATCGCCTTGGCCATCCCGAGCTTGTGATTATGGAAATAGTCAACGATATGACGGATCGCGAGGGCTGGCACGTTCATATCAATGATTTCTCAACTTGCCGTACCTGGAGAGAGCAAGCCTTTTCAGGCCACTCCTCCAAGAGTGATAGTCTTTGGGAATGGTGCGTATTTGAGCTTCGAAAAAAGGCAGTCGAGTTTGCCAGCAGTCGCTCAGTGTTTGTCTTAGACTCGGCGTCTCGCATCCGCAAGTCTGATCGCTTGGTGGGCAGCGACTTATTCAAGACTCTCCGGCACGATACTCGGTCGCTTCATCTTTCACCTTGGATGTTTCCACTAGTTTTTGAAGTCTCGCCTATACGAATCGATGGCCGAGCCATCACCCGGGATAACTTCTTGGATTACATGACGGTCGGCGCCATCTGCCCTCGCTCAAACTGGGGGCCCGATCGGTTGAGCAACGGCGATCCTTCGTACTACTCCGGGAGATCACAGTGGTTAGCGACCGACGTCAAATTCTCAAACAAAGACAACAGTGTCTTTCTGATTTCCCCGATCAACAATCTGCACGCGGCCCGGCACAAACCCCTTTACGCAGCACTGGAATATTTGATATCCGACTTGATCGACGACTGGAACGGCGTGTTGCTCTACAAGGCGCTGGCACGAGGCGTCTCGCGCGTGAAACCGCAGCTTTATAGATGTAGTGCCTGCTCCGAGGGCGCTCCAGGCATGTGCTCGTGCCCAGTCAACTTTCGCGAGTCGTTGGCGTGGGCAAATGATCGGCAGAACAACGTGGCGTCGGATACGTGGCACGAAAGCCGGTGGAATCCTATCCTAGCCCTTGATGGGCGCTTCGCCAGCTCGAGAAGAATATACGACGAGATCTCCCTGCGTGACGGCTTCAAGGAACGCGGACTTCAGATCTATGTGGAAATTGTATCCATTGAGCTTGACGCAGATGGCTCCATTTCCGCAGACAGCGTACAGTGAGTTTGCAGAAAAAGAGGATACCTGGTGACGCATGTTCTGACACAGAATTTTAGCCACCTGTGCTGGGATCTGAATGGTAATCGGAATGAGAGAATAGTCGCGACATCGCTCATATCTTTGCGTCGAAAGAATCTTGAACCCGTCTCTGGTGGCATCTCATTTCGCACAGAGACAAAACGTAACGTGTGGCAGGACAGGCCAAATTGCGAGCATTCGACTGCGAACATGCGAAATGACCCCTCGCCTACATCACCCAGCCATTCTCCGCTATCAGATCCCACTGAGTCTGAACATGGCGAACGGATACCATCCTTTCAAGAGCTAGGGACGATCAAGCTGCCAGAAGGCCGGGTGGTGACTTATCCCAATACCCTTCAACACAGATTCGAAGTGCCAAAGTTGAAGGAGACATCGACGCCGGGAAGCATTCAGTTCATGCAGATTCACCTAGTAGACCCCCACTATGTCGTCTGCTCAACCCGCTTCGTGCCGCCGCAAAGCTTGGACTGCTGGAAGGAAGCGGTTGACTACCAAGGCCTCTGCCTCAAAGCCCGAATTCCTTACGAGATATCCGCGATGATCCTCGATTTTCTGTTAGTGCCTGAGATATTACGGAACAGGAAAAGGGCAAAGGTTCGTGGCCCGCAAAGTTACTGGCAGACCTGGCCAGTCTCTTTTGACGATGACGACTGCGATGACAGCAAAGACGGCCGAGACAGCAAGCAGCCTCGGTTGTATCAGGCGTCTCAACCGCCAATCAGGTACGAGTCCGCGTTGCGCCGAAAAAAAGAGGCCTTGCAGAGACATCAGAGAGTGATGAGGGCTGTGAACGGACCCAGGGCGTATAGCCGGCCTCGCGCAATCACCGTGTGGGCGCAAAGCATGCTCAGAGACCTAGACCCAATTGATGGCGGGGATGCGCGCGAACGCGTTTCGACGCTTGCTGGCGAGACGGAGAGTGACGCTGGGGATTCAGAAGAGGATGACATCGCAGACTTTGAATCTCCCATGACCATTGCCGAATCGTCGGGCAGCGAGGGAAGCGCGGATGAAGAGGGTGAGCCCACCGGTAGGACTGGCGTAGGTGGAAGCGCCCTGAACAGGATTCGTTACGGTCCAGAAAACGGCACTGGTCAAGGGACCGTTGGTAGTAGCGTGGACGGGATTGGGGTCGGGGACGGAAATGGATCTCAAGAAGTCCATGATGCAGCTGGTGCGGCGGCGGTACTGCAAGCCGAAAACGCCGGCGAGGAGTCGGAGGAGGGCGAGGACTATGTAGACGCGGTGTATTGCTTCACCACGGCAGGGGCCTTGGAAGCCGAAGTGGTGGAACACCCTTGGCAAGGGGAGTCTGAACAGGAGTTGGAGTCACTGTACGACGATGCCATGTCGCGGGCGGACGAGATGGAACCAGATCGGGTTACGCAGTAGCTTGCAGTCTAGGCGTTTTTCAGATTTGTGTCTCCTGTCCGTCTGTGTCCCGAATGCAATGGTTTCAAGTTACGATGATGGCGTATTGATGCGTGATGAAAATGTGTTTGTCGCGTGGGAAAGACTGCTTGTATGTGCCGTCTCGTGCGTATTGCCACGTGATGGACGGCCAATAGGTAGCCTCAGGCTTCCACTTCCTGCCACCAGGCGTACCCGTCTGGCGATGACGAGGCGCACATTTCGCGTCTACGCGCGTCACTTTGAGAGCGACGAAGGATGCGCTGGCTCAATAACCCGTAAGAATCTAGCAGACTTACTAGTTAACTAAGAACAAGGGAGGCACAAGGGCGCACCGAAAATAGCAGCACTGATCGCCCACGCCAAGTTAGCGCCGACGCCAGCTGGGCTCAAAGAGCCTTGTGACGGACGCCCACCGTGGCCTGACCCTGGCTGTGTTGGATTGCAGATTATTATTGGGCCGTCTTGTATTGGGTCCTGGCCTTGTGCTTGGGCTTGGGGCTATGTATGTACAAAGTAAGTTCATTGGTGGCGCAGCGGTGATGTTTGCATAACTGTTGTTCCGAGTCCGAAGCCTACCCTACAGAGCAGAATTTTTGATCACAGCCACATTATCACAGGTACAACGCACATAACTAGAGGACCCGGAACAGCTCGCTCCGAGTAAAGCGATTTAGGCTGGGCCATCGGTATCACCTTGGCAGGGAGCTGACGAACCTGGGCTCCGTTTATATCTCCGTGTGGCGATGGATATCCGTATTGTTGGGCTGACGTTTCGGATGGAGAGGCTCCCGGAGGTCGCGCTCGCTTCAATGGCCCAACGTGGGCAGGGATCAGGGAACAGCAAGGCTCGCACGGCACCGGTCGGAGAACTGGCGGCTTTGTTGTTTTAAAGAAACCGCCCTCCACTGATCTGCATCTGTTGCCATTATGCAACTTCACAAAGTCCCTTGACCGCCTTTGTTCTAGTAGTTGTTGGGCGAAACTTTGATAGCGTCATCTTCTATTGCAGATGAACATACAGATCCGCATCGAACCAGCATAGCCGCCAAAGCATAGCTGAGCATACCTATTTGACATTGTTATTTCCGTCTTTACACCGACCGAAACAACAGTTCAAATCCGGGCGGGTGAGGCTCCGACAAGCCTCAGTCGAACCTTGATTCTAGAAACCATTTCACACACACACACGCCACAAATGCCAAAACAGTCAACCTTCACGACAGTCACCCCCTTGCCGGCGGGCATGACGCGCCAGGCCGCCATCGACTTCCTGCAGGACCATGAGGCCATGATCGACCTCAACCCGCTCGTCACCGACCGGCGGCGCCTACCCTCTGCGCCGCCCTCCGCGCCCGCCGACGAGCACCGCTGCGCGTGGTATGAGGTGACTGACCGCATCGCCTACCTACCCGGTGGTCTCGCCAGCGGCTCCGTCCGCTACCGCTGCGCCTTCCTCGACCTCGCCGGCATCGGCCTGCAGACGCACTGCTACGCGCCCATGGGCGTCGACCTGCGCACGCGCTGGTCCGTCGGCGGCAGCGAGCCGGGGGAGCCCCGCGAGCCTCGGGAGCTCGGCCTCCACGGCGACGGTGACGGCGCGCGGCTGTTGCCGCCGGACGGGCTGTACCTGCGCGAGGACACGGAGCTGAGGTGCGGCGTGGTGATGACGGCGTTTGTGAAGAGGACGCTGAGATGCTCGCACAGGAAGCTCGCGGAGCGCCTGGCCCAGCGCGCGTCAGAGCGGGCTCGGTCAAGGGGGCGTGGGGAGGAGCAGGACGAGAAGAAGCAGGACGAGGAGAGGCAGAGGCGCGATGATGTTGGGGAGCACGGGGGAGGACGGCGCGGGGTGGGCAGCTACTATGTGCAGAGAGAGCTCGAGGCGAGACGTCGCGCGGCGGCCGCAGCGGCGACCGTGGGATACCCCAGGAATGTAGTCAATGGCCCTGGAAGTCAGAGGATTGACCAGGGATGCGTGTCAGAGGAAAAGCAGCTGTACGCTGGCGGGACGAGCAACTACTGCGGCCAGCAACATCGTCACCAAACACAGCGGCAGTATCATGAAGCTGGCGCAAGACATGACGCATCCGAGCTGCCGTAATGAATTCCCGAGAAGGCGCCTTTTTTTTCCCTTTTGATCTTGTATTTGGTGACTGTTCATAGAGGTTTTGCGACGGAGCAATTAGCGTGGTAATAGGTGTCATTGTGTCTCATTCGGGTCTAGGCGCAACAACACAAACAGGTAGAAGGATAACAATACGAATTATTTTGAAGAGGTTGTCCCCGTAATACTTCAAAAGACGAGACGTCAACAAGGGAAATTTCCAAAGCCCAGCCGATAACAAGCTGCCTTGTTGCCCCGGCGCAAGAACACCGGTCCATTGTTCATGCACAGGAGCGAGGGACAAAAGGGCTAGAAGAAACCGTGTCAAGGTATCATTAAAATGTATATATGTTACATTAATGGAAACATTGTCCAATGGTGAATGAAAGTACCGCGCATATCCATGATCCCTCAACGCCAAAACTCCCTTTACTTGCCTACCTGGAGTCGTAAGAGAAACAAGAAGCCAGCTTATAGAGCGACGGCAGCAGCGGCGATGGCGCCGGCAAGGGCCATGGCGTAAGCAGCCGTGTTCTGGCCAGCACCGGCGACCACGGCAGGCGCGCCGGGGGAGCCGGGAGAGCCGGGGGAGCCGGGTGAGCCGGGTGAGCCGGGAGCGACCGTCGGGGCAGCGGGCTTGTTGGCCGGGGCGGTCGTCTGCTGGGCCGGGTTGGTGGTCTTCTGGGCCGGGTTGGTAGGGACCTGCAGAAGGGGGGTTAGCATACAAGATGAAGCCTCTTGACAGGGGCCCGGGGCGGGAACGTACGGCCTTGGTGACGGTGCAGGGGCAGTCGGTGATGGTGAAGGTGCAGGCCTCGGTGACAGTGTAGGTGCGGTTGTTCATGGTGATGTGCGTGGGCTCCGGGCAGTAGGTAGTCCAGATGTCGACGACCTCGGTGACGGTGCCGTTGTGCTTGTAGCCGGCCTGGACGGCGGTGGCCGCGGCAAGAGCGAGGGCGATGACCTTGGTGAACATTTTGTGTGTGTGTGTGTGTGTGTGTGTGAGGGTGAAAGCGTTTGTTGCGTATTGAGAAAAAGCTTTTGGTATGAGCGAGGGACTGGAGTGAGATGGTGACGGAGAAGGAAGAAAGTTGAGCAGACGGAGAGGAACGCTTTATATCTCGAGTTGGGGGGAGAGGGTTCTTTGTATCGTCAGGCTCTTTTCCCTAATTGGGACGCAGCACACAAACAAAAAGGATAGGGAAATGAATAACAACAAACGCCTGCGTTCCCAGGAGGGCTGAAGAGAGCCTCAACGGGGCAGAGCAGAGTGGCAAGCCCGGCATCTTGCCGCCGATCCCACGCCCGGCCGGGAGTTTTAGGTGGGGCTTTCTGCATTCCCAAGACCCCGGATCACAACAAACAACAACAAAGACAGATCAAAGAAAAATAGGGACTGGTCATAGTCACCGGTGTTGGGCAGGCCGGCCGACCGGGGGGCGCTTCGATCCTGAAATGGACCGTACCCACCTGAAGTCTCTTTGTCATTGAGCTATTGCTTCCCACCTGACAGATTTGGCTGGTAAAGCACAGCGCCCGGGCGCTCACCGGCACACAAAGGCCACGAGCTCCGGAATGCTGCCCGGGGATGGCCCCGCTTATCCCGGCGGGCCTGCATTCCGGTCGCAGATTGCCACTCGTGCCAGTTCAGTCAAGCCCTTTCTTGTTCCTGGCTGACCATTCTTTGTTTTTTTGCTGGTCGTGTTCTAACCTCTGTCTCTTAATATGCGGCGCTTCTCTAATTTCCTCATTTCTTCGTACTGCATGTTGCTACCTTGCCGACAAGGCCATTGATAGCTGTCTTACACCCACAAGATCCCTAAGGTGTTTTTTTCCCCTGCCTGTTCTTGAAACGTTGCAGTGACGCCGGGATGGGGTCATTAGGTATTTCATTCTTCTGGCGATAGCAAGATAGGGTCAGCGAAACTGAGAGAAGGGAGGGTTTCGGCGACTTCTACATACATGCAGATATCCATCTCTCCGTCGGTATTGTCTCTGCATCGGTGTTATAATGCACGCCTCTACACAATTACTTCTTCTCCTATTTTTGGAGACAGCTGTTTCTCCGTCTGTGTTTTGTTCTATCTCCATTTTTCCCTCCCCGTAGATCCCTCGTTCCTTGTTTCGGTTTCCTCTTGGCTGCCCTGAAACTCTGTCGCAGGCGCTGGCTAGACGACGACATACAACCAGCCTGTATTGCGTCACAACAATCTGTAGCAAGTCATCTTCATACCAGAATATGGCATTCACCAGCATCCCGCAGAGCAACCGGTAATATCAGGAAAAATGTTTTTTCTTGTAATCTGCAACAAGACACTCGTAGCCATATTTCTTTCCCCTCGTGTCCCTCGCCAATGTTTCCCTCCCTTCTTTCAGCTGATGCTTTCCTTTCTATGTTTAACAAATATAATAAACCAACGAAACTCTTCAATCGAGAAGATCAACAAGAAAGGTCACCGACTTCCTTACTGTAGCACATTTCATCGCAGCAACAACGCACAATGCACAAGAGAAATCGTCTGATGTGATATCGTCGCGTCCAGTTCGACAAGCCGTCATGCTATTCTATAATGAATTCCATAATTCCTTTCATTCACTGGTGGCTGCCGGGTAGGTTCCCAATGCACCATTCCCAATATCTAGGTACAATCGAGTCATACCCGTCGTGTGAATCCATGGCCGCATACCAATCAATCACCAGTGGCTGTGTGGAGCCCAAGTTCCTTCACCTGCGCATAAAAAGCCGCGACAAACCGTCGAAACAGCATGCAAGCTTTTCTTAAAAAAAAAAAGCCCCCAAATGGAATAAAGCGTAGGAAATGCAAAAAACACCGGTAAATGCAACACAAAATCGTGTGGTGGAATCTAGTCTTGGTATCAAATGATGCCGCCCAGTTGCAACAAAACAGAAGGAAAGAGGGAAAAAAAAAGTCGCGCCGTGTAAACAATCGAATCGAAGACGTGACCAATATGGACAAGTAGTGGCGTGCTTCGTCGTGAAGAAAAAGGAAAGGGGGCAATGGATTAATGTGTGGGCGAATTACTTCCGGTTCGATCGACTCTGGCTCCGCTCGGGCGCTCGGCCAAGGTCGGCGTCGAAGTTTCGTAATTGCTGCTCGTACTTGGCGTTGCGTAGAAACTTGGGCACCGAGTCGCTGGCCATGAGTTTGAAGACGGCATTCTGGGCGTCCTCAAATAGTGTCGTCACCTCCTCCAATGTCTCAATCATCGCAATGTCTTGGCCAACAGCCTTGGTCATGCGTGTAGCTAGGTTGTTGCGAAGCTGATGGTCAATGTTGAGCTCACAGGGAGATCCTGGCGCCAGAAAAGCATTGTAGATACCGTAAGCCTGGGCCATGATCTCTTTGATACCATCCATCGAGCTTGCATTGGGCGACTTTTTGGCTTGGCGGATGCCGGCCTTGCAGACGTGCACAAATTCATCCACGTCCTTGTAAAATGACAAGTTCTCCTCGCAATGGGTGTCGGACAGATTCTCGCGGAACAGCAGCCGCAGGGCAGGGTCGTTGAGAATCTTGTCCAGGCGCTGCGTGTTAGAGTCTCTGGTGATGCCGTTGCGCTGCGAGCCAGTGCCAGCCTCGCTCTCGGAAGCACGGCCCCTGGAGCCGCCGCCGGAGAGAATGTCCTTGCCACGCTGTGTTACCTGATAAATGGCGTGCTTTGTAGGTTGGAACAGATTGTGGCTGGGGATCTGAGAGAGGTAGGCACGGTCCTGGGTGAGGGCTTCAATGAGATCGTATTCAACAAACAAGCTGGCAATCTCAATGGTCTCGCGTCGGTCGACTATGGTGGAACAATCCATGAGCCAGTCAGTGGCAGCGCGCCCTGTAAATGTGTTGTGGTAGGTCTTGCCGTTGACCTTGCGCTCGGCTGCCATCTTGACACCGGTGAGACCATCTTGGTAGTCATGCAAGGAATCCGAGTCCGCAGCTGCGACGCTCGATTTGACGTTGCGGCCCTCGGAACCCATGAATCTGCGGAAGATGACCTCGATGGTGCCCCAGTCACTAATGAGTTTGTCACTTTGCAGGTCCCGCTCGAGAATGACCAATTGAAGATTGCTAGTGTTCATCAGCTCGCCAACCTGTTTCTGCTGAATGCCGTTTCTGTTGCAGAAGCGGTTGAGAATGGCGACGCCCTTGGGCGTCAACTGCCATACACCACCCTTCATAGTGTAGACCTGCTGGAGTTTACCGTCAGCGGACTCGATGAAGCGAGCCTCAACGAATCGTTGACAGATAGAGCGGGCCATGTCCTTTGCCATGGAGAATGTGGTGGTGGTTGTGGTGGTGACAATCCTCGACGGGTCCTTGGGATCGGGCATGCGGTTAGACTGGGAGAACTTCAGAGAGCCGAGGTTGTTGATGGCATCCTCAGAAAGGAAGGTATAGTCAACCTTGGTGAGCCGTACTCGGTGAGGCGAGAGAGGCAGCAGGCTGACGACCAAGGTTGAGAAGAGATCCTTGAAATCCTGCGACAAATGATTAGTATTGAAAAGGAAGGGACGGGGAGAGCTTGTGTAAAGTCAATTGGGGCAGCGAGGAACTTGTAGCTTTGGCGTTTGCCATAGCCAAAACCTTGGCACGCAGGATCAAGAGCTTATTTGGATAGAGGAATCTGCATCGCACACAAGGACGGTGATGACATGGGAGGACTTTTACATACCCTCGTATAAGGCCGATCATCATCGGTCATGCGCAGCAAGCGTGAAGAAGTTTGGTGCATCTTGGGCTCGTGGCGAGGTTGTCTGGTGGGGAGGGGTAGAGAGGCGTCGGTATCGACGTAGGCCTGGGAGGGCGGGTTGCGGGCAGCCACGGTGTACTCGCCGGAGGAGAGGGAGTCGGTAGAGGGGCTCTTGGAGGGCGACGAGGCAGAAGCCCTGGTGACGGGAGCGAGGGATTCACCGTGAGTGAACCTGGCGAGGCCCGGATTAGACTGGCGGGGGCGGAGGACAGGCTCAGAGAGGCTGGCAAAAGCGCTCTGGGTGCGGTCCTTTGCGCGGGAGAGGATGCTGCTGGTGCCGCCGGAGGAGCGCTGGGGTACAATTCGAGGCAGAGAACCCGTAGACGCGGACGAAGTGTGGTGGGAGCGGCGAGAGGATTGGCCAAGTCGGAGGAGCTGGTCGGTGGGACGGTGGTCGACGGAGGACCGTGGGGTGGTTGCCGACGAGCGATTGCGGTGGTGATTTTGGTGACGCGAGGCGGGCGAGACGGTATTCGCTGCGGAAGGCTTGTGGGATATTATCGAGTCGGTAAATTTGTGGTTGGACAAAGCTGCCATCTGACGAGGAAGAGGGAGAAGCGTAAGCAAAACGGTTCACGACCAGAGGTGGCGGTTGTTCCCTTCTGATGCAAAGTGAGGGAGAGTACGGTGGGTGGAGAGATGGGCTGAGCGGCGATGGAAGGAATGGCCAAGATGGAAAGAACAAAGGAAGAAGAAAGCATTAAATGAAAAGGGAAGAAAACTAGTGGCCCAGGTTTCTCTTTGGAGAAAAGCCGGACAGAGGTAGCAGGTCGGCGGGAGAATAAAAAAGACGAATGAGACGGTAGTGCAAGTTGGAGCGTGGGTGGATTGAAGAAAGAGGGGGGGAGTGTACGAGATAGGCTTGGGCGGGTGTATGTCTATAATTGAGGGGGGGGGTGTCTGTGATGTGAGGGTGAGTCCAAGCAAACGGGGGATCAGAGAGAGGAGAGGCTGACAGTCGAGCCAAAGGCACAAAAAGTAGAGGGTACATGTGGGCTCTCCCTTGACTTTTTTTATTCCCTTTTGACAGTTTATTTTGCCCGCGCTGAAATGCTGGAATAGAACTGGCCTACCTGGTAAGCCCACTCTGACCTGCGGCAAGGCTCCAAGTGCTTTCCAGAGCGCGGCCAAAGGTACGAGGTACGAGGTACAACGAGACCTCTTTTGCTCTCATGCCCAGTATGGAAGAAACAAGTGGAGAGAGGAGAAGTAAAAGATGGCGGGTGGGGGCTTCCAACTTTCCAACTTGTACCGATGACAAGGGGAGGAGGGGCGTGTCTCTGTCGGCCTGAGACTGGAAATGGGAAACTGGCTTAGATGCATAGGATGAATATGCAGCCAACGGGGCGCCAGCAGACCATGCGTCAAGTCCCAAAAGCCACGAGGCAAACGCAAACGCGCACCGCACTGAGTGGGAAGCACCAGGCAGCCCACATGCCCCCCATCCCCGCCAAAGCAAGGCCCCCTGACTCGAGACTTGGGCAGGGGACCTGGGACGTGCGCGGGCGCTGGGCAATTAAACAGAAGAAATAGACCAAGTGGAAGCAACCGATGATGGGAAATGGCAAAGCGGTCTTGCCTGGGTTCCTGAAAGCCCGTGCGGTGAGTGGATGATGCCGAAGTGAAATGGACAATGTGGTGCAGTGTAGGCTGGGGGCCCAAGTAAACCAGTGCGGCCCGGTACGGGGCAGAACGGCCAGTGGCCAGCGGCCAGCGGCTCTGTACCTGGAATCGGCCGGGTTCGTCGCACACGACGGCCCCGTCAGCAGAACAGGGACAAGGACAAAAGCAGAAGCAGACAAGACGGGCATGCCGGGTATGAGCCGCCCCCGATTCATGCACCACAATCTGATCCGGCTTGACTCTTGCCGTCTTTTTTTCTTCTTGTTGCCTGTGTCGCGAATGACGAGTCGCTGCGTGGTGCCCGTTCCTGCTTTGGCTGCATGATCGGAGAGCCGACCGGCTGGGTTGTAGTGTGGCAGACTGGCTGTAGCTCTGCTTGTGGTGTGGCTCAACTGTGACCTGTAGGCGTGTGCCACAACTGCACTACTGTGCAGCCCAGGCAGAAAAACGTGCCAAACATGTGCGCAGCTGGCCACGCGAGCAGCCATCACAGCCACTAGTCACTAGCCACTTACCATCAGCCATCAGCCACTAGCTATGTAGATAACGGAGATGGCAAGATGGCCAGATTAGCAGCGGTCCCGTGCTGTCCACCACCACATCGCCATCCGACCAGCATGGACAACGATCAACACCTGACCAGATCTCAACGAGGAAAAGAGACAGAAAAAGAATGAAAAGAACTCGACCTAGACTTGGTCGAGAGCATTTCACACTTATTTTTCTTTTTCCTCTTTCTCGTCTCGTCCCCAAACGTCGACAACTGCTCTGTCCAATGGCCGTTTGCGGACAGTAAGCAACCCATGTCGCAGGTACGCATACATCCAGTTGGCATACATCCGGTTGGCATACATCAAGCGCATTGCACTGACTTGTTCCATATACTTGCCCCCCCCCCGGCCAGGCCTCAGACCTTAGCTTTACTGGTAGACTCCTCCAGACCAAACCTCAGACCGTCCGTCCGTAGTGTGGGCTGGATTGCAAAGAAGACTCCACAATAGCGATGTACGGTCAAGATCCTACTCCGTTGGCCGTCATGATACAATCTTTTGCGTTGCATGCCAATGCGACAACAGGAGAAATATACCGGTCATCGAGGCGCCTCCGACCTTGCCACCAGCGAAAATCAAAAAGTGTGGCGTGCTCGCCGCGAAAGGCAATATGAGACCTTTCTTCACCTGCCGCTGGGCCATCGCACAATAGGATGTCGATTTGCTGGCTTGGTCGATCGGCTTGTGGCTGGCGTAACGGATTACCCGCACTGCTCAGGCGGCCGGCGCCCACTGAGGTGAAACACACCCTCCTCACATCAGGCTCACGCACCGCTCGGTGTGACAGCCGCTCTCATCTCAACAATCCATGACTATAAGGGAAAGAAAGGGGAATAATAAGAGAAGCGACACTTGCCACTTCTGGCCATTCACCTCACGACCTTTGCAAGTTCCACCCGGCATCGGCCCAAACGCAGTGCCCTCCACCAGCTACAAGACTGGGTCGGCTTTGCGCTGAACGCTGAAACCACTGCACAGATCCCTCGCTGACCTTGGCCCCAGCTTGGCCCCAGCTTGGCCCCCGTCAACGACAAGGGAGCCATTCTAGAAGCATCAAGGAAGGAATCCATGGGGGGTAAAGAGGGAGGCGCAGAGGAAAAAAAGAGGAAAGAGGAAAAAAAAGCGAAAATAACCATCATGCATATCGGGGTTCGGCCCTGACAAAAAGAAAAAAAAGTATCAATATCAATATCCTTTTCACGCACCTTTTCCGTTATGCCTAGGGGCTGAGCCTCCTTTGTCCAAAGCAGACCTAATCTCCTTTGTCGGTGACGCCGTGGAATAGGGTACTTCTGCTGCTGCTCACTCGAAATCAAGCCTTCTTTTCAAGTCTCTTGGGTGTTGTGGTGCCGCACTGGTAGGTGAATGAGTATGCCTTCCTTGGTTGATTCTTGGCTCTGGCTCAACAGCGAAAAGGAGGCACAAACAGAAAACCGAGTGACCCAAATATTCCTGCTCATAGTCTCAATGTCAGCACTTCTTCACGTTCCTCACAGTGTCTAGCATTGATGACAAGCCCGGCGCAAGGAAGACGGCATCGCCGCTCACTTCTTGCTGCGTCGCATCTCACGAGAGTCAGACGCACACGCGACAACCCTGCAGGCTGCACTTGGCGCCTTCAGACGACTGGGGCAAATCGGAGGAGGGAGAAAGGAAAATTGGACAACACAAGGGTCCACGGTTCATGCTCACCGAGGTATTCAAGGTCCAACTTGCCAGGATTCAATGCGCTTCGCTTGTCTCGCCCCTGAATCACGGTCCGACTTTAACCAAAAGGAGTAAATGAAGAATAGACAAGGGCGAATAGTAATGACTCTGTGGTTGATATGAGTCGACTTGTTGTCTTTGAGAGCAAGGGTCCCAGCACAAGGATCGGATGTTGTCGCGCGCGCATGTACCAACCACGGGGCGGCAAAATAGGTCCTTCCGGAATGTGAGGCGTGGCTTCGGTCGGGCAAGTCCTCCGGAGAGCGCAGTTCTGCGCCCTGAGTACTGGGTAATTGCTTAAAGGCTCGGAGCAACAAGCCGAAAACGGTTGCCAGACTCGCCAATTAACACGCATATAGTGTCCAGGGTATTTATGGGAAATTGTGTGAGAGTCGTTTGGCTTGACTTGCGGACAGCCTTCGTCAGTTATGCCCTCGAATGACGACACTATTTAGGCGCGACTTGATTGAGATCGATTCGAAAACGGCACTTGGGGTGAAAGGAGTCCTCTTCTGCTTTGGACAGGTTGCTCGTGTCGCTGATACAGCCCCCTGCAAACACGGGATATGTTGTCTTAGACAGCGTTCGAGTATCGTTCGTTTTCCCTGCAACGCAAATAGGCGCACAATTTCGGAGCGAAAGAGAATCCGGGGCGTCTTTGTCTTCGCTGTTGGGGACCACAATAACAACAATAGCGATACCGATATCGTGGTGGCGGCGAGTTAGGCGGGAGATTAGACCTGTCAGGGGTGGAAGAGGTCGAGGAAAAGAAGCAAGCACAGGGCTGTCGGCATATTTAAACTACCGACGACTGGGAAATAAAAGGCCAAGAAAAGCGAGGTACACACGGGGAACATCTGTAATACACGAGTGGCTTGGAACATGCCCCTACCAACAAACTAGTCTGAGGTCGACGCGGGGAGTATCCAGACACGAGCAGCAAGGGGGGTGGCATTTTTCCTGTCTCCCCATCACATCACGCAATGGCTGTGCTGCCCATGCAAGCTCTTCTTTTAGTGCTGTCGAGACGGAGCTCTTGCTCGCTTACAAGGTCACTGTTAGGCCAAAGGAATCTGGGAGAGACCACGGTAGTTGGCGACGAGTGTTAGATTCATTCACGTGGCGTCGCACGCTTGCTGTCTGTGTGTCTGCACATGTTGCGCCTGCGACGCTTGCTGCAGGCGGATGAGACGGCGCACAATCAATGTACGAACTGAGTGACAAGCACATCATGGTTCGACACGGGCAGGAGGACGAGACATGATGCTTGGCAGAGAGCGGACGGATTCCCCGTTTCCACTCACATACTCGCATACATACGAGTGAAGACACGCACACGCACAAAGGAAAGCAAACAAGACTTGGCCTATAACACTTCTAGCCCCCTTCTAGGGAACTCCTTCTCACGCCATCTACACCACAACCCACACCTCCCTCCGCTCGAGTTAGCAGGCAGGGAAAAAGCAGGCCGCATTATTATCACCTTCCCAGCAAGTACATGAGTTGCCATGTGGGCGTGGAGTTCAGAATAAGCAGCTTGGACGTGTCGCGTGGACGGCGGAGACGGACGGCGCGGCCCCGAGTGCTTAGTGCAATGGGGCGCCATGTGTTTTGTTGCGCCTCCAACGGTGGAATTGGGCAGTTTCAGCGAGCGCAGGAAACGCCTGGTGGGCTCGCTTCTCGAAGTTTGAAGTGAATTTCCCTCACGAGAGGCAAGGGAAACTTGGTTGCCGAGTCACGACAAGGCCGCCACGATGCAAGGCATAGCGAGACCAGACAAGGGGCGAATGTGGGCGACGCGCATATATTCCGCTCGGAATGGGAAAAAAAAGAAGCCCCTATCCATGGAAAAACAGCCTTTGCACATGTTGTGCTCCCAGTCATGATGCGCAGGGAAATCTTGGATCCCCCCCCGCCCCCTCTGCGGTGTCACCGCCACGATAATCATGAGCAGCTTTTCCACAATTTTGATCCTTTTCTGCTCTCCCCCTCTGCTACCAGCCTGGAGGAAAACCGCCGCTCTCCGAAAGTACTTACACTGCATCTGCGGGCTACGGAATTGCCCCTCTAGGAGAAAGGGGGTCTGGCCAAGTATCACCCTGATAGACCGTCCCGAGGGACCCTTTTTCTTGTGCCTACGTACAGACCATATTCAAGAGACTGTTTGCAATTCAATCTCATGAGTGCAAACGAGGCCAGCTGATGGCGGCAGGCAGCGGCGAGTCAATCACTACCATCATAGTGTGGATGGCGGGCGGCGGCTCAGCCACTCAATTTGAAGATCCTGTTATGATGCGACACATTCAGTGTGTCGTGCAACCCCGCCGACCGAAGTGTCGGACAGAATCATGTAGTTTCAACGGGACGGCTGTGGATTAGTCTGTGAGGTAGCTGTGTCGCACGTATGCATTGCATTGATGGGATAAAACCCGCTAGGCTCATGCACCCGATACCACTTCCCTATGGGCCACGAGGCTTTCACCTGCCGCGTGCCGCCGACGGACAAGCTTGTCGCAGGATTGACGAGTACGGAGGGAAGGGTGGCGGCGAAGCAAGACAGCGGACGGAGGAAACAAAACAAGAGACAACACCTCGGGTTCCGTCACGGATAACCACGAACAAACTACTCGCTAGTAGTAATCTGGCATCGGGTTAGCCAATCTATCGCCAGAGATCCGGCGTGATCATCGCTGATTTGCTGCTCTCGTCCCATGCCGTCCGCAGACGGATCCTGCACCTGGCGGCGAGGCAGCAGACAAAGGGCCGAGGCCGAGACTCAAGCCACCACCACAAAGGCCGAGTGAAGCGTGCAGCGCATTCCCCGAAAAGCGTCCCAGAGAGAAAAATAACATTGATGAGACAAAGTGAGAGAGCGCCACGACCGAATGCAAAGCACGTACCACAACAAGAGGTCTTGGGGAAAAAAAGACGTATGATAACCCACGCAGTGTCTTTCCGCAAAACCACCCTGCCAGCGGAGTCTTGACAAATAGTTTCGCGGGTTGCAATTGGCCCTCCTCTCTCATCACACTCGCACAGAAAATCCGCCTTTGTCTGATTAGCTGCGCGGCCGTTTTCCGTCATCCTAACCAGGGTCAATGTGTAGTCTGTCTTGAAGCCATCGACCCCCCCGGCTCTCAACAAGACGCGCGCCATGTCTTAGATCTTTGTGATGTGCACGGAGAGCAACTTTTTTTTTCCTTTTGATCCAAGTTTGCTTTCGGCAGTGACGACACAGATGACAAAGCTCTAATTAGACGCCCCGCACGCTGTCTCGCTTGCCGGTCATCCTGGTCTTCGAGCCACATTGGTCGAAATTTCGTGATCTGTCCCATGGACCAGGTCCAGGAGAGACAGCACCCTGGGCCGTGGCGGATGTGCTGGTATGAGGGCGCTACAATAATGTCACTCAAAAACTGGGCAAATTTTGTTCGAGACATGGCGTGAGAAGACGAAAATGCAATTGGCGAGGCTGAGAGATGCACGCCCCCTTTTTACAGGGACTTGGGAGCGAGGGAAAGCTATTCAAGGCAGGAGGCAGCCACGTCAATATACAGCGCCCGGAGGAGGCTCTACCAAGATGATCGTCCTAGCTATGGCATCTCGACACGGCTCAAATGACCTTGGCACGGGGCTCAGCGCCAGGCCCGGCCAGAACTCGTGGTTGTGCAGAAAGGCAATATATTGATTATGTACAGGCATACAACGACCCAGCGCAGCAGCCAGCGCAGCCATTGCCGCTAGCAGCAAAGAACAGGCGTGTCGATCCTTGGCATGCAGCAACCCTTTTCCGATGTGCGCCCCGAGAACATGGGAGCCACGCGGACCTTGCCTTGACCAAGGGCACACCTCCGAGAAGCTGCCACACGGGCAAAAGACCAAGAAGACCTAACCCATGGAACGAGAATATGAACTAGGGAGGTAGTCACGGTGGCCATCGCAACCGTACCTGACAACGGTAGCCCTGGCTAGTCTGGTGGATGCCGGCTGCTGAATATGAAGCTCCCAAGACACGGTTTAGACATGACGCTGGGACCTGAATGAGCCAAGATTTGTAATTACCTTGACTCGGGATTTCAATATGAGGCGGGAAAAGAGTTCGAGTTCAACAAGCCGGGGAAATATCCCGTTGAGAATGCGCGGCCGCGGTACGACAGTGTTAGTGCCGAAGCTAACGGCGATGCGGACCGCATCTCCTTTTCGTTCAAAGGAGTAATCTGCAGATACCAGCCAATAAACAATCAATAAAGACGATGAATCGACATGCCTTTGATGGCTTGTGCGCGGGGAACAAACGTGAGTGCATTGCCGGAACTTCACCGCCAGGTGGCTATGTGGTCCGAGTGTTCGAGCCAGGCCTTGAACAAAGAGCGCCGATTACGTTCGTTCGTATGCTGCGATTATTACCAAGTACGTGTCTTGGCTCATACAGTGGACGTCGTAACGCCTCGCGGACATGTCATCCTTTTGGCGCACGCCTTGAAACTAGAAGGCGGCCGCGGACTTGTCACGGATGACACCTCATTGGATCGAGTGTTTCTTCATGCGGAGATGGAGAGCCTTGTCATTGGGACGACAGGCACGCACCCAAACCTGGGCTAATTGACAAAATGGAGTTCAATTGAGCGGCTGTGACGCGTGGCCACAACCCTGACAGCCTGGGGTGGACGACTTTTCGTGTTTATTTCAAGTCCGAGAGCTAGCTAGCTCAGCAAACATCTCAGCCTGGCTTGCTCAAGAGCAACAAGGTTGGCAAGCCACCGTAACTGCTCTCAGTAAGCATGCAGCTGGGCTTTGTCTTCCCTGCCTGACACGTTATTCTATTCACGGCTTGCCCTTTTTTGCATTAGACGACACACTACTGCACTGTACCCGACGGTATATTTATCGGCACGACACATTTCCTGGTCCTTTTTCGTTGGCTGTCGAAAAGGAGGGACCGCGTAAAGGCCGATGGACGAAGTCTGAGCTCGAAAGCAGCCGTCGCTACTGGAAAGACTTTCCTCGGTCAAAAGCCGTAACTAGCCCATGGGTGTGTGCAAAGATGCGGTATGTGATACTTGCCATGTCGTGTCAAAACTTGTGTGTCACCGTGTGTGAGACTCGTACTACCCATGCAGTAAAATGCAACCCGCTCTGCAAGCGGCTGCGCCCGCAGTTTGCCAGTACGTCGAACGAACAAGAAGCCAAGGTCCGTGGGAGACAGGCCGCAGACCACAGGCCCCAATGCTTGGAACAACAAACCACGTGGCGATCTTGCGCCAACTGCGATTCTCGGCCGAAGTCAGCCAAGTCCGAATCACGGCGGTTGAAGGCGAAGGACAACTAACCTAGTCCCATTATCTGCTTGTTAATCAACCTATTGCACATACAGTACGCCCTTAATTTGCCGCTATCGCCTTGGACTTTGCGAATTGTGCTTCTTGGTGCGGTATTCGCTGTCAGCGACGAGGTTGGCTGGTGTGCGGCCCCCGGAAGCCGCAGAGACTTGACATTTTGATTTCCCAGGAAGGTCTGTTCAAGTTTGTCAAGATTGTTGAGGGAGGGTTTACTGCTTGGGTTGTGTCACCACAGAGCCTGGCCTGTCTTTGCTGCGCAACTCCCCTGGCGGCATTTTATTGGCACTGGGGCTGGCATCAGTCCGGGCCAAGAAGAGACGGCGCGGCGCATTGGTGGCACCCTGCGAGAACAACCATGGCGAGAGACTTGTAGCAGTATGCAGACCTAGTGACCAGCCATTGGCCAGGGCGAGGGTTGATGCGACAAGGGTGGCGTTGTTGAAAGAGAAAACAGGTCTTGAACTTGCTGCGTGGTTATGCACACTTCAATGCGGAAACCGAGCCGAGTAGACCGCGAGAGTATCTCAGCACCGAAAAGGCCAGGGACCCGACGACACAACCATCAACTCCTCATAGGAGGGAGCTACTGCAGGCGAATAAATCGCCATCAGCTTAGCTCTGCCCTGTCAAACACCTCCGGCTCAGACGAGTCCCTAGGTCGGGACTCCTAGGTAGGGAGCCACCGTAAGGCTAGGGGACTGCTATGTGTGTGCAGAAAACCCTAAACATCAGGGCATTAGTGCTGACTGAGAGCATCGCCTCTGCAGCAGTGCTGTCGACCGACTCGGCCGGGCGAAATCCGTGCTGTTGCAGCACTAGCAAAGAATTTTGACCAAGATGGAGAAGGGCGAAGAAGTGCATCTAGGATGGCATCTCGCATATGCATTTATCCGAGTTTGTCAGCAGACAAGGAGGGGGCGTGTCGAGATGGAAGGTGGAGTTCTCTCTGCATCAAGATGACGACAAAAAGATGAGAGAAGACCAAAATTATGGACGCTCAGAAAGTCAAAAATCTGAGGAGCCAATGAATTCAACTCCTTCCCTTCCCCAGCAATGCCCAGCACTTTCGTTCAAATTGGCAATGGCCTAGGGCTTCGCTGATCCCTCTGCCCGCTCCGACGGCATCTGCCACGTGGGTTTTCCAATAACCCAAACGCCTCCGTCCAAGCAGCTTGCTTCGGGCTGTGACTATTGATAGAATCAATGGCCGTCGCTCGCTTCGGCCAGTCGACATTGCGCGGAGCCGTAAAAAGCTTGGCCTTAGGATCATGGTACGATGCGACCACTAGTCAGGACAGCGAGGCACGGGGAAGAAGACGGAGATGAAGAAGATCAGACAGCATGGTAACTATCATTCACCCAGCTTCATGCGCGAGTCGCATTGTATGGTCGTTTAGTTCGATTTTAGGCACTTTTGCGCCTTCATCATACAGCCGTGTCACCGGCGGCGTTCGGATTTCCACGTTTTACACCACCCGCATGAATTGCCTGTCCGCTGCATCGATTTATCGAACATATTTCGGAAACGCGCGATGCCGTAATTAGTTTATGGATGGGGGAGGAGGGGACACCAAGTGACCCCATGGCACGATGTTCTTAAGGTACCCTCCCACATACTAGGTTTGCATGAATAAGCTGTCGTTGCACCAACAGGTAACAACGTTTAAGTATCACGCGCAAAACGGGCCATTTCTAATGGCTCTTAGTTCAATTTTCTTTATTCCTTCGATTATTCGCACTTTGGCGTAAACGACCAGTCAGGCTTAGGAATTGGAGCTGGGTTTCGCTTTTCGAAACATGGTGTCCTGAATACCAAGATGGTCGATACAACCCCTCGAGCCCGGCACCGTACTGAACAGGTTCTATGCCCCTTTACGAATACTCGGACAGTTCCTCGTACCATTGAAGACGTGGGGTATAATATGAACCTTGCTGTCTTAGTAGGCCGAGGAAATTACCATCCGGACCGAGTCCCTGAAACAGGGTTGCATCTTCCCACGACCGATTGATAAAGGTCCCCCCGTCCCCACAACTCCATGCGCCAAAACTACCGAAATTTAGGGCCGGATCCCGAGGGAAATGCAAGTTCGACTGCCCAAGACGCCGGCCAACCGAGCATCGTCGCATATCGGTGGTGGCCGACGCTCAAGGAAAAAGAAAAGAATGCATGGTTCACATCAACATGCAGCCTGCGCGGCCGAGACGGCATGAATGTGTAATGCTCTTGCTCTTCTGCGCCAGCTCATGGGGGCGAAGATAACGTACGAGAAGCACGAAATCAGACAATAAATAAAGTGAACGCACTCTGCGCTGGGCGCTCGTCGACACCTCTTCAAGCCCGCGACCAGTGCTGGCGCGCAGTTGCGTTGTCCACGAGGCGAACAAAAGTCATCAAAGGTTAATAATGAATTGTCTGTGTTATCAAGATCACCCTTGTCTCGATATTCACCGCCAACCCTCATCATGGGTGGATTACCATGGATTCATCGGCAGAAGACTGGGCATAATGTGTCATGCAAGAGGGCTGGAGCGTGATTATTTCTGGAACGTCGAGCCGAGACCAGCGAGGACTGAGTGCTTCTACACAGGATGGAGTCAGTCAGTCCAAGCCAGCAGCCATCCGGCGAGTCAACCCCCTTGCACCATTCCATTGCCATGTGGTTTTGGTTGCCAGGTTTCGCCCCCCTGCCAAAATGACTCTGTTGGTGAGTTTGGCACCGCACGAGCCTGTTGTTTCGCCTGTCTCGTCATCCCTGCTTTTCCATTCTTCTTCTCTGCTGATTTGCTCATTTACGAAGTGTCATTTTCGACATTGCGATTCCATGTCATTCAGCCCAACTTTAACCCCACGTTGTTAAAACCGGGTACACGCCACCTGCCGGGACCGTCGCTGGGTCGTCGAGGACGGTGGTGGCGCCAGGGACACTTCCGACGCATTGATCAGGCGGAAAGAGGTAGATTAAAAAGTCGGAATTGGGCAATTGCCTATCTCCCTGCGGACAACGTGGCAATACTTTCCCTAATTAACCAACTGGCTCAGCCGCGACAGCCAAAACCAACGCAAAGTTGCGACTCGGGGACTATATTACTCCACTAAGATGTGTAAGGCGATAAAGTTTTAGACGGCGCTGTCGATTCTTCCGCCAAAGCCCGGGAGAAAGAGCATTCGATGAAAGCATTCGACGCGCTGAATGCCAGCAATTGGATTGCCAGAGCTCAACGTCGAGGCCTTTTAATCGCAACCCTCACGTCTAATCTTCACGGAAATGGGCAATACATTACAACCCTGATTCAAGTGCCGGGCACAAGAGATTCAGCCGCAACACTTTCTCAAGCCCCCTCCCTCTGCACTAGGTTAATACTGGTGCCGCCTCTCGCTACTGGCATTTGCCCACCAATAAGGGAACCGCGTGTTCTGATCACTCACTGGGGCTTCTTTTAAAGTTTGGTGCGGCCGACCGCCGGAAAGTAGGTCAGTCGCTGGGCTTGAGCTGACTGGTGATTTCTGATGCTGAAATAAGCAAACGTGATAGCTGGCTCCTTCTACGGATAAGACAATCGGCACTTGAGGACTCAAGATTCCTGATGAGGTGAATAGAAAGAAAGAAAGAAAGTGCCAGCCCTCGGCGAAAAGCACCCAAGTCATCTACTGAAGTTCTCAGTCACGCCACACTGGTGGTTCTGGGCTTCTAGAAGCACGGAAAGTTGTTTCAATCGAACGACGCGGAGAGGTTGATTTCTTCTCGGCTGATCCCGGTTCATTCGGTCCATCAAGGTATGCGGGGAGTGGCATGAGAGAAACATTTTTTGCTGCACGACAAGTCCACCGACGAAGCCCACCGATATAGGAGCCTTTTTATTCTGTGCACGACAGGAGGGCGCCATTGTGGGTGGCGTCTTGTTCCTTTCTTCTTGAGACGTTTTGTCCCGCCGGCAAACCCTGCATTACACATGCGGTAGCGCCACGAAAGATGCCGCCCGGCGGAACGGTGTGTGCATGCATGCTCAACGATATTCGACTTACTCAAAGAAAAAGAATTGATAAGACAGCCATGACCCCCACGCGGCGCATGTACTCTATCAATCACCTCTGAAGACTGGCTTTTTTGTGCCTGCCACAGCGGAATTGTTCTGAAAGCCGCGTGGCTTGACAGGATGTTGAGTCGAGGATGAGTAATTATAAGTAATAACCCATATGCCAACGTGTGGGTTTTTTGGGAGCCAACAAGGAAGAGAGGAAAAGGGCCTTGAGATGTGGAGGGCAAGTTGTCCTACAAGGCTATTCTGGCCACTCTGGCAAACACAGACAGCTCTACGTCTTCCGCCACTACCGGCTTCATCACTATCGGGCGCACAGCTGACCGTCTGTTTTCAAGTCGTGCGTCATTCCTGGGAGTTCCTGATTTGACGATATTGCGACACTTGGCCTCACTCGCTCGGGAAAGGGTAGTGAACTGTTGAACACTAACACCAGTCTTGAGGATCACACCCTCGTTCTTCTCCTCGCCGGTTTCCCCTTTGTACCTGGTACTTTGCCATGTGCAAGCCACACAATCCCCTCGTTGTCTAATTTGCTCGTGGCCCTTGTTCAATCTGCAGTTCCCACGCGACTGGGCTGCGTGGTGGGTGGAGGCGCTCACACGCCCCCCCTCGTTGACCGCATCCCAAAAAAGACGACGGCTCTGTGTGGAGGAGATGAAGAGGATACGCCTCCAAGAAGGGAAAGGGAGGGAGAAAATAGAACCTAGCTCGTGACCAATGGGGCGTTATTTCCGCCATCGTCTCTCACGACAAAGCCAGGTTCTTTTCTGCTTTGATGCATAAGGGAAGGAAGCCGGACTTCGGGCTTAATTACTGCTGCATCCAGGGTGTTGATCATTCAGGCCTTGTAAGTTTTGCAGTAAGTAGATGGGCCAGCGGCACTTGGCAGTCACAGTTGAGTTATAGAGCTAACTACTTTTAATAGCCTGGTTAACCCATGGACTATTTCCATGTAATCCATGGGCGAAAATGACCGTTGCCAGCGATCGGATACGCCCTTTTTTGTGCATCGAGAATACTGACTATGAGGTAGATTTTGGTGGGCTCCAGGTTCTATTCATCAGGCAAAGGCGCCATCAGACGAAACGAGAGTTGCGAGTTGACACAGCGAATACCTTTGATTGACTCGTGAAATTGCACGCCCTTTTTTTTTCCCCCAGCTGGCCCTCTCCAGTCACCTTTTTCCGTTCATCCTCTCTCTTCCGTGCGGAACCGCGTTCGTCTGGTTCTTGTGCCCATGTGGCGCCGCTTCGGATGGGCTCGACTCTCAGCCCAAACCGCAACCCGGTCCACAAACCCGTCGCGCGTGTTTTTTCACCTTGGTTGGCCTTTTGTCTTTTGGTCTTGGCCGGTCCAGAACTTATGCCTTTGTTAGGGGCCACCTTAATTGATCAATTCGCTACGCCGACTACTCCGGACACCTAACCAAACAACAGGGAACGAAGAAACCCCCGTTGACGATGGCTTCACTGTATGATGGCCACTGCCGCGATGTTACACTACCAGCGCTTCTCGCCCACACACCCCTACCCTCATCCTTGTCGATAATGGGTGATATTCGCAAGTTGTAGTAGGCCGATGTGCGGGCAAGCAGTCATGGACTCATCGGCGCTGCGTACTCGGCTATTTCTTTTTCTGCTCTTTATCCAGGACACCCCTGTATGCCGTCTTGGCTAATCTCTAATAACTGACTATGCTTTTGGCGAACAGGACGGAAAACATAGAGCAACCTCTCCGTACCAAGTAGGCTGGATGCGAAAAGGAGAAGACAGGAGATAGGTGGCGGCGCCACCGGCTCGGCACTGAGCCAATCCTTTTCAGCCTGGCTTCTGTGACATGTCGTGGTAAAAAGCCTCCGCGGGGAAGGAAGAATCCGTGGAAGTACACTATACGAATATGGTCACTGTACGAACATGGTTCACGAGTCGACCGCCCATTGGTAACGAACGGCTCGAACCCCTGCCGAGGCGGTGTTTTGCGTTGTCCTCTTCATCTCTATACATGAGGCCAATATAAAACCGACCTTGATCATCTGATGCGTTGAGCGGCCCCCGCCCTTGCTGGTCCGACAGACAGCCACGTTTCCGAATGAGACGCCTGGACCAAAACGGAGCACATATGAGGGACCACGGATGAGATGCAGGATCCGCCGCGTTGAAAGCCGGTTCTGCAAGTTGCGGTGAATTACACTACTTTCGAAGCGCACGCCCTTCTGGGAGCTGCTATTGTCGATCTGTCTCTGCCTCACTTATCGTCAGTGGGCTCGTATATTCGCAACAACTTGGGTTAGTTTCACTATTTATTTTCTCCGATTGAGCCATTTCGCCGAATCACTCGCAAGATTGAACAGCCAAGAAAATTTTGAAAAAAAAAAAAAAAAAAAAAAAAAAGGGGTATAACCAGCGCTTGGCGTTTCATTGACAGCAGACTCGTATCAACAAAAGGCTGATGATTAGTTATAGCCTCGTCAAAGTATCCGATCAGGATGAAAGCCGTTGAAAGAATGCTCCCGTCGCCAGCGCCTGAGCCGACTATGACGTGGTTGTATCCATTCTACCGCCACCAAAGCCCCCAAACAAGGATCCTTGTCGACTTAGAAAAAGAGCTCTGCAGGTCGAGCGCATGGCGAGGACGGGAACTTTGGCAGACACGAATACTAGTACTTCAACCTTTGCTCTATACCTGGGGGCAACGTGATACGTCAATGTGCATTTGAGCCGTTGCAGTGACGCCACACTCGTTGAAGATGCCTGCAGATGCCAAGGTTGGGTGCTGCCCCCCAAGTCTTTTTGACCTACATGGCTCCTTTCTGCATGCCGAATTCCTTCTTTTTTCCTTTCTTTTTTTTTTGCTCTCTCTTTTTCATACGTGAGTGATTTCACAGACCCAAATGGGCTAATCAAAAGAAGCTTCTTGGCCCCTTTACAGATGCTCTCTTGTATCGCGGCTACACACCCACAGACGCACGAGCGACCTTTTATATCTCACCGCTCCATGGCAACTCCACCGCGGTTAAAAAGGACCTGCGAGCTTTTTTTTTCCCTCTTCCTTGACGAGACTTTTTCTTTCCGAATCTTGTCAATAACTAACTCACTAACCACATTTTACAGAAATGCTAGTGTATAGGGTTAATTAACCCCCTCATCCACAAAATTCTGCATGTTTAGGTTGGAGGCACCAGGGCCCCCTTTCGTGCTGACCGCATCGGCCGGGCCTCCATCGACCTGCAGAGAGAGGTGCATCCCAATGCACGCAAGGGCCGGGTTGTCGAGGGCCGAGGACTCTGCCGGCGAACCGGGGATGAAATGACATGTGTGCGCCGTAAATTTTCATCGGCCCCTCCCCGGCCATGGTCGGCAACGCGGCATACATCGGACACCAGGAAGTGGCTCATTCCGATTGTGGGCTACTTATTACGTCCCAAGGGGCATGAGCCGTGTCGCATTATCAGAGCATCTTCTTTAGATCAGTCGCCTCGTTAGGGGCCATGTCTGGTGCACGGATGGATATCAAGTGAGAACTTGCTTCTATGCCCGGTCATTGAGCGCACCGGGCTCTTTTGCATGCACACCTAGCTCTTCAAATCAGCGTGTTCTTCTTCTTCAAAACCAGCACCCCCTTGCCATCTCCACCGGCAACCTCGAGTTGCCCGTGTTAAGCCATCGAGCCGGATCTAGTGGGCATCTCACATGCGACAGCGCAACGTTGACTTTGTTCCGAGATCTCGAGTTGCTGGTTACGTCGAGTGCACATGCTAATGCAACTAGAGAAAACAATAAGAGAAGAAGCCGACGATTCTTCAATTCAATTTCCCCCTGCATCTGCGTGTCGAGTGGCGCAGATTCCGGTGTCAGACTAGCCCCTTGCACTTGCGCTGGCCGGTCAAGTCGCGGTGGCGATCATTGTCACTTGTACCTGTACACCCGGCTTGCTTGATTGGTGTTTTATAGTCCCTGACTGGAAGCAATGCATCATGATAGAGCAAAAGAGGCATCGGTCGCTACCCAATTTGCATGGTTCATGACGCACACACCCTGTGTGGCCTCACACAGGTCTTCATCTACAGAAGATCCCATCAGTGCGCTACCTAGCTTGACAGCGGACACCCATGCTTGCTCGTTCATCGGCACATGAGTTTGAACATGTCTTCTCCCAATTCTGCTACAATGCTCAAGTAACCAACTAGTCTACGAAGCCAGCCAAAGCCTCGAACACGACGTCTTTTTCAGCCGTGAGTTGGTTGCCCTCGCACCCCCCCACCACAAACAACAACTTTACTTGGACTTAGCGATCGTGGGGCCGCTGTATCTCATCGATCGAAGGTGTGTTGGGCAAAAAGTGTGTCTTTAAATAGAAAACTGATAGGCAGCTGGGCGTGGAGCGGCGGGCTAGCTTAAACTCTGTTTGCCGTGGCGGGAAGCAACGAACACGCCAATTCGCATTCTCGTCTTTCTCGGCAAGAGATTATCTTGCTTGGCCCCTTTTAGCTTTAGAGTTGCCATCAATCTCGACCCCGCAGAGTATCTATCCGACAGTGAATGGGGGCATCTGCTCGAGGCGAAGAGGCTACAGCAAAGCACACGGACCTCTGGTCGCTTAAGAGGAATGCATCATTACATTAGCCAGCCCTGCCCATACCAGGCTTGGCAATCAGAAAGTACAATGATGTGTTGCTTTATGAGAAAGATACAAAGAAGAAGGGGAAAGGGGGGGTTATGGCTGTGGCATGGACCGCTCCCTCATTCATCGTGGGTGGTGGCGGCGGCGAGGGGCTCACCATGGTTCATAAGTTCCCTCACGGGCCAACCATTGCCCCGAGCCTGGTTGGTGTTTCTAGCCTGGCCTATTCTGTCCACGAAGCAACTAACCAACTAACTAATTAGTTGGGAATGACAGCATAACGTGGCGTGCCTGGCAGGAAGATCCCCTGCCACCATGCTCGGATCTATTGCCAGTGTTCACCCCATGTCCGAAGTCAGACAAGGCGGCTGAGCCGCTTCTGAAAAAGGTGAAACTAGCACAGGCCGACCTGGTGTTGCAACCCCATGGCGTATCAACAATAAGATGGCTTACAACTACTTGGCGTCTCGGGTTGTTGAATAATGGATAAGTGCATCAGCGCAAGTTGGCGTGGCATTGGGATGCAATTAGGAAGAGAGATTCAGATGCGCATAACTGTCATCGAGGCTTAGTATCTGCGCCGTTGCCACTGGATCGCTTTTAGCACGGCAAGCCCCAATGGCTTATTCGTCGATCGCCCTGCTGACTGTAGTTGTCTCAGTCGTTGACGACCAAGTCCGCTGTCAACGGCGACACCGAGTTCAGGGGCCCTTGCCTGCTCACCTGCTGCTGCTGTCAATCAATAAGCACGATGCAGTTACACCGTGAGGTCAGATCGCCTCTCTCAGCACAAATCTTGTTCAACGGCAACTTGAAAGAACAACTCACCCGACTCTCCATCTGCATAAGGGTGTTCACTCACTCCCCCCCCCCCCCCAGACACGGACAATAGTTACGTTACAGAGCGGCCGCGGGATCGTATACATCGCACACATCTACATAAAAGGGAGAAAAAAGCCATGACCGCAAGATGCCACCTGCTCCGGGCACCATAGAGATCCCAACCTCCCTCCCCGGTGTTATTTCCCGTTTCGTTGACCTTGGCCGTTTTCGGTGTCAGAAGCATAATTCGCAACTTTAGTTTTTTAGCCGACTTTTTCGCAGTGCCTGCCCGATGCAACCAACCAAACCGATTCGGGCGCTTCCTCGGCGGCTCTTTTGCTCTTTCATCCCCATCAAGCCCTGAGATCAACATCTGCCGAGAGGAATCTTTCCACGTACCTCTCGGTCCCCCTCCCCTTATTAAAACTCAGATTGAGTCCCTCGTCGGAGCCAGCCGGGGACGAAAACCGGGGTTCTTGAACGGCGCGAGCGCGACCGAGCGCGCGCATTCGGTGCATGGCGTTTGTGCACTTGTTGGGCGAGGTTGTTCACGCCTTGATTTGCTCAGACGAACGGTCATCTTGTGTTCCTGTTTGCTCCGTAGCGTCGCAACTCGCAGCACCAAGATGGGGATATCCACGCCTCTGCGGTGCATGACAGATAGGTTGACCCTTTGCCCTCCACGGCTGTTGCGTAACCAGCCAAACGCCCCTGCTTCGTGCCTTGTGACACCGTTTATCCTGCGTGTGCCTGGGATTGTTAGTCAGGAAGCTGCGCGCGCCCCTCTCGCAGCATAATAAGCTTGGCTTGAGATTGTTGACTGTCAAGTTGTCAAGCAGCTGAAACAAGGAGTTGCCGATGGCGTGTATAGATGAAAACCAACTAAATAAAAACAGACCAAGTGGAAAACACCTTACAACGCCTCTAATCCGGGCTTTTATACCATATACTGTACAGTCCATAAACATGTGTTGCACGGTACACGGGTGGGAATGCCATGTCGCGGACAAAGTGCACCTCCACCACATGAGTTCGAACACCTGCCACATCTAGATCTCGCGACACCATTTTGCCATGACAGCGCTGAGCTTGACTCCTGATGGAATCTCTTCCAGTGACACGTCCACCTTCCACATCCGTCCGTCCAGCCCCCCACTACCCAACGTCCTGCCGCCCCCAAGGCCGGACGGGACGAGCAGGCTCAGCCCGACCAGCCGCTCCCAGGCGGTGCTCGCGACGCCGCGGCCCCATACGCGGACGTTGCCTCCGACAGCGACGAGCCCCGACGCGGCTGACTGCACGCGCTGCTTGCCGACGAGCGCGCTGTACTCGTCGTACGCCATGGCGAAGTTGACCGTGTCCGTGTGCGCCACGATGTCCAGCCTCGCCGCGGCGATCAGCAGACTCAGGTCCAGCTCGGACAGGCTGTTCAGCAGCTGCATTCGGGAGTCGGGGGGTGCCAGCGAGGTCAGCTCGGCCTCGGCGGCGGGTACGCGCAGGGTCAGGTCGTTGGGCGATAGATACGACAGCGGGAGCATCCACTCGGAGAAGAATGCCGAGGCTGACTTGGTAGTGTAGAAGTGATACTGCAGTAGATCCTGGAATTGGCGATGCTTGTAGAGTTCCTGTGCCAGCAGTGTTAGTGGGTTCTCGGCATGGTAGAGACAAGGCTTTTTTCATACGTCGATCTTGCGAGTCCAGTACTCTTGAAAATCTGCGTAGCCCTCGAGCCCGACATCGAGACCTTCTTTCTCCCCATCAGCTTCGCCGAGCATCAATCCCTGCCTGCAGATTTGCCAGTACGCCGGCAGTGCCTTGGCAAGGGACAGATACACGTATCGGTGGCTGAATCGACTCTTGACACGCTTCTCTAGCATCTCGACCACGTCCATGCGCGTTGTGCATCCTAGAACGGCGATTGGCGCTTTTCGAGACTGCGCAATGTCGAAGAGGTTATATAAAAGTGTCTGTCGGGGGTGAGCGGCAAACATGTCAAATTCGTCAATGACAAACACCACGGCTTGCGAGGTGACACCTTCATCTCGTCCCAATATTTCCGACGGGTGGGACAGCAGCGCAAGTAATGACGCCATTGTATCAGCATAGTTTGACTGCATACTTCTTTAGCATGCGCGACGTGGTGAAAGGGAGATGAGAGAGTACCTACTCTGTTGAGAAGGTCGTCTTCGACTTGCATTTCCTTGCCCAGTTGACGCCAAATTTCTCTCAGGGCGATTTTGTCGTCTGTGTGGATGAAGCCACTCAGGCGAACCACGTGAAAGTCCTGCCGATATTCTTGTGATAGCTCCGATATAGTATTTTCGACAAGCTGAGTTTGTTAGCATGAAACATGCCCTACCGCGGATGAGGAAACATACAGTCGTCTTGCCGCTTCCTCTTGGCCCTATCAACAGCATGGAATTCCCTTCTCCTGCCAGCACCGTCTGCTCAATGAGCTGCTTCACCTTGTCGCTGGCCTCGTCTTGGCCAAACATGCGTATTCGGCGGCGGCCGGCGCAGCGATCGAGCAGTAGCCGCTGCATGGCGCTCAGATGGCGATCCAGATTGGGGATCTCAGGAACATCGGGCTTTCTAGGAGCCGGCGCAACAGCAAGCCCGGTATCAGCCTTGGTGGTTTGCAGTACATCCTCCTGTGTGCACGACTTGCAAAGCCAATCACCCTCGGGAATCTCCGGTATTCCGTAGCACTCCTGGTGCACCGCAAAGTCGCAGTTGTCGCATAGTATGATTTCGTTCGGGGGCTTTGAGTGAGGCTTTGCGCAAATGCCGCAGGTGATGTCGTCAACGGGCTGCTGTTCGAGCTTCTTTTTCGGCCTTCCCGGTTTCTTTGCGCTGGCGCTTCGGGGGATGTGGTCAAACAAGCCGCCGCCCAGGCCGTTGCCTTCAAACGTGACGTTTTTGCTGGGCCGCGGGCCTCTCTTCTTCGTAGGAGTGAGGATGCCCTTGGGCGCATTTGCCACGGAGGGGGAGAAGAGTCGGCTCTTTGTCGGCGAGTCGGCAAGCGTGGGGGCCAGCGAGGCATCCTCGGCGGCCACGGCTGGTGCAGGCCGGGGCACGTCACCGCTGTTTTCGAGACTTCGGAGAGGAGTCGCCAGGGGCCTGGGTACCGGCACAGACGCAGGCGCAGCAGCCTTCTTCCTGCCTCTGGGCTTTGCGGCCGGCTTCTTCGCAGGCGATGTCTTTCCTGTGGTGTCCCATTTCGTTCCCTTCAGATACTTGAGCTTGATGGCTGGTCGTGGGGGCGGTGAGGGCGGCCGAGGAGGAGCAGGGGCGGGCTCGACATGTGTTTGTGTCGACATTGGAGCTACCGGCGCAGGTTTGGCAGGCGATGCGGCGACCGAAGTTGGCGGCTGCGTTTGTGGAGAGGCGGCGGCGGCGTCGGCGGATGGGGGAGCTGTGCCGTTCGTGCTAGCAGTAACAGCGTCGCCGTTGGTATCTGCGGCCGGTCGGTTGTAGCCAAAGACCCCCGAGATGGCAGCAGCAATGCTGCCAAGCCGAATCCCGGGGCTGTGGCCGTCTAGGGTGGTGATGGCATCTTCGAATCGCGGACGCTTCAGCTCGAGGTCTGCGTTCGGCGGCGACAGCGTGTCCGTTTCATCTCGCGATCGCTTGTCTCCGGCTGAAGCAGCGGTATCCTGCGTCATCTTTTTGGGCGTCGCTGCTATGGTGACAATTGTCGCTGCGCAAACATCGCTGAGTGGATCTTGATCTGGTTGAGGCAGGGAGTTTGGCGTGACGTGGGAAGACGCGATCAGACGCGCTGGGGCTCTGAAGCTGGAGCCACTTTACGCGCTCCAGTTTGCGCGTGCAGCCCGTAGTTGTGCAGACAGCAATGAGAATCGAGTGAGATTGACGAAACAAGTAATAATTTTTAAAGAAAAAAAATCCTCAGTCTCAAGTTCACCTGCACTTTTAAAGAAACATTACGAATTGTAAGTGGATTCAATGCATAATCGTCACCTTAATCCCACCCATCGTACATCACTTACCCTATTTACTAACAGTCCTGCCTTTCAAGCAAACGTCAACTTCTTCACCTCACATCTCTGTCCTACCATCATCATGTCGAGCCAGAACCAAGGGATACCATTCTACAATGCCTCAGATAGCTCGGGCTTCCGCCTCATAGAGATACCGCCCGAGCTTGAGACGCTGCTCCAGGGTCCCAATCCACCAGTGTATGTTGCACCTCATCCCATGATATCATGCAGCTACAGCTGACGCTGATGGGACAAGGCTGTATCTAGAGCCCGGTCCCGATGACATGGCCACCTTGCGCAGCCCAGAGCACACGTACAATCTCAAGCAGAAGAATACTTCCAACAGCCTGTTCCTCGTCAAGCCCTACACGGCCGACGCGGCCTCTCCCCAACAGGGCGTTGCGGCCGTCGCCACCATCAAAGAGACGGTTGAGCTCGAGCGCGTTAAGAAGATGACGGACGGGGAACCCGCGCCGCCCGCGAAGACTGTCGGGAAGTGGCATGAGAGATTTGCTCACGGCCGGTAGCCGCCCAGCCCCCGTTCGCACTCCTACCCTTGAACCTATCCCTCAGGCGGCGCCGCAGGCGGTTATTCATAGTCATTTCTAGCGTTTTCGTTCAGGACTGAAAGGCAAGCTCGGTCCTTTCTTTTCTTATGCAAAATCCAAACATCAAAGTTCTTATGACTCTATGGTTCACCTGCCCATCAATAATATTTGTATACTTGTTTGCGGAATGCCTAGGTGGATTTGGGCCGTCTCCCAATCCTCGCCCGTCTATTCATGAATGACACAGAACAACAAACAACGTGTACATCGCGCAATACGTTTTGCAAAATGCGCTGTTGCTCAGCCGTGGTGCTCCAATACCAAATCACCACCCTCGGCCTCCTCATTCTCATCAACCACAGGGAAAAAGTGCGACGTGCCTGGCTTGCCGCCATCACCTCCCTCATCTTCGTCCTCTTCATACCCCTCAGGCAAGAATCCTCCCGCCATCTCCTCGCCACCCTCACCCAAAACTGGCGGCTCCGGTGCCCCGGCAGGGCCTGTCTTACTGCCATGTCCAAAGACCGAAGTCGTCTCGTTAATCTCACCGTACTCCAGGCGAATCCTCTGCACGATCCGCATCCCCATGAGAAATTTTCGCCACTGCCCAAGAGCCGCCTTGCGACGCTTCTCGTCCTCCTTCCGCGCCCGCTCGGCCTCGTCTTGCTGCAGCTGCTCCATCACCATGTCGTGGTTTTCCTCAGCAATGACGACGCCTTGGATGACCGGGACCGCCATTCGATGCCCAAACTCGAAATCCACCACAGCTTCGGCGTAGTCAATTCCGAGTTTCTTGCACACTCGAACGGTTCCCCGGAATGGCACATGAACAGCACCTTGCGGGCACATGTGCTCGGCAAATAAGTCAATGTTTCTAGCATTATGGTCAGCTGCAGGTCGTTTCCGTAGGTCAGAACACGTACCCGTATTCATTTTTAGGTATCACGCCATCCACTATGGGATCCGGTATGATCCAGTCGGTTTGGTCATAACTGTATAGACCCTGAAGGACCTTTTGCCCAGTTGCTGCTTCAGCTTCTAGCAGTTCACGTCTGCGGTTGGTAGTTGCAGCACGATATGGTACTCGTTTCAGGGGCTGTTCCCCATCCAACGGAGCTCTTCCTTGTTTATGCCATGTCTCCGCACTCTTGACGTTCAAGACATCAGATCTCAAGTAGACATCCTCCTCGCCTGTGCTAGACTTGCTCTTGTTCTGGAACTTTTTGACTGGTTTTGCATCCGCCCGCAGAGCCTCTTCTCGCTTCAAATGTCTCTCAAGCACAAACTCCTTCGACTGCTTGTAGTATTGAAGTGTCTCCTCCCCTTCTGGCACAGCCTTCTTCTCGGGCTTGGCGGGCTTCAAATCCGTGCTCTCTTCCACTTCGTCAATGTCAGTAATGGGTCGCTTCTTGTCACCGCGCCTGTATCCCGCCATTGCTAATTTGAACCAGTCGTGGTGTTCATGCCCATGGACTTTTCCATGCTTGTTGTAGATGGGGATTTTCTCCGTTGGATATCGGTTGCCCTTGGTGCGCCCAGGAAGAACACGTTGCTTCAGATATCGAACGGTTACATCCTTGGCTGTTCCATCTGGAGAGTAAGCAACAACATATGCCATTATTTGACGCGCGTTGTCAGCCTTCCCGCCTCGAGGCTCAAGAGATTCCACGAGTTCGCGATTGGTAGCAAGGACTGCCTGTACAATTGGTTCAATGGACAGAAACTTGCCTGTCACCGGAGATAATACCTCAGTCCAGTAGTTTGCGTGAGGGAGATCTTGATCAATTTTTGGTTGTGACTGCTTCTTCGATTTCACGGGCGTCACCTGCATCTCCACCACTGAGTCATCGTCTGAGTCCTGATACTCGAGCTTCAATTGTTCATCATCCGAAACCTGGTTCCGTACCGACTGTGTAGGCTTCTTCGACTCGGGCGTTTCCTTGCTACGCTTCTTTGACTTGGTCGGTTTCTTTGGTGTAGTGTCTGCCGAGCGAGTTTGCAATTTGCCATCCGCCTGCTCGTCTTTTGCGTCCTCCAACTTGGTCCATGAGTAGCCGAGGGATTGTAAGTTTGCAACTAACCGGCTTTCTAAGCCTAGACCCCTAAGAAGTGCTGTGAAGAGATGCGCGCCAACGTCGCGGCTACCCTTGCAGCGAATAGCGCAGTGTCGAAGGTCCTCAATGCTCTCCATCCGCTCACCGAATTTGTTGTCGTATTTATCTTCACTGGCATATGCCTTTGTTAGCCTGTCAAGGCGTTCCAACGACATGTAGCCCCATTTTCGCAATCCCGGCGCGGTGGTGCGGTATCGTTGCTTCCACCAAGACATTAAAACCTGACAGAGTCTGAACAAAGGGTCTCCGCTGCTCATGTCGGGAACGCCTTCTTCGAGCTTCTTAGCATCATCACCCCAGTCTCTTTCCTTTTTATCAGCGCGTCCTTTGCGCTTGCCTTTGGATTTGACGGTATTGGTCTTGGGCGGCACAAGTCCGCTCTTCTCCCTCCATCTGTCGATTTCATCCCACATTTTTGACGGAAGATGCGAAAGCAGTATGGCTTGTAGCTCTTGGTCACAAATCCAGGAATTTCGGACAGCGTTATGCCAAAGGAGACATAAAACATGAAGGCGATGCGTGGCATTGCGGACCATTCGCTCTCGCTTGGATGGTCCTCTCCGTTCTCCAAACGGATTCGTCAATGAAACTCTGTCATCTCGAACAAGAGTCAATTCAAGGTCTTGCGTAACATGTGGCAAGTCATCTGTTGGCAGCGTTGGCGCCACCACATCCTCGAATTCAGCATCGTCGTCGTCGTCGTCGCCATCATCCTTCCCCTCGGCTGTGAGAGGTCCGCGTTTGGCGACCGGCACGTCCTCTAAATCATCGTCGGAGAGAGACGAAAGCGAGCTGCTGTCACTGCCTGTGTTGTTTTCCAAGAATACAGATGCCGCTTGTGCCGAATTGGATGCTGTCGATGCATCGAGGTCATCGTATAGAGTGGGCTTTCGTTTGCGCTGCAGTTTCACCTCAGGCGATGCGCTGCGCAAGCGCTTGCGCGGTACGTGTGGTGGCATATTTATGCCATAAACAAAAAGTATGGTCCTTTGAAACCATCCTGAGAATGCATGCTTTCGTCTTATGGCATTTTGCAGCTTGTATGTGAAGAGTTCAGATTGATTCGCCCTACTACTAGAGACGGAAACTGATAATGACGCCAATACACGTGACGCCATTCACCTGAACGGTAGCAGGCGGAATTGTTACCCTTTCGGAAATCTAGTTTGAAGATATTTCTAGATAAAATACGCGATTCTGATGATTCAAACTGAATTTTTCATATTCTCAGTCTGCGCGCCGTATTGATTTGCCAGGGTCGGACTTCGCTCGTCCGTTCACCTTCTACAGCAGCCACTAACAGGCTGGGCGTTGATGAAAAAAGCCAACACCCCCCTAACTAACTCCCACCTAACTCAGCCTTCCAACCTCTACCTGATATATCGACTCTATCATAACGGCGCTGGTTTACGATTCTGATCACTCAATTGAAAACGAGAGCCCTCATCGTAACTGATTTATACGTCTCTCCCTGATCTAGAACCCCCAATGTTCCAAGTATGCCTCAATATGGCCACGCGATTTGGCCACCCATCTCTCGAGCTGCTCCTCCGACTGGCTCTGGTAGAATCGTGGCAGCAGCCAGTGAAACTGCAGCAGCTCCTGCGCAAACCACCACAAATTTGAAACATCGTCGGCTCCCTCAATTGTGCAGGGTCGCAGGGCTCCTTGGACAGCAAGGGCCTCGTCCCACGCCTTTCCAATGGCAAACTTGGCCTCCACTGGACCGGCGAAACCGTTGAGCAGTAGGTCTCGTAGGCCGTCCCCAGGCTCCGCGATGCCGTCGATAAGGCCTTGGAAATCTTGGAACGAGTACAGGAATTCGGTGACTGCGCTGCCAATGTGGCCAAAGTCAAAGTCTAACACGGCTACGAGTCGGTTTGTGTCTCTGTCGAATAAAAGATTGGCCAAGTCTTGGGCTGGTTAGTCCACGAATGCCTGCTTTCGGGTTTCAATAGCAGATCAAGGAGAACAACGGAAGCAACTCACTCAAATCGCCGTGAACCAGCGTCGGCTTTTGTTTAGGCACGTTGCCCAGGGCCCGGTCCAGACCGTTGGCAACGAAAGCATCAATCCGCTCTCGGAGGCCGGGTGTGTTTCTCCAGCCGTTGAGCCCGACAACAGATTCACTCTGAGCCAGCTGCCATTTGAGAGCTGCCTTCAAGTAGTCTCTATACGTCGAAAATGGACCGCCCGTTCGAAAGATGATCTCGGTTGCGGACATGTCTCCGTCGTTATCAAAGGTAAGGCCTCCATACCCTTCCACAGGCATCTCGTAGTCTTGGAAAGCCTTGGCAACGGCAGCAAGCTGCTTGCACACGAACTTTGCGTCCTTCTCCCCCAGAGCGTGCAAGTCATCGTAGGATAGATGCTCGCCGGGTTTGAACTCTTGGATAATGTAGCCCTCACGGAGATCGTCGTCCCAGTCAAAGACTTGAGGGACCAGCGATGGGTCAACATTGGCAAGGGCCTTTCGCGCCAGCGTTAGGAACGCGACCTCGTTGCGGATGCGGATGGAATCCTCGACATTGTTATCAAGCCGCACATAACGCATAACCAGGTGAGAGGTACCAGCCGGAATTTCCACAGTCAAGGGCGTATCATTCTTGTATTTCTTCGCCGTTTCGATAGGCTCAGAGAACCTTATGATGTAGACGTGGTTATTTGTTGCCACGGTGTTTTGCTCAATGGTGAAATTATGTTGAATGCCGAGTGTTTGGGTCACGATCTTCCGAATGACCGTGTGACGACGCTCTGCCGTTGTAGCCTCATCCTTCATCGTTGCGGTTTTGGCGAGTGAAGGAAATTTATCTGGCTACTCTTGCTACATTCTATTGACGTCCATGAATATTGTCTATCTAGTTCTAGATTATATACTCGGTTCACCGAGGTGTGTGGGATATGTTCAGACGAAGTGAGTGAGGGGTATTGGAGCCGCGTGATGCTTTCGCACAGAGAGCGTGATAGGAATCGTCGAGACAATTGAACGGCAGGTGTAAGATCCAATCAGAAGCCATAGGTACTTACTATAGTCTGTATAATTAGCTGCATTCTGGGGTACTCTAACGGGGCTGCGGCTGGAGGATAGTTAGGATCACGCTAATCGTGAACATTAGTGTTGATATGTAAGACGTTCTTCACAGCAATGCGGAGGTGGACCTGCTGCATTTCTCAAGAATAATTGATTGGTGCCAGCTGGCAACTCCTCTAGCTATTTTCTTTTTAGTGTCGTCAGCAGTTCATAACTTATAAGTGACAGCACCTTTTCAACATACAGACACTCGGCTTCAAACTTAGTAATTACTACTATAGAACTCACACGCCAAGCTTCGTAAATCTCTCGGAATCATGGAATCTACACCTTATGTCGGCGGCGGCCCCTACTGCTACGCCAATTCCTTTGCCACGGTTCTGGGTGCCAAGGCGCCTTCAACCGCTGTCATTGAATTCGCGACGTCTTCTGCTTTTGGCATGGAAGTTATCAATGTCCCAAAGAATCCCCTCGTCTTCTTTGACCCATATGGTTGGGATCCGCTCAAGAGCTTCGACGACGCCTTGGAGGCCATGGGCTGGCGCTGCACTCAGATCATTGGCAAGGACGCGCAGGACGCCCTCGCCTCCCTCAAGGCCGCCCTGCAGAACGGCCCCGTGTTCGTCGGCCCTGTCGAGATGGGCCTCTTGAAGCACCAACCAAACGCTCGCGGCCCTATCGGTGCCGATCACTACGTCGTGATCCTCGGCATCGACAATGACACGGTGGAGATGCATGACCCTCACGGCTACCCGTACGCCACCCTGCCCCTGCAGGAGTTCATGGCCGCGTGGAAGACCGACTCACTCGGGTACGGCAAGTCGTACACCATGAGGACCGACTTCAAGCAGTTTGAGTCGCTGACGGAGGAGGACGTCATCCGGCGCTCCATTCCCAACGCGCTCAAGCACCTCAACCTCAAGGCTGCCGGTGTGGAGGAGATGCCGCCGGGATCGGCTGCGAACGAGGCCGCGACGAAGTGGCTATGCGACAGAATCGAAGTCGGGCTTCCCGATGGAATGCGTGCCCATTTCGTATACTTTGCCGTGCAGGTTGGCGCGCGGCGAAGCATCGATGCCGCGACCTGTCTATCGCGTGTGGGCTACACCGCATCCGCAGCGGTCATGGATAAGATTGCGCGCACGATCGGCGCTTTGCAATACCCGCTGACGCAGAAGCGCGATGAAGCCGCATTCGCTATTTTGCAAAAACTCGGCCCGATGTATGAGGAACTGCGTGGCGTGCTAGAGACGGAGGCGAAGAAGACTGCAGCCAATTAGCACTTATTTTTATGGCGCAAACTATGGCTTCAAACCACTGGTTACTTTAGTTTTCAGAATTCATATATATATACATATACTCGCAAATAATGTCTCGCTATGCAACATGCTAAACCTCGATGAGATCCGGCGCCGGCCCAACTCCCCTTAAAAGCACGACCGTGTTTCCGCTTTGCAATGACGCCCCAACCTTTTCGTTAAACTCCAATACCCTTCCCCCTTCCACATGGAATACCCGTAGCTTGTCCCTCTCGTCCGAACTCTGATTGTTGATATTTTGGACCTGCAGCTGTTTTGCCGCGGCATCCAAGGCCCTGCCGACCACCCAGTCTTTGGAGAAGAAGAAGGCGCCTTTTGGAAACTTTGCCTTTGCCGTCTCCGCCTCGGCCTCCACGTACAAGTAGACGCGCTTCTCGGAAGGAATCTTGTCATCGCCCTTGGCGATCTTCTTCAGATTGTTGACGGCGACTATCCGCGCGGCGGCGGAACTGGGCTTCGGCTTCGGAAGGGCCCTGCCCGCCTGCTCCTTCTTGGCGCTGCCCCAGGCTCTCAGCTTTTCCAGGGCAGATTTCGTCTTCTTGGCGACATCGTCGACCTGCACGAGCCGCGAGCCGAGCGGCGTCAGGCTCTTGCAGTCGTGGTCCTCGCCGAGGCGGTGTTTGAGGCAGTAATCGCGCTTGCAGGTCTGGCAGTGCACGCCTGGCGTCAGGGACGTGCCGACCATCGTCTTGCAGTCCGGCGACGCGCACGGCTTTTCGTACGTCTTGTCGCGCAGCGTCTTGCCGCCTGCGCCGCCTAGCGAGGGCCGGTTGAGCTGGGCGAGGCGCCGGCGTTCGGCCCAAGCGCCGGCGTTTGCGCATTTGTGCGCCGTCTCTGTGCGATGGTCAAGACAGAAAGTCTTGCTGCATGACTGGCAATAAAACGGGAGGAAGTCGAGTTGGTTGCAGTATTCATATTGGCAGTGCTTGCCGACCAGCGTGGCGTCCGCTCGGTCTCTCATAACGTAGCTTTCTTCAGGTGCGTCGGGGGCGGGAGACGTCATTTTGCTGGTATCTAGGCCAAATAGGACTTTTTATAGGTAAGAGGTATATGGCGTGATTCGTCACGCGCGGCCGTGGCGCGTATAGGCAGAAGTGGTTGCGATGTGATGATGACCAACGTTGGGCGAAGCGTCTAGAAGCGCCTGCCAGTGAGTGTGGCGATGCGGTCCAGAGTGGAACAAGGCCGCGCCAAGCAACACAGTCGGGCCGCCAGCGGCTGCAGAATGTCTTTGTTCGTTTCAACAAACTGAATAGAGTATTACTGAGTGGCAGTGTCAATTTTCCTAAGCTCTCTCACATTTTACTCTTTGTCAAATAGGTGCGACTGTAGTCTAGGGGCTTGAATTGCGCTGGCCTCGTCGCACGATGAACTAAGAGTCAGCGAACAGGTGAATCTGCTTTGCGCAGGAGGTGACACAATATTCAAGTAGGTCTGAGTGAATAGAAGCGAATAGCGTATAGTTGACTACAATATATGTACGAAAGATGAAAGAGTTGAGCGCTATATTTAGCAAAAGAATAGGAAGGAACAGAAAATCAGCGGTCTCCCGGGTAGCACCGAGGGGCTCATTCTTTCTTGACCTTTCCAAGCTCAGCCTCTCTTCCCGTCACAGGCGCATTGCCCACGGCTTGCTTGCCTCCGAAAGCTTCAAAGCCTTTATGGAACACATATTCGACAGCGTGCTCTACAGGCTCGTCAAACATGGCCGGAAGGAAGGGGACGACCGCGAGGCCGAGTCCAATAGGTGTCCAAGTGCGGAAGGTTGCGTTCTTGGCATTCTTCAGCGCCCGCCCAGAGTAGCGGACAACGCTGTGGATAGTGAACGCCGGCAGTCCCATACTGGCAACGGCCTGGAAAATACCTCGCTGCACCATGACCGTCCGGTAGTCCTCGAGCGGCGGCACGACACCCGGCGTCAGCTGCTTGGTTTCTGTCGCGGGGAGACCGGTAATCTTTTGCTGGTGAGCCGTGAGCTCCATCTGGGGGTTGAGAATTCTCTGGTTGTGAATGTATGCCCTGTAACCCTCGTGGCTGACGTCGCCGAGGAGATACAGCCACGAGATGCCGTACGCAGCGCGCACCACCTTGGGGTGAGCTACGGGTCGAAATGATTCGCCAATGTCGGAGGTGTATGCTACATATCTATGCGCAGAGAGCATAATGGTCCGTAAACGAGTTGCGTAGGCGGCATATCGGAGGTTGGTCTCTGTAGAGTCCGGCCCGCTATGTACAGGGTTAGTAACTGGATTATGGGAGGGATGCTTGGATAATGGAGGTGTAGAAAGCTTACTTTCCCTCCTTGACATCGTCAAAGAAGCTGCTATTCTCTGCATTGGCCTTGTTGACAATCTTTTGCAGTTTGGCGGGGAGCTTTTCTCTGGCCGGGAGCTTGTCGACCTCGGTGCTGGAGTTGGCGCTGGAGTTGGCGCTGGAGTTGGCGCTGGATGGCTGCTCCTCCTTGGGCGTTTCTGATTTCCCCCACCAAGGCATTTTCGGCTATGTTCCCAAGAAAATAAAAGAGAGATTGATTATCTGGAAATGCTCTAGAAAGACAAGATTTGACAAATTTACTGCGATGATGCAACCATTAAGGGATAACTGGGCGCATCCATCGACGCTTATCAGTGCTCGGAAGCTTGACATGGCCCGCCGAAGTATAGCCGCGTTACGGGCCTGCGTTTCCAGGCCTGCGGACTCCCGAATTTCTGACCTCTCCACCAGCAACCTCAGCCTTCAGTATCGTTCAATTGATACGCGACGTGCTCCAATTCCTTCAATTCGTCTTCCGAAAGCATCTTCAAAATGGGCGCCTCCTACACCATTGCTGGCCGTCAAATCGGTAGCCACTACGTATGACCTGCCACCCCCCTTGGAAGCCAATTCCGCATGAGCACTCTTGCGACGCCGGCACGAATACTAACGGAGCGCCATAGCTTGCCATGGGCTGGCTCGCCACCTTTGCCGGTGGCATCTACTACGTCTCTTCCGGCCCCAAGGCCCCTGCCGCCAGCACCGCTGCTCCCCCGATCAACGCTGCCAGCTCCGACGAGGCCGACTTCATCAAGTGCGACATTTCCCAGCCAACGGATTCGGCGAACGAGAACCTCATGTGCTAACCTCCCCCTTACAGGAAGTTCATCGAGCAGGCGGAGAAGAAGAACTAATTGGGTTACCGAGGCATTGGGCGGGACATTGTACGACGCGATGTATATATATAGCTGGTACTGCCAGTTACGCTCGACCTAGTGGTCGAGCGAGACAGCATTTCGGCGCTTCAATTTATGCGCGGGATTTCTTTGTCGACTTTTGCAGCTGTGATGATTTCATTTTGATCTGGAACAACTTCGTTAACCGCAGGGCTGAGATCAACCGAGACGGCTCCAACGAAACCAAACGAGACTCTTCCCACGAGTTACATCGATCAGCATATTGCTACCGACGTACGGAATGACGAATACTTGCCCAGAAGGCTCCCTACTTCGCACCTGCCGGGGAGAATCCAATAATATTAGTGCTCGTTCAGAGCCTGAAGAGCTTAAGATGGGTGCAGGTTCGTCAACCAGGAGCTACGTGCCTAGGCAAGACAATAATATCACCGGGTTGACTGTGTTTTTATGCCAACTATCTCGGGCTATTTTTCTCACCACATTCTTTTACTACCCTTGCACAGGAGCAGGCTGCTCAATTCAGGGTATTGACTCTTCTCACAGAGTGAAGGCCACATTTAAGTAATAGCCTATAAATACAACAGTTCAGACTTTTGGGCACAGAATGGCCAATGCTGAAAGTGGCGACAAAAGCGCATGTTACACAAACGATACATGGTACCATAACTACGGCAACTCTTGGTTCTTTCATGAACTTACTTCGTCAGCTTCCCTGTCATTTTGTATGCCCTTGACTTCTCTTCGAACACCATCTCATGAATATGCATTTTCATTTAGGCCATATTCGCCGCCCCTGTTAGCGCAAACGCCCGTAGTGCAATTCCGCAGCGATCCTGTCCCAAGAAATTTTGCACTTAGCAAGCACAAGCGGCAAAGCGGTTACAAATAGATCACGTGCAGCTACCCAAACTGGCGGCCTTGACAGACGCATCACCGCCTTAGTCGAAATTCCTCTCCAATGCCACTCATCGGATACAACGATTGCAACAATCGCAGCTACCCAAACCCACCCTGGCATAGCTGCGACTCAACCATGTCGGAAGACACCACCGACCCAGCGTTGCTCCCCGACCCAGCCCACGATCTCTCGTTAACGCCGGTTACGACTTCTAAGGAACGCCATTCACTGACGCTCGATCAGCGTCGCGCGTTGAGGAGATGGGCTAGTAGCCAACCTTTGCGCCCTTCCCACAGGGCCTGCATCGACTGGTTCTTTTCGCAGTACGGGCAGATGATCAGCCAGTCCACTGTATCCCACTCGCTGTCGCCCAAATACTCTCGACTTGATGGAGAACACCCGCAGCTGTCTGGGTCGCGTCTACGGTTCGGCAACTGGCCCGACGTAGAGAAGCTGGTTTTGCTGTGGTATCAGCAAGTGCAAAACTCCGGACGACAACCAACGAACGATGAGCTGGGCGAAAAGGCGAAGACAATCTTCAGCCAGCTGCCCCGCTACCGCGACGAGGCCGCGCCCGAGTTCTCGCCCGGCTGGATCCATAGGTTCAAGAAGAGATACGGGCTACTCATCCGTCGGCAGCGACGGCACAATGACTCGGCCATGAATACCGCCGAGGACGTTGACTACCTCGCCGAGAGCGTCTCGCGCTTCATGGCCATAGCGCCAGATACGAGCCCCGCAGCTATCCGCGAGCAGGTCCTTCGTGTCGTCGGCGTCGAGGCGTCACTCGGCACCTGTGCCCTCGTCCGCGACGAGATCCTCCACCGCATCACCCTCGAGAACCCGCCGACGCACGACATGCCCATCTCGCCGCACGAGGCTGAGCTGCCCCCGCCGGTGCCGCCGGAGGAGCAGCAGCAGCATCAACAGCATCATCAGCATCATCAACAGCAGCAAGAGCAGCAGCAGCAGCACATGTACGCGGAGGATGACCCCGAAGTCGTGCTGCAGAACGCGCTCCGCCAACTCCAGGAAGAAGAGCAGGCCGCCGAGGAACAGGCCGCGGCCGTCCGTGAGGAACGCGAGCGAGCCGAGCGAGCAAGCTTAGGGGTACCACCGATGATTGATGACAGACCGCCACCTGACCACAGATACGAGACACCGTCGCATGAAATGCCGCCAGAGTTGACGTTGACGCCGATTCACTCCACTGACCCGCTGGAAACTCACGAAAGGCCCCTGCGCTGTCCATTCTGCATCAATCAGCGCATGCTGAGAAGTATCAAGGAAGCCGTCGAACACTTGTCTACCCATGTTGTTGTCTAGACTGAAGTTTCTCTTTGTCAAGAGCGTTAACGCATCTTGTTTCTGCTTATATTGCACTCGCATTTCCAGAGTGCTGTGTGTATTGCTGTCAATCTATGTCGTATTTCTCTGGCAGTAATTTTAGCTGGCGTTTTCATGTTTACGGAAGGATACCAATGTTATTACGAGGTGTACGATTAGAGGTCATCAATGAAAATTGACGTTTTAAGACGCATGTGCCTCTTTGTTTGTCTATATGAGTGCAGCACTTCTTAGCAGCGCGACTATAGGGTCTTCTGGCTCCTTATCGTCTACTGGGTCTGAGCCTATGTAGTTCTTCCAAAACTTGAGCCCTTCCAGACCCTCTTCTCTGCACAATGCCCCATGCTCCTCGGCCATGAGCAGCTCCTCCTCCGCAACGCCGAGGCTCCAGCCGAACCGCTCCGCGGCTTCTTGGGCCGTAACGCCCCGGCCAAACGCCCGCCAGTCCCAGAGAACCTCGCGGTCTGGAGGGAACTCGTGAAGGTCCTGGAGCCACGTGAGCAGCGCCTTGATGGTGATCTCGTCGGTGCGGTCCCGGCCCTGGACGACCATGACGCCGCTCCTGAACGTGCGGAGGCGCAGGGGCAGCTTCAGGCTCTCCCACAGCCGGGCGGCCTTTTCAAAGTCGAGCGGGCTGACGAGCTCAACGCCGCCACGCGCCCTGTTGAACATGGCCCACAGATCGACTAGAGTTAAGATGCCGCCCGCCTTTTTCAGGACGCTCCGCGTGTCGTCGGTGAGGAACTCGGCCAGGTTGCGCGCTAGCTCTGAGAGATAGAGGGATTCTGACCCGCCGCCGCCCAACATGTCCTTTGTCGTCACAAGGCCAAGCTGACTTGCCGACTCCGCAAGGATGGCATTCTCCTCCGCAGAGAAGCTGCCGCCGTTCCCGGAGCCTTTCTGCAAAGAAAACCTCTCTGCAAGCGCAATCACCTCCTTTGCAGAGGCCATGAGCGCTTCCAGGTCTTCAAAGGCACTACCAATGAGCAATTCATTGTTCTTGTGCCTGCTCAGTCCAAGCTGCTCAAGGCCAGCAATCCCCGCCGTCTTTGTTCTGCGTTCACTTTGGCCCGCATCGCCTTCCGCGCCGGAGACGCTGCCATCTCGCGGGCGTCCCTTGGGTGGGGGAGGGGCATTCTGCAGCAGCCACTTCCGCTGCGTCATAGACCCTTTCAATCGTTCGTAGAAAATCTTCTCCCCCCCGCCGCGGAAAGATATCTTGACTCCCTCAATGGCTTCTAAGCTGATAGGACCGCTTGCATTATTATTATCAAGCATGGGCCCAGGTGACTCAGTTCTGTCGCTGTCTAGGGCAGGAGTGGACGCAAGAACAGGACCTGCCTTGGACACAAGCGACGCGCCACACATCTCACATGAGTTTAAAGATGGGTGATTGGAAAATGTACATCTGGGGCACTGAAGAGGATCTTTTGACCCGCGGCTGGCGCCTTGGCTGAAGGTGCCGACGTCCGTTGCTCGCTCGGCAGCCGCTGGCGAACCCGGAGGTGGTGCTGCAGATCGCTTGGAGGCATTCGATATGGCAGCTTTTAGAACGTGCTGCAACGTTGGCTTTATACCACAAGCTAGGCATGGCGGTAAAGGCGTGTGTGCATTTGCTGTCATAGCATCAAAGTTGGCAGGCACTGGATTGGAGAAGCTGCATATCTTGCAAACCCAGGTGGCGGCTGTGACAGTAGTCGAGTCACTTGGAGGTCGATAGCCGCCTTCACCGCTCGGTTTTGGAGTTGAAAGTCTCGGACTCTGCGCAGTGGTCGAAGAACGTTGATTCTGAAGACCCGTCCTGCGAAGCAGCTTGGGTATTAGGGTAATCTTGGCCGACGACTTGAGGAACCCCGCATAGAATTCATGTCTATCCACGTCTTTGAGTTCCAGGGCCGCAGAGTTTAGGCGAGGCTCGTTTTTATCCACGTAACATATTCGATGTGTAGTCAAGTATACCTGCCCATTTTGTTGATTTGGCAATTTGAACTTGCTTCGCAGAATCAGTGTCTTGTTCTGAGCGGGCGGAGACAAAGAGCGCTTACCCCTCATAGAGGCCGACATTATCTTGCACGAATAGCAGCACCTCATCTGGTAGATATGAGGGCCTTAGCGCCGTGGTCAAGTCAATGTGTTTTAAAAACATCCGTCATGTCACATCGCCGTGGCTGGTGGTTTTGATGTAAAGTGAGTGAGGACAGACGTGGGTGAAGATCGCCACAGAGCCTGCTCGGGTTCGAGTGAGCCGAAAATGTGGCAAAGTTGGCAGCCAAAATCAAGATAAGAATTAAATCAGAATAGAAGCCCACAAGCCACCTCGAAGAAACGAACTTGATCAGCTGCTCCTGAATTAATAAATGCTAACGTTGCCATGTTCAACTGTTGCCGCCTTGTGCACATGCAAGGCAGTCTTGTGTTACCCGAGATTCTGCCGCCCGGGTCACGGGACCCAAACCGTTGCGGCACATCCCCCATCATTTTCGAGAACTCTCAGCCCTCACTCGAAACCACTCGTCAAATCTTGTTGCGAGACTGCACCCATCCCTTGAAGAAACTCCGCTCATATTTCGTCGTCATCACCATCGATCACTCCCGTGAACTAACCTTAAACCAGCTATCGCACTCAATATGGTGTCTGGCTGGCCTGCCACGCAAACAGCGCAAGCCGCCCAGTCTGCTCCCTATGCCTATTCACCGAGTATGTACCACCTGTCTGTGCAACTTCAGTGGCGCCAGTGATTAACATATCTTAACAGATCCTGCATTCATCCCTGTACAAATTCGACAAGGGTTCTCACAATATATTCCTGCTCCTCGCCCAAACCAGGCGGAGCCGTCCGCTCCCCCTGCAATGTCACCACCCGCTGCCTCACCTCCCGAGACTCATTCCAAGGCGAAGACTGAATGGCCGGATTCCGTTAGAAGATATGTCCAGCGATCTTTCCTTCCCCAGAACGACGATGCCTCAGTGACCCGCTCCGAGCTAGAGGCCAAACTTAAGGAGACTATTGGAACAGCCAAGGAGAACGGCTCTATGCATTCGCTTGACTGGGATAAGATGCCACTGCCTCAAGTGCTGGTTAAAGCAGACCGAGCCGCAAAATTAGGGAACCCACTGTATAGCGTCGAAAATACGAGAAAGCGAAAATCCACCGAGTTCGCAAACGAAGCTGTCGCGAAAGCCCCATGGAACACTGTTAAGGATCGTAACTCACTGGAGATTCGGACATCGCCTGCATATGACAAACAAGGAGACATGGACAACCGAACAAAGTCCAGTAAGTTCCAGAAGGACGCAAATAAGCGCAAACGCCGCTTCGAGAACGAGTACAATGCCGCGAATATTACACCAACGGAGAATATCATATCCTCGGGACCTATCGTGGGCACCAGCGAGGTATTGGAGAAGAGATATCTACGCCTAACTGCGCCTCCCATCCCTTCCAACGTTCGCCCTGAACACATTTTGCGTCAAACCTTGGATTTGCTGAAGAAGAAGTGGAGGAAAGAGGGCAACTACTCTTATGTGTGCGACCAGTTTAAATCGATGCGTCAAGATTTGACTGTACAGCGCATAAGAAACGACTTTACAGTTTCGGTCTACGAAATCCACGCCAGAATCGCGCTTGAGAAGGGGGATATCGGTGAGTATAATCAATGTCAGACCCAGCTGCGTTCTCTATACGAGCTGGGCCTGAAAGGAAACCCCATGGAATTCAAAGCGTACCGTATTTTATATTTTATTCACACAGCCAACCGGACTGGATTGAACGACACGTTGGCCGATCTAACCGCAGCAGAGAAGGAGGAGCCGCCGATTAAGCACGCATTGAGCGTGCGGTCGGCATTGGCGTTGGGGAGTTATCATAAATTCTTCCAACTATACCTCGACACCCCCAACATGGGAGCATATCTTATGGATATGTTTGTGGTCCGAGAGCGCCTATCAGCGCTATGTAATATGTGCAGAGCGTGAGTTGTGAATTGCCCATAGATTCTGACTGCGAACGCTAACACAGATATAGGTACAAACCCGATGTGAAGCTCCGCTTCATCACTGAAGAGCTGGGTTTCGAATCAGATGCGGATGCAGCCCAGTTCATCATTGACCAACAAGGTCAAGACTTGCTCGAAGATCGTTCCGACAATATCGTCTTTTTGACAGGCAAGGCCGGAAACCTCTTTGAGGACTCCCGCGCCACAGCCTTCAAAAGAGTCGATATCAAGGGTCAGATCTGAACGTGACCCCTTAAGTTTTTATTCATTTCTTTGCGAGCTTCCATACACCATCCCGTCACCACCCCCGATCCTTGGAACGACGAGTTGCCCGGACCCTCTGGTGACGAGCGGCTCCCTTTTTTGGCACTTTTTCTTTTTGACCGACATGATCTCCGTTACGTCCCTGTAGAGGCAAAAATCTTCTTTTGCCAGCGCACTCTCGATATTTCTTTTTCATCTCATCACAACTAGCGAGCGATCACGGTTCAGCATTCGGTGGGACGGCGGAGCTTGTTTTCGTTGAGGCAAGCGAAGATGCGACCAACTATTTACAAAAGCAGCATGGGAGACTCATACACTTCTACCCGGTTCAGGCGTTCTGGCGCTTGCATTGAACGCGAAGGGGCACACGTTTTGTTGAATTCTTGTTTTTCTGGTAGCCGTAATCGACATTGACGGCTTTTCTTTTGGTAGTCATTGGATAAGTTAGAGACATAGGCCGCTTAGTATCTTAGTTTTGATAGCTTGGAAGTTTTTGCAGATGATTTTCCCCCGCCTTTGAGCTGTCATGCGACGGACTGTGAATATGTGGTGCATGTGGAAATTGTTTGCACATCTATGCTTGGCCTTGAATCATGAAGCCTGCAGGTTCATGCGCGTGGCGGAAGAAGAGGTGCAGACGTTTCAGGATCTCTGCCGAGAGCCAATGACGAGGCACTACTACACAGCCCCGGGGTCTTGGGCCCTGTGGCAGCGATTGCGGTTTTGCGATACGTTGGCTAGGAAGATTGCAAGAGTATTGATGCTTCTATCCATGCTTCCATCGGGACTTCTTTGGCGCTGTATCACATTGCACGAACACAAGACATGAACAGCAAACGACTGAACAATGGGCCAGCCGCCGAGCCAGGACGCCGAACCAGCTAAGCAGCAGCGGTTGAAAGAGCACAGCATTGTTTTACATTCGTATATTTCCCATGCCGTCTATACGCTGTGCGGCCCAAACGGATGTTAGTGCGATGCCATGATGCTCGTCCAGCTGCAGGTACGGCTGCTGGCAGATAACTTGTGGCGCCCGACGCCGTGTGCCCAATTTCCGCCGAGAGCTGAGGGGCATTGCAATGCGGGCAAAGCAACTCGGTCAACTGAGGGGCCGCGGCTTGCGGCTTGGGAATCAAACAAATGTATCTTTTATGCGCCGTGAAAGTGGTTACAAGAAACAATGGCCCGGCCGAAATAGGGGTCGCATTCCAGTGGTGGTTGGCTAGGGCAGTTTCAACGGGCCACAAGACCCCGAATTTGGCGCCTATGGAATGAATTGTTTTTTTTGCTTTCTTTTTCCCTGTTTGGGCCGTAGACGTCATGACAAATAGCAAATGATGGCGGGTAAACGAGACTGTTACTGTAGAGGTCTACAAAGTCAGATTGCAGGTATACCTTAGCACTGGTTTGCATAGTGGTGGCGTTGTCATCGAGGACCGTGGAACGTTGGCGTCATCAACACTGTTGGGCTGGCTGGAGTGGTGAGCAGCCGGAGGAACATATAGCGCACGTACGCATGGTTTATTATAAGGTGATGAAGTTGCATAAAAGAGGCGAATTAAATGGCTGTTGGGCTCGTTAGAGTGAATGCCCGTCTATCTGGGCGATGAGTGTCTGCTGCTATGTACTCACAGTAACATAGGCTGCTATAGAAAACCTACGAGCTACTGGTAGTTAGTTAGTATGGGTAATATCGTTGTTCCCTATAACTTTTTCTAGTAGAAAGGCTTTCTTTAAGGTACGGTACTCAGCTTATTATGATTTACGGCGCCGATTAAACGGCAGGCCGAAGCGAGTGATGGTTGGCTCCATGTACAGTACATACATATCTGTAGGTACCCAGGTACCTGGAGGGGATGGGGACATTTGTCCTGGCAGCTTTTTCGAAACGTTCCTGTTTTTGTTTACAGAACATCAAACTTGCCGACATGTATGCAGCCAGCCGTCAATGCTATTGCCATGCTATAGATGTAGATGAAAATTTGTCAAAAAGTATGCGCCCAGGCAGCGACCGTTGCTTTTCGGTGCTATTAATAAGGTATGTACTGTACATAGGTAGGTACCCATGAGGACATCAGTACAGTAACAAATTGGGTTTGCTGGTGGCGGCTTTGAATGGCTTGAGTGGTTCTGTTGCTTTCTCCAGCCACTGTCGACCCCGCTGCGCCCCTTTGGGGGGCCATCTAATAAAGCTGCGAATACCTGGGCAAGCAAGAGTTTATACCTGGTCTTAACTGGTCTTAATGCAGGACATCTATCAAGATATACCTAGGCTGGTAGTACATAGACATACAGACAGGCAGACAAGATATGCACCTCATTAGAGGCCACATCTTGGATCATCAATATTCTTTGCGCAACATTTTTAAACCCCTCCTTTTCCCGCCCTCGTCTCTCCCCCTCCATCATCCCTCGCACCATCCCTCCGCTTCTGCCTGCTTCGCTTCACCACCAACCATTCATCCACCTCGCCTTCGACCCACCAGAGCCGCTCCCTGTGCGCTACTTGTCGGCCTACCACGGCGCTTGCCGCCGCCACTTCTTTGTTTCTTCACACCAGCCATTAATTCCTCCCTCAACATCCAACTAGTGCGACATCTCGCTACTTCCATTGAGGGGGGACACTCTCAAGAGACCTCGACACCCGACAGAAAACGACCCCCTCTACCGCGCGCCTCGAACCTCCTCGTCCGTCCGCCCCTGGACATTGCTTCGCCTCTGCGCCAGCCATCTACCTGCTCTTGCTTGCCAGATTCTTCTCCCCAAGGCAACACCAGATACATATCACCATATTACTCCAAAGATGAAGGTGCGTTTTCTCACCGTCACCAATCTCTCTATCGCGTTCCCTCCCGAGCTGTTGGTGGGCGATCGCAGCTCTTCGCCCGAGCCTCAAGGCTGTGGCGCAGCGCAATTTTTCAGTCTGGTAGACGGCAGATGATGAGTGCCTACATTCACGCTAGGTTACAAAATGCCATCAACGCGATCTGCAGACCAGAACCAACCCTCGCCAATCTTGACGCACATCAATACGTTCGAAGCGCCGTGCGTTTGCTAATCTGCCTGGCTGTCTGCGAACAGGCTCTTCGAAGATCTATCAAAGGCGACAAAGACAAGGGCCAGAATGTCTCTGTCATGCCAAAATCGGCCATCGCCATAGTCCCTCCGAAAAAGGTTTGTTTGTCCGACCCCAGCCACCGACACGGCTTGATCCTCGCCGCAGGGCGGCGAGAAACGCTAGTCGTTTGCATGCTCATTGGCGTATCATTTTCATTAGGTTATCCGAGCGCTATACGACTATACGGCTCGCACCTCGCAGGAGCTGAGCTTTTCCGTAGGCGACTTCTTCCACGTTATCGGCCGCGAGGACGACCCCGACTGGTACGAAGCATGCAATCCGGCCCTGCCAGATGCGCGCGGCCTTGTGCCCGTCGCCTTCTTTCAAGCCCTTGGCCGGACCGAACGAGACAGCTCCCAGTCCGAGGGCAGCGCCGTTCGCCCCCCTACGGCCAACAAGACACCAGATCACGATTCTGGATACAGCGACGCTTCCCCCACATCTGCCAAACCCATCCAGCGCCTCTCAAAATCTGGTGGCAAGGGCGGTGCCATGGTCTACGGCATCGTCATGTACGATTTTGTCGCTGAGCGAGCGGATGAACTGAATGCCAAGGCTGGCGAGGCTATCATCGTCATCGCCCAATCGAACCCGGAATGGTTCGTTGCGAAGCCCATCGGCCGACTCGGCGGCCCTGGGCTAATCCCCGTCTCCTTTATCGAAATTAGAGACATGGCCACCGACAGGGCCATTAGCAACCCAGGCGACGCCATCAAGCAGGCAGGCGTCCCTCGTGTTGAGGAATGGAAGAAGATGGCGGCCGAATACAAAAATAGCAGCATAACTCTCGGAAAGTTCGAGGCTGGTCAACAGCAGATGGAACAGGGCATGAACCGCCTCAGCCTCCAACAGCAGGCGGAGAGTCCAGCTGCCAGTCAAAACCCTCGCATCCAGTCCCAGCAGGCAGCCAACCACGTCAGTAACTCAACATCCGATCTCTACGCCCCGATCCAGGCCCGAATCCCTCGTTACTGCTTTGCCGAGGGAAAGTATTGGTTCGTCATTGAGGCCATGTTGGAGGACGGCCGACACTGGGAGCTTTCGCGATATTACGAAGACTTTTACGACTTCCAGATTGCACTGCTGACTGAGTTTCCCAACGAAGCTGGCAATACGGGAGCGCAAAAACGAACACTTCCATACATGCCTGGGCCTGTCAGCTACATCACCGACGCCATTACGGAAGGTCGCTTGCACAACCTGGACGCATACGTGAAAAACTTGCTGGGCCAGCCACCTTATATTTCTCGTTGCACCCTGGTCAAGCAATTCTTTGCACCTCGGGAGGGTGATTATGAGATGGAAGGCCCTTCCAACGGCCAAGAATATAGGGATTCGCAAGACTCACAACATTCATCTTCGGAATCTCCCAAAAACGGCGACCCGCGACACGATTCTAGAAACAATCTCAGTGGTGGCGGCTACGGGGGCCTTCCCTCGGCGCCACGCCAACTCAGCGGCTCGGGGCCAGGTAAGATGCACAGCCTTTTGTTAAAGGTACCGGACACGACACTAACTCAACCCAGGTGGCCAACCAGCGCAACTGATCAAAGTCAAGATGTACTACGGCGACGACCTAATTGCCTTACGAGTGCCACGAGTTGATACGCGCATGGACAAGGATGCCCAGTTCAAGAAGCTCCAAGCCGTTATTGTGGCCCGCTTGGATGTGTCAGATCGAGATGAGCTTCAACTGTTCTCTCTCAACGAGCAGACAAAGCAGCCGACCAACTTGATCAGCGCCTACGACCTCGAGTCTGTTCTCGGCAAGTCAGACAAGCTGCTTCTGCGCGCCGAGGTGCTACGCGACTAGCCCGACAGCCACCGACTGTCCTATGTGCTCTTTCAGGGGACTTTTTTCTTTTCTTGGGTACAAATTTTTACTTCACTGGCATCTATTTAAGCTTCAGATGCCCGCGCCTTGTTCTAAGCTCACTTCGTGGCCGCTATCGCGACGTTTTACCATGTACAGCACCGTCCAGCTCTTATTAGCAGCTCTAAAGGTAGGGTGACAGCCCATGCGAGAGAGCAAGGGAGCTTTCCAGACGACCTCATGATTTCTTCTTCATCATTTATATTTTTCTTTGTCCTTGCCAGCAGAGCAATCGCTGTGGACACTTCCTTTTTTGTGTGAGAGGTGGCTTTACATCTCGCCTCTGCAATGGCTTGCTTGTGTTTTCTTTTCGTTTTTGCTGTGGCGTTCTAGGTTGGGTCTGATTCATTTTTCAATGTTGTCTTTTTCATCTCACATCAATTATACCTGGGGTGAAAATGAGAACAATGATGGAAAGCGGCTATTTTATATGGTTCGGGAGGAAGGCAGGGATGAATTACATGATCTAGGGCAAGGTGATACCGCCACTTGTCGCAATATGTGAAGGACAGAGCAGGAAAATGGATGCCGGGAGGCGGCAGTGGCGGAGAGATGACGAACAAGAAGATGTGAGGATGGAATATTTCAATGTATCTACCTTGCGCTGATCGAATCACTACATTCAAATTGATCGTTGAAGAAGAAAGGTCATGGCGATGCGTTAGCAGAAAACATGTTACTGCGTCTCTCAATTCCAAAGTTCCAAAGCTGATTAAGCTAATGCTGATTAATGATGGTGGTACAATGCAGAAAACTAGACAACCTCCCCACAAACGGGGATTCCAGGAAGTGCGCTCTGGATCTATCATGCAGAAATGTGTGGCAAATGGTGCCGTTTATGAGACACTCGTAGCGACGCACAAGAAACAAGAGGATAAGAAAGAAACCGGAAGGCCAGCATCACGCTCACTCCAATTTTGTCATGAGACCCTGACGGACCTTGTAGTTGACGACACCGCCGACGCCAAAGGCCGGGACGATGCGGCCGATGCGCGCCGCGCACGACGGCAACCATCCGCGGCGGATGGCGCGCCAGCGCTCCCCCCACGACACGCCGGCCGCGGCCGCGGCGGGCTTAGACGATGACGGCCGGTTGTACAGGTCGAGGCCGAGCAGGTGCAGCGGTGTGGAGACGAGCTGGACGGCCGCGGGCGCCAGGAACTGCGCCGCTGTCAGGCCGGACACGCGCGCCGCGCTCTGCGACGTGTACGCGTCCAGGTACGGCGCCAGCCGTGTGGGGACGTTGAACGAGGCGAAGATGGTGAGGCAGTCGCGGAGGGCGAATATCGCAAAGCAAGGTAAGGGTACCGGTCGCGGGGCGGCGGCGCCGGGCGCGCGGAAGAGCTTGACAAAGGCCTGGTCCTTGTAGACGCAGAGCGAGACGTTGGCGAGGGAGGAGGCGGCGAACTTGGCGGGGCCGGCGGTGGTGGCGCGCGCGGGCCGGCTGGAGAGCGTGGAGGAGGCGGTGTCGAGGGCGTTGGCAGTCAGGTAGGTGCCGCCGTAGAGGAGGAAGACGAGGCCGACGGGGCGCGAGGCGAGCGTGCGCAGTGGGTGGCGGGCCAGCTCGGAGAAGGACCGACGGAGGGAAGCGAGGATGGACGGGCTGGAGCCGGATGCGTTCTCCATGATGGATCTGGGATGGAAGGGAAGTTTGTTAGACACATGCGAGGGGCAAGCAAAGGAGCGGATTGGGAGTAAGCGAACTTACTTGTCAATGAAGGCGATGAGAGGGGATATTAACCCGGCAGCGCAGGAGGCGCTCACGGCGTCGGCGCCGATACGCATGCCAAGGTTTTTGGTGTTCCATTGGCGTGACTGCGGACTCGATTGTGTGGTGGTCGAGGTTGTAGTTGATAATGTGGTAGATGGAGATGATGGCGTCGAAGGGGAGAGGAGTGGTTGTGTTTGCGCCGTCGTGGCCGCCGCCGAGGGAGCCATGGTTGGTCCTTTTCTATATGCTTTTGTCTTTGCGTATCGGATATGATTGTTTGATGCAGTTTTTCTATATCGTAAACGGGCGATGGGCGTATCTGTGGCGGTAGGAGGCAGGACGGAGCGGCGTGACGAGCTGTCTACCAGTCATCGCTCAGCTTCGGCTCTTGTCGAGCAGAGGAGCTACCAGGTGAATCTGATGGCGCGGGTGAGATGCCAATTGATGGGAGAAAAGATTCGTCTTTCTGAAAAGGACGGAAAGTCGCTGAAATGGGGTCTACTGGATATGTAAGCTGGAGGGGTCGGTGGTTGGAAATTGAGGAGAGATATGCACAGGTATGGAGCTTTGCGATTCGCTTGGTTCCGTGGATCTGACGAAAAAAATCCCGAAGTCGGAGCTGGATGAGACATTGCGGCGCTTGTTAGCTCCTGTCGGGACCAGTCGGGGCGTTCGTTTTTTTACCTGCCACTAATAACTACGCCATGGGTGGTCGACAACAGAGGCCCAGTACGGCAACGCGATCCGAGCGATGGGTGAGTTATTTACAAACGGCTGTTATAAAAGGGATCAAAAGGGAAACTGGCCAATGTCGTAACGCTGCGACGCTGGCGCTGGGCGAATAGGAGGTGTCGGATTATGGGCTGCTTGCTGTCTTTCCGCGAAAAAGCGAGGCGGTGCGTGCCCCAGCGCGGCCGTTTGATGGGCTGCAGCTTGTTGGCTGGCGGCTTTGTTAGCGTGTTAGCGGCAAGCCAAGACGATCCCGAAAGCTGGGGACGATCTCTCTCCTGGTACACCATCTGCTCCTCTTGTACGGATTACAAAAACACAGATTTCCGAACCTATGACCCTTGTCCGACCTTGTTCTCAGAAACTGCCTGGTTGCAAGCACCGCCGGCGAGGAGAACTTCTGGCTACCCCCGAACTAAACCTGGGCTCTGTACCTCCGGCAGCTGTCTGACTTTTTGCTTCTCAGCAACTTTGGCATTGAATTTGATCTAGTTAAGCGGTCAAGTCCCAAAAGCTGGCGCGCGCCAAGAAGGGGAAACTTGGAGGTGTGGCTGCGCCCCCGGCTGAGCCGGTTTGCGTATATCGTTTCGAGGCATATGTCTAGACCGCGTTTCTTGTATGACGCTCAAGGGGAAAACGAAGTGGCATATGGGCGACTGCTGAAGCTAGCCCAAAATGATGCCGAGCGTATCGCTCATGAGAATCGCACCAAATAACTTTAGGAGGATAGAAGAGGGCGCTGAAAACTCTACACTCGAAATTATGCTGATGGACTGCCAGGCAATGGCAACGAGAGACACGGCTACATTCAACGCGTGGCTGTATTTAAATGTATTTTAGCTAGCTGCTCAGAATTCGCGGCACAGCTTCCAGAATTGGCTCTTTCTCGTGGGACGATCTTGTGCTTACACTCAGATCATGCCTCATTTTACACGCATGAAGTTCTCGAATATCAACCAAATCAAGATTATCAACTCCAATCTTCAAATCCCACCCATCACTTTGTTCTCCTCAGTTCTGAGCGTGGTGCCATCAAATGTGCTGTTTCTTTTCGCTTGCAATGCGCCGGGCATTACTCTCGACATATCGCATGAGTCTCTCGTACTCAAGGTGGTCGAGGGCTGCTGTTTCCGCTCGCTTGACATGCCTAAAAAGACTCACAACAGCCAGGTCGTCGTCGTCTATTGCGTGTATGCAAAGACTCGTCGCTTCGAATCTTTGGCTGGGTCGCTCTTCAACTTTTCCGCTGCAATACGCTTGGCTTGGACCTTAGACAGCGACGTCTCGTAGTCAAGGGGTTCCCCGATGAGGTGTTCAGACTCGTAACTAACGCAAAATTTGACGAGTGCTGGAAGTTTTAGCGCGTTTATCTGGCTGAAGAAGTTTGCCCATGTTTCCGATGGCCGGGCTCCCTTGAAGCCTGCCATGCAGCCTATAAGCGTGACTACTGACAGAGTGGCTGCATGAGCCTCCAGAAATTCGACCAATCCAGGAGACAAGAAGTAGATCTGATTGAGTGATAATGTCCGAAGCATGGGCAAGTTGATACGTGGTGTTTGTGGGTACACGTTGGGAATAGGCCACCTCGGTCCGGGGAAATAATCCCGACTGCCAACCAAGTGAAGACATTCCAGCTCTGTCATGTGAGCAAACAATTCTTCTCTTGTGTCTGGAACTAGACCAGGATGTGGACCATAATCACTAAATAGCCAGGGGTTGCAGAGACCAAGAGTGGCCGATTTGAGACGACCAAGCATCTTGCCAAAAAGAGGAGTAGAGAGTGCCGAGACGCGGACCGGCGGCAAGCTACCAATTTCAAGTTCTCGTACCCTCATATTTTGTGCGATAGCCGTGTATGTTTCGTCCAAAGCCGCCCTCCAGCGGCAGCGCTGCTCAGCCTCCGCAGCCTCAACAGGATGCGCCTCTGAGAGATATGCCTCTCCATAGTCCCCGTCCCAGAAAAGATTGTTCTCGATGCTGCAGTATATAAATCTAACAGCAAGACCATCGGAATTTGGCGTAGGAGAACCTCTCAGTAGCTTACAAGCGGCTGGGAGGAGCTCTGGAGATTCGAGAAGGGGCAGCTCCTCGACACCTGCGTCGTGAGGTTCGGCCCAGCAGTCGAATTTTAGGCATCGAACAAGATTTCCGTGTATTTTCACAGCCGCGAGTGCAGAGCTGGAGGTTCTCTCGTCATTCTCAAAGCTGATGGTGTGGAAGATATGCGGTGCAAGCTTCTCGCGGTATCGCTTGCAAGTGGCGCTCACACGACAGAGGTCGGGCTTGCTCAGCCGGCTGATAATCATCTCTGATAGCTCTGGGGGAAGATGGAAAATAAATGGCGACATTTTCACCGGTATTTGACTCGGCGTTTGAAAAGGGGAGAGTTCTCGAGATGGTCAAGGGATTGATGTCTGTATGTCGTCAAGTTGACCTTTTGTCGTGCTTGGGCTGAGACGGTACAGGTGCGAGCTCCCAGCGCCTACATACATACATACTGTAGGTACCTAGGTACCTACTGTAGGTATGCACTCCGCCAGTCAAGAGACAACAGTTACAAACTTTTGGCCTCCTCCCCTTTATGACTCACATTTCAAACGCGCGTTTGCAAATCTGCTGCTTTCTTTTTGTTTCTTCGAAGAGATATTCATTCACCAGCCCCATGCCGGTGGCTCAAGAAAAAAAAACAAGACTACTGACTGGCCCGTTTGCTACCAGCAGCTGGTCAAACGAAGCTGCAAACGCCCAATCTGTTAGAGCGGCAGATTATCTGAGTGATGTATGTCAACAGAACATCTAAAACCTAGAGTCTCGAAACATGGTACTTTGTTAATGTATTGCTCAGTTTACTCAATATCGTCCTTGTCATAGCGAAACTCTTCTCTCCGCTTCATCTCCACAACAAGTTCAGTCAATTTGTCCAACTTCCTGCTCAGGTCCCCAATCTGTACTTCCAGCGCAACACGATCCACTCCTCCCAGGTCTTGCTCAACCGCCGTTCTTTCCTGCGACACCGGCCGACGGCGTCGCGCACGTCTGTGTCCCCTATCTGTTCTATCCACGTCGATCCACGACTCCGTCCGCCCATCGCCGCCAGGCACGTCCAGTATGGACCCTACCAGCCGGGGCAGGCCGTCAACGGCGCCGCCGCGGGGCACCAGCACCTCGTAGAGACGGATGACGGCGACGATGGGCGCATGGGTGACCTTGAGCAGCCAGATGCGGCCGCCGCGGAGGGCGTCGTCGTCGCCGCGGAGGACGAGGCGCCAGGGGCGGAAGACGAGCAGGGCGAGCAGGTTGAAGGGCGGGTAGAAGTGGGTGAGGCGGTTGCTAGTAGCGGCCTCGAGCACGTAGACGCTGTACACGTAGACGTACTCGGCATGCGCCTCGCTCATGACGCGCGCGAAGCTGTTAGCGAGCAGGCCCGCGAGCGAGCCCATGAGCAGGAAGGTGGACATGGTGATGAAGACGATCATGAGGGGCGGGCCGAGGTAGGGGTCGATGTCGCGCATGATGTCGAAGCCGACGTAGCTGGAACCGAAGAAGATCTTGCCGAGCACGCCGGCCATGCGCATCAGCGAGAAGTGGTCGCGGCCGAGGAGGGAGAAGGTAGTGAGGAAGCCGCAGTAGATGATGAGGATGATGACCATGAACTTGAGAAAGTCCATGGTCATTTCTTTGAGGCACGGGATGAGGATGCCCCACGAGGGGTTCAGGGAGAGGATGGAGCACATTCGGGGCACGAGAAAGAGGGCCTCGAGTGCGAGAATGTCAAAGGCCATGTTGTTGATGGCCGCGCTATCCTGCACGACACCAGTGATTCCTACGCACATCTCGTCAGCATCACCGCAGCACACAAGTCGCACCCCAGGGGGGGAGGGAGGGGAGGACCTACTGAGCGCTGCAAAGACGCACCCCAACAACATCATAATGAGGTCGCACACGTTCCAGACGTCGGTCACGTAAAAGACGGAGCCGGCGTCGAGCCACTCGCTAAACTCGTCGTAGCAAAACGCCGCGATCCACACCCACAGCACGCCCTCGGCGGCGGTGATGCGCTCCGTCACGCGGCGGATGAGCACCGTGTAGTAGAGGTAGAGGAAGATGAGGAAGAAGAAGGCCTCAAACGTCTTGAGGTACTTGGGGACGCGCAGGCGAGAGTAGGCGTCGGTGGAGGCGGCGCGGCGCGGATCGTAGAGGCGCGGCGTCTTGGCGGCGCGCACGGAGAGCGAGTCCCAAAAGACGATGTCGCCGTGCCAGATGCCGGTGACGATGCGCTGCACCGAGCGGCGGCCGAGGAAGCGCTTGGCGCTGGCGACGACGGCGATCTCGAGCGCGTTGAGCGAGCGGAAGGCGACGGCCGGGTCGGCCTCGCCGTCCGCCCAGGTGGTGGCGTCGTCGTCGTCGTCGACTACGAGATGCGCAAAGGAGCTCGGCCGAAGGGATCGGCGGGACGATGCGCTTCCCGCCTGGGCATACCGGCGGTGGTGGAGGCTGTGGTCGCCGTTTGGCTCGGTACGGGGGCGCGGCGCGAGTGCGGGCGCGGGCGGCGGTAGCAGCAGAGACGACTCCTCATCGTCGGGGCGGGGGGAGCAGCGACTTCCACCACCGCCACTGCCGCGGTCCTCGCGCGATGGCCGGCGCGGATCGGGAATCTCGCGCAGGCAGAAGCGCATGGCGTCGGCGTCGTTCAGCAGGGCGAGGAAGCGCCAGGCGACGATCTCGCAGGCGGCGGCGCGGGACTCGCCGAGCGTCTGCTCACGCCTGTCGGCGTCATAGTGCCATTTCAGAGCGCTGGTATTTGCAGCGTGAGCAAGCGGCACGCGCGGAATTGAGTCAAAGGAATGATTGAGGGGTAGAGAAAGCGTACAGCAGGGCATTCACGATTAGCGGGTTCTGGCACGTCTCGGCGAGGTGCTTAGCCAGGTCGTTCAGGCAGGCGCCGGCATGCGTGGTGCGGAGCTGCTCAAAGGTGCTCGGGAGCTCGATGACGGAGCGAAAGTATCTGCGCGAATCGAACGCAATGGGTTAGCGATCGATCGATGCCGGTGGGAGGCGCGGCGCATCAGGGGTTTCGTGATGCGCGGTGAGGGGTTTGTCGCACAATGACAGCTTCTTGATGACGGAGCGAAGATCCTCATCCTGGTAAATTACGGGCAACGGGTAGTCGTCTGGCGCCGACTCGACGCTCTCGTCGCGCGTCATGTCGATTCCTTGGCTTCTCGCATGGGCGGCGGCAGCCATGTTGGCTTGAGGTTGGGTGAAGATGGGACCGGATCGCTGGGCTATGGCGTCACGGGTCGAGGAGCCGCCGCGTCGGAGATTGGACGAGAGCGTACCCATAATGTCGCACGGCAATTTGACGAGAGACGCGGCGATATAAGCGCCTCATAGTTTAACCCATACGGAAACAGGTCAGAGTCGCAGTTTACTCGTGGTAGGTAAGGGTATGCAAGGCGGCATTAAAAAGTGGTTGCGAAGAGTTTGTGCCCGATCAGGCTTGGCGATGAATTATCTGTGGCGTGCAACACGAACCACCACAACGACAAAGAACATTGCTTCAATGTCCGGCTTAGATCTTTCTTTTGTCTATCGGCTACAAGCCAGATGAAGCTATTCTGTCTTGCCTTTCGTTTAATAATTTTTAATCGATTTTGCTAGTAACGTCAACTTTGCGGATGGATGAATGCAGACCATAACTTGTCGCCTGGATAACGACCACACTAGAGTTGACTTGGTGGAAATAACAATATTGAGAGAAATAATTAGACAAGTGAGGGAAAATAGATAAAAGAGACTCGGAAACTATCAGCCTCTCAAGGTGTGAGTGATAGCTCCTGAAAATGTCGAAGGCAAATGTAGGGTATGTCAGTAACAGCACCGACACCAAAGTCTCCCCAGACCAACTTAATCACTACATTTAACCTTAGAGATAAACACGCGCCAATTCGCTTTTAGTTAGCAATAGCCAGCGTCGTCAATATGCTGAATGAATCCGACAACGCTGACAGCTGACGCGTACTTGCTGGCCAGCTACCCCCACTACAGCCTCACTGGCCAGGGTTCAACAGGGCTGAGAAGGATCAGCACACCTGCAACCGCAGACATGCCAATTCGTCACTCTTCGGATTAATGCGAGGTAGCCCTTTATTCTTGGCCGCCCTTCTGTAACCGTTTTCTCCGTGTGTGTAAGCGGTCTCTTCGGAAAGTGGAGAGAGACGGTGTAAACATAGCAACTTCGTCTACCGGTCAGGCCTGCGATGCGAAAATTTAATATATATATATAGCGTTTGGTATATTGAGACTGATTCTAGGAATACTTTCATTAGTATCAAAACAGCTTCAAGCGCAATGGCCACTCCGACGACTTACACACATACACCAACCACAAGTAGTACTGCTTCGCCTAGCTGCACAACGGCTGTCCCGGACAAATATGGCCATGTACCATTTGATGCGTGTAACTCCAACTACAATGACAACCCGAGTTTTGAGGCCAACCTGGCCTTTGCCGTGGTCTTTGGGGCGAGTTTTGTTACCCATATTGTCCAAGCCATTGTCTATAAAAAGGTAAGTCGGTGGCGGACCACGGTTATCAGCCCTACCTACGATGGAGAGATCTAACCCGACCATTTGTAGCGATTCTGCTGGGTTGTAATCATGGGCGCCGCATGGGAGACGGCAGCGTTCAGTTTGCGCACTATTGGATCCCACAATCAGCAAGAGAGACAGTACGCGATCTGGGGAACGCTTCTCTTCCTGCTGGCGCCGTTATGTGAGTGCCATCATGACAGCACACCTTCCTGGAGCACGGGGCTGACAGCATCCTAGGGATCAATGCTTTCGCCTACATGACGGTCGCTCGCATGGTCTATTTTGGCCTTCCCGACAAGAAGATCTGGGGCGTCCGCGCAGTCAAGCTGACGGTGCTGTTTGTTTGGCTTGACATTATCTGCTTCCTGGTGCAGCTGGGTGGCGGCGGGCTGCTATCTAACAACGACAACGCAAATTTGACGCGTATCGGGATGAAGCTGTACACTGCAGGGATTGGGCTGCAGCTCGGGTTTATCGTGATCTTTGGGGTCATGACGGCGTGGTTCTACCACCGGATGCGGCAAGTCTCGCGGGGACAGGGCATGGGGCGACTGCGGTTTCTGATATGGGTGATGCTAGCAGTTCTGGTACTGATTATGGTGAGCATCCTTTTGTTGGAGGTGTAGAGTTGTGGCGGAAAACATCGCGCTGTCCAGATCCGGATTTCTGCTGTCTGTTGCTGATGTGGCTTCGATCTAGATGCGAATCATTTATCGGTTGCTTGAGTTTGGGCCGGGAATCAACGCGGACAACAAGCTCATCACAGACGAGACATACCCGCTCACCCTGGATGCAATGCCCATGGCGTTGGCGTTGGGGCTGTTGAACTTGTTCCATCCTGGGCTGGTGCTCCGCGGCTCGGACGGCGAGTTTCCCCGGGTGACTCGCAAGGAGAAGAAGGCAATAAAGCAGCAGGCTAAGGAAGAGAAGAAGAGGCAAAAAGAGGCTAAAAAAGCTCGAAAGGCCGGCAAGTTCGTGTACGTGGACGACATGACAAGGCTGGCGGATGAGACAGACGGCGATGTCAATGGACATGCCGGAAACTGGGAGATGAGACCCGTGTACGAACGGGTATAGGTTGCATATTGGTAAGGAAGATCCGGTTGGGTGATGAAGTCTTCCGAAGAACACGAATGTTCATTTGTTGTCGATTTGTATGGAGTTTTGTAGGATGAGGAGATACAAATGAGCAGCTTGCTGGGCGGTGTACCAGAAGTTCTAGAACAGGGTGAAGACGAGCACAGTGCCTGAGGCACCGTGTTTGATGGGAGTTGTTTGGTGCATCGCGGGTGCATGGGGCCGAGGCTTAAGTTTCACGCCCGGCTGCACCTATATCATGCAATTTTTGTGCGTATCTAGCAAAAATTTAATGGTTTGAATCTAACATTCCAGTTCACCTCGGAAAATAGATGAGATGATAAAACCACTAATAAGCTACAGGCCATGCGGCTTGTGGAGCCGATCAGATCGCGCCACAGGCATCGCTGAGTGGAACTGCCATTTTGGGAAATCCTGCCCTGACAAGTTGCTGATCACAAGTCGGACTTGTATAGTCATTTAAGGCAGTATTGGAATCCGTCAAATTCTAGTTAGGTATGGTCAGCTTACGTTTGACTTCCTCTTTCTAAGCGGCCAGGTTGGCTCCCACCCGTGCCTCAGTGGGTTGCGCTGCTCTGGAGCAGAGACGAAGCAAAAAAAGCAGAAAGAGGAGGGAAACGCACCTTAGTCAGCCCGGTTACCCCCTTCTACGCTGGTATAATTGCTTTTTCTTCCGAGTACATTGTCTCCTTTCTCCCTTGCAGTAATCGGGTAATGCTGAGACGAAGCGGCACAGCGGTTCATCTGACGTCACAGCAATGTCGCAGGGGCTTTCGGGCGCTCACACGACCCCCGCACGGAGCAGCGGATCACTGCCCAGTGCCTTGCTGTGTACGGATCACGGTCATATTGAATTCGGCTCATTGAATTTACATGCGCCTATCCGTACAAGAATCCCGAAAGTCGCACGGAATGGTGCGGGAAGCTAGCTAGCTCCAAGTATGACGGAGGGCCTGGCGGCGTCAAGATGGGAGGCATACTCTCTCTCGTCTGTATGCCATCCTTTTCCCAAAAACCAAGTTATGCACACAACAATTTTTTTTTCATTTCTGCAAAAGAATTATGATAAGGTACCGAGCCCAATTTCACCCCAGAATCACCCAGCTCCTGTCTTGGGTGCTGTTCTAGAGGCCCCTTGTTTCTGTCTCGTCTCTCAGTTCTTTCTTTGTCTGCCTCTTCACTCCGTAGCCGCTCTTCGCAAGCTCGAGCCTTCCCACTCCTTGCTTCACTGCTTCTCATTGTCTTGCATCGTCTTTACCACGTTCGTTTCCATGGGCACCAACCGGACGTACATGTAGTCAATGCCTTGCTGTGCTTTCCTCTTCACGCAGCTGCCTGTTTAGTCCATCACCACTGACCGCTTCCTCCCTCACCCCTGCTCCCTTTCCGCCTCTCCTCTTCTTGGCATCGTCTGCCATCATATCATCCCTTTGCTTTCTTGCCCCCCATTCTCTCGCTAGCAAACCAGACATCCGGCGACTTTGTAGTATACCGCTGTTTATCACTCATTTTCACTACTTCTTTTTCTATTTGCCTTTCATTTTGCAGGAAAAGACGTTAGTCTTGCATCATTGGCGTGCACCACCAGACAGGCTCTGCAGCGAGCGTTGGCCGTTGCCTGCCACCTGGCATCGTTTGCTAAGGCCTTGACAACAACACCAACAACGCACGTACGGCTCGACTACACGAAACAAGCAAACAAACAAACGTCGCATTCTTTTTCGTCTCTACCCTCAAGAAAGAAGATCCTCACTCGGCACCAGCTTTCCAGCTTTCAGCTGCTTCGCGAACATACAACGACACAATCATGGCGCCTCGTCGATCGGCTGCTCGGCGTCCTGCCTTCCCCATTGCTGCGTCCCTGCTCGTCTCGTCTGCTATAATTGCTCCTATCTCGGGCCACGCACTTCCTCATCAGACAGTCGCGCCGACTGCGACAGCAGACACCCTGACATGGCCAATTCAGTCCACCCTGGCACCGGTCATCCCACCTCTGCTCGCAGGTCGCGATTTCAACACCGTATGTGGTTATATAGGAGGCAACCCCAACCTGCCCGCGACCTGCATCGAGGGTACACATTGCGTCGTCGACGTCGAACACAACGCTATCGGCTGCTGTCCAGATGAAGGCGACTGTACTACGGGCATCTTCACCGGCTGCGTCGACGACAAGAACCCCGGCCGTAGCGTCGTTGATCCTCATATTTACACTTGCGGCGTTGGAGATGTGTGCTACAAAAACACCTTTCAAGGCGGCTTCTTCCAGTATGGTTGCGGCTCAGCTTCTGAAATGGCTACCACAGTGGCTTTTACCGCGGCTGGCAAGCCTGCCATCGCTTACACAACCGTCTCGGTTTCTCTGCGTCCTACTGTGACTCTGACCACGGAAACTAGCAGTGATGGCAGAGCCCCTAGTAGCACCTTGGGTCGTGATAGTAAGCCCACTGGCAAGAACTCGACCGAGGTCGACGGAGGAGTCAACCACACCAGCGTCATTGTCGGTGGCACTGTTGGTGGCGCCATTGCTCTTTTTCTGCTGTTCGTCCTGGCAGCCTTTCTCTGGCGCCGCAAAAAGAATTCCAAGGCAGCTGAAGCCGAAGAGGAACCCAAGTTTATCAGGTATGTTGTAAAGGACAATTCAGAGCGCCTCACCATCTAACCAGCAAATAGTCGTCCGTTGGCTAGTCCAGATAATGACTACGAAGACATCGACGACATGACTGACACACGCCCCGCGCCTAAGCCTCCTGGACCTACAAGCCAGTCTGAAGAAGAAATAGAATCGTGGCCTATTCCTCCCGGAACAAAGGGGGGTGTCATCGGCGGCGCTAATGGCGTCATGGAGACTGATAAAACACCACTCACGCAGCATAACGCTCTTGCGCCCATTAATAATATTGACAACTTTTCCCCTGTCGACACTGGCAGCGTGCCTCGCCGAGGTGGTGAGCGCCCATTCTGGCAGCAAACTGGCGGTGGTCGCACTCGAAACCTGACTCGATCCTGAGGAACGGACAGTTGAGGCAAAAGTTGCGCATATCCGGTCTTGGTAATGAAAGTACATACCAGTGAGTCGAGGCCAAGAAAATTGTGCATGTCATGTCCCCAGGTTGGTGTCTTGGAGCTGGACATGGACATGCCATTGTGCCTGACGACTTTTATCCCTCTTCTTCTTTCTCTCCCCCATATCTCTTCTACAGTCGACTGACTGTACGCCGGCCATACGTCAAATCAGACACTCTGTTTCATATACCCGCCTTCTCCTCCACTTCACTCTTTTCAATCATCTATATATCAGCATGCCGCTGGTTACGCGATGGGGTAACAGCGACATGAGAGGTCTGGACAGCACTCATTGGGTGAAAACTTCGGATGCAAACCTGGAATGCATAAAGTGTTCACTGGGCCTCTTCTTGAATGCCCCTTTTATGTAATAGCTTAGGTAGCCGGGAGCTTAGCGTATTGCTTAATGTCTATTGCCTGCCATTATTGATCTTGCATTGAATGCTTGACGTGCTCAGAGGCACTGTATCAACGATCACATCCTCTCCACACAGCCACTCACTCACTTACACAAGCCGGATGCACATCCGATCGCGCAATAATAATCAACATTGAGCCAACTGAGCCCGAGCAATTGTAGCCGCGCCTCGCGTGCTAAATATTCGACGCCTCCCTGTAAATGTAAAATAATGACAGAAAAAGTACCCTATAAAGCAAGGAAGGTTATTGCGGCAGCAAATCTCCCTCCTCCAATGCTGCGTCCACCGCCGCTCCCGCCAGCTCGCCCCTGGCGAACCGCGCCATCTGCTCCGCGTCCGGGCTCGCAAACCCGGGCCCCGTCGCCGGCGGCAGCGCGTGCGTGCACTCGGTGAGGTCGTTGACGTTGGCGACGCCGAGCAGCGACAGCCGGACGTACGCGCGGGCGTAGTCGTCGTTCCACAGGGCCTGGGCGGGGCCGAGCGCGCGCCCGTACACGCCGAACCAGCCGGCGGTGCGCGGGTCCGCCGCGAGGTTGGTGTCGCTCGGGAAGCGGACGACCTGGGCGGGCGCGGTGGCAGCGGCCGTCTCGCGGAAGAAGGCGGCGTCCCAGACGCCCGGGGTGGTGTCCTGCGGCGCGCCAGTGCGGTTGCGGTCGACGGTGATCTGGCGGCTGGCGGTGTGCGCGCCGAGGAGCGCGACGAGGTCCCGCGCGCCGAGGGTCTTGTCGGCGAAGAGCCGCAGGAGGGCGTCCGCGGAGGCGAAGGGCGAAGGGAGGTTGCCGCGGGGCGCGGGCGCGGCGCTGTCGCGGCGGCCGACGAAGGACCGCACGCGCGGGCCCTGCGGGCAGGCGACGGCGCCGACGGCGGCGGCGAACTGGACGAGGTCGGCGAGGCTGATGCCGTAGGGCTTGTAGCTGGCCCACCAGGTGCGCATCTGCGCGCAGATGGGCAGCAGTCCGCCGTTCTCGCGGCGCTCCTCGCATTCATTGGCCAGCAGGATGGAGCCGTCGGCACCGCCGCCAGGTCCGGTGCTGCGCGACCAGCCGCCGGCATCATGGAAGCCGAGTCGCACGGCGCCGCGTGCGAGCTTGTTGCAGCGGCCGGCTGTGCCGACCATGGCGGCGTGGAGATCCTCGGCGATGTACTTCCAGATGCAGCAGGTGTCGGCCGCACAGGCTGAGGAGTCTCTCGGTGGAGGCGTGTAGGTCGAGACGAGGTCCTGCGGGTTGAGCTGGCCGAGCAGGATGCGCTTGATGGCGCTGCCGGTGGGCGTGAGACTACTCTCGGAGAGGTGCTCGAGGTCGCCGATGAGCTCGGGAGAAGCATTCGGCGGCGATGCGGCCGCGCGGCTGTTGATTTGGTCGATGGTGTCCTTGATGCCGGGATAGGCCACCGCTGCTCTCATGGCCAGCGCCACCGCGGCGATGGTTATTGTTGGTGCCTTCATCCTCGAGAGGGGTGTATATCACAGGACCTTGTGAGGCGAATGAGGAAAAGACGAAAGCAGGAAGAGGTGGCAAGTACCGGCACAGAGCGAATGGAAGCTATCAAGAACACACGACCACCCGTCCGCAGGGCCAATGGAGTGAGACATGATTATATTGCATCAAAGCAGTTATCCCTGATACCCAGGGTAGCAGCGCTCGCGCCCCAGATTCTTGATCCAGACCAATACGGAAACTCGGTACTTTCTTTTCGCAAGATTTTGAACGGAGAACTTAGGCCGCATGCGGTGTTGGTGCTGGCTACCTCCACGGTGAGGCGCTAAACGAAGCCGAGATCAGCCTGCGATGGACGGCTAGTCTGGGCTAGCTCTCCGTATTCTAGATTACTCTCAAAATGTAACCAGGAATTCAGGGCGACTTGCTTTTGCGAGCTCTTTTCAGCTGTCCCGTTATGCCTGTTGACAACCCGCGTCACCAAGTAAGTAAAGGGGACAAGGGAGCGATTTAAAAGCGTTGCCGCGTTTCCATGTCGTATCCATTTCCAGGGCTGCGAGGCTTCGTTAAGATTAGGTGGCGCTTTCTAAATACGGGGAAATTGCACCAAGTAATGCCCTCCTAGCGTAGGCCCGGCTGCAGATCCTTCCAGTAACATCGGTTCAATCTATGCGGGTGGCAGATGGAACCGCTTGTACGGCCAGTGACAGCTGGGGGATTGGCAATATCTGCGCTGTTGAAAGAGCTTGTTTCGTCGTTATTGCGACGCTTGCTGGCTGGTCACAGACCACAGCTTGATAGCGGAGCCGTCGAGTATTGTGGTCTTGACGCTGCTCCCGGTTGTACCACCCTCTGTGCTGTCAATGTCCTCTTCGGAGGGGTGACACCAAGCGCCAGCGCAAGAAGCGACCACAGAGCCGCTTGGATGGACAATGGTGCTGCCTATTGGAGCTTCGTGCGCGTCCCAGCTCCATTTGGGGTCGACAACACCGTAATGTAGACCAACCTCGTCCCAGACCTTGACAGATCCCGACTCAGTTCCAGCCCACAGCTCGAAGCCAGGGCCGTCCCCTGCAATGCCAAACGCATCGCACGTAAGCCTCTGTTGCGTACTACAGTCACGCCCGGCCAACACTGTTAGGAGCTTGCCGTTGCCGCGAATATCGTAGACAAGAAGGCCGGATGCGTGCCTTTCGTTGATGACGAGATATCTCCCGCAAGGGCTCCATCTGGTCTGCATAATACCCTGCCCCCCAAAGGATTTGCCAAATTCGTGAAGATCGGCGTCCGCAATGCTCCAGTTTGCCACGGCCTTGTCTGCGCGGTTCATGTCGTACAGACCCATCCATCGTGTCCAGGTGCCAGCGGCTACAATGCCGCTGCCGGGAGCATCCGCGGGTGAGTTGGAGAGTGCGGATACGGTACCCTTCATACCCACGCCGCCGCCTTTCAAAAGATGCCTCTTGGATGGAATCGTGTGAATTGTGTGAACAGGGCCGTCAGAACCGGGGCGAGAGACATCGAAGTAGTCGATCCGATTTGCTGAGCCGCAGAAGAAATGGGTTCCGGGGGACGGCCAGAGCATGGACGATGGTGTAATGTACGCCTCCGTTTCGTGTCTCATGAGCTTGTACATACACAAAGGCGCAGGCTCAGACCCAGTGGGGAAAGCATGATAGAGCTGTAGCGGGTGATCACGACTGCCAACGAGAAAAGTTTGTGTGGCTGGATTAGAAAGAGAGAAGTAGGGAGCCGAAACGATGCACTGCGAGGGCTCTGGTAGCTGAATGCTGGCCTGGGGCTGCAGTGGCTGAACTGTGTCGGCTTCTAACAGGTTGGATGGCAGGACAAAGGTCGAGACTTTGCTGTCGGAAGAGCCGACTAAGAGAGAGGTACCATCGGCTGTCCATTGAGCGGAAGAATAGAAAAAGCGACTGGGTTCTGTAGCAGTGCAGTTGGCAGCACACTGTGCAATCAACGTGGCCGATGAGGGTGAGGGCGAAGCATCGTGCATCTGCGGCGGCATCGGCGCGTCTTGTGGCTGGGCGTTGGAGTGCATATCGCTGGTTAGTACCCCAGCAGATGGCGATCGTTTTCGTGTGGGGTCTTGGCGGGATAAATGCCGTTCCGGCCAAGGGTCACGATAATAGGTATCAACGCATGTTTCTGACGAGTGAGTGGGTTGGTTGGTGGTGGTTTCGTTTGTCGCCAAGCAAACAGTAATAAACGTGGTTGATGATTTGAGCTCTGAGAACAGCAACCCTAAGAAAGCCCACAGTCGGTGTTTGAACTGTGGGGCATGGCTGTGGCTGTATAGCCCTGTAATTCAGGTAGCGGAAGAGGGAGCTTTGGGGGCTTTCCCGAGTGGCTTTTAGGGAGGCTTAGTGGATGGTGGGAGCGCTGTGGCCGCTGGTAACATGCAAGCTGTGTCCGCTAAAAGAAAGCTGCTAGGCAATTTTAGTGGGCCTGAGGTACCTCGAAGCAGAGCACCAAAGCAATCAACATGTGTTGCTCCCTCACAAGTACCTCCTCTGTCTACGTCATTTGCGCCTGACAGATGCGTGATGGCCCAAGCTCCGCCCTCTGGCTGTCCATTCTGCGGCCCTCAGCCTTGACTAGCCAATTCAGCTAGCCAATCACGCAGCCAGACGAGATCCACTCATTCCTACAGTCCAGTACAGCAGTAAGGATACGTGAATGTGATGAGTGATGGCAAGCCTCCCTCCACACACACCCAACGTGCATGTTACCTGCTGCGCTGCTGCACCGACTCCATACTCTGTTGTGACTTCTCGTCGAGGTACGGTACTGCGACGAAGCTATCATCCATACCTACTCGCCTGCACCTCGCCCCTCCAGCTCCACTTGACCTTTTAATCTCTGCATTCCCCCAGCATCTCTTGACCCTGTCTAGCATTACTGCTCTCGACAACCACATACGCCCATCAGGTTGACGTCGCGGAAACGCTGCCGCCAGCCGCCTGCTAGTCCCGGCTTGATCGCCGCTTGGTCACCGGATCCAGATCTCATCACAGTCTCATCCACTACATCCCTTCGACGAGGCTCTTTCCTGCATAGCAAGGCGTTCTGGCGCCTCCGCCGCAGTCATGGACATCTTCAACGAGGCCGCGTCGCGGTGCGATGCCTTCCGGACACCGAGATATCTCGAGGTCGTCATTTCCATGTCTGTCTTGCCTCTCTCGCCGCGTGTCCCCTATCTGCACACCGCTAACGTCTTGATCGTCTGCAGTTTGATCCTCCTCGGCCTTCTCGTCTCCTATCTCCCACAGCATTATCGAATCATATCACGAGGCACAGCGGAGGGCATCTCCCCATACTTTGTGCTTCTCGGTACCACGTCGGCAACTGCCGGATTTGCAAACATATTGACCGTCCCACCCTCGCGCGCAGCCATGAGCTGCTGCAAAGAAGTCGAGGGCCTCGAATGTGCAGCTAGCATGCTTGGAATCGCTCAACTTGGCGGGCAGTGGCTGTGCTTTAGTCTCATGTATGGACCACAGCCCCCCTCAACTCTTGCCAATCGCATTGCTGACAGGCCTCTAGTCTCGTGCTTTTTCTCATGTTCTTCCGCTACGAAGATGCTACGGTTCCACAAGACGAACTTGCTGGCGAGTCGCCGAAATGGCAAACTGCTGCGACGGTTGGACTGCTTGCCTTCTTGCACGGCCTCGTCACCATCATCGTCACTGGCATCTTCGCCATCGCCATGCCCCAACACCTAAACTTTTGGGCCCATCTTCTCGGGGTTCTGGCAGCAGCTCTGGCGGCCGTGCAGTATGTGCCACAGATCTGGACAACATATCACCTCAAGCACGCCGGCAGCCTGAGTATTCCCATGATGTGTATTCAGACACCTGGTGGTCTCTTGTTTGCTGCCAGCCTCTACATGCGCCTGGGCATGGAGGGCTGGAGTACTTGGGCCATTTATTTGCTGACTGCGGCCATGCAGGGTTCTGTGCTCTTCATGTGTGTTTACTACGAGCTTGCTAAGCGTCACGAGCGCATGCAAGAGCCTGAGAGTGCCCCTCTTATCAACGAACCCGATTCTCCGGTCGACCAATCTAACCACCAAAGGCCTATTGCTAACCGCACTTACTCCGAGGGCTGGGAGCGTGGTCTTCCCGGGCCCTTTACCGGGCACCCAGAACGCTACGCTGAAACCGAAGAAGACTTGGAGCACATTCAAGACCGCGAGGAACGTGCGATTGCGCGAGAGAGCCAGCCTCTGTTGAGACCTGGTGGTATCGGTAACCCCAACAAGAGCTACAAGTCTACGAATCACCGTCACTAATGGTTTTCATGTCTGATGCATTGCGGGTTCTGTTTCTTTGTTAGTTTACGTTAGCTTAGAATAATCGCTATTTCCCAAGATTCTTCTTCTACACTCCGGAAGCTGGCCATTTAACGACTATTTATTCCGTGTCAGCCTCGCGCTGAAATGATGCAACAGTCGCTCAGTCGCGTGGTTCGACCGACCAGCCGATTATCACGGGATCAACGACGCGTCACTAACAGTTGAGTCACCTTTAATATAGACACGTAACAGCCCCAGCCGTTGAAGCGCCCACCCACAGCCTGTGCCGCAGGAACCCTGGTGGCTTCCGAAGCCCTCCGGGAACCCGGTCCACTAAATCGATCCTCATGCCTTGCGCTCGCCTCCTGATTGGCCGCACAATCCACTCGAGGACATGTAGCGCATGCACGCGCATCATGACAATGGAGTCATATAACCCCTGTTCCCCAGCTTCAATCCCGCCCGGGCGTCGGCTACCGTTAATACCCTGCCTCTCATATCCAAGGCATTGGTTGTGCAAAGCATACATATCGTCTTGAGCTCGCTTAGATCCTCACTCCGCCAGTGCCGCTCGAGTCTCCGACTTCCTCGCAAATCGAAATCAGCCCCTCCATACAACACCACACATATACCCGCACATCATGGCCATCGGCAGCCCGATCTCCCCGCAGCATGCTGCTCAGACGCCCGCGGCGACCACCACAGGCATCGACATTGACGCCTGGACGATATCAGCGCTGCAATCGCTCAGCGTCTCGCCGATTGCCCGCGGCACCGGCACCCCGCTATCCATCCCGATCGATGACCATGTGCCTTCCAAGGCCCGCGCTACGACGGACGCCCGCCGCGGGGTCGTCCAGTTCGACGCCGACGAGCCCGCGACGCCGCCCCGGCGGCCGCCCTCCCGACGAGACAGCATGGCGCGTCGCGAGGCGCTCCTCAAGGGCAAGGAGGGCAGCCGGCAGCGCCGCCGGTGGGAAAACGGTATACCATTTCTCCCTCGCTACCATTTCTAGTTGTCTTCCCGGCTTAACACCTGGCGTGCTATATAGACCGCCTGATTGGCGTCCCCAACGCGCAACCGCCGCAGCCCTCCGACTGGCAGGTCCAGCCCACGCACCCCATCCACGCCGTGCCGTACCAGGTCGCGCAGTTCTGGGACCGGGGCGTGCGCGAGCGCGTAGCCGACACGACGCGCCGCCTGCAGGCGGCCCGCAAGACGCAGCAACTGATGCGCGGCAGCGCCACCGGCCTTGGCGTCGGCGAGGTGCCGCGCGACCTGCGCGAGTCGGCCAAGCGCTCCCCGGCCGTCCGGGGGTGGGTGCGCGCGCTCGAGGAGCCGGTGCGGCAGTTTGTCCACGCGCACATCTCCTCTAGTGGCCGCGCCGCTGCCGTGGAGGCGGTGCAGGCGGAGGATGACGAGCTGGACTCGGACGAGGAGGAGATTGTGTTTGCGGGTCGCTCGGACGCCCTGCGTGCGCTGCAGGAGAGGAAGAAAACGACGACGATGACGACGTACCGTGCTGCGGGGACGGGGGGGACGGCAGACGCGGGCGTCGTGTTTGACTCGTTTGGCGACGATGAGAGCGCCTCATTTAAGCGCTGGCTGACACACTCCATCTCCGATTACTACGGCCTGGCGTCGCGTTCGGTCCTAGTGGGCGGCTCGTCACAGAAGGTCGTCTATGTCGGACTTAAACAAGCCCGTCAGATGGCGCCGTCGCTGTCGAAGATGCCACGGCCGCTGTGGGAGCTATGCTGAGGTTATACGACGACAGTTGGGTCTGTTCTTTGTTCATTTCCCCCTTTTTTTGCGATTTCACTGCGATCTATTAGATGGCCTAGATACACGGGCATACATGGCTATTTTTGCTGATAGACTGGATCTGTTTTGCATCCCCCATACTTTACACGCAGACTTTGGCTATATAAACATAGAGGAGAGTCTCACTCTGAACACCTGAATTCTCATACGATATGCCGTGCAAGATCACTTGAGTTTTGAACGTGCCGGCTGGACGCCTCGAAGGCTCATGAATGCCGAGACCAGCTTGGAGGTAGCGCCAGGGTCGTCCGCACTCGGCAATATGGACTTGTTCAATCTGAAATGAGACGACAGATCCCCGTACGGGGATGGTTGTACTCGCTCAGAAGCGCTTCTCTGCAGTCTGAGCTTGATCAGTGAGTCGAGCGAGTTGTTCGATGGCGGTGTCGGCAGCGGATTTATGACCTTCTTCACTCTTGAGCATTCTTCAATCTCGCCATCTTCAAGGGTGCCAAGGGTTCCAATGTGATGGACTTCCTGCATTTTTGTCGCACTTTGCTTGTTCAGCTCCATTATGGGCTCTGCTTCAAACGGCCCGCCACGCCGAGGAGGGAGCGGTGCCCATTGAAGCGCCTCTTCCAGGACCGAATCGACCAGTAGAGGTGGGAGGTGCTTATAGGACGCCCACTCAGGCGTGGCCGGCAGTGTTGCGTTGCTTGCTCTAAGATGGCTTAGCTCAGAAGTTGAAATATTCGGCAGTGGCAGTAAAATATTGTCAATCTGGTCCAGGTTTGACGCCATGCTCTCGATTTCGATGTCTGCATCCTTTTCGTCGGAGCTGAAGAGTGCATCTTCGAAGAAAGCGTGAAACGGGTCCCCCGGCGATTTCACCTCCAGTGGATACACTCCTCCCTCTTGGCTAGACTCTTTCACTTGGAAATCTTCGATTTGTTGTATCAATCTAGTCTCGGGGACGGACGTTGAAGGTGCAGCCTCATCAGGGTCACGCTGGAGGGCCTGCTGCTTATGCCTGTCCCTGTAACAGGCTTGTGAAGTGCGATGCAACTTCGCTACCCTCGGCGATGGTGTGGTAGCTCTCAGACGCTTTTCTTTGGCGAGACTAAGCAACTTGGAGTTATCTGCGGTAGGTTGATGGTTGAATTCAGGCGATTGAGGTGGCGTTATTGCGTCTTCTTGGACAGAGAATACCTGGACAGGTCAGAGCAGTGAGCGCAAAGCTAGAGGCAATACGCTACCTCAGAATCTGCCATAGGCTTAATTTTCAATGGACCTGTTCCGACTGCAGAATTCAAAACGTCTAGCTTGTATAGGAGTGCTTGGTGCAGTCGGTCGATGTGAGGAGGAAAGTTAAGACCCTGGTCTTCACTCTGGTCGACTGAGATCAAAGGTAGATATTGGGAGACAAGACAATTTTTCGGCATAAATCCAATGATATGGGAGAACGCATCAGAGTCTGTGGAAGAGCTGGGTCCTATATCTGGTAGTTCGAGCAGCAAGTCGTTCAGGGAGCTTGGTTGGGAGGAAAACGTTAACCTTGTTTGCGCCGTGCATCCCAGCTCATCTGGCACCCTCTCTGCTAAGGACTCTTGTTCGAAGATCATATCACCATTCGGCAGATCTATCTCATTGCTGAGAGATTCATTTCCCACCAATTGCTCGAGAGGGTCTTCGAAGATGGTTTGGATGCTGGCCAGACAGCTTTGTAGTGAAAACTGACTATGTCTGTGGTCATGGAACAAGCCAAGTCTCTGTGCATACTGTATGGCTGACTCTTGGGTCATATCCATTGCAAATACGCATCCAACATGCCTCCGGTTGGTTTTTGAAGTGTGAGTATCGAAGGTGACGAGTATAGAAAACCCGTATGTCGGCTGTAGAGTGCAGGTAGCCAGCGCTGTACAGAGAAACCAGTGTTTGCCTACATCCACTGCCTGTCGCCAGTCTCGCCACAGCCACGCATTTTTAGCAGCATATATACCCGAAAAAAAAAACAGTTATTCTCAAACAATCAAGAATATTTACCAAATAGATTGTGATTGAATCTACCGTATCATTCCTATCGGAGTTTGCCTAGCCTGCACTGAAGGGAACCTGTAAACTCCGGCACTTGCAGACCCCACCAACTTAAGAGCTACACCTCACCAAGGAACTGCGAGTGACGCACTTGGTTCAACTCCAGCCGTCCTCGAACCTCCCGGCCAGAAGCGTTCAAACTACGCCTTGCAACGCATCACGAGTCTATCCCTCGCATCGTTATGTCATACGTAGCACCAGTACACTTACCGACGAGCATACGCCATGCCATTCGACTCCAATTCAGCTCCCCCGACTTCGATGACTTGATTGTTGCGTACGTACCATTGCGCCCTTCCTTCGCGGCTGGTGTTGATGCCCGCCGGGAAACCTGCCTTTGACTTGACCGCTAATTTGATTTCCATATTAGAAAGGCGAATCGACTCGAGATATGGCGCGTCACGCAGGAAGGCATGGCGCGCCTGCACACCAAAGTCGTGCACGGCACGATATGCATGCTTCAGCGTTTGCGACCCAAGGACGCTACTGCCGACCTCCTCTTCGTCGGCACCGAGCGGTTACAATATTTCAGCGTATCTTGGGATCGGAAAAAGAACGAAATGGTACTCATGAATGAAACGATGCACGACGCTGCCGAGCCATATATGCGCGAAGCGCAAAGTCAGAACAAGTGCCTGGTGGACCCCACGGCAAAATTCATGGTGATGCATCTGTGGGAGGGCGTGCTCAACGTGTTCCGCCTGCCAATTCCGCGCAGCAGATCTGAAAAGCTCGAATTGATGGATCAGATTCGTATTACAGAGCTCTGGATGAAGGATAGCACCTTCATCCACAGCCGTACAGGCCACCCGCGCATCGCTTTCCTCTACCAGTCACAGCTTGACTTGGAGGAGGCTCGTGTCGTGGTCTACAGGCTAACGACTGATGACAAGGGCGGCGATGTCTCCAGATTTGACCCGCACAGGGATCGGGAGCTGGACAAAGTCATTAACGACCCATTCGCGTCGATGCTAATTCCGGTGCCTGTTGCTGAAGAAAAACGGTATCATGTGCGGAATAACGAGGGCACAAGGGCACACCTTGGCGGTCTTCTCGTCGTTGGCGAGACATTATTGACGTATTTTGATAGCTTGACGTACTCAAGCGTGTCGTCGCGGCTCCCCGAACCCAAAATATACGTCGCTTGGGCCATGTACGACGATACACACTATTTCCTTGCCGACGACTACGGACGCTTAGACTTGATGACACTGGAGACATATTCAGAGCCCACCGGAGTCATTGTTACTGGCATGACTGTTGAGTCTCTCAAGTTTCCTAATTCTGGAGACCTACCGTCTCGCGCGTCGACTCTTGTGTACATGGGCAATGGCATGCTTTTCCTCGCCTCGCATCATGGCGACTCGCAGCTTCTACATATTGACCTCGACTCTCGGACTATGTATCCGATCCAGGTTTTGCTCAACAACGGCCCAATCTTGGACTTTGCCATTATGGATATGGGCAACAGAGAAGGCGACCCCCAACAAGGCAACGTATTTTCGTCTGGTCAAGCCATGATCGTCGCTGGCTGCGGTGCCTATAATAATGGATCATTGCGCAGTATTAGAAGTGGCATTGGATTGGAAGACTACGGTGTACTTCCCATTGAAAATGCCAGACAACTATTCACTTTCAAGTCGCATGGCTCGGAAAAGGTCGACATGGTTGTGGCTTCGTTTGTCCTGCAAACTCGCATCTTTCAGTTTGAGGCAAACGGAGAGATCGAGGAACTTAGTCACTTCGTTGGAATGGAACTCCACCATGACACCTTGCTGGCAACCAACCTGCCTAATGGAGATCTCCTTCATGTAACGCAATCAGCTGTTGATGTGTTTGACCTCAAGAAAAAAGGGAGAGTATCAACATGGAGGAATAGAGTTCCTGGCACAATCACGTCCGTCTCATACAATGGGAAATGGCTACTGCTTTGCTTCGACGGGACTACCCTTGTCTCGCTGAATCTTGAGGAGGATCTTAAAGCGGCTATACAGCGCTACGAACGAAGCGAAACGCTGGGCCAGTCCGATCAGATTTCTTGTCTGCATGCCTCACCAGATCTCAAAGACTACGGCGTTGTTGGATGGTGGACCCCTGGAAAGATTACAATCGTGGACCTTGCTACACTGAGCGCCATACATAGTGTTAGCCTTCAGCAGACCGCCGATGCCGCGTCAGTGCCCCGCGACTTAGCCCTCGTTCAGCTTCACCCATTCAGCACGTCAGACCGTACAGCAACACTTTTAGTTGCGTTGGAAGACGGGACGGTTGTCAACTTCGACGTCTCAGGCCAAGATCTTGCATTGTCTGGCAGGAAGACCGTCACCCTGGGAAGTAGCGCTGCGAGGCTACACCATCTACCAGAAGCCGACGGGACTTGCAGCATCTTTGCCACAAGCGAGCACTCTAGTCTGATATACAGCTCTGAAGGGCGCATTATCTACTCTGCAACGACTGTTGAGGATGCCACCAGTGTAGCACCATTTGATGCTGAAGCATTCCCCGACTCCATACTAATCTCTACCGATCAGCACGTCCGCGTATGCCACATTGATAAGCAGCGTCTGACCCATGTCACATCACAACCAATACATCAGACAGTCCGACGAGTCGCTTACGCCCCTGGTGCCAAGGCATTTGCTCTCGGTTGCGTCAAAAAAGAGCTCGTCGGCGATGAAGAAATTATCGCAAGCTCAGTAAAGCTGGTGGACGAAGTCCTCTTGCAAGAACTCGGTGCGCCGCTGCAACTCAACGCGTCCGGAGTAATAGAAATGGTTGAGAGTGTCATCCGCGCCGAGCTTCCTGATCCTACCGGCGCTCTCGTGGAACGCTTCATTGTTGGCACAAGCTTCATCACCGACGGAGAAGTTGCCGAGGCCAGCCAGACACGTGGGCGGATCCTTGTTCTGGGAGTAGATGAGGAACGCCAGTTGTACACCATCATGTCACACAATCTTAAAGGCGCGTGCCGCTGTTTGGGTGTCCTGGATGAGTATATTGTTGCTGGTCTTTCCAAGACTGTTGTTGTCTACAGGTACACGGAGGAAACCAGCACCCGGGGCTCCCTGCAGAAGCTTGCATCTCATCGCCCAGCCTCTGTTCCGGTAACAATCGATATCTCGGGGAATATGATTGGAGTTGGTGATTTAATGCAGTCGTTATCCCTGGTGGAATTCACCCCGCCCAAGGATGGACAGCCTGCGCGCCTGGAGCAGAAGGCGCGACACTTCCAAGCGGCATGGACTACTTCTGTCTGTCATCTGGACGGTGAGCAATGGTTGGAGACGGATGCTCAGGGCAATGTCATTGTGCTGGCCCGAAATCCGGATGCGCCTACCGAGCAAGATCGCGGCCGTCTTGAAATCACAAGCGAAATGAATATTGGCGAACAGATTAACGTTATTCGAAAGCTCAATGTCGCTCCAACAAACAATGCGGCCGTGTGGCCAAGGGCCTTCCTCGGCTCCGTAAGTTGCGCTTGCACCAATGACCCTGACTTTACGCTAATGACCATATACTCATAGATTGACGGCACATTGTATCTCTACGGCGAAATTGCCCCAGCACACCAGGACATCCTCCTCTCACTCCAGGGCAAAATGGAACCGATTGTCCGGTCGGCGGGGGGCATAGAATTCAGCACATGGCGATCATTCCGCAACCAGGCGCGAGAGGCAGAGGGGCCGTACAGATTCGTTGACGGCGAAATGGTAGAAAGGTTCCTCGACCTGCCCGAGTCTACTCAGACTGAGCTGTGTAAGGATCTCGGGCCGAGTGTCGAGGATGTAAGGAATCTAATTGAGGAATTGCGAAGGATGCATTGATGGGTTGCAGGGTCTCGACTGGCCGAGGCTGTGTACGTAGGTGTGCGAGAAATACTCTGAGGTGTTGGGTAGAAATGAGAGGTGTAACATGAATGATACGACGAGTCTTTGATTGCATATCCGGATTTGCCAGCTGCCCAACCTACCTCTCCCGCCCACCCCTTCCGCACTGATCTCTATCTACCACAGCACTCCTCCTCTACATAGACTTGCTTACTTTCCTCCTTAGGCCGGCCCCTTGACACCAAATGGAGTACGACTTAGGGACTCCTCGTGCAATATCGACGACGGCCTTCGCTTCGCGCCCTCTGGCGCGCTCATCGCCGCCCAAGCCGCCGTGCCGATGGTCTGCACCCTGTGCTCGTCCTGCCACTCTAGCAGTCTGTCATAGTCCCAGCACTTGCGCGTCACCTCAAAGTCCGGGAAGGGCCCCTTGTGGCCCTCGACCCAGTTGAACGTGAGCAACTCCATGCTCGGCTGGCACGCCAGCCACCTGGCGAGGGCCTCCTGGCAGTGCGCCAGGTGCGTCGCGTACACGGCGTGCACGCCGCGCGGGTGGTAGTGGGCAAAGTTAAAGTGCAGGCTGCGGCGCATCGAATTGAGGCAGTGGGCAAGGTGCACGGCGTCGAGCTGCGCGAGGTAGGTCTCGTTGCCGAGGCCCCAGTCTGGCGGCGCCTTGACGGTCAGGGCAGGGTCCTTACCGAGGGCGGCGACTTGAGCGGCGGTCAGGCCGATGACGCCCATGTCGGCGAACTTGCCCCATGCGGCGTCGACGCGGGGACTGGGATCTTGTCGGAAGACGGCGCCGTCGGAGTTGAGAGGTTCGGTGACGGTATTGGACACGGTCCAGTCCGGTGTAAGTGTGTCGAGGGGAGGCGCTATGTTCTTACTTAGCCTTGCTCTCTTGATTTACTTTCTAATTAATGAAGCACTAGCAGCCTCAGAGTACTCACAGTAAAATGTCTTCTCTCGTAGCAGGCGAGTTCCATCGATGGGCTGCTCGGCGGACACCAGAAGCACTGACACAGCCAGACAGCCCAGCGAGGTAAAGAGAAGAAGAATGTTTAGCATCAAGAAGATACGAGCAGGTTTGGAAGAATTATCTTGACTTCTTTGAACTAGGGACTCCTGCTCTTCTGACGCGGCATCTTTGTCCGCCAGCCTAGTGTAAGACAGCGTTGCAAGCGGAGCCTGTGATGTTAGATTTTACAAAGCAACATGTAAGAAGAAGAACCTTCAAAAAGTACTTACCGGCATCTTTTCAAGGATTTTGGCGCGAGAAAACTTCATTTCTGTAGACGTCTGTGTGAGCTACGCGCGAAAACAGCTTCTCGACAGGGGAGTGCGTGAAGGAGGATGAAGAGCGCGGTAAGGATGCGACTGGGGGGGGCAGCCAATACTACTCTTTTCATCATTGACGTGGTATCTGCCGTCCAGACGCCACGACCGGCGCATTTGTCAAGCGACGGGACCCTGACAAACCCCAATAAGGCTGGATGAGGCTGGATAAGGCTGGGCGTGGTGATAGAGGCGCAGCTTGTCATCGGGCAGACCGCGGACATCATGTAGAACTCAAACAAAATAAAATTCCAACTAATCTTCTCCGACACGAGGCATGTCTTGACTAACATCTAAATTGCGTAGACGCCGGCGTCTGATGTGTGATGTGTGTCACGAACGTGTATAAATACCCGCGCTCCCGACCCTTGAGAGAAGCGATCCCAACGACAAGTACTACACACCTTTCTTCGAGCAAATCCACCTTCTACACTCTAGAAAACTTTCTAAACTACACTACATCTCTCCTACTCTCACAACAACCTCACCACCATCTACCCTCATCACTTCAACATGCGCTTCCAGGCACTTATTGTCGCTGCTGTCTCCGCTGCCCAGCTCGTTCTGAGCAGTCCGGTGCCTGAGCCGACGGCGTGCGCGGACATTTACCAGTCATGGTACGATAAGAAGCCTTTCGCCACTCCGGATGCCTCCTGGTACCACAAGCGCGCCACTCCGGATGCCTCCTGGTACCACAAGCGCGAGGCCGAGGCCACAGCGACCGCCGACGCGGGCGACAACTTGGAGCATGCTCCATGCCGCGCTACAGTTGCGGCCGAGGCCTAAGTCCTCAACCCTTGTATCAGCTCTGTTTCAACTTTAATGTCAACTGGTTCTGTCTCGCTTCTAATTTAAGGTTATGCTACGGTCGTTGATAACAGGGCTTGCTGGGTGGTTCAGCCATTGTTGCAGGGCAAGGTACCCGAAGGGTGCTGTGGACTGTGGGTAGACTGTGGGGGAATATAGAATTGTGTATTTAGCTTTGCGGTAGTGTTATTGGTCAATAAGAATCTTTTAATGTCATTTTGTCTCGATCCGGCATGTAACTTGGTGATTGCCTGATCCGGCATATAACTTGGTGATCGCCCAAGTTTGCCTTCAGCCCTGGCGCTCGACCTGAGGAGACGGCGGCGCCGAGCGCTTGGTAACGCCCGAAACCAGTGATTCCGTGTCTGAATGCAGTTTCAAGAGTCAATTTTGTTTGTCTGACTGCTTCTCTCGCCAGGCAGCAGACGCCCGTATAGTGGCTGGCAACCACCTTGGCGAGATGCAGCAGGCGCCGGGCCCGTATCGCGCAACCAATACCCAAATGCCATGTAAGCCTACTTTTTTTCAGCTCCTGCCCGGGAATACGGACCGTTTGCCATTCTAGACCGTCATAGTTCGGCGTTGACGAGCAGGGCTGGCTGCGTGTCTTTGTCATTGTTCACCTTGATCCAATTGGACTTACCGTATCAATCGGCACCCCCCCCCCTTACTCACCAAACAGATCACAAACGACAGCTCATAAATAGCCTCATCTTGGCAAAGACGACCAAGTCACACGGAGCCCGTCTGCCGATCCGTGGCCAACGTGCCGGGTGTGTTGGCAGCCTTGCAGCCTGAACCGTTGCAGCGGCACGCGGCCGAAACACGGCAACCAATGGGCAAAGCTTAAAACAATAAGGCACCTGTCCAGTAGCCTAAATGGCCCGATTCAAGGCTGACTCAATGCATCGAACCGTGAAAGACGGTACTTGATCGAGTTAGGCCGAGTCGTAGGTTTCTCTCAGGCACGAGCAAGGTCCGATCATTCTGCGCCCTCCCCCTCGGGTTCGGCGTCTATGTACGAAGACCAGGAGAATACGGGGATTGCGGCAGGCACCTGACATAAGGATGAAGGGGGAAAGAAATAAAAAGTCTCCGAGGCAGTTGCCGCTGGGCGCTAAACGCAGGGCGCATCGCCCGCTCAGGCAGCCAGCCAGGCAGGCAGGCAGCCGCTTTTCCTGCAGTGATACCATGATGACAGTTATAGATCGATCGACGGCGCTCAAGATGGCTACTTCTAGTGAACCATGCAGTTGACATGCTGGGACGGGATCGACCCCGCGTTTCCCTGGTCTATACAAGAGGTAATATTAAATGGAGGAGGGGCATTGATACTGGCGGCCCGTTCTTTTCGTACATGGAGTACGTAGTTAGTATGTAAGTACTAGCAGAAACAGAAAAGAAGTTTCCGAGACCTGCAGCCCAGAATTACTTGAACAAGACAAGGGAACTATTTCCGCTAGCTCATCTTAGAATGGCAAGACATTGACCCAACTATAGACTTTGTGACTCATTTACGAATACGACAAGTACGAACTTCCCTTCATAACTACAACTTTCAACAACTTGGCATCATGGGATAATGTTTTGTCTGCGTCTCTCTGCGCCGATATCTCTGAGAAATGGCCATGACATTCCGATGAAAAATGGACTCCAATCCCAGCGCGTAATACGCGGCTCTGTGTGGTCCTCGGTCAAGGCCTTTTGCGGTACTAGCATAAGGCTGTGAAGGCACATCTCGTGAGCAGGCACGGGCACGTAACTCAATAACGAGGGGAAATTGTTCACCTTCGTCTTCGACAAATTCGCACAGTCTAACCCGACACTTCTTCAATTGCATTATTTCTGGGTTCGGGCTTTCAAGTTTGTGCATGCCCGGCCAATGCCACGCCGGGCATATACGCCGAGCACCGCCGCAACAGAACCATCAGCCCGCTCCGTCATTCGGAAGGCTCTTGCTTCTCTACCGAGCTCGAGGCGCACAGGGGGCTGTATTCGTGATGACTACGTATAAGCTGGTGAGATTTTTGCCATGGCCAGGTCAGCATTTATCATCTCGGGATGCTCGCTCACTCTGCGGCAGGTTCCCTTCTTGCACACAACCGGTTCCGATGGATACGCCATGGCTGAGGCAGCGGAAGAGAAAGGATGTCAAGGCTTCTAGGTAGAGTCTAAATACAACAACCGAAGCAATGCGAATTCCGAAAAATTTTGTGTGCACGAATAAAGCCCATTGAACAAGGCTCCGGTGGGCAATAGGAGACAGGATCTAAGGAATCTTTGGACATATTACAGCAGAACCTGGCGGGCAAAGAATGGGGCGCAGCTAGCCTACTATCTTTCTCCATGACCTGTTTCCTTTTATCACGGTATTTTTTCTAAAGTTACAAAAGGCCAGGCTATTCGTTGTAGTCGAGACACAGTCACACGCCGGTGATGTTTTCGGTCAGGCTTCTTGACAGCCACGGCGATTGCAGTAGCTCCCTCGCATCCAAGCGCTCTTCTGGGTTCAGTCTAATCATGGACATGATAAAATCTAGAAAGTATTTCTTGTCTGAGCTGGGGATATCACGGCTTTTGCTGAACTGCTGTAGACTGCATGGTGGGAAGGTTGACGGGCGAAGAAGCTCCCATGTGTGGAGGAATCCAAGTTAGACCATGACACGCACGACGTAAATGCAGTACCGTCCATGTCGAAATATTGGCTCCGGTTGGAGGATCAACTAACAGTGAGTTTGGAATCTTTCCAGCAGCGCTGTCATTTGGGCAAGATGCGCAGCGGACGAGTAGTCGTCCTTCGGAGTCCACGTGCCGTCAAAGAGAAGCTGTCCTTCTGCGAGTTCCCATATCTACCAATCCAAGTATTACCACTTGATATAATGCACTGCAGGCTTGGCTTGAAGGTTCAACTTACAATCAGCCCCATATTCCATATGTCCACCTTGTAATCCCACTTCGCCCCGAGAATCACTTCGGGGGCTCGCAACATCTGGGGTTGGATCCATTCTGTAAGGTGTTTGTCGAACCAACTAGCTGTCATCAAATTGTTAGGGGGCACTTCTTCGCCCGTAATAGGACATCATACTTGCTCTAAAGTCTGCCAGCTTAGCAGACACTCTGAGTGACTGGGCCAAGTCTTCCTGCGCGGATGAGACTTGAACGGACTCCATGATGTTACCATCCCTTGCTGCCTCTTGTGACTCAAACACTTCGGGCGGGGCATGGTCGAATATTTCTCTTATTGCGGGCGTCTCGATAAGGATGTTTTGAGGCTTTATGTCTGGAAGAGCAGGATGGTGGGTAAATATCACGACTTGTTCTACTATCATCACAGAAGCCCTCACCTACCAGTATGCATGACTCGGCATGTGTCGTGCAAAAAAGAAAGGGCGAGTAGCAGCTGCCTTGAAACGATTTGTATAGCCTGTGTAGAGATGCGAAGTTTGGGAAACAGCCGCCTATACTTGGACATATCCGGACCCATGGCAGGGAAGACGAGACAGGCATGAGCTCCGTTCGGGCCGTTGTGTTGGAAACTGTCAAGTAGCTGGAGGATATGAAGACCTCTGGGATCAGAGACGGCCTCATTCCGTATGTGTTTGAGGATATCGATCTCGAAGGTGTCGTTCCCGTGACCATAGGAGTCCGCAGTGAGGATCTTGGGTGCAACGTGTTGCTTCACCCTGGCGGGCAAGTTGGTCATTAGGGTTCGCTTCTTCCCGCAAACACAAAGACATACTGGAGGTCGAAAGCCAGCCAAACAGTGGAGTAGACACCATATCCAAGCTTGCTGACGATTTTGTATTTTCCGTGATTGAACAAGTCTCCAATCCAGACGGGTGGTAACCGCCGACGCAATACCGTGCGGCGCTTTCCCCAGAGACGCGGCTCGAATGCTGCAGCCGCCTGAACTGGTTTGTGAAAGGAGGCCTTGCACGACGTACTAGTCTTGTCAAGTTCGTCATGTACACCATTCTCACTCTCGAGCAAGTGCCTCTCCAAAAGCTTCAGAGCGCTCGGATGAGAAGAGCCAGGTTGAGTATTTGCTAAACATGTTGCTTTGGTCTGGATGAGAGACAAGTAAATATTGACACCGAGATGGTGAGTGTCACCTTCGTGAAACCTCAGGTTGTTCTTCCCTGCACATGGGTAGCTTGATCTAACAGGGACTGAGATACATGGCCACTAAGAATGAAAGAAAATCATGAGATAGCAGAAAAAGGGTTACTCCCTATTCTCTAAATGCAGAGAATAGTCAATACATGGGCTGCAATTATCGATTGTTGGAAACGGCGGCTGATACAGGGTAAGTAACTGGTAAGCAACAGCTTGTTGCCCCAGCGCAGCTTTGCGGGAGAGTCCGGGTGGCAGCCCCACTAGCCAATCAGCATCGTCCAATTTCCCAGCTTTTCACACATTACGCTGCCAAAACCAAAATGGGCGCCTCAGGCAAGAAACCCAGGACCCAAAACTTTCGGCAAAACGCAAAGGTCACCATCACCACGCAAAGAGGAAAAGACCTCACAACCGGATCCCTTCTCGACAGCCCACCGCCAACGCCTTCGGTCGTCTCGACTCGCGAAACCAATTCCCCTTCCTCGCCGGTCAATCCCTCACTCCAATTGCGCAATGGCTGCCCTCTCCAACGCCTCCCGCGTGTGCCTGCGCTCGGCGGCCACGCCGGCCATGCCCGCCGCCGTCCGCGCCCTCAGCAGCACCGCCGTCCGCGCCGACGGCGCCGCCAGCTACAGCAGCCCCTTCAAGGGCCAGTCCAAGGCCTCCCAGATCCCCGACTTTGGCAAGTACATGTCGGCCAAGCCCGAGGGCAACAACAAGCTCTTTTCCTACTTCATGGTCGGCGCCATTGGTGCCCTGACTGCCGCGGGTGCCAAGAGCACGGTTCAAGGTAAGGAATTCCTTTTTTCCATCGATGCGAAACGAAGAAGGAGCTGCATGGGATACGACATGGGCCGAATTCCTATGAATTTGAGGCCAATTGATGCTCAATGGCTGTCCCTCGCTCCCCTCGACGAACCGCAAGATTGCCATTGGAATGGGAGATGCTGACGCTGGGTGTTTATCACAGAGTTCCTTGTCAACATGTCCGCCTCTGCCGACGTTCTGGCCATGGCCAAGGTCGAGGTCGACCTCAACACCATCCCCGAGGGCAAGAACGTAAGCTTTTTACTCCCCATCTCCGGGTCCCCGATTCCGCGCGCGCGATGGCTAACTGAGCATCCCTCCCCTCCACAGGTCATCATCAAGTGGCGTGGTAAGCCCGTCTTCATCCGCCACCGTACCGCCGACGAGATTGCCGAGGCCAACAAGGTCGAGGTCGCCTCCCTCCGCGACCCCCAGTCCGACGACGACCGTGTCCAGAAGCCCGAGTGGCTCGTCATGCTGGGTACGTATTGATCCGACGCACCCCCCCCCCTTTTCGAGAGGAGAGACAAGAAGGAAAAGTCATCTAACAACATCTGCAGGTGTCTGCACCCATTTGGGTTGTGTCCCCATCGGCGAGGCCGGCGATTTTGGCGGCTGGTTCTGCCCCTGCCACGGCTCCCACTACGACATCTCCGGCCGTATAAGACGAGGCCCCGCCCCCCTCAACCTCGAGATTCCCGCCTACGAGTTCCCCGAGGAGGACAAGCTCGTCATCGGTTAAAAGGAAGCCGAAAACATCCGAAGAACCAAAAAAAGAACAGCATTCGCGACAGTCAAAAAAGTTTACACACGACACGCCGACAAAGTTGCGTTGTAAGAATATAAATGGGAGGTGTTCTTTTTTTTCCGTTGTTGGGTTTTCTTTTTGTGAGAGACGAACCGGGAGAAAGAGAGGCCAAAGGCATTAGAAAGCATCGGGGGTTATTGTATTGGGAGGAATGGAATGACAGCTCGGAGGGAGATGAGAAAGCAGGACGATGAGGACCACTCCTACCTCGTCTTTCCCTTTTTTCTTATTAGACGTTGGGGAACTGCTACAGGCGAACATTGTATAAATTCAAAATTTTCCATGAATTGATTTTCTTTGTCACAAGAATCACCACTTTCAGCAGGACTTAAAAGCTTGGGTACGCGACGGTCTCACCCCGCGACGTCCCCGGGAATTGCATGTGACTGGCTGCTCAAGACAGCGTTCAGGGCGATCTGCATAATAATGCAGGCAGAACCATGTAGTAGAATGCTTGGTATTTTGTTTCTTTTCGTCTTTTCGTTCCCTCTATGTATCTCATACACGAGGCAAGTATTCCCCCTCCCCACCAGTCCCTTCCCGCTTCTGTGTCGACGTTTTTCATTGGTGATATTCCCAAGCATCTATTCTAATTACATATACGAGGGCCCTTTTTATACTTTTATTTTGCATCTCTTTGAAATTTCTTTTCGCCTTTTTAATGACCATGGCCATCATCCTGGGGAGCTTCAGGGTTGACCTTGATGAGGGTATCAATGCGCATGATGGAGATGCATGCCTCGACAGCACTCTTCAACTGCCTAACCTTGCTGACACTAGGCTCCAAAACACCGAGCTTGAGCTCATCCACGACCTTGCCGCGCATGAGGTCAAGACCATAGTTCTTGTAACCCTTCTTGCGCGCAATCGTCTTCTCGTCGTCGTTGGCATCACCCTCCTGGATACGCTGAGACAGTGCGTGTCTTGAGCGCAGCTGCGCGACTAGCTCGGCGGCATCCTTGGCAGCGTTGACGGCCAGCGTCTTGGGAATAACCAGGAGAGACTGGGCAAATTCGCCAATGGCAAGCTGCTCGCGAGAGCCAACTGTGCCAGCAAACTCTTCCAGGTAAATGTGAAGCGCAGTCTCGACAGCGCCGCCACCGGGGACGATGCTGCCGCTTTCTAAAGTACGCTTAACAGCGCAGAGGGAGTCGTGAATAGAGCGCTCCATTTCGTCAAGAGTGTAATCGTTGGGGCCGCGCAGAATGCACGAGGCTGCCGAATGGTTCTTGGGTCCGCGGATGATGATGCACTCGTCGTCGGAGATGCGTTCCTGAGAAATAGACTCAGCATGACCGAGGTATGAGGGATCAAACTTCTCGTCACCGTTGAGATCCGACAGAGTGCTTAGCAGGGTGCCACCGGTCGCCTTGGCGATGCGGCGAAGGTCCTCCTTTTTGCACCGGCGTACGCCCATGGCGCCCTTCTCAACAAATGTCTTTAGTACGAGGTCATCAATGCCCTTGGTGGTGAGGATGACATTGGCGCCGGCCTTGAGGATCAGGTCAACGCGCTCGAGAATCATGCCGGACTCGCGTGCACGGATCTGCTCCAGCTGCTGAGGGTCGTCAACGGTGATCTTGACGCCCATCTTCATGCGTTCCTTTTGCAGGTTCATGTCCAAGATGGCAATCTTGGCGTCCTGGATATAGGTGGGCATGGCCTGCGAGGCGACCGTGCAGTTGAGAGCGTAACCCTTGACAAGCATGGACTCGCGGGTACCCTTGCCATGAGCCTTGAGAATGTTGACAGCCTTGACGGGGTACTTGACTTCATTCTTATAGTTGGTCGTCTTGACGGCGGTGATGGCATCGACAACCATGTCTGCGAAAAAGTCGGAGTCGGCGCCAATGATCTTGCTGGACATGGAGGTCTTGGCAATGTTAAGGAGGGAATCGCGGCCGAGGTTCTCAACCTTGATGCTGACGTTCTCCTGGAGGTACTTGACGGCCTCGCGAAGAGCAAGACGGTATCCAGTAATGATGGTGGTGGGATGTATGCGGTTCTTCATGAGCTCGTTGCCGCGACGAAGCAGCTCGGCGGCGATGAGGACGACCGAGGTGGTACCGTCGCCGACTTCCCTATCTTGTTGCTGAGCGAGTTCGACGAGGATCTTGCCGGCCGGGTCTTCGACGTCGAGGAGCTGGAGAATGGTGGCGCCATCGTTGGTGACGGTGACGTCCTAGTTTGCGGTGAGTAAAACGGCGAGGGGCAGGTGGGTAGGCGAGAGCAGAATTGAGCGCCCGGAGAGACCTTACACCAATGTCGTCGACCATCATCTTATCGAGGCCGCTGGGGCCAAAGGAGCTCTTGACAACATTTGCAATGGCTTGCGTGGCCAGCACTGGCAGGGGTGGGTAGATGAGTTAGCAGTTGTGGTGGAATGTGGCGGGGAGGAGTCAACAAAGCGTACCGTTTTGGTCACGAATGTCCGATCCGGAAATCTTCTGGCCACCGAGGAAAAGAGTGCCGTTCCCTGGCTGTTCAAACATGGACGCCATTTCTGCAGCGGTGCGCGACGCGGGACGTTGGCAGAAGGGGAATTTGAGGTGGTGGTGATGATTGCTGGAATCGAGTTTCTGCCTGCGCGCCGCTATAATTTACCACGAGCTTCCACAGTGGACCATCTGCCCCTCGAAGCTTTTTTTGGGGGGCAAGTTAACGTGAGCTTCGGAGGGAGAGATTGTTCCAGTTCCGGGGTGGCGGCGATGGGCCAGGGCGACAACGGCGTCAACGTTAGTGCGTCCCCATTCTTGCTCCCGACCTACAAATGAATGAGCCAGCATTGCTGCTTTCCTGTGCCCCCTTGCACCACGTCCAGCTTTCGCCTGCCTCATGAGCAGGCTGCCCAAGCTCCAACTTCCCGAGTTGCGTGTGCATTTGATAAATCATATATCCAGTCGCGTTCGCAACATTTGCGGGTCTTCATGGCCTGCTGGCATTGTTCTGGATGAGAAGTAACGGCTTGGCAAACATGTCATGCAGCCACCTTACTTGAGAATTGTCTACGGGCTAACATCTTTGCTTCCAACCTGGCTCTATGGCAAGGCCATCTCGACCATACCTACGCACGCGGGGGGTGGTTTTGGGTATACCTGAAAAGCTGTGTCAGTTGTAAATTACATCTTTACTGCCTAGTTTACCTGATAGCGGCTTAAGACGTCTTGAAGCGAGTATTTTTATCTGGAACGTCTGGGAGCCTCTAATAATCTCACGAGGCAGCTTTCATATATGCGTGGACATGAGGACTGACATATTGTTTTATCCCTATCTAGTAATAGCCACCCGCATCGTAGGGACTTTGGAACCACGCTTTTGTGAGCGCGTTGCCATCTTGTACAAGGCAGTAAACATCAAGGTAGTATTGAGCGACTTGGCTGCAGGTATGCGACCAGCGTGGCACTTTCAGCTCCAGTCGCCGCACAACCATGAGCAGCCATCGCCACTCCGGTGACTTAAGCCCATCCGCTGGCCAGCACAGTCCGGCGGAGTTGATCCCTGTGACATCCTTCTATATCAGCCAATGGGGCAGTACTAGACCTAGGCATGAGCTCATCAAATCGGTCTCACCCACATCGCAGGTTCTTGCAGCAAATGCCTACCTTATAAGGGAACGAAGCCCCATCGACAGCACGAAAATCACAAGCCATCCATTCTACAGAATCCAAACAGTCCCCATACGCAGTACATCTGATTCAGAGTATTATCCTTTAGATTGAACTCAGAATGGCTGAAGTCGCTAGTCTCTACAACGCACTGCCCACACTAGGCGAGGCTGATGGGCAGTTTATTAATCGCGAGGCCATGCTGTGTGCCTTCGCCACGCTTTTGGCTCAATATAAGCACGCATTTGGCCTTTGCCTCGTTCATGCTCACTGCAAGCTTTCCGAGGGCAAATCATGCTGGCCAGAGGCAATGTCTCTCAGCCCGAGCTGATGGAGCATGCTGCAACTTTCTTTCCCGAACGGTGGCTTTCCACCGGGGAGCCATACGAATTCACGGTGCGGAGAACCGGGAAGTCTCCGACGGAGCTTATCAACAAGTTTAAGCGCATCGTCAGGGATGCTAAGCTTCAGAACATTCTCGGCCTATATGACATCGATGGAGGGGAGGAGACACCGGCTCTTATCGAGTGGACTGAGGGTAGAAAGAATCTCACTCGAGAGATTACTGATGATGACAAAACAGGCGAGCCAATCCAGACAGCTTGGAACTTTGCCCGAGGTGATCCTATAACCATGAGCGGCGTAATCGCTTGCGACCAACGCACGACCCGTACTTCAAGCACACATAAAGGTATGAAGTCTTTCCACTAAGCATTGTGTCTGAGTTAACCTGGCAAAATGGAAGGCACTCGATCGCACGGTTAACGTGCCGCCGACGATATAAGATAAGGCTACTTTGCATTGAAATATTGCAACAAGAGGCATTGATTAGGCGTTGTGGTTTTCCTCTCGTGCACGACATTGCACGACATTGCCTTGTTCTTTGTAACGTCAGCCAGCCGAAGATAACTTAAACTTACACAAAGGCATTCCTGCAAACGAATCATTCTTGAGGAAGTAACCTGCGGCCTCCAACAATGGTAGATGTTTCCTGGATATCTCTGTATTGTTCCTAGGTGTCCAGGCATCTATTCTTTGACACCCTCGCTACATTGAAATGAAATCATACCTGATGGACTCACCCAAGAGCCGTTGGCTAGTCACGACGCTTGGGCAGGTTGAGCAATCGAGAGGCAATATTTTCAATCTAAGTTTCAATCTGCGCCCCAAAGGTGAAGAAACATCCACCAGGAAAGCAACTAATGCGTCGGCCCTCAAGTATCCATATACTCCAATTTGCCTACGTCTGTATCTTCCCTACCATCCCACGCAGCTCGGCCAGAGTTGGACGCTCCTCTGGCCTCGGACGCATGCAGGCTTCAACGATGGCTCGAAGCGGAGGTGGAACAGGCCATTCGACAAAGTGCGTGATTGGGTTATTCGCGTAGACTATACTTTTGATGCAGTTTCCGATATCGTATATGTCGGATCTAGAACTCCATCCCGAGTCCTCTAGGCCCCCTTGAAGGCGACCTCAGGCGCCTTCCGCTCCCCCCAGCGGCTCTCGAGATCGCAAACAACCAGGCGTTGGCCGTCGTTCGAGAAGAGAAGGTTATCGGTGCGTAAGTCGCGATGGATAATACCAACCGAGTGAAGACAATGTAAGGCGTCAATAAGTTGTAGTATCCAGCTCTTGTAGAGGGCCAAGGAGGAAAAGTGACCGAGGGTACGCGCGCTAGACCACAGCTTTTCGAAGACAAGCTGCCCATCGGAAGACCTTCCAAGAAGCTGGATAATGTTGGGAGAGAATGGATGACCCGGTACAGAGCCGCCTTGGCACTTGATCAGATTCTCGACCTCGCTTCGATACTTGCCTTTTTTTACAAAGTGCTTCGCTGGGTCGACAGAGACAAGGGGAAGCTTGGAAACGAGCTCGCTCACGTCCTCAGAGTCGTCATCTATAACCTCGGGATACGCTAGACAGCAGTTCAGTAGACGTATATCGTCGCCGTCGATCTCAAGTGACCAGACATGGCGGGCAAGTTGCGACGGATTCTTAAGATATCGCCAGATAGAGTACCGGGGACGTCGAAAATTCGTACACATTGGCCATGCTCAGTGCCGTCGTCATACCAGAACGTCATGGAAGACTTGTCGCCGCACTGAAGATCTAGCTCGAGAACTGGTTTACCGCCTGGGGGGAACAGATTGGTAGCGAGGCGACACTGCTCATACTCGGCACGTAAATGGTGCACATTTTGGCTGAATGCGTCGTCGGTTTGAATCTGGCTAGCCATAGCTTGGTGGTCGGCGCTGATTTTAAATAGGAAGAAAATGATAGTGCAGGAGAAGGAGCATGAGAAGGAGCGTGTTAGGCAAAAGTTTCATCCCAGCTACTATATGGAAATCAGCTGAGCTCGACCCGCCGTTGGTGCCCAGCGGCGGCTCTGGTGCCTTAGTACATACCTACCTATCAACCACAGTAGACGTTTCAGTGGTTTTATGCCCTGATGGGAGGTTCGGCGCCTCCCACCGAGCATCCATTCAACAAGCCATTGAGCTTTGACCAGTCCTCTTCCCTGATTGGCCAGCTCTGCCCTAATCTGCAAATTACCTAACCAGGCCATCCTCTGCCCCTCCCTCCGAACTCAGGCGCCAAGTGGGCGCGGGGCAGGGTCTCCCCTCCACCAAAAAAAGAATAGTCTGGCTCTCGTGGTCACACCGCGAACGAATCTTGTCAACCTCGCCCACCCCTCCGTGCCTCGCTTTCTCACAGTGACTCAGACAATACAGACGCCTCGACGCCTCCAAGCTGATATAAAACTTGGGCGAGTTTCACCAGTTGAAAGGAACTATCCAAGCAAGTCTGCAAAGTTCAGTACCCCTCCTTCCCAGCAAAACCTCTAACATATCTTAGCTCCACCAACTGTCCCGTTTGCCTCGTTTCCACCACAATGGAAGGCGTCACCGAACAATCCAAGAGCGCCCTGAAGAAGGCCGAGAAGCAGGCCAAGATGGCTGCCGAAAAGGCTGCTAAGGCTGCTAAGAATGCCGCCAAGCAGACCAATGTCCCCGTCGTCGGTGGCAAGAAGACGGACGACATCATCGGCATTACCGTGACCAAGGCCGAGAACTTCCCACAATGGTATCAAGAGGTCGTCCTCAAGGCCGAGATGGTCGAATACTACCAGGAAATCTCTGGTTTTTTTGTCCTCCGCCCCATCTCTATGTACATCTGGAGTGCCATCCGCAAGTGGTTCCAGGAACGCATTGAGACCCTCGGCGTTGAGGAAGCCAGCTTCCCCATGTTCCTTTCCGCCAAGTCTTTGGAAAAGGAAAAGGACCACGTTGAAGGTTTTGCTCCTGAGCTGGCCTGGGTCACCAAGGCGTAAGCACTTTTGACCAATTCCCCGGCGCAATCGAAATGCTAACATGCATCATACGTAGTGGTGATAAGGATCTCGAGGTCCCTGTCGCTGTTCGTCCTACCTCCGAAGCTGTCATGTACCCCTACTACGCCAAGTGGATTCGAAGCCACCGCGATCTCCCTCTACGACTGAACCAATGGAACTCTGTTGTGCGTTGGGAGGCCAAACAGACCACTCCCTTCCTCCGTACCCGCGAGTTTCTGTGGCAGGAAGGCCACACGGCACTCCTGACGGAAGAATTGGCTGGTGTCGAGGTTCTCCAGATTCTCGATTACTATGCCGGTATCTATGAGGAGCTCCTTGCTGTCCCCGTTGTTAAGGGCCGCAAAACTGAGAATGAAAAATTTGCGGGCGGATACTACACCACCACCGTTGAAGGCTATATCCCCTCCAACGGTCGTGGTATCCAGGGCGCCACCTCCCACTGCCTTGGCCAGAACTTTAGCAAAATGTTCGACATCACTGTCGAAGACCCGGCCAACAAGGGCAACCACATTCACGTCTGGCAGAACTCCTGGGGCCTGTCCACCCGCGTCATCGGTGTCATGGTGATGGTCCACGGCGATGACAAGGGTCTCGTGCTCCCTCCTCGGATCGCTAAGCTCCAGACCATCCTTATTCCTGTTGGAATCAACAAGAACACGACCCCCGAGGCTCGCAAGCAACACGAGGAGCAGCTCCTCGACATTCAGCATATTCTTAAGAAGGTTGGTGTCCGCGTGGATGTTGACCTCCGTGACGGGTACACTCCTGCATGGAAGTTCAACGACTGGGAGCTGAAGGGTGTTCCCCTGCGTATTGAGTTTGGTCCCAAGGATGCTGCCAACAAGGTTGTGTCCTTTGCCCGTCGCGATACGGGAGCGAAGGGAACCGTTGCCTTGGATGAGCTCAGCACCAAGATCCCCGAGCTTCTCGAGACCATCCAAAAGGACATGTACACCAAGGCTGAAACTTCCTTCCGTGAGCACCGTCTCAAGATCACCAACTGGGACGAGGTCCTTCCCGCTCTCGACAACAAGAATGTTGTCCTAATCCCCTTCTGCGGTAATGGCAAGTGTGAAGACCGCATTAAGGAGCTTACCACTCGCGTGGATGAGCAGCCCGATGTCCCCGAAGGCCAAAAGGCTCCTACTATGGGCATGAAGTCCCTGTGCATTCCCTTCGAGCAGCCCGAGGGTATTGTTGCTGACGAAACTGAGTGCTTGAACCCTGAGTGCAAGAATAAAGCCGATAAGTGGACCATGTTTGGCCGCAGCTACTAAAGCTGCTAAGATGGTATCCGAGAAAAGGAAAAAGAGCGAACCTGGTGTTTGATTTCGGATGGTATATTGGATGTGAGATTTATTGGGGGTGACGGGGCATGAGCACTTGAACATGTATTGGCGGCGTTTGCTTGATTGATTCTTTCTTTGCCGGCATTAGACTTGGTGGCCATGATAGAGTGCAGAAAAATATATACGAATTGATGAGACAAATGATGCTTCATGGAGGATGCAGTGCTGCCAGCCTATCTATATATACAATGCAAGAACTCGTACTCTATGGTCTGGGCAAATGTCTACGTATAAAGACTGCAAGGCCGGATTAGCACCACGCAAACTTTTCGTTGGCCACCCATTCGATGTCATCAACTGAGCCTTGGCCGAACCACCTCAGACTTGCGAGGCTGTCCGTGTCTCGCTCGACAACCTCGCCTCCGAGCGGCGCCAGCCGCTGCCCGCGAAAGGCGGCGAGCACCCTGGCCGGCGGATTCCACAGCGCCACACTCCGGCAGTCGGCGTCTGCGGCCTCGCGCCGCGCCACGGCCATGATGCCCTCCAGTGCGACCGCCAGCTCCTCGTCCCTCGTCGCCGCGCCGTCCTCGACGACCAGCCGCAGGAAGTGCAATATCGTGACCACGGGCTCGCCCTCGCCGCCGCCGTAGCGCGAGCGCACCCAAAGACCCCAGACGCGCCGCGCCGCGCCGCCGTCCCCCGGCGGCGTGTACAGCGCGCCGTGGACGTCGGGATCGCGGCCGAGGTGGCCGCGCAGCATGTGGGCCTCGCGGCGGCAGTGCCACTTCAGCGTGCTGATGTCCGGCAGCACGGCCACGCGGGTCTTGGCGCTGCTGCCGGGCTTGGAAAGCTCCGCGCGGAGGAGCTGCTCGTCGCGCGCGGCCAGCTCCGGCAGGTGCGCGTCGCCGAGCTCGGTGATGCCAGCGGGTGTGCTCCGGGGCGGTGAGGCGGCGACGGGGAGCTCGAGGTGGGAGTTACCGATGGGCACCCACTGGTGCTTCGCGTAGAACGTGGGCCCGATGTCGGACCAGAGCACGGAGAACGCGGCGGCGGGGTCGCGGCGGGCCAGCTCCTCGCCGAGCAGCGCCATCATGCGGCCGGCGTACCCGCGGGAGCGGCAGGGCGGCGCGGTGAAGACGCTGGCGACGCCGTAGGCGGTGACGTCGGTGAGGGTGCCGTCGGGGCGGGCGACGACGGCGCGCTTCCGGATGGTGTCGCAGGAGGCGAGGATCCGGCGCGGCGCCGAGGAGTCAGAGGAGTCGGTGAGGATCCAGGGGGTCAGGCCGCCGTCGCGGGCGAGGGCAGTAGTCAGCAGGTCCATCTCGCGGTCGAGGTACTGCTGGAGGGAGAGGCCGGGGCCCCAGGAGGGGTGCGTGGCGCGGCAGGCCTCGCGCTGCTCGTCGGGGCTGGCGACGGCGAGGACGACGGAGGGGTCGTTGGCGTCGGGGAGGGGGGATGTCATGGTGCTGGCGGAAGCGGGCGGGCTGTAGGCTTGAATGAAAGTGGTGGGTTTACAATGGGTTGAAGAAGAATAATGAAAAGCGAAAGGAGCTATATTGGAATGATATTCGTCTTGTTGCTCTGAGCAATGTGGTGAATCGACAAGCTGGCCGGCAAGGGCGCGCTGTGGTTTTCTTTGTATTCTGGGTCCGCTCTCGCCAGTGATATCCGTTTACATTTCCACGACACTCTTCTAGAGTGGCAAATTCAGCAGTAGAGCAATTGAGTACTTGGGCTATCACCCTCGCATTCTCAAAATCGAATTGTTAGACATCCGTGCTCATCGAGCTCCAGCAGTTCGGGCCGCCATTCCATGTGCTTTTCATCTGTCAATAGCACAACCATGGTTCACACGTCACACTAGGAATATTGCTTATTACTAAAAGTAGAGTCTTGTAATCTGCCCAACACTAAGTTAACTAGTTAGCCCGTTGGAGCTCTGTACTAAGTTAAAAAATAGTGCCGTCTCAGGACGCCCTCCGAATACATCAACTCCACCACGGCGGCGAACTCAAAGTAGTATGGGTAGAACGGTAAGGCAGCAACGTGCACTTTTGATTTCTGCTGTAAACAGAGACAAACCATCGAGATAGGTAGTACAGACTGGAAATTAAGAGTCTTCATTTACGTGTCGAAAATTAGCCGCGCTCATCGGATGGTCTTGGTATCCGCGGGCGCCGGGGTTGTATCGCTGATCTGGGTTCTGCTAGACCAACGCCGGCTTACACCGAGTTGACGCAAGTATTGCCCAATTGTGGTCACCGATATACGGTCACATGCGAAGTGTGGAAATAGATTAATCATATCAATAGTGTAAAAAGAAAGAGCGGTTTTTTGAAACCATCTATGTACTTTTCAAGCTCGCCCTGGCAATTGCCTTCTTCTAGTGATGGTACTGGATGACAGTGACAACTACAATCTATTGACAGAGAGTGATGAGCCTCATGAATTTACAGTCAGAAGAACATTTGGTTTATTACTCAAGATTCTCTTATAAAATCCATCAACCATTTGCAGTGCCTCAATAGCGTCTGACATCTACGGGACCCGTTGGTCCACTGTCTCTATCTGAATAGTCTAATCTTCATCTCGCACAAGCTGACAGTTTCGAAGAAGACATACGCACTATGCCATCGAGCGCAGGCTCGTATCCAAGAGCCAAAGAGTCGCTTCAGGTGCAGGAGGGTGTATCTATCATTGAGCGCTATGCTCCGCTCGTCGCAGGCTAACGGTGTTCCAGATTAGCAGAGGATCCCATCACGAATTGAACCACGGCGCGGCTGACCCTGGATATGCAGACTTCTTACTGGCCGGCCGTCCAAGAGAAACGAGGCTTAGACTGGAGCTAGAATGCTCGGATTAAACCGAGGTGCAGAAAGCCACAGCGATGAGGAAAACACACTACGGCTAATGTCGTTAGAACATGTAGTTGAGGGAGCGAGTACGAACATGCTAAGACAAAGTTGTGAGGATTCTCTACTAAGACGGGAGTATAGGTGGATATTCGCCGAGCATGCTCTGGAAAGGATGTGAATGTGCCCCGTGCATCATCCGTGACCAATGCCTGTTCACACGCTGCCGTGTCATTCACGACTGGCTCACACATATACATCATGAATAGCAATTGGACAATTGGGTCAGACTCGATACAATCGGTATAGCCTTTTTCCTCTTGCAATGAAAACACTTCTTTTGCTCTTCTTCCCTCCTTTTTTCTCCTTTTTTTTTCCGTTTTTCTTTTATTCTTTCTTCCATTTCTTCCTGTCCAAAAGCCAAGCCCGACCGACAACTCTGGGGATGGCCTCTCCCGACACAGCGATTCAGACTCAGCACAGCCAGGCCAACTGTACTTCTAGCTTCATTCAAAAAGAAACTGATCAATTCCATTGAAACATGCAGCTCTGCTTCTATACACAGTGCGCGCCACCCTGTCCTTTCGTCGTGGCTTACAGTCTAGGCTATGCGCCACGTTGTGAGCCTGTTAGTGAGTGAAAGTCACCTGCCCTGCCCACGAACCTCAGCTCCCCTCCGGATCTTCCGGATCCGATTTATCAGAGCTTCAGGTATACACATTTAGCGTTTTCTTGAGATTTTAGGAAGGAGCAATTGGCTGGCTGCAACTATTTTATGGGAGCTGCACTGTGTTGGTGTTGGAGCTGAGGGCCACAGGCGACTGATGGCGCCGGCCCGCTACGTCAGAATGCCGTCAAGTCAACGCCCAGGAATCCCATTCCTAACTGTAAATTCGAATTCTAACGCCCCGCCAGAGAGACTTGATGGACTGTTTTGTCTAGTTGAAATATTCGCAAAAATGTATTTATTGCAAGATGGTAAGAACCTCTTCGTGATGTGTACTACTAGAGCGTGCGCCTTGAGGGACAAGCGAATAGTCCTTAAAAAAGAGGTGCAGGTGCGCGCAGTGCTTGGAAAAGACCCGGAAAGCAAAGGATGGTTGAGAGTATGAGATGATGTAGAGTGCGTACGAATAGACTCGCCGAAACACAAAGTTAATATTATTCGTCTGGTAGTGGCGTGATGAGCCGTGAATCCCGTTGAACTCATGTGCCGTCTTCCTCCGCATGCGTCCTAGGTTTGTGCAGATGACAGTCAGAGGCAGAGAGAGGCGCAAGCACTGTTTGCTCTATAGAGTCGAGCACCGTCCTATAGATTCCTCATAAACTCGAGAATGCCGTGATACATCCGAGCAAGAATTATACAAACTTACAAACTCGCAATCCAGCAACTCTAGCAACTCTAGCAATTCCAGCAACTCCAGCAACTCCAGCGATCAACACCATGGCTCGATCACCTATCCGGTTCTTTGCCCTTTTCAACCATTTTATGGTATGGGTATCTGCAGTGATTGTCATGGGCATTGTGTCGTACTTTTTGAGCAAGTTTGGCGCCCTCGCCAACCGCCGCACGCACATCGTCTACCAAGAAACCATTGTAAGTCGCCCCATGCGGCGGCCACTCATTCCATTCTACTCTAACCTTTGTATAGGCCGTCCTTACGGTTGCAATTTGGACCGTTGGCATGCTTCTGCCCCTCGTCGGCAGATATGGCGGACACATGTGGCCTGTGAACCTCATCTTCTCTTACCTCTGGCTCACCTCGTTCATCTTCTCGGCGCAAGACTGGGCTCGTCAACGATGCTACTACAGCGACTTCTTTGGCAAGTGCAGCTTGAAGAAGACGGTCATTGCCTTTAACTTTTTTGCCTTGTGAGTGAACAGCCCCGTGACGTGATGGAAAGCGTACATTCACTGACCGTTGTGCAGCTTCTTCCTACTGATCAACGCTCTGGTGGAGGCATATATGTATCGTAGCCATCGTGCCGAGAGAGAAGGCACTGGCACGCTTCATCACGCAAAGCGACCGGGGACGGCAGAGACGGCGGAGACGACACACTCTGCTGCCCCGGTCGCACCGGCCGCACGGGGCGTAGCAGAGCCTGCCACAACTACCGTTTAGTTTTCGGCCCGATGCTGGGCTAGTATCGAGCTGCGGTCGGCATGCCTCATACATGGTTGTTGTAGAGGTGAACGTTGGTAACTTACTAGGTGCCGACCCTTGATTGTCCACCGTCTGTCTCGCGGTGGCTTTGCTGAGGAGTAATGCTACTAAGGGGATATTTTGACTGTGAATTTTTTTTTATTTCGATGCGGGGAGTATTTGAGCATTAATAATTGTTGCGCTCAAATTTTAATACATTTGTTTAATGAAGGAAGCTATTTTGCGTAGGCGTCAATAGTGCCGTGGATGAACGAGATGCTGTTCCCCTCAGACGGGCGCAACTGATGGCTCGACGCCGCTCTATCGATGATGATTGGATAGCCCTACAGTCTGTGATCAGATCGAATCATATTGTATAAGTAGCATCTTCTGTAAAACGGGCGCCCCCTGAATAACCGTCGGGCGAACCCACCCAGTGAACCCACCCGAAACCCATCGGCGTCGGTGCTTGACGGAGCTCCGGCCGGATCTGAACCCACCTAGCCGGGGTGACGGAACCCACCCAGCACCACCCAGCCGGTGCAGGGGAGGCTAGTAGAATGATCGTAGCAAGGATCAGGGACCCCTTTTGAGTCTCATTCTGCCTTGTCGATTTTATTTCGATTTTACTTCTATTATTTTGGGGGGCCCTGTTGTCTCGAACCCGCTGTCCGTCGCTCCGCCAATGGTCTAGCCCGGCTTCTCACCCGCCAATCAGACCTTCCTGGCCGATTCTTGTGACTCTAAACAGTGCTCATACTTCGTAGTCGTGTCTCTGATTGATTACGGGAAAGCCCCAGAGCACCCGGTCAGCCGGGGCCCAGCATCGTCCCGTTCATCTGACGTCGTCTACCTGGCAACTGGGGGAGGGTTCGCCCCCAAAGCCCCGGTAAATCCCGCCTACATCCTGTAAGTCTCATCTTGTAACATATGAGTCTCCCGTTCCTCCAGAAGGAAGGGAAGATCGCTGCATGGCTTGTAGGAACTCCGCCAGCCTGCCAATTCAAGTCCGCCATTGACGAGCTGAAAATGGCATTGCCCAAGCTTGGTTTAGCCACCTTTTCCCCCGTACTCGACACGGAAGAACCGATAGCCTTACACCGAAACTCTGGGACTAGGCTGCCGTACATGGCTTAGATAATTGTTTTCGCTTCGCATTATTCCCATCGGCGAAATAGGGAATTAGAGTTGCACCGAGAGATTGACCATGCCTACGGATGGATATCGTGCTAAGACCAAATTGTACCGCCGACGGATGGGCAGGGCGAGGCGCGGCTAACAAGCACACACTTTGGCCAGGCTCGGGCTGTTTTTCTTTTTTTTTTTTTTTTTTTTTTTTTTTTTTTTTTTTTTAGCGGCGCAAATCCCAGCATTCGGCTCCATGGTATGAGATCTAGAATTCCCCAAAAGTTTAATTTTGTCTTCAGCGTTCGTCTCTTGTTTGGTCAGCGCGACTGGTCCAAGTTGCCACCTCGGTCCTCGCGGACGGCCCGATGACGGTTGGCAAGTAGATTGTGTAGTTTCAAGCCACTGTCTATAGAGACCATATATTCGGATTCATGATCCGATGGCGGTGAGCCGCACAAAGCAATATGCGATAGGGCTGATCCACCGATGGAGGCATGCAGTGATACAGCTTGCTGTCTTGCTTGGCTCAAGGTAAGCATCCTTTGGGTGGCTCAAGCCTGAGAGAGGCTGCCGAAGACAAGATAGTCGACAAAAGTACAAAATGAAGCGACAATTGGGGTTGCATATAGACCCTTGATCCCATTAGTCGGGGAGACCTAGCCTCAGCCGAAAGACTGCTACCCCCCCCCCCCCCTTGTACTTCTCTTTTTTCTTTACCGTCAATTTCTCCCACACCCCCCTCTAGCCTGTAGCCTCGACCACCGAAGTCCCTAGATAATTAGGACAGGACTCGGGCGTCCCCCCCTCGTCTGCACGGTAGGAGTGCTGGCGGGGCAAGGCGCGCCATCGCAGCCGTGACGTCTACCCGCAGTCTGTCATCTTCCTATCCTTTTTCATATTCTGGTCAATGCTTATCGAGTGACTCAGCCTTTACACGAAATGGTCGCACCGCTAAGAGGTTGGCAACAACCACCGCCCATAGCTCACTATCTGAACACCCCTTCCTTAGCCTCTCCCTTGATGAGTATAGACTACAAGACGCGAGGCTCGGATTTCGGGCCCTGCGGATGCCTTTGACTAGTGCCGGGCCTCACCGGTAGAGCGGCCGAGTGTATATAATATGCTTTTGCGTTCCTGTCTTATTGCACCCGGACCCCATCAACAGCCCTACGAAAGCTTTATTTTGGTGGCGCATACTTTCAAAAATCAACGACATTCAAGACCCAAATACCTCTGTATCTTCAAGTCTATACCATCTCTGAAGATGGCCTCTAGCGCAAAGAACCGCCTCCGTCTGCCGACTGGGGTTGTGCCTAGGTGTGCAGTTCCTCCACCCTGGCACTCCACGCGCCATATGAAACGCGACTGACCATGTACAGCAAACATTATGAAGGACTTCTTATGACAAGCTTTCCGGTGCTGGAGCGTCCGAAAAGCCGGCGAGCCAAATATCCCAAGGTTCGTACTGGATGCGTTTCATGTAAGTGCACATCTGGTTTCTCACTGCGAGTGTATGTGGCATCCACTAACAGGGATACAGGCAAGTAAGTTGCATTGCTTCTTGACCGTAGCATATCACTTACGTGGATAAAATTAACATTCGATAGGAAGCGCCACGTCAAATGCGACGAGGTCAAGCCCAGCTGCAACCGCTGTCTGAAGTGGTCCGGCGTGTGTGGCGGCTACGAGACGCCGTGCAGGAAGATCCCATCCACCAAGAGCTCCTCTGCTACACATTTAGGAGCCAGATGCAAGTCATTGAGACCTTCAGAGAGCCCAGAGATTCCTACCTTGGACGAAAGCGTCGCCACCCTCTCTGTTACCAGCAATGAGCCGGCGACGCCGCCGATGTCGAACTCGTACTCGCCCTACTACCATCCATTCGACTACTTCAACGGGCGGGAAAGGACGTTCAGCAGTAGTGGAAGTAGCCTGGGAGGAACGCCTCTACCTGCCTTTCATGGTCGCGATCCCGCAGCCATGGACAGTTTTGTCGAAGCTGGCATTCTTGACGCCACGTTCTGGACTGACACGGTTCCCCGACTGGTCCAGGAGAACCTCGCCGTCCGCTACGCCAACATGGCCGTGCACATCCTCATCATATCCAAGCAGAAGCCTCAGCCCATACCACAAGAGCAGCCCGGATTCGGCAGCGACAGCTACAGCCTCGCGCTGGCGCACTACGGCCTCGCGATCCAGCAGATGCGCAACCCGGAGGAGGGGACGTGCGGCGGCACCCGTGCAGCGGTGCTCTGCTCGATGCTCTTCGCCGTCTTCGAGGCCCTGAACGGGGACAGGGAGGCCGCCGAGGCGCACCTCCTCTGCGGGCAGCGCATGCTCGACGAGCTGCGGCAGCGGCTGCCCCAGGGCATCGCGGCGGGCGCGGGGAGCAGCAGCCTGCGCGGGGAGCTGCGGAATTTGCTGCGGTACATCTCGCTGCAGGTGCGTATCGGGGGGGCGACGTGCTGGAAGGGCGAGTTGGACGCGGTGTGCGCGGAGTATCTGGACGAATTTGTCGCGGGCGGCGACCTGTACGATGCGTCGCCGGGATATGAGATGCCACCAGACTATGCTTCCGTGAGTTGGCCGGGGAGAGATGATGTGTTTGCAGTTGGGCTGGATGATTTCGCACTTTGAGAGGGAGTATGGAATGTTTGCTGTGCTAACCTGGGAGGCTCGGTTTATTGGCCTCTTGTTGCATGTGTGAAGGGCATGAGAAGGACATACAGCCAAAAACGAGGAGCATCTACGACAGGACGGAAAAGTTTCTTGAGTAGGTTTTGGGTAGCGAAAAAATTATTTTAATATCAAAAATCAACATCTCTACTTTCAATATTTGGCATACATTATGTTGCAATTCTACATACGGCTAGCCATTAGACAGTGGCTTCCGAAGGCGTTGAAGAATAATTCGTGATTTTCTGTTCTGAATTTTATGCCACTGAACCAGAACACGGGCAAGCTCCTAAAGCCAAATCTATTTCTCTGGACTTGCTACATTTTTAAAAATTTTGCCGTTCTCGGACTGTAGCTGTCGATGCCACTCACTTGGTTGGCCGCCTAGAGTCTGCCATAGACAATCGACCACAGAGGGAGGGGCAGTTTTTGGCGTCTGACCAACCCTCATCACCACCCTCATACAACTTCAACATCACACCAGCCGAGCCCGGCAAGATGGCTCTCCCGTTGCCTAATGCTCTTGTCCCAAATGAGGTGGCTTTCTTGTGCGAAATGGAGCTCGTCACAGTTGTACCGCGGCAACGGCTTGACAGCATTGAGCTTCTGGGAGTACGTGGAGCGCGTCGCGACTACCAATCCTAACCACGGCCTCGTTGCTAACCAGCCATTGCTCCGCGAACAGGGCACCACGCCGTCCCTCCGACCACCGAGACGAAGCGAACTCCCCCTGTGGCTCGCCCTCCTGCTAAAGAAGCAGCGCCGCGCCAACATCGTCGCCCCGGCCTGGCTGCACCCCGCGTCCCTCCGCGACATCGTCCACCACGAGACCACCATCGACACCGCCGGCTGGGCGCCCCCTCCCCCGCCCCCCGTCCGCGCCGACTCGACCGGCAACGCCCGGCCCTTGAACGACCCCGACTCGACGACGCCGCTGTCGCCGCCCTTCTTGCCCTCGTGCACCGCCGACGCGCCGTCCGGCGCCATCCCGTACCACTGGCGCGAGCTCGCCGAGATGCTGCTGACGCACGCGCACGACGACGTGCCGTCCGCCGCGGAGGTGCGCTCGCTGCTGCGCGACCTGCAGGAGGTTCGCGACGCCAAGATGCGCGAGAGCACGGCGCGCCTCGAGGCCGGCATCGACGGCGTCATGAGCTTGCGGGGTGTCGGCGCGATGGAGCTCGCGGAGAGCAGGGGCTTCCTGACGGCTGTTGTGGAGGGCGTCAGGAAGCTGGGCGCGAGCGCGGAGGCGACGCGCAGAGAGGAGGAGGAGGAGGCCGGCGGCGCGGACGATGACTACGACGGCAGCGACGACGACGACATGGGGTTGTAGGGGGATACGGCACACGATTTTTGACGACGATATGAAATTGACAAGCTATCTGATATACATTGGAACTGGTGGTGCAGAGTTCATCCTCCAGCATTCATTGCATATACTGGTGTACAGTCGGGGGAGCAGGCCCAACATCGTCTCGAGCGATAGCACGCGACCGCGACCTCTGGCCTGAACAAAAGTCCCACCGCTCGCGACCGACGTGCCACGGTCAAAAGTCGACAAAAAGCTGTCCCCCAAGCTGCGATAACCATCTCCGATCCAACCAGCGCTGCTTGTTGCATCCAACTCGGCTCTCAGCACGCGGGTTCTCGTACTGGGCTGACGCGAAACTTGCTTTGGCGCTGCGATCCGCCGACTCCGCAGATTCAGTTGTCTTCGGCGTACTTGTTCAACCACTTCTTGGAACGGCAACACCTCCGGATCCTCTGGCAGTGCGTCGTGCAGCGGCCTGTCATCATAAAGCCCCTCTAGGAGCGGCGGTGCGCCGACGAGGCGGGAGCGCATCCGAGTTAGGCGAAGCGCACTGGGCGGGGCTGGCTTGTGATGGCGATGAGATGATTGATTGCGTGTCGGTGGCATTTTGCAAACTTCGAGGCGTTTGGTGATTTGTTCTTGGTGCCGTTTGAGCTGGCGGTCTTGGAGCAGGCTGATGGAAGGCAGGACCTGTTGGTACTGTTGGTACTGTTAGAGAAGTGGATTGTTCTAACATGATGAGAAGAGCATGGAAATGTATAAACAGCGATTCATAGATTTATAGAAGGTTACATTTTCTTACTTTGACAATACCTAGTCCTAGAAGGCCTTTGTCAAGTGTGTGCTGAAAAGGAGGGGGCGGTGTCTTTTGGTCGGGAGCCGTTCTACTTGGTCAATGCACCGCTTACACAAAGCAGACTCAGAGATCGTTCCCGTGAGCTAGAAATAGATCTATTAATACCCTAAAGCTAGCTTTGATGCATTCTTGAAGCGTCTCTCGTAATCCCGTTGTCCTTTCCACTGCCACCAGTCGACTCCCACGGGGTCAAGACGGCCGGTTTCCTTGTCACGTCAAAGAAAACAAACGTGTCCGTGATCCATGGCCGCCTTTCTTCTCCCATGAAAAGCCAGTGTCTCAATTAGTTCTCGCTCCACGTATCCTTCCCATTGCAAACGTCCCCGAAGCGATGACTCCTCCCGTACGTCTTCTGCCATAGGCCGATACTCAGCTCGCCGCGCGTCTCCTCGCCGCAGCGGCTCGTAATCAGCCTCGACGCCTCCGCAATCTCACGCCTGGAGCAGCGCTGCTGGTTCTCCTGGTAGTTGTGCATGTTGTCCCAGTTGCAGACGTACCACATCATGTCGTTGTGCAGGCCAAACACCATGGCGTCCTTTTGCACGTACGTTGTGATCTCGCACCAGTTGCCCAGCATCGCCATCGCCTTGGACTGGTCGTCCGGGCGCGTAAAGTTGGAGACGGTGACGTTCTCCATGCGATGGTCCTCGAGCAGGCAGTGGATGTCGTAGTGCTTGACGGGCAGCGGCAGCTTGCCGTTCCACTTGGTGTTGGTCATGTTGACGTCGTGGGGGATGTCAAAGTAGGTCCACGAGGCGATGGAGTTCTTGCCGCCGGGGAGCCAGTCGATCTGGTAGACGCCGTCGGGGAGGTCGTAGGGGATGGTGAGGGCGGCGGCGATGGGCGCGGAGGCGAGCAGGGCGGCCGCGGCGAGGAGGATGCGGGCCAGACTCGGCATGATGGATGGAGAGGTAATTAGGGATGGTTGTTTCAAATCGCGGAAGGGCAAATGTTGCGATCATGGAAAGGGTTGAACATATACAGGAGCACAAGGCTTTTGCGGTGACTCACTGGATAGGCTCGCAAAATACATAGATAGAAGCGCAATTTGTAATTTCAATTTTTTTAAGAACTTTAACGTGAAACTTAAGATATTAAGCGCTCCATCAGACATCAAAGTCCACCTCTAGAGCCTCAACCGCTTATAAGTAGTGTAGTCTTGCACCCAACCAACAGCATTTAGTGCATCTCAACCCGCAAGCTAAAGGGCTGAAGTTCGCGACGGACCATCAATCAGGTAGCTGAGTAGAGTAAATAAGCAAATTACAAACTCTGAAAATAGTAAAAGCCTAAGATCTATTCTAGTATATTTGAGTACTCTACCATTTAAATGTCAGTATTCTCTCTGATGCCGCACCCTTCCCTCCTCGTCGCAACCAACACAGCTTCCTGGTTCAGACAAACACTACCCTTCACTACTTTCCATGAACTGCAGTTTCAAAATGAAGCTGGCTACTATTCTACCACTGGCGCTTACGACCATTGCAGCGGCCTTCTCCGTTGCCGAACGCGGAAATAGCACCGACGTTGCGTTTCGCTATTTTCCCAGCTGTGCTATCCCTTGCGTGAAGGCAGCCAACGAACACGTCGACCTGTGCGAGGATAAGACACAAAAGAACTGCTACTGTGCGCGCCTGAGAACCGTCCTCCGCCAAGCCAGAGAGTGTCTTTCAAAGCAATGTGATTTTGCGCATCCACTTGCTCATAGAATGCCAGCACTAAAAGCCACGGTGGGTGGCTTTCAAGAGGAGTGTACTGCAGCTTGTCGAGTCAATCCTATCTCGTTTTACGTGCAGTGTTTAAGAGGACAGGATGATTGGTAGGAAAAGCGGAAATTCTGTATTTTCATGGACTTGATCAAAATGAACGCCTATGAAAACGTCCGTGTTTGCCATGCTAGCCATTCTAGAGAGACAGATCGATGAAGGAATTATGTAGCGAAACTAAACGCTAATCTATGTCTCTGAACTGCGCCAACTTAATGACGACTTTTCCCTTCGCTGTCTTGTTTTCTACCTTGTCGAAAGCGACTTGGAAGTCCTCAAAGTCCACCGCACTGTCCACCTTGGTGACGCACTTGCCCGCCTCCATAAGCTTCGCGATCAGCTCAAGCTGGCTCCCGTCCGGCTCAACAAGGAACCACTTGGAAGCGGAGAGGGCCTTGTGCAAGGATCGTGGCTTCTCCTGCGCAGGGTCGCTGGCAACGCTGAGCAGCACACCGCCCTCCTTGACCGCGTGCCAGCAGGACGACAGCGTCGCGCCTCCCACGCAGTCCAGGACGGCATCCACAGATCGCCGCTCAGGGTCCTGCGCCACCCAGTCCGCCAGGTTTATCTGCTTGTAGTCCACGATATCAGTGGCACCCAGTCGCGTGACCTGCGCGGCCGACGACGTGCCTCCCGTGTACGCCACGACCGCGCCGGCGCCGGCCAGCGCAGCGAGCTGCACCGCCCAGGAGCCGACCACGCCTCCCGCGCCGGTGACGAGCACGCGAAGGCGACCATTTGCCTGGCGCGCCGCCTCGTCGCCGAACAAGCCGCGGTGGTCGAGAAGGCTGTTGTCGAAGACGCCCTGCCAAGCTGTCAGGGCGCTCAGCGGCGTCGCGCCGGCCTCCACCCACCCGAGGCTGGCGGGCTTGCGCGCCATCTGCGAGGTGCGGGCGACGGAGAACTGCCGAAGGTTGCCCGTCATGGCTGGTCTGAGGCGGAAGAAGACGTGGTCGCCTTCCTTGAAGACCCGCTGGTTGGGCGCGGAGGCATCGTCGGGGTGGGGCGCCGGTGCCTGGATGACGACGCCGGCGGCCTCGGTGCACGGTACCCGCTCGCGGTTGGGGTCGAAGAGGGAGGGAAAGTTCTTCTCCCAGTGAAGCTCACCGAGACAGGGTGAGGCGGTGTAAATGCGAATCAGGCAATCTTCGGGATGCGTCAGCGTGGGCAGTGGGCCGTCCTCGAGAACAAGCTTGACGGAGTTGGGGTCCGGCTGGTGGACCACCTTCATTGTTGGGGGTAGAGAATTCATGCTGAGAATAGGTTGAGTTTTGTAAGATATGATTCAAGTTGGCCACTATTGGGAAAGGAAAAGAAGCCAGATAGCTGTGTCGTTGAATAGTGACGTTGGATCAGCGGATGGTCTGAATTGGCAGATAGCCTGACAGGTAGATAAGCAATGGCTTTTATACAAAAGCCCAAGAACGTCATAATCACCGTATTCGTAGAGCTGTGCATGTGTGGCAAACGCTTCAGTTTTCCGTTTCCGGAAACCGTTGCTGTCGGGCCAAACCCGATCGATCGGGTATGCGGGTATTCGGGGACCGGGTGTTGAGCCCCACTCGGTGCCGGAGGCGGCGGTGTCGTGCCATCAGCATGTGCGCCGCTGCTGCTGATGGTATATATAAGTAGGGAAAGAAATGGCAGAGGAAACTGTTTTTTTTATTATCAGCAGAACAACTCACTCAAGACATCTTCAGCAAACAAAACAATCGCCACCGAATTCTCTTCACATTTTACTTACAAAATGGTCTTCACTATCCCCGAACTTCCCAAGTACGAGCGTGGGTAAGTAGAACAAGCAGAAAATGGAGCAGCTCCGTCTGATTTTATCCTCCCCTTGGAGCACATTTGAGAAGGTTTCTAGAATGCCGGCTAACCACCAGCTTCCAGCCGTCCCCTGCCGTCCGTGGAGGTGGCCTACCACTACAAGCTGCCCAACTGCCCCGGCAAGTCCTCCATCGGCATCCTCGTCACCTTCCCGCCCAACGCGGCCACGCCGCCTCACAAGCACGCGGGGGCGTCTGTGTCAGTGCTGGTGCTCGAGGGCACCGTCATCAACAAGATGAACGACGAGGAGACCAAGGTGCTTACCAAGGGCGAGAGCTTCTTCGAGGCGCCCTGCTGCCACCACAAGGTCAGCAACAACTACAGCACGACGGAGCCGGCGAAGCTGCTAGCGACCATGGTCGTGGACGACGAGGTGGTTGACAAGGGCGGCTACGGCGCGCTGACGGTTGTCGATGAGGAGTTTGCCGATATTAAGCTCTAAGTCTGGAGGATGGATTATCATGGTCATGTCACCAACATACCTACCCTACCTACCTATGTACCTACCTAGCTATCGGTATATAGCCCAGGCTTTGGATCCAACTCCACTCTGATAAGTCTAAAATAAAAGGATTTTATTATCCACACAATTTCCTTGCAGCTTAGAAGAAGAAGTTTTGATCACAAGGCCATTTCGAGCCAAGGTTGCACTTGTTCAGATGGCAAGGTTGCATCCTTGACGACGTGATACAGCGATCGCGTGGCGCCGGGGATCAAATTACAGCGCTCACATGGCAGTCAACGGCACTAATAGGGCCCGACTTGGGGGCCGTGGACAAAGACAGACGGCGGCTATACCTACTAGTCAGGTTTAGAGGCACTACCCTGGCTCTTATGCCTGGCTGCCATTGGCCGACCGCCACAGTTACCCCAGGCACCCAGGCTACTGCACCCAGGCCCTTTTACTGGTACAGCGTGCCGAACCCAATAAATTAGGTGAGTGTGTCACCTGCGGATCCTCAGGTATGCTGGCTTCCTCTCCGCACGTCATCGTCTCGTTTCATCCTTTCACCATCATCTCCAACAGTTCCCCAACATGAAATTTTCCACAGCTTCAGTAATCGCTGCTTGCGCTCCCGCAGTTGCTGCCCGTGTTATTGAAAACGGCGCCGTCATCGACGACCTTGTCGTGCTCCACCCCGAAGAGCAGTTCCTCATCGAGACAGCCCCCGGCGAGCAGCAATGGGTAACCGACGAAGATAAATGGGAGCTTCGCCGCGTAAGCAACGCCCCCCGATCCAAGATGCCGAGGGTCAAAAGAGAACTATGAAGAAACTTTCAGGACCAGCATCGCTATGGTTGAGCAGCTTCTGCGGTTGGGCAGATGTTTGAGCAGGTCCTGCTGCTGCGACTGACTCGCCATCACCGCTGTCGTCCTGCAAGGACACTTGGCACGACCCGACCAACATCAGCTAACATGTTTCGCAATATAGAATGGCCAGAGCTTCATGGACATTACCGAACACCGCGAGCTCGGTACAGCCGGGACGAGAGCTACCGTCCAGTTCCCTAAAAAGGTGACGCAGCAAAAGTCCGTCGCCGAGCTCTCCAAGTCCCTTTCCAAGAGCGAGATGCAAAAGAACCTCGAAAAGCTCACCAGCTTCTACACCCGATACTATAAGTCCGACTACGGTCTGCAGTCCTCCGACTGGGTCCTCGAAAAGGTCAAGAGCATCATCAAGGAGGCCGGCGCCAACGGCACCGTCTTCGCTGAGAGCTTCCCCCATCCCTGGAAGCAGCACTCCGTCATCGCCACCATCCCCGGCCGCACCAACGATACGGTCGTCATTGGCGCCCACCAGGATTCTACCAACCTCTGGCTGCCTACTGTCCTGGCCGCCCCCGGTGCCGACGACGATGGCAGCGGTACCGTGACGATCATGGAGGCGTTCCGAACCATCCTCCAGTCGCAGGATATCGTCGACGGCAAGGCCCACAACACGATCGAGTTCCACTGGTACAGCGCCGAAGAGGCCGGTCTCCTGGGGAGCCAGGCAATCTTTAGCGAGTATGCGCGCAGCGGCCGCGTTGTCAAGGCTATGCTCCAGCAGGACATGACCGGCTACGTCCAGGGCACCCTCGACGCTGGCAAGCCCGAGAGCGTCGGTGTTATTATGGACTTTGTCGACCCCGGTCTGACCAAGTTTATCAAGGTCGTCATTGAAGAGGTACGTCTATGATTTCCCCAGAGCCATCTCGCCAGACTAACACGCTGCAGTACTGTGACATCCCCTGGGTCGAGACCAAGTGCGGCTACGCCTGCTCCGACCACGCCTCGGCTTCCAAGGCCGGCTATCCTTCTGCGTTCGTCATCGAGTCTGCCTTTGAGGACTCCGACCCTCACATCCACTCCACCGACGACTCGATCAAGTACCTGTCCTTCGACCACATGCTGCAGCACGCCAAGATGACGCTCGGCCTGGCCTACGAGCTGGCCAAGCACGACTTTAGCCAGGGTGGCGAGTTGGACTCTGGCGAGTGGAACTCTGGCGAGCTGTAAATCTTGACGATGGACTTATGCTGGCTTTGGTGCCTGCAGCAAATTACGGTAGCGTTATCTTTCAGATACAGAAGCATGCATTATATGAATAAATAAACGCATTTGTTATACCTAAACTCGTAATGCCGTTGTATTCACCCGAGCGTACGCTTGTCAACCGCTGTTTGAAATGATTCTTTCTAACGCCCGAACACCTGGTTTTCCATGCCAAATGATTGTTCAATGTCATGTTCTATCAAACGCCAGTTACGCCTCCATTTCCAATGTTCCATCTGTTGATTGTCGCCGTCCATCTACCTGCCTGGCGGCGGCGGCTGCTGCTGCTGCTGGCCGCCCCACGCACCGCCGGCGTTATTCGCGGCCTGCGCCTGTATTTGGCCCATGATAGCCGCAATCATGGCCGGGTCGAGGTTAAGACCGCCCGCGGCGCCGCTCTGTCCGGTGAATTGGGGCGGCGGCGGCGGCGTCGGCGTCGGCGGCACAGCGGCAGCAGCAGAGCCAGGCCAGCCCGGTGGTGGAGGAGGCACGGCACCGGGCGCGGGCGCGGGCGGCCAGCCGGGGAACTGCATCCCGAACGGGACCTGCGGCATGGATGAGGACTGCGGCGCTGGCGGCGGCGGCTGCGCATACTGGTTCTGGTACTGGTTGCCCTGAGGTGGTAGCGAGTAGCCTTCTCTGCTGTTGCCGCCGCCGCGGGCATATCCTCCCCGACCGCCGCGACCGCCACTACGCCCACGGCCGCGGAAGTCGCCCCCGCGTCGCCCACCGGGGCCGCCACCGTGGCGAGAGGATGACGGCTGGTCGTACTGCGACGCGCCGGGCCCACTAGCTAGCGACGAAGGCCGCGCGAGGGGCTTATACGGACCGTCCTCGTCCCCGTCGTCGTAGTTGAGCCCGGCATCGACGTTGTGCTGCTGGCGGAGCGGGTGGTCCCTTGCTCGTGCCGCCGTTGCAGCCGCCGCAGCCGCCGCTTTCTCGGGGTTGTTGGCCTTCCACTTGTCCTTCTTCTTTTGCTTGAGGGCGCGCTTGTGCTCGGCCTCCTTCTCGTCGTCGGAGAACTCGACCTCGTCGTCAGCGGCCTCTTCGTCGTACAGGTTGCTCGCGTCGGAGCCCTTGACAGCGCGCAACGGCGCGGTAAAGACGAAAGTTGCGTGGGCGGGTGTGTAGAATAGCTTAGTCCCGACGGCGACGCCGAGAGTCGCCATCTCGTCGGCGTTGTTGAAGCGCACCGTATACATAGGGCGCGTAACCTTGCCAATGGTCTCGCTAACGGTGCCAACGACGAGGCGGGACGCGGTGCATAGGACGGAGCCGGTGTCAAGTACTTGATACTCGCCGGGCATGGCACCGAGAATGAGCGCCGTGGCATCGACTGTGTGCTCGATGGAGCCAAGTTCTTCCAGAGGCATGTCTTCGGTGATGGTAACGTCGGGGAGTGTGATGGCCTCCTCTTCGGCAAGCTCGTTCTTGGTGCGCAGGTGCGCCGTGTTGCCTGACTTACCGCCGCTAGGGCCACCGCCTGCTTCGTCGTCGGATCCGGCCTCAGCCTCCATGAGCATGCGCGCCGTCTCCTCAACGCCAAGCAGCTGGTAGCCTTCGTTGTCGTCTGATTCATCGTCGGATGACGAGTCGGAGCTGGATTCAGAGGACGACTCGTAAGGGGAGGAGTCAATTTCCCATTCGGGGTTATCGCCGGTATCGTTTTGTAGAGGGACCGATTCTGTCTGCTCCTGCGGCTGCTCTTGCGCAGGCGGGTGTTGCACGGGTTCGCTAGCGAGACCCCCGATGGCAGCTTCAAGGGCGCTGGTCAAAGAGGGTGGGCTGGCAGGCGGCTGCTCGTCGAGGACCATGGCATCGGCATCTGGTAAGACTTGGGTTTCAACAGGTGCCGCAGTCGTAGTCGACATGGCTATGTTTTCTGTGGTTTGTTGCGCGGGCGCATGGGGAATGTCTTCGTGTCCAGCGGCGCTGGCTGCGGCAGCAATCAGATCGGATGGCAGCGGCGGTAGTGTCTCGTTGGGTTTGGCCTGGCCCAGACCGGGTATCTGGAAGCCCGACATAATTGTGTGGATCTCCTGTATGAAATGCCGGAAAAGAAGTGCGGTAAGGGTGTATTGAAAGCAGGAAGAAATGTTCGCAAAGAGCCCAGTAACTTTTTTGGGTGATAAGATAGTGATGGCAGTGGCAGAAAAAAATATTGCACGGCGGGTCCAGCGAAAAGCGGAAGCGGTGGGGACGGAAGCTCCGTTGGGGGCGATGTTCAAGTTGCAGCTGCCATCGACAAATGCTTCAACCGTTATTTTGAAAAAAGAAATAGGAGCAAAAAGGAGACTATAGAGTTTCTGTCACTTATGTATGATATGATGGCCTTTTTTTTTTTTAAAAAAAAAAAAAGAGGAAAGATGTTCTTCTGTGTTCCGATCACTACTAAGTCATGCAGCCGGCAGCCTTGCAGCATCCCACCGTACTGCACGAAGCAGGCGCTCCTGATATCGATGCCAGCTGTTGCGCACGCAAGACGTCAAATATCAGCAGCCGTTTTCATCCCACCAACCAAATCTTGATGTCAACGAGCAACGCAAAATCATTTTCCTCTCTTTTGTCTTACCCGCCTCGATCTGAGGAGGCGGACATCCCGAGACTGCAGCTATAGTGGGTACCTCAACGACTAGTGGGGGTCTACTAGGAATGACGACAAGTTGTCAACGTTATTTCAGTAACCCGAACCGCCCGAACTGGCAAGATCCCTTCCCTTGAATCATCAAGCATCTCGCCTCGAGACCATCACCAAGCCATGGCGTCGAAACCCAAGGCGGAGGAGGGCCTCCAGCCCAAGTTTGAACACCCAAGCGCAGGACACGCAAAGAAGAAGTAAGTGTGTGCCGAGGTCAGGCAAGGAGTGTTGTCCCAGACCAGCAGTAGCAGCAATCTCAGCATTGAGCTTCAGCTAACGCGCGTCAACCCTCCTCTTCCCCCGATGACCGACAGACGTCTCAGCGCATACGCCATTGAGCCCATTAAGGCATTTTACATATTCCTCGTCGCGAACCTCATCGCCGCCGCCTTTGCGCCCATCCAAGACTGCGACGAGACCTTCAACTACTGGGAGCCGACGCACTACCTCTCGCACGGCTACGGCCTACAGACGTGGGAGTACTCGCCAGACTATGCCATTCGAAGCTGGCTCTACGTTGCGCTTCACGCGCTTGTCGGTAGCTTTCGCCGACTGCTGCCGCGCTCAAACAAGGTACGAAGGAGAAGCTGTCCCGTCCATGCCGGACCCAGCTGACGATCCCTACATAGGTGGCCGAATTCTACTTTGTCCGCTACTTCCTCGCCTTCGTCTGCGCGCTCGGCCAAGTTCTCCTCTACCAGGTCGCTAGCACGACACTCAATGCTCGAATCGGCCTCTTCTTCCTGATCGCGACCGTCACGAGCCCTGGCAACTTTCACGCCGCCGCCGCATACCTGCCGTCCAGCTTCGCCATGTATATGGCTATGCTCGGCGCCGCCTCGTTCATGAACTGGCGCGGTGGCCTGCGAACCTCGCACGGCATCTTTTGGTTTGCCGCCGGCGGTATCCTCGGCTGGCCGTTTGCCGCGGCTCTCTGTGCGCCGTACATGCTCGAGGAGGCCGTCTTTGCCTTTTTCAGCGACAAGGACGCCTTGATCGAATGCATCATCCGTGTCGCCCGAGGCGTTGTCGCGGGTCTGATTGTTCTGGTGTGTATCCGCCGCGAGGAATTCACATGCAAACAAAACTAACAGCTGTAGTTTGTCGACTTTTTAATCAATCTCTTCTTTTACAAGAAAATGGCCGTCGTCAGCTGGAATATTGTCAAGTACAACATCTTCTCGTCGACCGGCGGCCCCGATCTCTACGGCACCGAGCCTTGGACGTTTTACTTTAAAAATCTGGCGCTCAACTACAACATTTGGTTCGTGCTGGCTCTGCTTGCGCTGCCGCTCTTCCTTATCCAAAAGGTCATCTCGCCTTCTGGGCATGGCTTCCAGACAGGGCTTCGTACCATTGTATTTGTTGCGCCGTTTTACATGTGGCTCGGCATCTTCACAATGCAACCTCACAAAGAGGAGCGCTTCATGTATCCCGCGTACCCCTTCCTAGCACTCAACGCGGCCATGTCGCTGCACATTATTCTGGCTGGGCTAGGCAACGCGGACAAGAAAACACTGATCGGCATGATTCCTGCACGACTCAAGCTTTTTGGTGTCGTCATTGTCATGTTCCTGTCGCTGGATGCCAGCCTGTCGCGCATCTACGGCATTTACGAGGCGTACTCGGCGCCGCTCAAGGTGTACGCGCCGCTCTGGGGTGACGGCGCAGAAGGCGAGGGGGAGGCGCTGGGCGGTGACAGTGATAATGTTTGCTTCGGTAAGGAGTGGTATCGGTTCCCGTCATCGTACTTTTTGCCGCGCGACATGCACGCCAAGTTCATCCCGTCCGAGTTTCGAGGGCTGTTGCCGGGCGAGTTTTCCGAGGCGGAGACGGGCTTCGGGTTTTGGAGCGGGACGTGGCTCCCCACCAACGGGCTCAACGACCGCAACGAGGAGGATCCGGGCAAGTACGTGGACCTGCGGATGTGCTCGTTCCTGGTGGACACGCAATACCCGGAACGGACGGGAGTCAAGGCGCCTCCACGCGAGCCTGACTTTATCGCCGACACATCGCGGTGGGAGGAAGTGAGATGCGAGCGCTTCATGGACGCGGAGAGCACACCGCTACTGGCGCGCATATTTTGGGTGCCGGACGTGCCCGGCGTGGTGCCGGCATCGCTGAAGCGGAAATGGGGACGGCACTGCCTCCTGCAAAAGAAGAAGCCCTCGGAACAGGGCATGTGGGTAGATCCGGGCGAGATGATGTTTGGCTGACGTCAGGACGACGTGCCAGAGGGGCCACGCGGGGAGATGGGGACAGGTGAAGCAAGGTATTAATGATGTATAAGGGGGGGAGGTTGGGGACATTTGGGTTAACACTTGACGTGCGTTGGGAAATAGCTAATGCGATTGTTGTATTCTATTCAACCAGGCAGGTGGAAGAAATGCCAGCGTACGGAAAAGGTGGCATGGGATTTGCTTCCTTTGTTTCCAGTTATTGCGGCTTTTTGCGACGTTGCTTCTGTCAACGCCATCTAGCCTTGTGTTCCTTCGGCTCTAGACTGCCAGACTGACTAAAAAAAAAAGCCGAGCAGGAAACAGCAAAAATAGCCAATAACAAGTGCCTACTAAACAACAAAAAGAAAACGATGGCTATCCCATAATAATACCTTCCGCAATAGGACCCCAAATTCCACCACACCGCAAGCCACCCCGCACCTCAACACAGCCTCTCTCTCCCCTCTCTCAGACTACTGCAGGTCGGTTGGGCGAGCGGGATATTTTCCTGCAAACCAGCAAATCAGTCGTTGCCGTTTCTTCCTTCTAGTCCCGCCTGTCACAACTCGGACTCGACTAGTTTGGTTCTAGTTGGCCAGCTCGTGGCTCTCCGACTTCCCAAGAACGGGGTATTCATCACGTCCTTCGTTGTTAGCCCTCTTTCTCCAGTGCTGGTCCTGGTTATACGTTGCCGTCTTGCATGGTCCTGCGGAGTAGTAGCAGCAATAGCCAATGTCGTTATCACTGTCCAATGCTTGCTTTGTTGTTTTTATGCCGCTTCCCCCCTGCCTCTCTCCCTTTCTCTTCACCTCACTGTTAACTTTTTTGTAACTCGTCGTTCGCTTCACTTGCTCGCTGGCCATACCTTGATTTGCCCTCGCAATCCTGTCTTCTGCCTGTGGAATGCTGGCAGCTCGCCCTTCTTTTCAAGTAGATCAACCCCTCCCCCCATCCATCCATCCATCTCCCTTTCCTCCGCGTCGGCCTCTCTCTCCCGCTCCCGTTCCCCGCAGACTCGCACTCAACCTGTGAATCTCTGGGAATCCCGCCATGGCCTCCATCATCATCGTCGTCATCGCGTGCAGCAAGTCCCTCTACAAGGCCGGCAAGAAGCGCCGCGACAAGAAGCGGGAGCTCGCCGCCCTCGCCCACGGCGCCGCCGCCGACAAGCCCAGCGTCCGCCGCCGCTCCGCGCAGCCGCCGGCCCGACGCCCGCGCCGCGTGCTCGACAACAACGGTAGCCGTGCAGTGACGACGACGTACAACAGCAACGGCCTGGTTCCCGGACCGGACGAGCAGGGACCCGTGGAGATGACGGCAGCGCATCACTCTGACCTGGCCGACCTGGAGTCGCTAACGAGGGCGAGCACGATTGCGTCAGAACCCGGCGAGGGCCGTCGGAGAATGAGCGACGAGTCGACCCTCGCCGAGGTGGCTCGTGATGGGGCATGGACGGCGAGGACATAGCCTCCTCGCCAAGCTTTCTTTTTTTTTTTTTTACTTTCTTTTTTTTTTTTGCTTTCTTTTTTTTTCTTTTTTTTTCTTTTTCACTTCTTTTCTTCTTGCCTTTTTCTGACGCATCATGTCTTGATTTTTTGAAATGATTTACACGACGATATGACTTTTTTCTCTGATTTTTCGCGACTAAGAAAAGGCGGGATTTGAGCGTACATGCATACGCTGGCGTTTTCTGTGTATTCACTCTCACCCAACTTATTTTCATAGCGCACATATTTCAAAACTCGAATTCTATTACGCAAGTGCAGTGCAAGTTTGACGCATGCTCACACCGCTTACACAGCATCCATGCATGTCTCGGGAACATGGGTCAATCAATCTGTGGTGCTGGATAAGAAAGCTCAACTAAACTACCAGCTCAACAACATCCATCCTCCTCACAAGTTGGCCAGGGACGGCCCGGCCGGCGTAAACGTCTTCTTGATGACGTCGCTCATCTTGTACGCGATGGCGCCGATCGCCGCCGTCGGGTGTCCGCTGATCTGCTCCGGGAAGACGCTCGCGTCGACGACGCGCAGCCGGCCGACGCCGTGCACGCGGCACTCGAGGTCGACCACGCTGTCGCCCGAGTCGTCCGGCCCCATGCGCGCCGTGCCCACCGGGTGGTACAGCGTGAAGGCCCTCTCCTTCAAAAAGGTGAGCAGCTGCTCGTCGGTGATGCTCTCCGGGTCGCTGCTCGACGACGGCCACCACAGGTAGTTGGGGTCGTCGTTGCGCGGGATGGGCTCGACAAAGTCCTTCCAGTGCGCGCTGTTGGCGATCTTGATGGACAGCCGCATGGCGGCGAGCATGACCTTGCGGTCGTTGTCGCCCTCGTCGCTAAAGTACTTGGGGTCGATGATGGCTGCGTCCGAGGTTAGCGACGTGTAATTTGGAGGAGACGCAGAAGAGAAGAAGATGCAGGTCCACCCCGCCTCTCCATCTACTTACGGTGGTCGAACGGATCGTTCGTCTTCAGAGTAATGGTGCCCGTGCTCTGCGGCCGCAGCAGGCACGGCCCCAGGGTAAAGATGCCCGTGCCCGGCGGCGCCGGCTCCTCGCCGTGGTGGATAAAGGCAATCGGCGCGCCCAGGATCTCGACATCCGGCCCGATGCCGCCCGACGAGTAGTCCTTGGGGCGGTTCTCGGGCCTCGTCGCCTTGGACGGGTGGTCCACGCTGCGGATAAACGCCGCCGCCTCGCCGACGTTGCTCGACAGCGGGCCGCCGCCCGTCACCAGCCAGCGCAGCAGCGCGGGGATCGCCTTGACGTTGTCGTTGAGGTAGTCGTACGTGTGCGCCGTCTTGGTCTTGAGCGAGACGCCCGTCGGGCACAGGTGGTCCTTCATGTGGCGCCCGACGGCCGGGCTGTCCCTGACCACCGGGATGCCGAGCCGCGCGAGCTCCGCCGCGGGGCCGACGCCGCTCAGCAGCAGCGTCTGCGGCGTGTTGACCGCGCCGCCGGACAGGATCACCTCGCGCCGCGCGTGCACCTCGTACCTCTCGCCCCCCTTCTTCGTCTGAAACTCGACGCCAATCGCGCACGGCTCCTTCCCAGCGTCCATGCGGTCGTACAGCACGCGCGTGACGTGCGCGCGGCAGCCGACGTAGAGGTTCGGGCGGCGCAGCACCTCGGGCGTCAGGAAGGCCGTGGCCATGGAGGAGCGCTCGCCGCGGCTGTCAATAAAGGTCTGGAAGCGGGTGACGCCGAGCGTGCCGGCGGCGGTGTTGATGTCCGGCGAGGCGGCGATGCCCGCGTCCGCGCAGGCCGGCAGGAAGCCGCCCTCGACCATGGGGGACAGCGCCGAGTAGCCCGTCTGCCACTCGCCGCCGGTGCCGCGGTGGGACAGGTCGATGGCGGGGCGGGCCGGGTTGGCGGTGAAGTTCTCCATGCGGCGAAAGTAGGGGGCGAGGTCGGCGTAGGACCAGCCCTTGCAGCCGAGGCGCGGCGCGTCCGAGGCCCACTCGTCGTAGTCGGAGGGCGAGCCGTGGTGGTACATCATGGCGTTGATCGAGGTCGAGCCGCCGAGCAGCTTGCCGCGCGGCCAGTACATGCGCCGGTAGGCGAGGCCCGGCTGCTCGACGGTGGTGTAGTCCCAGTCGTGCTCGCCGTGGAAGAGCTTGGAGAAGAGCAGCGGCACGCGCGACTCGAGGATGCCCGTGTGCGGGCCGCCGGCCTCGAGGAGGAGCACCGTCACGTCCTTGTCCTCGGAGAGCTTGGAGGCGAGCACGCAGCCGGCGCAGCCGCCGCCGACAATGACTGAATCGGGCTGTCAGTATCGGGATCTGGGGGGTGTGCGCTGCGATGTCACTGCGACGGATCCCTATATGGGATGGATGCATAGCCTTTGTCCTACGTGAAAACGGCACATACCATAGTCATATCCAAGGAGCTTGCGCTGAGCAGTCGTGTATGTCGCCGGTGCTCCGGTCAGAAGCTGCGGGGTCGCATAGTGCAGCGGGTTGGTCATGGGATTGCTGTGCTTGCGCGTCATGATTGCGGTCAATGTTCCTCGTACTTCACTTGACAGAATCGAATAGTGAGGTTGAAAGGTGAAAGGGTCAGAGTCAATGGTGGAAGAGAGCTCCGACGAACCTTGACCACTGTGCGTGCCGCTTGGGCTCAGACAGCCAAACCATCCCAGCTAGAGAAGTGCCCTTGGGGGAAAGCTTCCGAGTAACCTGGGAGCTTGAATAGTTACCCCGCATATCCGTTTGGGCGCCACGATGTGCTGCGCTAGTAGCTGAGTTGTTCCATCTATTTATTAGCCTTCCACCCTGACTTGAGATGTTTTGTCGATCACTCGGTCAACCCACCCAGACAGACCAACGCGGCGAAGATCTTCCTCGGCATAGAAGCACATCTATTCATAAAAATTTCAAATGTTCGAGTTTCCGTCACTTATCAAACACAAGACTTCTCTCAAGCCAGCTTCCAACAGACACAATTGATGTGCTGACACTCTCCAATACACCAAGTTCCCTGGTTAGGGAACCGCCCCTACATACATACATAGCTGCTCACAGAGTCATACCACTAGCGCAGCTTAACCCCCATGTTTTAGCAGGGTTTAGTTGGGCTGTGGCTGGAAATTGGGTCTTGTTAGCCTCGGATAACAGATGTCGAACGATGATGGGTACATGTGCTGAAGCAAGGGGGTATTACCGCCCCATGTCAGGCCTGTGCAAAGCAAAGTTTGGAAAGCGACAACACGAAGAAATGTGCCGTCTCATTTTTCGTCTTGTTGATACTGGTACACTAATATCAGCAGGGTCTAACTGGCTAGTTAGTTACCAGCATTTCGGAACCCTTCTCGAACGATCAACCCATTTACGTACCAAAGGGGCCGGATCGGGCCGGCGTCAGGCTTTTGGTCCGTTTTTCCGCTCTGGCGAGAGCGGCTGGTCATGATTAAATTTCAAAGGTGGGAAGCCATTGATACCAGTATGTCAGGATTCCCCTTGTTTGAAAAATTCGGACTTCCTCAACTTGTTGAATGCTTGGGCTCAGCCGCATGGGTATGGTGTGTGCTACCCATAAGGCGGGTGGACGGCCCAGCCAAGGGGGTCAGGAGGGTACAAGGTCTTGCCTGATCTTGGCAGAGATGGAGTTATTGATTTACCAGCCGTCTCCTTCTTTGAGTGACATTTTTCAACTTGAATACCACTCGAGCTCAGCCACACGGTTGTGCTACATACACATATGGTACGGATAGATGACGCAGCTCGGCAAGTCGAAATATCGCCCTTGCTCATTGCCCTCCATGCCACTGGATTCGTAACAGTTGTATGGATACAGGCAATGACCAAGGATTCAGTACTATGATCAACTCATCCTCGCCTTGCCGCAGCTGCCAAAATCAGTCTCAGCGAATCCCCAGCCTGGGCTTAATAAATTCTGCGCCCTTCCAAACCCTCGCATTCCTGTCGACTTTTTCGTGAAAGACACAAGATATTTTACCCGTTCAAGTATCATCACAGCAGCCACTTTCTGAACGCGATGCCTTAGTAGGCTGTTGCACTGTGGAACATGATACAAATTTTATGCACCTTTGCACAGCAGCTGTCAGTGGTATTTTAGAACAAGCCCATCTTTGTCCCAAGACGAGGCGAAAGAAATACAAAAACTGCGCCGCATCACAGTGCGAGCATCCTGAGATGCCCTCGTTTCGCTACCCGCATGTGCCACGCCTTACCTGTCACCCATGATGCAGCTACACAGCTGACTTGAGGCGTGTACAGCCCAAAGCATCTGGGTTAAAGAGGCCTCGAAGCCAGGTTAGAAACCAAAAACTTATCCAGACAGCATCCAGACACTCTTGTGGCCACTTTTCTACCTACGATGCAGTGGATCAAGAACGCGTTCAATTTCCTGGCAATCGCCGTCCTCTATCTGGTCAAGCCCGTCCATTATCTGGCCAACCTGGGATGGACCGTCAAGCATCAGCCTAACTGCAGATTCTGCAAGGAAGAGGCGTTCAGCAAGGAGGGCAGCATCGTTTACGAGGTAAATGAATACCCCGAACCCTCCTGTCTATGCGAGAAGCAAGCCTTTGCTAACCCGACTCCCCAGGATGACCATGTCCGAGCAGTCAACAACTTGAACAACTCGAGCACGCACCACTGGTTCATCATGCCCAAGGAGCACCTCCGCGACATTGAGAACTTGACCAGCGAGCACATTCCGCTTCGTAAGACTTGCGCATCAAAGATTTACTCCTCGCTATTCTCTGCCACTAACCCGACTTGCCGCGTCCTAGTTGAAGCCATGGATCGGGTCAAGGAGCACCTGCTTGAGACCATTGCATCGCTTGAACTGCGTTTATCCGTCCATTCTGGCTACCATCGAGGACGACGACACCTCTTTAGGGACATCTACTTGCCCGACATCATTTCCATCCATCATCTCCATCTTCACGTCGTCGTCAAGTCGCGCCTATTGCCGAAAATACTCAAGTACTGGAATCCGCTCCTATGGAAGTCGGACGCCGCCGTGATGAACGATTTGAAGAAGCGCTAGTAGCCGTAGTAGCCATCTACCTATTACATTTGCTGCCTGGTTGTCCTGGGGGGAGAGCTCATTTGAGTCGGGCAAGAGAGTACTAAAGGGAATGTTATCTATAGAGCGAATGAATACGTTTTACAGTCATCTTTATCCGCACTGAAACTGAAGCTGAAAATCTCGCAAACCGTGTCATTCTCATCTACAACGCACAGCAGCTCATTTCAACAACTCAATCAGCCAGGATTTCAGCTTCTTACCCTGCTCAGTCTCGCTGTCATCGCCCACATAAATGTTGTACACCGGAGCGACGTGAGATTCCCCCTTCCCCTTGAACAGTTCCACGTTGGGAAAGCCCGCCTACCCACGGATTAGCATGTCGAAAGCCCAGCATCTCGCCGCAAGAGTAATATTAAGCCTCACCTTGACCTTTTCATAAAATAACTCAATCAGGGGCATCATGATCTCATTCTCGCCACCGAGAATCAGCATCTTCTTCACCGGAAACGTCTCGAACCAGCTCTCCGGGGCGTCAAACGCATCCGTGTAGTTGTCCGGCTCTGCGTCACCCATGAACTCGGTCGACCACCTCTCGCCCACAAACGTGGTGACGATGTCGCCGCCGTCGTAGATGACCTGGTCGGACAGGTCCGGCTGGAGCGAGACCCACGGCGCGATGGTGGCGGCGCCGGCGAGTGGGCCCGAGAGGCGCACCGGGGCGATGCTCGGGTGCGGGTGCGCCAGGTGCGAGAGCACGCCGACCGTGAGGTTGCCGCCTGCGGAGTCGCCGCCGAGGAGGACATTTGCCGGGGAGCGGCTGGTATGCTCGAGAACATGGCGAAGCGCCTCGACAGACTGCGTCAGCTGCACGGGATACGTGCCGTGAGGCGCCAGCGTGTAGGTGACGGCGAAGATGCAGAGATCGCCGCCCGTGGCGTTGACCTCCTTGAGCACGCGCTCAAAGAGCTTGAAGTAGCCAATGTTGGCGGGAAGGCAGAATCCGCCGCCTGCGGTGTTGCATTAGCGCCGGCCGTACATGCCTTCCTCGCTACATCGGGGCGGCCGACCTCAACGGTGGATGAACAGCTTACCATGGAACCAAATCAGCACATTCGTGGCATTCTTGTTGCCGACCCAGTGGCCTTGAGCCCCGTGGGCCAGGGCCACAGTCTCCGGCTCAAACTTTCTCGACCGCGCATACTGCTTGTAGATGATGTCCGTGTTGGGCGAGACAACCCTGCCGTCGACCCATTAGCAATTAAACTTGGCCACTGCCACCGGATCCTTACTGTAGCTGCAGCGGGGTGAGACGATTCGTAGCTTTGCGGAGAATGGTGTTGGCAATGTGGAGGTGGTACGTCTTAGAGTCACGCTCAGTTCTGAACAGGCCGGTAACAAAAGACGTGAGCGCGGTAGCGACAATCACGGCCAGGCCAGGTATCATGTCCAGATAACCGAAAAAGGACAGTTTCTTAGTCTCAATCTTGACTGGTGGCGGGGTAGTTGTCGTCGCTGCCGCTGCCGCCTTGGCAGAGCGCGATCGTGCGGTTGTTCTAGTTGCAGTTGCCATGTTTGTAGGCTCTTACTTTACCGGGCGATAGCAATGATTCTGGCGGGTTGTCTGTTTAAGAAGAACCGTCCTGCGGTTAGGGATGGAGTTGTAAATTGAAAGCGGGCCGAGGCACGACTTATACAGCGCCTAGCCGCCTCCAATACGCTTATTAGCTCATTAGCGGCCAATAATAAACTCTCTTTGCGTCTGCCTCCTTCCTTGGACCAAAGTCCGCTTCAACGGCGTTTTGTTGGGATCAGCTGGAGTCAACCCAGGGGCGGGGGCGGGCCATCACCTTCATAGCGTTGACATGCCGGCACATCTTCAGGTTGCCTCGGGCCAGAGGTGGAGAGCGGGGGGGGGGGGGTGATTGGAGATCGTTTCAGATAAGCAAGGCTGTAGAAAGTGCAAGTTGACGTGCTTTGTTAGCTCACACATGTTCTCCAACCGGGTTCTTTAGTTGTCAATTCATCTGCTCTCAGTCGGAAGCTAGAACACACCACAACAAAGCAAGCCTATGATCCAGTAGCTCCGTTTAGTTACCTCTATCATTTGAACAAGAAAGAGGAGCCGCAATCGCTCTTGAGAATAAAGTCACTTACTGACTGTTTGGCTAACGGAGTTCAAGCTCTGCGGCATTGTGTGTTGTTTCGAACTTGAGAATAAGACCAACCAAAGTATCGTTATAGTTCAAGTTCAACCTTGCTACCCTAACCCAAGGAGGGTGCACCGCCGTGGGAAATGTGAGAAATCCTGGTGATGCTCGTCTGTAGCCAAGCTGCCTGACAAAAGTACCATTGCACGGACAAGTTGTCTTGTGTAACTTTCCAATGCAATATTGCGTGGTAGAGCTATGCCAAAATGCTAGATACAATACGCATCTGAGCTCTTGTCAGAATTTCGTTCGACTTGAGCTTCCACAAAAATAATTTGGCGATGTGTGGCTGTCGAACGCGCGGACTTCACAGGTACAAAAGTAAAGCTGCAGTCGTGCTTCTACTATCCGCATATGTCGAGTCGTTCGGGGCACTGATTTGTGCACCAAAAGTTACTTGCTTGATGGTCCTTTTTCCAGCCTGGGCCGCTGAAGTGCCTTGCAGGCGGCTGAGTGCTAGTTTGACTCGGGATGATTGCTCTCTGTTTCGTGCGACAAGAAGAACCTCGCATGGGAGCGAGATCCAGCTGCAATTGGACGGCCGAGCCGTCGCATTCGAACTACATACTGGTAACTCTGCTGGTTGTTCCACAACGGCATAACCTCTCGGGACTATTTTCACACCGGGCTAAATAAGGAATCGGGAGCGTGAACAGGGGTGCCCATGTCACGCCGGTTGACAGCTTCAAACGCGCTATCGAAGACCGAAATCGGTTCAGTCGGGCAAGTCTCGACGGGCGTGGGGAGGGAATGGAAGGAGCGGATATTCCAAGTCGATGTGGTTGAACAAGATTACACAGCTTTTCCTAAGCAAGCAGGTCGCAGGCATAACTTGCTGGATGATGCTTGGCGATGATGTCTGGGAAGCTCGATCCTCCCATTCTGATCTTGGCACCTGGCGGAAGTCGGCGGTAGAGCCGACCGACACCCGCTGGCTGGTTAGACATCGGCCCCTGGTCTCGACTTCCACCGAAGGAAAGCGCAAACATTTTAGACAATAATTTAAACAATAATTTAAAGCCCTGGCCATATTCTCTGCCAAGAGTTTTGTAGCACAATCCACACTATGGCATCTGCAAGCACCCGTGGTCGTTTTGCAAGCTCTTGCCCCCAAGACGTCCCCGACTTCCGTCCAGTGCTTATACCGGCTCGGCGCCCGTTTGTAGAACTTTTATATAAGTTCAACGTCATGGATCTTTCCTTGCCATTTTGCTTTCTTTCTGGGCCGCAGCTGCTTTCTTTCGGTATTACTCCATCTTCTCTTCAATCCCGCGCTCGCGACGCCCTTTCAGCATTTGCATTTCTCCGCGAGGAGGCCGCTCGATCACGACATCGCTGCACGACAAGACACCGACCATATCTTATAACAACTGCCATCAATAGCCTTCAGTTTTCGATCAATCGCCTCTTTTTCGCGTCTTATATGCCTCCGCAGTCATCTATTCGGAAATGTCCAAAACCGCGGGTTCACGATTCGCCAAATCGGTACTAGGCATCGACACAGAGGCTCGCTATGCACATCAACCACAGAATCTAGCAGACCATGCACGTACGGTCCTTGGCTCAGCCGATGCCTATGTCGAAGAAGAGCCTACAGTAGCAGAGTGGCTCAAAGAGCAAATACCGACCAAGACAGGTATAGCTCACTATCTCAGCAGCCTCTTTCCCTGTCTCTTTTGGATGCGGCGCTACAATTTTCGGTGGCTGCTTGGGGACCTCGTCGCTGGTACGTAATGCAGAACGAGAAACCTTCCCATTGCCTATCGCTAAAAAATTTCCCTAGGTATAACTATCGGTCTAGTTGTCGTCCCGCAAGCCATGGCCTACGCAGTCCTCGCCGGCCTCACACCAGAATTTGGACTCTACACGTCCTTCACTGGCGCTGTCTTGTACTGGATATTCGGAACCTCGAAAGATATCGTCATCGGGGTAAGCCACCTCAAGGAGTCCCTTCAACGTGTATTAACAGCAAAAGACTACCGCAGTTGGGTCGTTGCTTGTCGGCCAAGTCATCAATCGCGTCAAAGACAGCGGCGGACCCGGTTACAAAAACGAGGAAATCGCACATACACTCAGTCTGCTCTGCGGTATTGTTCTCTTCTTTTTTGGCCTTCTCAGGCTGGGGTGGATTATCGAGTTCATTCCTTATATTCCCATAAATGCCTTCGTTACGGCCGCCAGCATAACCATCATGTCTACCCAGCTCCCGACGACGCTGGGAATCACTGGCATCAACAACCAAGAGCCGCCATACCGCGTCATCATCAACACTTTGAAGGCGCTCCCCAAGGCCAAGCTCGATTCAGCGATTGGACTGTCTTCCATTGCACTGCTCTTTGCAATTAAAGGCTTCTGCTCCCATATGGAGTCGAGACAGCCAACTCACAAACGTGCTTGGTCATTTGCTTCGTCGCTTCGCCTATCATTTACCATGCTACTCTTTACGCTCATCAGCCGTCTGGTGCACGGTCAAGGCGAGATACTCGAGCCCAAATTTCGCATTGTCGGTAATATAGAGCGAGGTATGCACCGCGCACAATCCGGCCGGACTGATCAGCCGTTTGCTAACCATTTGATAGGATTCCAGAAGGTCGGAGTTCCACGTGTCGATATGCAGCTTCTTCGTCTCATTCTCCCGGAGCTTCCTGCTGTGGCCATTATCCTCATAATCGAGCACATTGCCATTGCAAAGGCCATGGGAAGACTGTTCAACTACAGCATCAACCCGTCGCAGGAAATTGCCGCCCTAGGAGGCGCGAATCTTCTGAGCCCTTTCGTGGGAGGCTATGTTTGCACTGGCTCCTTTGGCGCATCCGCAGTGCTGTCAAAGGCTGGTGTCCGCACGCCCCTTGCTGGCTTGTTCAGCGCGGGGATGCTAATTCTGGCGCTTTACTTGCTTACTGGAGTGTTCCGTTACATTCCCAAAGCTGCTCTATCGGGGCTTATTATCCATGCTGTCTGCAGCCTAATCACTCCGCCTAAGAATCTATACAAGTACTGGCAATTTTCACCTCTGGAGCTGCTCATCTGGGTAGCATGCGTCGCTATGGCGATATTCCAGTCTCTTGATCATTCAATCTATCTTGGGGTTGGCCTATCCCTGGCACTGTTACTGATCCGAATTGCAAGATCCAATGGCGGGTTTGTTGGCGTCGCTCGATCCCGACGAGCGCCACGGGAGGGCGAGGATATATCATCGAGACTTGCAAATGATCTCATCACGACCAAAGACGTCTTTTTGCCCTTTAACCGCCAAGATTCGTCAAATCCCGCTGTATTACTCGATACCCCCTATCCTGGCGTGTTTGTGTATCGCCTACACGACAGCTACAATTACATTAATCAGGCACTGCACATGGATATTTTGCAGTCATACTTGATGGAGAATACCCAACGAACATCCAAAGAACAACTCGAGCATGAATCTGACCGACTTTGGAACGACGCCGGACCCCGTGATAAGCTTCTCTCTGAGAACTTGCCCTACTTGCGCGCTCTGGTTCTGGACTTTTCTGCCGTCAACAACATCGATGTTACCTCTATCCAGGGTCTGATTGATCTACGTAATGTGCTGGATCGATACGCCGCGCCGGACACAGTGGAATGGCACTTCGCCAACGTCCGGAACCGATGGACGCGAAAGGCATTGGCCAGCGCCGGCTTCGGCTATCCGACAAGTCAAAACCCAGAAGCTGTGGCAAAGTGGAAGCCGATATATTCCATCGCTCCAGTCAGCGATGTAGCAACCTCTGCACCAGATCGACACAGCAGGCTATCTTTTGCGCCTAGTAGCGGCGAGGATTCTCAGTCTACTGCAGCCTCCTCCCGTCCTCCGACGGTCCACGGGAATGGTAGCGGAGCAGCTACGATTTCAGCCGTTGATCGACCATTCTTCCACCTCGATCTGCATGACGCTGTTGATGCGGCGGTGCGCGATGCCCGCCATAAAGACGTAACTGGTAGTATCTGAAGCGAAACATGACAGCTTAGACAGATGGCGTCGCAGTTTAAAACGCATGATGTTATGATATTGCATAAAGGGCGTAAGGGATCAATGTTAAGCAATTGGGAGACTGCATCAATAGACCACATAACTATAGAGTCATTCATAGCGTAACTAGCGAAAAGCTTCTCTACTTAACTTCTATGTCCAGCAAACAGCTTGCTATAGTTTGGGGCGCCAATTGCTAGTCTAGTGAGCCCGGCGTAAGCGGAAAGCCATGAGGGCAGGTAGTTGGGTCAAGTTGGTGGTCGACTCGATGCGCTCTAAATTCGCATGCTCCTCGGTGAAACTGGGTTCCTCGAGCGCGTCCATGACAAGCCCTGCCTTGAAGAAGGTCCCGAACAGCTCGTGCAGCGGACGATGGAAATGGGTCTATGCAGCAGGCATGTCAACGGCATACCAAGACGG